>NC_060125.1:470738125-471412125 GCF_021461395.2 Schistocerca americana
GCAGTAACCGCTTTATGATCGCCGATTCCCTGTTCAGCGTTAACTGTTTCAAATAGCTTGTGCCTGTTTGTCACCAGAAGGTGTAATATGTTATCGCCACGAGTCGGTTCTCTGTTTAACTGCTCAAGGTAGTTTTCAGATAAAGCACTTAAAAAAATTTCACTGGATTCTTTGTCCCTGCCACCCGTTATGAACGTTTGAGTCTCCCAGTCTATATCCGGCAAATTAAAATCTCCACCCAGAACTATAACATGGTGGGGAAATCTACTCGAAATATTTTCCAAATTATCTTTCAGGTGCTCAGCCATAACAGCTGCTGAACCAGGGGGCCTATAGAGACATCCAATCATCATGTTTGAACCTGCTTTAACTGTGACATTCACCCAAATTATTTCACATTTCGGATCTCCGTCAATTTCCTTCGATACTATTGCACTTCTTATCGCTATAAACACGCCTCCCCCTTCACTGTCCAGCCTGTCTCCGCGGTTCTTGTACTAATGGCTCTATACATAGTTCACATCTAGATTTCGAGCTACCATCCATATTTGTTTTTCTATTTTAGAGATATGAAAGCTTTCTCTGTGACTGTTGAGAATTGTTTGTGTGATTCGAAATCTTCTTGTCAGAAACCTCTGTTCTAATCTTTAATGAAAGCAGTAACATTTACGTATGTCTTCTTCGGTGCAGTAATATATGCTGAGGAGCCAAAACATTATGATCACTGCCTACCTCGAGATGGAATGACGCCTGATGGCTTTATGGGCACGTGATACGCCAGGAAAGTATATAAGCGGTGGTAGTAGTAGTAGAAGTAGAAGTAGTAGCTGATTTATCCATAGATAACTTTTACAAAGACACTAGATATGTCCTGGTATTACAATTTAAGAACCACAGAAACAATATTATTCATATAGACAGTCTTTCACCTACTTACAAAAAAATGGTTCAAATGGCTCTGAGCACTGTGGGGAAGTACTGACGTAATCGGCGCTCGTCGCTACTAACAGAAACTGCAACGCTAACTTCACTTCGCAGTTTTGACTCTACAGCTACTAGGACGCTGGGGTTTGCAGAAATCAAATGTCAGGGAAGTAGATATGAAGTGTTCCGGACAAATCCGATATGTGACGAAACCGAACGACGGACCCATCGGACACCTTTTACTGTGCCACTTACATGCAATTACCATTGTTAGCAAAGTGGTTATCGCCAAGCGTTAACGTGCATCGTTTTCCTTTCAATTCTTGCTCTAAGAGGAATAGGCAGGCTGCTAGCTTGTTGATGTACAGAATGTCTAATAATAAATCAGTACTTAAATATACACAGATCTGAAACCGGCTGTATGTTTACAACGTGCAGCCAATATTTTTATGGGCCGGTACATCGATATTTCTTTCTTCGGTATATCTACATTTTTCGATTTTACGAGGACAGATGATCATATATTTTTAAACATCGGTGTTTCGGGTACCCGATATTTTTAAAATTATCAACAGTCCTAGCTCAGAGCGTACCAATAAAATCTCGATTGTTTAAAGAATAGAACTCCCATGATTAAAACAGCTTCAGACGTCTCATGACTTTGCAATTGAATTAATGTGTTAAATATTTGCCATTAAGAATGTAAGGGAGAAAAGATCGGGAAATGTTTAAAATCTGCGCTACATTTTAAGCAAAAGCAAGTTCTTCACACCACTCAATGTTTATTACGTCATTTCTCGTGAACCGGGGCCAACGAGGCAAAAGGCCCTTCAACGAACTTGTGACGTCATACTAGCAGGCTTGTCCGAGACACTTCGGGAAAGTTCGGCTCCGTGCAGGGTCCATGGGAAATAAATATTTAGTTGAAAAGGTACCCACTAAAGGTCTTAAATTTATCGTGTGCTATCGAGAACTTCCGTGCATTTAAACGTAGAGTGAAGAATTATTAAACTCCTTTGTAATAGATACTCCCTCCCCATCGTAGACAGCCTGCCTTTCTTATGGGCTTTGTTGTGAAGTATGTTTTGTACAATGACACAATTTTCAGGTACATTGAGTGGCATTTCGGGATACTGTCAGCAAACTGTGTTGCCAATAGAGTCTGTAGTAAATAGGTCATAAATTAAAACGCCATGCCTGACTCTGAAGTTTTACTGCGAGGACAGTTCATCATTTTGTGGGGGCTGTGAGCGAGAAAAAGTTTCGTAAAGATTTGAAGTTTTGTGTAGAGTTTGCTGGAAGTCGCTAAGTGGTCTTTTTCTCGAACACTGGATGAATGAAGTCAGTGTATTTGCGCGCTGTCACTTACGCTGTCTCAAGAGAAACACATTTTCTGCCTGTGATATTTGTCCTAAGGTGTTACGCTTTTAAGATAAGATTATACCTCTTAATGAGTATATTGTGAGAACATGTTAAATTTTGAAGTTGGGTCAATAATTACGCGAAAAATTGCCCCTACGTTGGAACTGTTTCCAGGTCCTGGTATAGCGTTTTGGTAATACTGTATGGATGGCTAAACATGAGGTTCCGCAGCAGGACGACGATTACTTGTTCACATGTTCATCCAATGACATCGTCACTACAGTTGCAATAGGCACCAGAGCTTCTAGGCTGACTACCAATCAACGGAAATATCTCCTGGTCGGATGAACGGAAGAGCCCGTGTAAAGTCGGAGAGATGGCACCACCGGTGGGTATCGAGGTCATGTCTAGTTGGTAGCATCTTTGGAAAGAACGCACACCACGTTTCAGCCATATTGGTCTATTTCTTTGTGTTTGGAATTCATGTGAATCAAGGAAGTCGAGTCATTGCCAAAAAATGGATGAAAAAGAATTTCGTGTGGTGATTAAACATTACTTTATGAAAGGCAAAACGCCTCAGGAGACTAAAGAGAAGCTTGATGAACATTTCGGCAACTCTGCACCTTTGATTAGAACAGTTTATAAGTGGTTTCAAAATTTTCAGAGTGGCAATATGGGCACAAGTGATGCTGAACGTTCTGACGCCCTGTGGAGGTTACGACTCCAGAAATCATTGATAAAATCCATGATATGGTGATGGATGACAGAAGAGTTAAGGTGGGCGAGATTGCTCGTGCTGTGGGCATCTCGAATGAACGCGTACATAATGTTTTGCATAAACATTTGGACATGAGAAAGCTGTCCGCAAGATGGGTTCCGCGATTGCTCACGCTTGACCGAAAACGGAATCGTGTGAAGTGTTGCAAGGATGGTTTGCAGCGGTTCATGAAGAATCCGCAGGACTTTAAGCGTCGTTTCGTCACAGTGGATGAAACATGGATACATTAGTATATTCCTGAGACCAAACAACAATCTAAATAATAGGTTACTAAGGGAGAATCTGCACCAAAAAAGGCGAAGATCATTCCTTTGGCCAGAAAGGTTATGGTGACTGTCTTTTGGGATTCGCAAGGGATAATCCTCATCGACTATCTGTAAAATGGTAAAACTATTACAGGTGCATATTATTCATCGTTATTGGACCGTTTAAAAACCGAGCTGCAAGAAAAACGCCGGCGATAGGACTGAAAAAAAGTCCTTTGCCATCACGACAATGCACCAGCACGCACCTCAGCAGTTGTGGCAGCAAAATTATTGGAAATAGGACCAACTCGTTTCACATCGCCCCTATTCTCCAGACTTGGCTCCCTCGGACTACTATTTGTTCCCCAGTTTTGAAGAAATGGCTGGCAGGACAAAGATTTTATTCAAACGAGGAGGTGATTGCACCAACTAACAGCTATTTTGCAGACTTGGACAAATCCTATTATTTGGAAGGGATCAACAAATTAGAACAGCATTGGACGAAGTGTATAAGTCTAAAAGGAGACTATGTCGAAAAATAAAAAGGTTTACCCCAAACAAATCAGTAGTTTTTATTTTTGCACGGACGTTTCAAACGCCCCTCGTACACTGTCATCGAGGCAAATGGCTGTTCGAAACATGCACAGTGCCATGGGCGCGGACGAGTGTGGGCAGTAATATGCAAGTGTTTTGAATTCCTCCGACCTTCCAAAGGACGCGAAGTCGCAATAGAATGCATAATGACAGCTGTGAACTGTCTGAACATTACCACAGACCAGCTGCATCCCCTTCATGCTCGATATCTTCCATGATTGCGATGGTATCTTCCAGCGGGATAACAATCTGTGTCCGAAGGCCAAAGTCGTGCTACTGTGGTTTGAGAAGCACGATAACTCACGGTCATGTTATGTGTAGGCGTCTGGTACCGCATATCTCCGGTGATCTAGCAAGCACTTATCGAATTCATACCACACAGAATCGGTGCTGTACTCCCAAAGGTGGACCAGCGTGCTATTAAGCAAGTTGTCACCATGTTTTGGCTCAACCGTGTAGGCTTCATTGATGCCATGTTTTCCATGGACTTCATATACATTTTGTTGAAACTGAGTCAAGAAGTTCTCGTGATCAGTGGGTACTGGACAAACCGGTACCATAATGTCGCGTGGTTCAGTGGGCGAGTGCAAGTCTTCGACTGGAAGCCTGTTTGGTGGCTTGCGTGCCTCTAAGCTACTCGAATTATCCAATCAGAGAAAGGAGACATACCGTTTAACGTGGAATCCTAGTGAATCCGCACATCGTTGAGAAATGAAGGCTAGATTAAAGACAGAGTGAAAACTTCCAGAATCTAGCAGGAATTCTTTCGTCTAACCTCTCAGTTTCCAAACAGGTCATTTACTATTAGACGGCCAAGTCTGACTGACAAATTGATGATTCATATTCAATGCTCTATTCTGTTCATTTCCTGCACCATTTGCACAGGATCCCTTCCAAAGAGCTTAAAGGTACATGTACACATGACTAAAAATAAGGAAGTGATATATGGAGGTTTGAAGCAGGCCAGGGATCGTCCACAGAGAGCTTAAATGGTTAAGGCGACATGTCCAACGGAACAGAAACCACACATATGTACGAGGGTTGGAACTTAGTGGCAACTATTTATTCACAACCGATACAGAAGAGTTACATGTTTGCACCTGTTACTGTCCTTCAAAGTGGTCACCAGCGTTGTGTAGAACCCGTTGCCAGCGATGTGGAAGGAATAGTATACCGTTAGCAGAACCTGTTCTGTTGATGGTGCGAATGGAGCAGTCTAAAGTTATGGTGATTATCGTGTACAACAGTGATGGTGTTATCCTAACGCATTACGATCCTCCACGGCAGACCGTCAGTGCACAGTACTACTGTTCGTTTTTGGAGCATCACCTGCGACCAGCTTTGCGAAAGAAGCGGCGACACTTTTGCGCAAACCACCCATCATTTTGCACGACAATGCATGCAGCGCAAGCCGTGGCTGCTCTGTTCGGTCAATGGGACTGGGAAGTACTGTACCATCCACCATACTCCTCGGACTTAAGTCCTTGTGGCTTTGATTTGATTCCGAAGATGAAGGAACCACTTCGTGATATTCGCTTCAGAACTGTTCCAGAGATTCGACAGGCAGTAGACCGCTCCATTCGCACCATCAACATAACAGGCTCTGCTAACGGTATACTACGCCTTCCACATTGCTGGCAACGGATTCTACACAACGCTGGTGACTACTTTGAAGAACAGTAACAGGTGCAAACATGTAACTCTTTTGTATCGGTTGTGAATAAATAGTTGCTACTATTTAAGTTCCAATCTTCGCACATTGTAATATCTATGAACATAGACGGATAATGGTAATTTCAAGGACTCGGCCGATTTTGTTCCTCACCACTGACACAATCCGAGTTTGTGCTCCTTCCTTTTTCCTATGCACCATGATATTTTCACAAAGAAAATCGACACTGAAGTTCAGTTTTACTACTGAGAATGCGGGACCAAAAGCAATGGAAACTGAACAATTTTTAGGAGACGACGTACGCATCGATTACACGAACTAGCAGGGATTCACCTCTGTACTGTGAGTAGCGTGGTCCACGTGAAACTGGTGGATGATGTTGCGTGTGAAAGGATCGTCAATAAGATGAGTAACCTTCAATTCAGCCATTTGGATGGAGACATTGGCCCTGCAAAAGTTGAACATGCAGCTCTTGACCATAAATTGGACTGTGTGTTCGAGCTGCCATTTGAGGTGTCAGTAGAATGAGACCCTGTGGCACTGTGATAAGCCGTATGGCAGGAAAATGGGCATATTAAGTTCTGAATGGGGTGCGCCAGGTGCACATAGACCTTATTAAACATGTCCTGTTGTATTTGAACATCAGCGGATACTGTGCCTGCATAATTTGGACGGCCAGCCAAAGACCTCTTCAAGATGTGGACAAGAGGGGACATCTCAGATCAAGCTGTATGCAGCGTTGTATCACACAGCTGCTGATGGGGAAGAAGAGAGTGTCATCTGATCTGACGGTGCTCCCATTGACATATGTGGGGGACCCTCAATCTGTTCCATCAGATCATCGACTTTCGACAGGAGAGTCATCTTCAAACGACCCTAAGCAGCCCCCAAGTGCAGTGGCAGGGCACTATGGATGGACAGTTCGCACTGCCAGAGCACACACCCCTGTACAGGCTTTGCAATGCAAAGAGGGGGTGGCCCCACAGGACAGACTGGCAGCGATAGGCTTGCTTGTGAGAACCGACGATTTTTTCCCCAATATACTGACACTTGTGACCGAAAACAATGGACTCTGAAGCTACAGAAGAAACGACGAGTGACTCCATCCAATGTCTGCAGGACGATGCCTATGGAGGATGAAAAGCTAGACGGTGGCGATCATCCCCAACAGGAAGGTATGATCGTCAGTTCCCCTGACGAAATTCGATGGCAAGGGATTTGACGATTTCTCATAGCGCCATGCTTCTGGATGATGGGCAGCAGGTGGATTAAGTGTCTGCTCCCATCACAGACGTGATGCAACGCTCAGTCGCCCTATTAATTCCAAAAGATAATCACAGCACAAGCTTGACTGCTTCGGGTGACAATGTCAAAGATGTGACGTCTGCTGCCATAGCTAAAGCAGTTGGAGTTGCTTCATATCACAACAGTTAAATGCCGATGGACGTAGGAGGGAATCATTTGTCGATGGCCACCAAGAATACCGCCTCTCCATGCCAGGCGAACCAGATTGACACCATAAGCCTCAGTACCAACAGTTCGAAGGTCAAGTTTCAGATGTTTCGTGAGATGTTGCGGACGGCCGATCTCGCCGTCGCACACCTGCAGGAGGTGCACCTCGACCTTCTATTTATGGATATGGCATTTATCAGGCGGTTTCACGCACAATGGCAGCGGTATGGGTATTCTTGTCAAGGGCGGCATTGCGACCGATGGTGTGACCTACTTCCCATCAGCACGAGGACTCGTTGTCACATATCAAAGCGTCAGGATTGAGAAAGCGTATGCCCTCTCTGGTATGGGCAAGAGGGGAGACTGTTTGAGGTTTTGCTTGGAGGAGGTCGTGCCGTTATTCAAGGGAAACTACGATCTTATCATCCTTGGGGGCGACTTCAGTTGTGTCCTGTTACGACAGGATCAAATGCCACACTTTGCTAGGTGTAGGGAACTGCAAGACCTTCACCTCGTCGATACCTGGCGACAGAGAGTGATAAACATATGTTACCAGAAATTTGTGAAGTTGCCTTTACCAGGTCTTTGTATCAAATGGGCTTATGGTGGAGATGCTTTATGCTAAGGCCGACAGTCATTACCAGTCATATGCCTACCTCTGCACCATATATCTCCCAAGACAGTGTGTGAGGGGGAGCGGGAGCTCGTGGAAATTGAATGTGTAGTGTCATCAGAAGATGGTGGAGACATGGAGGAACTGTGAGAGACGGAATCCGACGTTTGCTTCCACGATCCAGCGCAAAACCTACTCTGCAGCTCGCGATGATGCATTGTGTTCGACAAGCTTTGTGCTGGTAATGCCTCGCCATGGAATATTTTATGCTACGGGAGATATCCGTGCAACTGCCGTCCTCAAGACGTCAGGCTGAGGTTCAGCAATTGCAAGCAAAGATCACTTCAATTACACGACGCCGTCTCGAGGGCACGCCTGTGCACGCACGCAGTCAAGACCAGATTTGGGTGAACTGTCGGTTATGCATCACAGTACCGATGAACGTCGCTGATGCTGAAGAGAGTTGATCCCTGTGCTGGATATGCCAGATGGCGGGCGCCTGATGGTTCAAAGAAATATCGCAAACGCCTTCTTTTACCGTTATCACCGTTTTTATGCCACAGTTGACCACGATGCTCCGGAGACAGATGAAGTCTTCGGACCATCGCTGGAGATGTAGTGGCGACCCTCATGGACCCCATAACGGCGGAGGACGTCGCCGACGTCCTCCGCAAAGGAGCAGTGCATAAATGACGGACCCAGATGGTCTCCCGATATAGTTTTATCATACAGTCCATGATGTTATGTTGCTCTGAACGGTTATGATGTACCGAGAACTGAGAAACGATGCGATAAATGCCACCTGTGTTTGTCGATGGCATCCTTATATCTATCCCCAAGCCGTCTGCTGGAAGGAGAGTTGATCGTTACTGGCCTCTTGCACTGCGCAACAGCAATTTCTAGATGCTTACAAGCACTCTGACTGCACACATTCACAGAGTTCAGCTCCTAGTCGTCTCTACAGACATGTCTCGGCGCTAATCGCAGCATCTATACGGCACTCAATGATTGCCATGATGTCATCATACTGGCAGAGAGGTGTCGTGTGCGTGGGGCCAAGTGTTGGTTGACTTTGAACACGCTTTCGTTAGAGTATGTCAAGACTGTTCTGAGAAGGTACTACAGCAACTTGTCTTCCCCCAATCCTCCATTAACACTGCCATGTGCCTTCTACACGGCGCGACCTCACAGGTTAAAAAAAAATGGTTCAAATGGCTCTGAGCACTATGGGACTCAACTGCTGTGGTCATCAGTCCCCTAGAACTTAGAACTACTTAAACCTAACTAACCTAAGGACATCACAGACATCCATGCCCGAGGCAGGATTCGAACCTGCGACCGTAGCAGTCGCACGGTTCCGGACTGCGCGCCTAGAACCGCGAGACCACCGCGGCCGGCCCTCACAGGTTAAAATCAATGGACATATAGTGGGCATGATCACTATTGCTCACTCTGTGAGTGAAGGTTGTCCTCTGTTAGAGGTTATGTACGCCATTGCCATGGGGCCACTGTTACAGAGACTATGAATCCGACTGCAGGAACTTATGTTGAGAAACCAGACCTTTGACTGCCATGTGTATGTGGACACTCTAGTGTTTTTAGTGCGTAAGTTAGATGAAGTCCAAAGATCCTTTGAGTAGATTGCCTAATATGGTGTCACAGCTGGAAGCCAGACGAATTTGGAGAAGTGTGGGGCGATGGTCATTGGCAGTGGTTTCCCAGAAGGGAGCTTGGCCCTATACCAACTTTGGGATGTGTTCTAATGTTTGGGGGTCATTTTTATATGTGACAGTCGACAGATAGAGCACCTTACCTATACTCTCTGTTGATCCATCGTGGACATGGGACATCAGCTGGTCAAGTAGTTATCAATGACATTCGCCAACAACCATGTAACTGAGACGATAATTTTTTTTTTTTTTACTACCAGTTTTGGCATTCCAGTACACCATCTTCAGGCCCCATATGCATCTCTCAAAAATAAACTATAGTGTCATACCATGCCGTATATTCCTGGATGTCGTGAATTCAAAATTATATCCCAAGTGCTTCCTTCAAAGACCTGATTGCAATCAAGTCTTCAAATGACACATTTGGGATACGGTTTTGAATTCATGACATCGAGGAATATATGGCACTGTATGACAACATAGTTTATGTTTGAGGGATGCATTTGAGGCCTGAAGATGGTATAGTGGAATGCCGAAACTGGTAGTCAAAATAAAATAACATCTCAATTAAATGGCTGCTGGCGAATTTCATTGATAATTACCTATACTCGTCTCGTGCAAGGCATACATTTGGATGTCTATAGTAACTTGCTACGGTGTTTGAACACAATCCAGTGGACGGCTTATGTTAACGCCTATCTGGTGTCCAGGATACCCCATCTGGCTATGGCACTGGCTGAAGATCATAGCAAGCGTTTATAGGCAGTCTTTGGTCACTGACAATGAGGGAATGATCATCAATGTGTGATACGACTTGCTCACCTTCCCTACCACAGAGGGCAGTCTTGGAATGGCCAATGTGCAAGTTAGAGCAGCTGCTTTATATGTCTTCACGATGATGAAGATGTGGACTCACCACTAGCACAGCTTTATTGGAACTCTGACTGGAGAGCTAGCTCCTGCCTCTCGCGAACCACCACATGCAGTGGCGTGTCTTTCCCTGACACTATCTCGCGTTAAGGAGTTTTTGTGGACTTCAGTTACATCAAGGCTGACCTGTCGAGTGAGTGGCTGCAGAGAACCCATGCCGTTTATTGCCGCTGCCGGATGATGTGAGGCCATCCCCGAAAGCCGACTGAAAGCTGTCTACCCTTGGTTATTTGGCCAGTGGTCTGCCGTTCAGTGCATGGTGGTCTTCTCGATTCGGACACAAGAACAGCCTGGTATTTGGTCGTCAACCACAATTATAATATATGAATCGCCAGATACTCTACTCTGTATGTATGGCAGATCCTCCGTTATGTCTCCATTGCCATCTACCTGATATGGATGAACACCATTTGGAATGTGGGACTGTCATGGAGGTGCAGAGGTTGACAAGACTGATGTTTGCCCTCATTCAGCAGTGACTCCGACCTCCCTTCTTATCCTGGATATGACACTTTATCCACGTACTAAGATGCATGTAGTGACGTGGATCAAGACTTTGACCATATCGTATCTTTACCAGGATGGTGACAAACACATTCTCGATTTTTGTATAGTCTTATTGGAACGATTCACTCGACTCTGACTCCATCTGTGCCACGACCAGTACTTCGCTAATTATCTGGGTAGTGTCTTCTTGGACTCTCCCACAGCTGGGCTGTGCTGGGTATTAGAAGTTTACCTTACGTGCATGTCAATTTTACGAAACAGTCTGGAACAAGCGACAGAACCATTTGGACACTTTCTTTATGAAGACTTGGCTGGCTCGAATGGGATGTTGGAAGGATCGCTGGACGTGCGATTGCTGGTAGCTGGATTTAAAAGAGAAATAGAAAGAAGTTAAGGCGATGGTTTTGATGTTTCAAGTGTTCAACGAGATCTCAGTCTCCCCTCACTAGAGTACAACACACAGAACTTTCATACAACCATGTGAAATTGTCAGAAAAGTCATTCTTGGGAAATTTGATAAACATGCACATCTCACTGGCTTGGACGTCGGTTATGTCATCAAAACGTTGTCCCTTCATGTGAATTTCTGCACATTGTCGTTTTGTTGGAGGTTCATATTGATAACACGAAGTCTCATCATACGTGATGATTTTTCCCAGAGAAGAATTATGTTGGTTCCGTCGGATCACGGGCTTTAAGGCCTGCGTTGTATTAATGCTTTATTTTGTTTTTTCGTTTAGTTACATTCTTTACCCCTAGAAGGACACAATTATACGAATAAAGTTATTTTGTTTAACCTGCCTTTCTCCTCCAAACACACACAAGGAAATCTCACTCAAACCGGCCGCTGTGGCCGAGCGGTTCTAGACGCTTCATTCCGGAACCACGCGGCTGCTACGGTCGCAGGTTCGAATCCTGCCTCGGGCATGGATGTGCGTGATGTCCTTAGGTTAGTTAGGTTTAAGTAGTTATAAGTCTAGGGGACTGATGGCCTCAGATGTTAAGTCCCATAGTGCTTCGAGCCATTTTTTGAAATCTCACTTAAAATGTGTGTGTGTGTGTGTGTGTGTGTGTGTGTGTGTGTGTGTGTGTGTGTGTGTTTGGCTGCTGTATCACAAAGTGGTATCTATCCTGTCGGACACGTCCAACAGAACAGAAGACACCGCACACATATATAGTAATGTCCGTGAGCGCAGATGGCTCACAGTAATTTCAGTGTGGATGCACACTACGTCCAAACTCTTTCGGGACTCAGCCAAACACTGCAAGCCAAGCTGTCAATGGACAGTGGATACCACTAGAGTGTGACAAATGGAGAATTTCGGTCAGATGGGAAGCATATCCGGATGGCCCATGCGATTAAGGCACCCGCTCGCGTAAAGCAGGAAATCCCGTTTCGAGTCACGACTAGCACAGGCTTTCACTTGCTACCGTTGAATTTATTTCAATGCCCAGCTGCGGCCGATGTCTTCATTTCTCTCAAAAGACATGTAAGTATCACAACCCGAGAAAGGGCATACGACGACAAAAATGGTCTCAATTCCTTGTGCCAGTGTAAATCTCCCAGAGCGGGAATCATTTAATATTGTGAGCCTAAAGCGAGACATATATAAGAAATATGTAAGCTGGGATCAGGCCAGGGAGCGTGCATGGGTAGAGGAAATGGTTACAGCGATCGTCCGCGATAAGCGGGAAATGATGGTGCGACACAAATTTTCGTATATCACAACTGGGTAATACATCAGTACCCATTGCAACTTATGTCATGAAATTCGCATTCAGCGAATAATTTCGAATTAAGCTGATTGTAAAATTTATAATGAGTGGAGTCTGTTCCTCCGGATATATCCGAAAAAACAGGCGCCACGCATCCTTACACACATCTAAAAAGTTTTGTATCGCCTCGCTTCCGAGAGTTCCGGAACCTGTACAGAAAATTGGAATAGAGATCGACATAAACATCATTTCCGCCCTTTTTATTGCTCATGAAAACCACGCATTGCTTGTTGTACCACCATACAGCGAGACCTTCAGAGCTGGTGGTCCAGATTGCTGTGCACAACGGTACCTCTAACAGCCGGTAACACGTCCTCTTGCATTGATGCAAGCCTGTATTCGTTGTGGTATACTATGCACAAGTTCATCTAGGCACTGTTGCTCCAGATTTTCCCACTCGTCAACAGCGATTCGGCGCAGATACCTCAGAGTGGTTGGTAGGTTACGTCGTCTATAAACAGGCCTTTTCAATCTATCCCAGGCATGTTCGATAGGGTTCATGTCTGGAGAACATGCTGGCCACTCTAGCGATGTCGTTATCCTGAAGGAAGTCATTCACAATATGTGTACGATGGGGGCACGAATTGTCATCCATGAAGACGAATACCTCGCCAGTATGCTGCCGATATGGTTGCAGTATCGGTCGGAAGATGGCATTCACGTATCGTACAGCCGTTACGGCGTCTTCCATGACGACCAGCGGCGTACCTCGGCTCCACATAAAGCCACCCCAAAACATCAGGGAACCTCCACCTTGCTTCACTCTCTGGACAGTGGGTCTAAGGCGTTCAGCCTGACCGGGTTGCCTCCAAACAGGTCTCCGACGATTGTCTGGTTGAAGGCATATGCGACACTCATCGGTGAAGAGAACGTGATGCCAATCCTGAGCGGTCAATTCGGCAAGCTGTTGGGCCCATCTGTACCGCGGTGCATGGCGGAGTGGTTGCAAAGATGGACCTCGCCATGGACGTCGGGAGTGAAGTTGCCCGTCATGCAGCCTATTTCGCACAGTCTCAGTCGTAACACGACGTCCTGTGACTGAACGAAAAGCATTATTCAACATGGTGGCGTCGCTGTCAGGGTTCCTCCGAGCCACAATCCATAGATAGCGGTCACCCACTGCAGTAGTAGCCCTTGGGCGGCCTGAGCGAAGCACGTCATCGACAGTTCCTGTCTCTCTGTATCACCTCCCTGTCCGAACAACATCACTTGGGTTCACTCTGAGACGCCTGGACACTTCCCTTGTTCAGAGCCCTTCCTGGCATAAAGTAACAATGCCGACGCGATCGAATTGCGGTATTGACCGTCTAGGCATGATTGAACTACAGACAACATGAGCCGTGTACCTTCTTCCTGGCGAAATGACGAGTTTATCGGCTGTCGGACCCCCTCCGTCTAATAGGCGCTGCTCACGCACGGTTGTTTACATCTTTGGCCGTCTTTAGTAACATCTCTGAATAGTCAAAGGGACTGTATTTGTGATACAATATCCACAGTCAACGTCTATCTTCAAGAGTTCTGGGGACCGGGGTGATGCAAAACTTTTTTTGATGTGTGTGTAAACGATTCGCCTCGATTGGCCATCAGTCCACAAAGTTCAGTGAGTGTGCACATTTACGTTCGACCTCCAGTAGGAATCTAAAATTAGCGAGCACGGAGAACGTGGACGGGCAGTGCGGCTAGGTGACACTAGTTGGGAATGTGGGTCGGTTGGGAAGCGTGCCGAGACAGTCCTCGCATTTGCGATAAACACTGTATCCGGTGGCGCAGTGGTTAACGTAATTGCCTAGCAAGCAGGAGATCCTGGGTTTGAGTCCCATTCGGGCACACATTTTCATTTGTCGACGCAAATTCCGCATAAAGTCCCGAAGCTGTTGATATCATTAGTCTTTTCCTTTCCTTTATCCCATCCACCTTCAACTTACATAATGCAATATTTATGCAATTACCTCCAGAAATATCAAATCTGTTTGTTGTATATTTATGTTATGTGATTCACATATATGAGAGATGACAGTGGTCGAAGGTTAACGACTAGGACACCCTTATTAGCGGATTCTTCCCTGTGACAAAACTATCTTTCGCCTCCGACCGCCAGCGTACTGTTTGCTCAATACCGCGTGAACCTATCTTTCGCGATGGCGCTAAATCCACAAAAAAATCAATTTAGCAAAATACTGTGATTTACATGGTCAAATACAATAAAATATCTAGAAAATGACTGGAAACTTCTTTTAAGTTATTATAAACTAACTTGATTGGGAAGAGTTGCTAGGATTGATGGTAGTGTTAGTAGCTATTGTGTTAATAACGAATACTAGTTGCAATATTGAAAACAGCCGGTCCCGGAGAAAGAGCAAAACAGCCAGTAAGGCAAGGCCGTGTTCCAAAAATTAACCTACTTGCGTCACCGTCGGTTGCCTGATTGGTGGCTGTTACCTCAGGAGCGCGTTAATTCCCTCGCACGCAAACCAACCATTTTTACAAAGGCATATAAATCGCACCTCCACAAGATTTCATGGTATTTCCTAGTTCATAACGAAAATTAGTCCAGTTTTAACATCCAAGCGAAATATACAGCTGTAATAATATCGACTCGTCGAAGTTTATGTCCACAGAATTAAAAAATAAAACAAACAAATGTTATTTTTGTCTCCGTAAATCTAAGTACCTATTGTGGGCTATGGATGGGGAAAACCGATCGGCTAAAACCGATGCCGGCATTTTAGTTCTGAATAGCCGTAATTCTTCGTATTTGTTTGGCCTCGGTTATAATAGGTGTTTCTCATTTTAACAACAATAGAAAACCGAAAATCGGTTATTTCAGAAACCAGTTATTCTGAGCATTTTTAACATTAAGGTTATAATGGCGTGAAGAAAACGACATAACGGAAAACTGTTCTTTCAGCGATAACCGTCATCACTATTGCGGGTGCAACAAGCAAATAAACTCTCTATGATCTGCTATGCTCTCTACAGTGTTAACGTGACCAGTCAGCTGATCTATGTCAGCTTTCACTTCAGTCATGCGAGCACACTCATGTTTCTCAAACTGTGCACATTTAATTGTTTCAGCAGATATTTTACAGTCAAGAGTTCATATTTATTTTTACAAGGAGATTCTATAGTCGTAACTCTTTACTCCACTTTTTGTACATCATGAGTCAGTTTATCTGCCCTCTGTTTGTTTTCACGAGCTAAGCGATTAATACCCTCCGTTAATTCACTTTTACATATTCTCAGGACTTTTATGCTGTATCTCAATTTGAGAAATGTTTCTAGATTTTATTACCAAATAGATGCCAATATTTACCCCAGTTTGCCTCAGACACAAAACTGGCGTTCTAATTTTTCATTAACTTTAGATCTGAAACTTTTGAGCTTAAAAGAAACCTCTTTGACCCTCTGATTAATGTTTTTATTCACGCTCTCAAGGTTTTGTTTACTTTTCTAATTTTTTTTCATCGTAAATATTACCGCTGCAAACATTTTCTGCGCGCTTTTCAGTTGATTCTCCTCGTGTAACATTATCTGTTTTACTTGTTAAACCGGAAATTGCGCAAATTTAGTATTTAATTCTAGGCAGAAGCCTAATTCGTGTGTCCTGTACTTTCCGTAGCACAGTGATTTACCTAGAGATGTCTTCAGAAGGACACTCAACCGACTTTCTAATCTGACGGGGCTTTAGAGCTTTTTTTTGTTTTGTTTCAAATAACACTCGAGTTGCCGTTGCCTAACTGTTTCTTTAGAAGTAGGTCATTTGAAATCAAATATACATTCAATTGTAGAACATCATATGGAAAAAATGCATTTTGTCTTTTTGAGGGATTTTGTGTGCGCTCATTTTTTAAATTAAAATCTTAAAATAATTTACCATACCAGCGCATATCTCAGGGTTGTTACTCTTTCTGGATTTATTGTTTGATGTGGCTTTTAGTGCCACGAAACCGGTAGTGATACAATAACAAACGACGCAATGCAGCTGAAGCGGTTTATTAATACCCAAGATCTTATGGGTGACTGTGAGAGAGATGTCAGGAAACCAAAGTCATCAAGCGTTGACGATCTATGAAATAATTTAGAGACGTGTTGGATTGCAATATCTGCAAAAATACTACAAAATATTATCTCCAGAATAAAATGATAATTAAATGGACACCCTAGCTGCAAACAGGCGTTGATGTACTTCATGGGGGACATATTGAAAATGTGTGCCCCGACCGGGACTCGAACCCGAGATCTCCTGCTTGCATGGCAGACGCTCTATCCATCATTTTTTTTAATCTCATTTTGTTCGCTTTTGATCGTTGCATCGGCTCAGGGCGGACGTCGTAAAACATCCATTGAAGTTCGTTGTTAATCGAGTAACTCAGTTTTTTTATTACAGAAAGCACCTAACCCTCTGACCGAACACGCTGAGCTACCGTGCCGGCATCCATCTGAGCCACCGCGGGCACAGAGGAGAGTGCGTCTGCAGGGACTTATCCCTTGCACGCTCCCCGTGAGATCCACATTCCCAACATGTCCACACCATTACATTCGTAGTGCGCCTAATAGATGTTTGCCCATCATACTCATTACTCGTGGCAGATTAATCTACCAAGTCCCGTACGAGTTCGGGCATAGCGTGTGCGTTCGCACAAGAAGGTCAATGGCCGGGAAGCCATATTTTAACTATATATGACGGTAGTATCTGTTCCCGAAAGAACAGTTACCGTGGATGACCATGCAGCTTTGCTAGAAATGAAATGATAATTAAATGGACATGCAAAGCTGCATGGTCATCCACGGTAACTGTTCTTTCGGGAACAGATACTACCGTCATATATAATCTCCAGAATACCAAGAGTTTGTGCAACTGTTCTGAGAACAAACGGTAGATACTATGAAGAGGTTAAAATCTATACCATGTTATATGATACTTAATGATAGAGAGGGAAAATATTTATTTTGTGTCTATTTCGTTTGTACGATGCAGTTGTACATGGAAATAAAGTATAATTATAGCTTTTGTGGTGGGTGATGCGACCGTACGGGTTGTATGTGAATGTGCATCTGGTGTGGATGACGAAATAAAATACAATATCTCTTATCAACTCGCGGAAAATCAAAGTTCTAAACTGTTCACAAGTTCTCTATCAGCTTAGATCCCCCATGTGCTACTGCACGAAAAGATTTACCGACACATTATACACCAGTAACACTTCAATGGGTCCCCATAAATGCGACAACTTACAAGTTTGGCTACGTTTCGTCTATGGGGCGCCAACTCACATTCGTCGCAATGTATTCAACGTTCCACAAAAGTATTTAATTCAAATGAAGGCAGGATTTGCTATGCAAAAATCATGTAAGCACTCACTTTTTTTTAGTGTCGCAAATTCTACTTTATTTCCAATGAGAACACAGAAAAAACGAAAGTCACAATTCATAATAAATTAATTTCAGAGTCTGGCTGAGTTTCTTAACATCTTGGAGGCGGTTGAATAATCCACGATTAATTGCGTGAGTTATCTTTAGAAAACGGTTAGTTCCACAGTATCTCAAACTATAATTTCCGCAATGACTACACACCGAAACCTTTTAAGTGCAGCTTGTATCACGCGCGACATGGAAACTAAGTTTATCAGACGTCGGAAAATGTCTATGTCCGAAAGTACGAACTCTGAATAATTCACACACGTGAACTAGCGGCTATTTCACCGCTCACCGGATAAAACTTTCTCGAAACACAGAGTAACACAGTCAGACCGCCTCCAACGGCGTCCGAACATAGACTCCCTTCCAAAATACCGCCGTTCACCCAAGAAACCACGGTCAAGCACCACTGAAGTTAGTTAAACTAGTGAAAATGAAAATTGCTGAAGTTGTTAATTTTAACCTTTTGTACACATACGGTACATCAGATCACACGAATATTTTCCGAGATATATTATGCTTTTATCAGTTTTCTTTTGTCTACCATAGTTTATTTACAAACAATAATTTCTATGGTTTTCCTCCGTTTTGAGATTTATAAGACTATGTATTAACAAACAATTTAAATTATACATTAAACACCGAGCATGGTGGCGCAGTGGTTAGCACACGGGACTCGCATTCGGGAGGATGACGCTTCAAACCCGCGTACGGCCAATCTGATTTAGGATTTCCGTGATTTCCCTAGACAGCTTCAGGTAAATGCCGGGATGGTTCCTTTGGAAGGGCACGGCCGACTTCCTTCCCCATCCTCCCCTAATCCGATGGGACCGATGACCTCGCTGTCTGGTCCCCTGCCCCAAACCAACCAACCAATACGTTAAATAATTTCTTATGTATCTAAAGTCTACAGTACTGCTGTTACTTTTTATGTTTCTCTATTTGCTTGGTAAGAAATGTTGTTTTTAATGGCGTGAAATCCACTTTTGGGCATCTCATTTAAATATGTGAATAATTCCGGTACATCTACATCTACATCTACATCTACATGGATACTCTTCAAATCACATTTAAGTGCCTGGCAGAGGGTTCATCTTCTCTATTATTCCAATCTCGTGTAGCGCGCGGAAAGAATGAACATCTATATATTTCCGTACGAGCTCTGATTTCCCTTATTTTATCGGGATCGTTCCTCCCTATGTAGGTCGGTGTCAACAAAATATTTTCGCTTTCGGAGGAGAAAGTTGGTGGTTGGAATTTCGTGAGAAGATTCCGTCGCAACGAAAAACGCCTTTCTTTTAACGACGTCCAGCCCAAATCCTGTATCATTTCTGTGACACTCTCTCCCATATTTCGCAATGATACAAAACGTGCTGCCTTTCTTTGAGCTTTTTCGATATACTTCGTCAGTTCAATCTGGTAAGGATCCCACTCCGCGCAGCAGTATTCTAAAAGAGGACGGACAAGCGTAGTGTAGGCAGTCTCCCTAGTAGATCAGTTACATGTTCTAAGTGTCCTGCCAATAAAAC
This sequence comes from Schistocerca americana, assembly GCF_021461395.2. Lineage (NCBI taxonomy): Eukaryota > Metazoa > Arthropoda > Insecta > Orthoptera > Acrididae > Schistocerca > Schistocerca americana. The sequence goes on from NC_060125.1 coordinate 470,757,596, forward strand.
TACTATCAAAGTCCGATACAGTTCTACAAGATGTATCCGTAGACACCTCGTTTGTTGCAATCGCATAATGCATTGCCGACATATTCACTGTTACAGTTCATGAATTATTTATAACACTTCCAATAACTTACAACCTAATGCGGATATCGAAGGCGTGTCTTCACACGCATAATCGTGCATCTTTTCCTCTTCAAATGAGCCTACTGCCTCTTCAGTGACACATATGGTTCAATATTTATCAGTTTTGGGGTAAGCTTAATTTTGCGAAAAGCGGCCATGAGATACGAAAAGCCATTTTGCTGCCCAAGGGACAGGTTTTGCCGGTCACACAGCCGTTGAAAATCCAGAGGCAACCTCATCTGTGAAGCATAATGTGAAACTGGCCCTTCACGTGCTCCCAAGCTGGTTTCAGCTGTCAACACGAATATGACCCGATCTTAGCCGCCGCCTGTGCGCCTGCAGTAGTCGCGTGTTTCTGATTGAATGAAGTGTCTCTTCCCTTTACATTGGGCTGTCGTGTTGTAGTGATGTCAAACTTTTTTTGTAGTGATGTCAAACTTTTTACTGGTGGTGTAGCTGTTGATCATGAAATTTAATATGTGTAAAAACATAAACAACACTCCTACTAATATGTTATTTGTGTGGAGCTATGACCCGCGCTGTCTCCTGACTTTTGTCTGTTGTCCTGCTCTGCACCACTGCAGCTTGTCGTTGTCCCCCCAGTAGCTGGCATCCCCTGCGCAATTCCGCGTGGACCCTACCCCCGTGTCTGCACGTGCCGCACGGTTTAGTGCGACGCCGGCGAATCGAACTTTCTCCCGCAGTGGCTGCGGGACCTGTTGCCAAGACACCCCAGTGGCTGTGTCTGCTCTGCAGGAAACGTGGGCGTCGCGGCCCTAGCGCGAGATGTCCACAGGTTCACCCCAGCCTTTTCATACGGGCACAGGAAGGAAAACTGTAAAACTTCCTTGTCGAGTAAAAACACCGTGTCTGACCTGAACTCGAACCCGAAACCTTGTCATTTTTTTCAATTATTGAATTTTTTTTTTTTTAGGACGACGTTATACCCTGTCATCCACGCCTTACTGCGGCCATTAGCGCCTTCTTTGGCGCCAGTGAAAAACAAAGAAATATTCTTCACCAAAAGTTTTTCCTAATCATCTATAAAACTAATGGAATTCCCGTATGCTAATGCTTTTCTTGACAGCTTAATAACAGATGTGGCAGTGAAATAGGCGATTTGGTAAACCTGAAAATAGCATGTTACTTTGGGAATCAGAAAACGGGAGTGGTGACGTATGGACAACAAACATCTGCTGTTGAAGCTGATACCGAAGTTCAGATGAGATGACGTCATGGACCGGCGAATAACGCGTTGTTGCCGTGATGGTGTTTTACAAAAACAATGGGAGCTACGTAGCCTTGTATTTCGTGTCTACTGCAATCCCACGTGTCCTGCTACAGTCCCGTCGGTACATGCTATCAAAGTGTGGGTACATAACTTAGAGGAAGCGAGTGGTACGTTACGAAAGAACGTGTAGAAGTGCAAAACAGGTGTGCAGTGAATGTTGCACGAGTGGAAAAGCCTTCAGCCGAAGTCCCAGGCGTTCTACATGCAAACATGCATTGCAACTTGACATATCAGACCGCAGTATACGGCGAATACGAAGCGTGTGAGAAGGGTAATGAGACTGACAACACTGTGAGCGATCGGGCAACGCTGTGTTCTTCTACTTGTATAGAGTGGTGCGTTAATCCCTTCCAGGTGATCAGTCTAAGTTTCAGCTCCGAACAGCTATCACATGATTTCTGAGAGCGCCATCATTGGTATTCTTGTTGTGTGTTACGACAATAGAGCAGCGTAATCTGGAGCAATGTTATGCCATCACGTTTTGTGTTAAACGTGGGGAATCCGCGTTGTGACTTCTGAAAAGTTGAAACAGGTCTATGGGGAACATCCTTATCAAGAGCACAAGTTTTTCGCTGGGACAAATCATTTTTGGAAGGCCGGGAACACGCTGAAGATAAACCTCGCTCAGGGAGACCTTTAGCTTGAAAACACGACGGAAACGTCGAGCGTGTGCATGCTCTTGTGGCGTTTCTCCTCCAGGACAAACTGTCAACCAGATGTTTTGCAAAGATGTTCGTGAAAGTCTCAGGAAAAGAGTGAATCGACTGAGACCGGACATTGCAGCCAATTGGATGCTGCGTCGTCACAACAACGCTCCATGTCTCACGGCCACTCCCATCACGTAATTTTCGACCTCAAAAGACGTTCCTGTCATTTTACAGCCACCCTGTTTACCTGACTGGAGTCCTTGTAACCTTTTTCTTTTCCCCAAATTGAAAAATGTCTTAAAGGACTTCATGTTGTGACGCTGAAGAACATTCAAAAGAATGTGACCGACATACTGAAGCCTTTCAGCGCTGCTACCAGGACTGGGAACAACGACTCCGCTAGTCCATAGCTGCCGAAGGGAACTACTTTGAAGGGGACAATATTGTTGTTTGAAAAAAAATAAAATAAAAATTATTGCAGATACAAAATCAGTCTCATACTTTTCACACTTACCTCGTATTACACAAGCAACTGCAGTGTCATCCATTCAGAATCCAAACAGTGCAAAAACGGAATGCACAGAACCTCTCAAACATTATTGCCGGGAATTGTTGGAGCAGATGAACGACAGCCCAGGTCTGTGCGACAATCTGATCATGATAACTTTGAGGCCAATTTTTATGTATCAGGCTTTAGATACTGCTTACGTGAAAATCCTGAAATGCTTCATGGAACGCCACTTCACAGCCAGAAAGTGGTAACGTAGGGTGGCATATCATCATAGGGACCTTTTTTTTTATATGATCGTGGCAATACTGATACTGTGAATATAACACTTTATATTCACATCTCGGACCATTTTCTAGTGCCATGGCTTGCTGATCTTCCTGTAATTGCAAACACGTTCTTCCAACAAGATAGGTCCATATGCCATACATCGCGGCATTCCATTGATGCACTACAGAATATCATTCCTCTTCGTCTTATCTCCAATAACTGGGTTTCCTGACGTTCAAGATACCCTGAACTTTCAGCATGTGATTTCTTCCTTTGGAGTAATTTGAAATCCCAGGTCTTCCGATGTGACCCACCACACACCAACCAGGAACTGAAGGATCAAATTCGGGAGGAAGTTAATCGGTTTCCAATGCCAGTCTTGAAAGCTGTGATGTCTAGTTTCCGTAAAAGACTTGATGTGTGTGAACTAAGCTGGCGGCCACCTACGTGGTGTCATTTTCAGATGATGGGGGTTTTAAATTGCAATCACTGCAAATTCATGTTGTACTTCTTTTATATCTCTGTGAATAAATTTGTATCACTGATGGAGGTTTCAAAATCGTCGGTATTACCGCTTCATCCGTTGTTTGAGAAGCTAGGCTAGAGGAACAGAAATACGTTGAGGAAAATAGTCTTCTTGTAAGTCAAGGAATATCATATTGTGTTATCTACAATGTTGATCAAAGACGTGCTAATATAATATTGATTTTGGAAATAACGGAATGAGTGACATATGTTCTATCTGAAGTATCCGAGCGCCCACGTGCTGGCGGAATTGATCCCTAGATGTTACGAAAAGTCGACCCTCAAATATACAAGTAGGTGGGGAGTATAGTGTTGTCAATAGAAAAACAGTAACAAGAGTATGGATCGGTCAGGAGAGTTCAGTGACTTCAAACGTACAATAGTCATTGGATGTCACTTGAGTAACAGATACATCAGGGACATTTCAACTATTCTGCAGGTGCCCAAGTTGACTTTTGGTTACGTGTTAGTGATGTGAAACGTTAAGGAATAGCCACAGCTAAACAGAAACCAGGTAGATCTCGTGTACTAACTGACAGCAATCGTCGTGCATAGCAGAGGGTGGTTGTAAAAAATCACATGAAATCAGTGGAAGGAATCACTCAGGAGTTCCAAAGTGCTACCAACAGTCCAGTTAGCACAGTTACTGTACGTCGGTACTTAAAAAGAATGCGGTACAATGGTCGAACATCGCCTCATAAGACACACAATTCTGTAATCACTGCGATGGAAGGCTTTGCTTGTGGTGAATGCCTGGAGAACGTTACCTGCCATCACGTGTAGAGCTAACAGTGAAGTACAGAGGAAATGATGTTACGATTTGGGGGGGTGTCTCACGGTTAGGGTATGGTCCCGTAATTGAGCTTAAGAAAATGCTACAGGAAAGGATATGAACACATTTTACAGCCCTGCGTACTGTGTACGGAGGATGCATGTGAGTGCACCATTTCATAAAGCAGCATCTGTGACACAGTGGTTTGTGGACAGTGCCACTCGTGAAATGGACTGGTCTGCCCAAAGTCCCGGCCTGGACCGAATGGAACAGCTTTGGGACGAGACAGTAAATCGATTTCGTTCCAGACCCCAACGTCCAACATCAGAACCTTCTCTCGTTTCAGCTCTTGAGGAAGAATGGAATGCCATTACTCCACACACATTTGGATAACTCACTGAAAGTATCTCCAGCTGGCATCACACAGGCAAAGGGTGTGCACACCCCATATTAACGTCCACTTATAGGTGTCCGGACACTTGTGATCACATAGTACATAATCGACTTTATTAGAACAATCCTTCTCGTTTACATATCGCTAAAATAAACAAATAAAAGATAATAAATTCTTGCTCGCCCTTTGTTAATTTCGCTAGCACAGTATTTCCATCAACCTTGAGAGTGCCTTTCCTGGTTTCAGTAATTTTTCTGATGTCCATTAGTGGTTCTCATACCAAGGGCTGCCAGACCACCTGCTCCATGTTCCTATTCTCACGAGGAGGCGATACTTTAGTGATAATGAAAAAGTTGTTTTAACTTGCCTGAGGTTTGCTTCCTGAGGTTTCAGTGCAGTAGCAGTACAGGTTCTAGGTATTTTTGTACAGCTGCTCTCCTGAACTTAACTGTAGAGTAGTCAGATTTCCTGTGAGCCAAACGTAAGCGTTATATTTGACTGCAATGAAAAATATCCAGTCTGGCCCCAAGATGTCGTTGATGCTTATAGTATGGGCAAGAACTTTCTAGTCTGGGCAACCACAGCCATGATAAATCGTGTTGAGACACAAAACGACTTCAGTTGTAAAATCCTTTTATTCTTAGGCACTGCCTGTTTCACAGCAATTAGAGCTGCACATTCAGGTGCAAATTGGAGTTAAGTCATAATACAGATAGCATATTACGGGAAGACCCAGCGTTCCCACGCAATAGAGTATCCGTAAAAAAGTAATAATATATGGTGGAGATCGCCCTCGTAAAACCGAACGCCAACGCCTCTACGTATTGGCGTTCTGTCTTACGAGAGCGTTCTCCACCATATCTTATTACTTTTAGGACATACGCCGTTTTTGCAGGTAATCTGTTACACTGATCTGACTGTGAACGCTGCGTCTTCCAGTAACACGCTCTAAGAAAAAAAATGGCACACCAAGGAAGAATTATCCGAAGGGGGCGGAAATCGGTAAATTTGATGAGCCTGTACAAACAATTTCAGAGAAATTGGTTGATTTATTCAGGAGAAAGACCTTCACAAATTGCAAACTGAGCTAGCCAATTTACTCACAGGTTCACCTCTGGTCCTTATGCTAGCAGTTATTCGGCTTGGCATTGATTGATAGAGTTGTTGGATGTCCTCCGGAGGGATGTCGTGCCAAATTCTGCCAAAACGGCGCATTAGATCGTCCGTATCCCGAGACGGTTGGAGGGCTCTGCCAATAATGCTACAATCTTTGTCAGTCGGGGAAGACCCAGCGACTTTGCTGGCCAAGGTAGTATTTCGAAAGCACGAAGACAAGCCGTAGAAACTCTCGCCGCATGCGGGCGGTCATTATCTTGCTGAAATTTAAGGCCGGCCGCGGTGGTCTAGCGGTTCTAGGCGCTCAGTCTGGAGCCGCGGGACTGCTACGGTCGCAGGTTCGAATCCTGCCTCGGACATGGATGTGCGTGATGTCCTTAGGTTAGTTAGGTTTAAGTAGTTCTAAGTTCTAGGGGACTGATGACCTAAGATGTTAAGTCCCATAGTGCTCAGAGCCATTTTTGAAATTTAAGGATAGGACGGTTTGCTATTAAGGGCAACAAAACGGGGCGTAGAATACCGTCGACGTACCGCTGTTCTGGAAGGGTGCCGCTGATGACAACCAAAGGGGTCGTGCTATGAAAAGAAATGGCACCCCAAACATCACTCCTAGTTGTCGGGCCGTATGGCGGCCAACACTCAGGTTGGTATTCCCCCGCCGTCCGGGGCAACCCCAAACACGTCTTTGGCCTGGAGCAGACATGTCTTCAGTAATGAGTCCCACTTCGAACTGAGTCCCGATGACCAGCTCTGGCAATCAACGACAAACCGAATAACTGCTCGCATAAGGAGCAGAGGTGGACCAACGCGTCATTGACTTGCTTAAATTGTGAAGCTCGTTCTCTTGAATAAATTATCCATTTTTTCTGAAATTGTATCATTAGTTTGTCTGTACATGCATTTTACATTGCATTCCGTCCCACTAGGATAATTCTTTTGCGGTGAGTCTTTTTATTTTTTTGGGTCTTAAAGTGTATGTCATGTACTCATGAGTTGACTCCAGTTTGCACCTGAAGATGCATCTGTAAGTGCTTCGAAACCAGTATTGCCTAAAAACAGAAGTATTTTACAGCTGAAGTGGTTTTATTTCTCAACATGACAGTGTGACGTTCTGTCCACGTGATGAGACTTACCTTTTTGCTAGTCGAATTGTCTCTTTACATACAAATATATGAGCTATCGTTTCCACTAAATCGGAGTTGGTATTATACTGTACTCCTTTTCCAAAGAAGGATAAGTTTCCTTGAGTAAATCTAATCAGATTATCCTCATTTTTGTGGGCAGGAAACTGGAATGACAGTTGTTTCAAATTCGGCTGCAGTTGGCTTCTGGGTATCTGACAACAAGCTATGTCTGGGGACATCCTGCAAGAGAAAGTGGTATTGGTTGACTGTCGGCTGTTGTATGATCTGTAACTAAGCTCCAACTAAGAAAGTTTAATATAGTTTGGCATTGATCAGTCTGCATCGACATTTATCGGTGGACCGACATCTATAGGACACGTGTTGAACCATCTTCCCTTCAAGCTGCCATTATTGTTATTAAGAAATATATGACTGTTTCAATAGTATTACGGTACAGTATTTGTAGGGGTTGTGCAAGCCAATTTCACCCCTATGGCAGAGAGTGACGGTTGTGAGAAAAGGCAAACTGAAAAGACTTAAGTTCCGCACGTACCATGCTGCTGATGCCAGGAACTGTCTAGCATAAATGCTTGGCGTGGCTAAGATGACTGCGACTGAGTTTTGCAAGGATATGGGCGTTTAGGCAAAAATGCGTTTATGACCTTCTCAAACGGCGCAGAAACTGGTCCCTTAACGAGGCGTTAATTGGTTGATCTTCCGTCGCCGATTTGAATGTATCATGCTTACGGTTTGGCTGTAATGAGGCTATAGACAGAGAGATGCTGAATGAAACGCGTTTATCAGTCAAGAGAGCAATGCGTGACAACTTCAATGACCACCGTAGCACGATACTGCCGAAAGATCTTTCACAAAACTGAAAGAAGTTCTGGGCGTATTTAAACGTTGTCAGCGCCACAAAAGTTAGCGTCCAATCACTCATGGACAACACAGGAACTAAAACTCCTTTAAAAAGGAGAAACCAACAGTATCACCCCAACTTGGTTATCGTAAAACTGAAATGGTATTTGAAATAGATATTACGGTCAATGTCCGTGGTAAACAGCTGAAATCGTTAAGACTGGACAAAGTCTCAAGGCCCGATGGACTCACTATCATATTGTATACCCAATTTGTGGCTGAGTTAGCCCCTCTCTTAACTCTAATCTATCGTAGTGCCCTCAAACAAGAAACAGAAACAAAGCACAAAGTCACACCTTTCTACAGGTAGGGTAGCAGAAGTGATCACCAAAACTACCGTCCAATATCCTTGACATCCATTTCTTGTAGAATCTTATAACATATTCTGGGCTCAAACACACGAGGACTTCTCCGAAAGTAAGGTCTGATCGGTCGCAAAATGGAAGCCATTGTGAGGATCAAAAATATTTTATTTGCTGCAGTTACCTACACCTCCCAGCTACTTCTTTACGTAGTAGCCGCTCCGACTTACACATTTGTCCTAGAGTTGTACCATCTTCCCAGTATCCTCGTCATAGAAAGCAGCCGCCTGTGCTTTCCGCCAATTCTTTACGCTTGTCTATAGCTCGTTGACTTTGCCAAAATGTTGTCTTCAGAGCCAGCGCTCCATGTGAGCAGAGATGAACCTCAGGGGTAGCCAATTACGGGGTGTATTGTGGGTGATCAAACACTTCCCATCGAAAACGCTACAGGATCATCTCCATTGCCCCTGCAGAGTGCGGCCGAGAATTGTCATGAAGAAGGGACCACATGACAGTTATATTATGTGGGCTGCATGACATCAGGAGAAACCTCTCACATGGCCCTCAGATTTCGCGGGAGACACTGTTTAGCCGGGTATATTTATGTGCACACTGTGCGCTCAGACCTGAGGAGAGCGATATGACGCGATCGAGGAGTGTACTAGAGACACTGCCCAACACATCCATGCAAAGCTTTATTGAACTTTCACTGTGGTTTCCATTACGCGCCCAATCGGACCTTACCTTGTGAATAGCCTTCACAATAAAGTATCTCGAGCAGAAAGACCTCCTCCTCGCCAACCACCATGGATTTCGACAAAAGATCATGTGAAACCCAACTCTCACTTCCCTCACAAGGCATCGTGGAAGCCATGGATGAAGAATTTGACACATTACCACACCCGTGTCTATTATCAAAAGTACGATGGTATGGAGTATAAGACGAAATTTGTGACTATATCGAGGATTTCTTGCTAGGAAGAACACATCATGTTGTCTTGGATGGACAGTCATCGACAACAAAAAGTGTGAAATCTTATGGGACTTAACTGCTAAGGTCATCAGTCCCTAAACTTACACACTACTTAACCTAAATTATCCTAAGGACAAACACACACACCCATGCCCGAGGGAAGACTCGAACCTCCGCCGGGATCTGCCGCACAGTCTATGACTGCAGCGCCCTAGACCGCTCGGCTAATCCCGCGCGGCCAGTCATCGACAGATGTAGAACTAACTTCGGGTTTTCGTCATGGAAATGCATTTGGTCCGTTGCAGTTCATGTTGTATTATAAGACAAAATTAATATTAACCTCAGACTTTTTCCACAAGATGCAGTAGTCTACAACGAAGTACAGTCTGAAAGAAGCTGCACAAATATTCAAACCTTCATAAGATTTCAAAGTGGTGCAAAGATTGGCAATTTGTTTTAAAGATTAAAAAATGTAAAATTGTGCACTTTACAGAACGGAAAAACATAGTATCCTATGAATACAATATCACTGAGTCATAATTGGAATTGGTAAACTCGCACAAAAACCTGGGTTTAGCAGTTTGTAGGGACATGAAACGGAACGTTCACGTAGGTTCAGTTGTGGGTAACGCAGACAGCAAAATTCGATATGTTGGTGATATACCAAGGAAATGCAATCGTCTACAAAGGAGCTCGCTTACAAATCACTCGTGCGACCCTTCCTAGAATACTGCTCAGATGTGTGGGACCCGTACCAAATAGGACTGACAGGGGATATTGAACGTATACAGAAAAGGGCAACACGAATGGCCACATGTTTGTTTGACCTGAGGGAGTGTGTCACAGAGACCTTGAAAGAACTGAACTGACAGACTCTTGGAAATAGGCAGAACCTATCCCGAGGAAGTCTTCTAACAAAGATTCAATACTAGACTTTAAATGATAACTCTAGGAATATATTAAAAACCCATACTTATCGCTCCCAAAGAAATTGTAAGATAAGATTAGTTTAATTACAACATGCACAGAGGCATTTAAACAATCATTCTTCCAGTCACCATGCGTGAATGGAAAGGGAAAAAGCCTAATAACTGGTACGGTGGGACATATCCTCTGCCATGCATTACACAGTGGTTCGCAGAGTATAGGTGTAGATGTAGATGTGAATGTGGAGGTTAGAGCCTATTGCATCAAGCCGTCGGCCACGTGGGCGTTGAATTGTCTGACCCAGGGTGAGAATGAGGGATTGATTTTTATTTAGCAGAGTGCTGCTAACCCGCTGATAGCATTTCGGATTTGTTCCGCTCGTGTTTCATCGTCCTGCCGCTCGATATACAACGATGTAAAAGAAGTCCTTGAGTACATCCCAGTATCGTGTCGGACATCCTTTTTCCCCGCGTAATGCAGCAACTCGCCGTGGTATGGACTTAACAAGTCGTTGAAAGTCTCCTGCAGAAATGTTAAGCCATGCTACCCCTATAGCAGTCCATAATTGCGAAAGTGTTGCCTGTGCAGGATTTTGTGCACGAACTGACCCCTCGATTATGTCCCATAAATGTTCGAAGAGGTGGTCAATCGCTCGAACTGTCCAGAATGGCCGGCCGCTGTGTCCGAGTCGTTCTAGGCGCTTCAGTCTGGAACCGCTACGGTCGCAGGTTCGAATTCTGCCTCGGGCATGGATGTGTGTGATGTGCTTAGGTTAGTTAGGTTTAAGTAGTTCTAAGATGTAGGGGACTGATGACCTCAGATGTTAACAGACCCATTTGAAGCATTTGAATTTTTTTCCAGAATGTTCTTCAAACCAATCGCGTACAATTATGGCCCGGTTGTTAGGGAACATGCAGTCCATGAATGGCTGCAAATGATCTCCAAGTAGCGGAACATAAGCATTTCCAGTGAATGAACGTTCACTTTGGCCAGAAACACAGTCTACTCCTTGTAAACACAGCCCACACAATTATGGAAAAACCATCTACGTCGTGTGGCCTTAATCATGTCAGAAACCTTTTCGCCTGAATCAATTGAGTACAAGTGACAGCTCCACCAATGCACTGTTCTTTTATACGTTGTGTATGCGACACTACCGCCATCTGTAGATGTGCATATCGCTATCCCATGACTTTTGTTACCTCAGTGTAATGCTGAGATCATTAGCATAAGCATGTGCGGAAATTTTTACGTCGTATACGCTGATTCTGACAGTCTTTCAAACGCTTCAGCAGAGACTTTGTAGCTGTTGTTTATAGTGAGGATGACAAAGGACAGTCTTGTCTTAAACCGTGTCTGAGGTGGATGTGGGTTACAAAGGTGTCGTTTATTTTCATTTTATTTGTAGGATTGTGCATATAACTGATTACTGTGGTTGTAAATGTTTAGCCCGACTTACCCGCGACAAGAGTAAGGAAGCTGTAAGGGACAATTAAAAAGTTTCCGTTCGAAGTCCGTACAATGCAGAATTTGTATGTCAATCAGGCAAAATCGTTGTGAGCAATGAGGCAATCATACCGCCGATGCACCAGGCTGATGGTACCTGTTTGGTAAAACACCGTGTCCTGCTGCCTGAAGAAGTCCATAACTGCCTGCTGCACGTCCTCATCCGACAGGAATAATCGACCCATCAAGGTCTGTTAAGGGGCCGAAGGTGTGATAATTGCATGGAAAAAGATCAGGACTACAGGACGGGTGCTCGACAGACTCCCACTGGAGTTCGCGTGACTTCTGCATCACAGCTTCAGCGCTACGGGGACGTGCAATGCCATGAAGCATTACAGAACTTGGCGCACCATTTCACAACTGTGGTTTTCGCCAGATATGCTGCCCCATACACATTCATCATTCTCCGATGAATGTTTACTGGTGTTTGTTCTTCGGTAGGCAAGACAAAAACAACAGCACGTTGGCCCTGTCTGGACGTATTTGGTTATTAAGTTGCCATAGTTCAAGTATTCGCATTTACCGCACGCATTTCGGAAAGACACGAATACTACACTAATCCCTTGCCTACATTTCGGTGCTTACAAACCGTAACGTGGTCGCATTACGTTGCATAAACACTGCAGCAACGTCCTCAAACTGAAACTTTCTGGTCGCTCCTTATACGTTGAAGTGCATATCCTTGTTGGAAGTTTAGAAAGGCGACCGCCAGAGACGTGTGCCCTTCCCAAATGAAATGAAAGAGCTACCTAGGCACGACTCAGCATCTATCCTCGCAAGCCGGCCGCGGTGGACGAGCGGTTCTAGGCGCTTCAGTCCGGAACCGCGCGACTGCTACGGTCGCAGGTTCGAATCCTTCCTCGGGCATGGATGTGTGTGATGTCCTTAGGTTAGTTAGGTTTAAGTAGTTCTAAGTTCTAGGGGACTGATGACCTCCGCTGTTAAGTCCCATAGTGCTCAGAGCCTATCCTCGCAGCTTTACTTCTGCCTGTACCTATCTTTTGCTTTCCTTACTTCACAAAAGTTTCCAATGTACCTCGAGGGACTGGAAATCCTGGTAGTAACAGAGAAATTATTTAGCCTCAGTCCAGGGGATTGTTTGCATAATGAATCTTTCACTCTACTTTCGTGGCAGATAAAACCATGCGCCAGCGTAGATAAACTTATTTTCCATCTTCCTGGATTTCTGAAAGGCGTACGACACTGTACCTCAGCTTCGAATAGCAACCAAAATACGATAATAAGGAGTACCTTCACAAATACAGGATGTTAGGGTCATAAGTGCAGATATTTTTATTGGTGACTGAAGACAGTGTAATGAACAACAGTACACTGATATTTACTTGATTTTCAGATAAGAATTATAGTTATTAGCAGTAGTATGTTTTTAGGTTGGTTAGTACCTTCAAATACATGTGGTGCCCTAGGCAGCAGTTCTGGTGTCGAAGCGGGGATATGTGGATGCAAAACGGTTAATCTATACTTGTAACGTCCCCTTAGAACAATTATACATGACTGTGTTTAAACTGACACACAATATTTTTAGCGCAACGCAATCCGACTTTCAAAAATCCCTACAAAAGAATGGCCCTGACTAACATTAACCTATACGTTTCACAAATCACTTACCTCACAAAAATCTTCGTTACTCGAACTACTGCAATACAGCGAGCGCCACTACTGCCAGCTAAATAAAAGATTCAAACTACGGAAGGCACTAACTACTGATAGGCATAGTTAGCAAATGAAAGATTTTAATAGAGAACAAACAATGTATTTACCTTACTAGTGTTCAAAAGTCATAATATATATAGCAGTTCATGACATCCAGTCTTACAAATTTCAAAACTCCGCCATCTCTCTCCCCACATCCACCACTGCTGGCGGCTCACCTCCAACTGCGCAACGCTACGCGCTGTTAACATCCAGCTGCCCAACACTACAATGGCAGACAACAATGCAAACTAGCCACAGACTGCACACAGCACAGCCAGTGGTTTTCATCCAGAGCGCTACGTGGCGTTACCAATAAGAAAACATAAACAGCCTACTTACATACTCACAGGTGTAGTGCACTTATTGGTGTAGATACGACCATATAGAAAACATCACGTAGTAAATTAGGTGACGTGTTTGCGGGAAGATTGTTAGACACAGAGGAAAACAACTAACACACTGAGCGCAATTAAGGTGCCAACGACCACAATATCCGCAATTAAACACCACACACACTGTATATGATAGATGAAGCTTCCAGTTCGATTCTCAGTCCGGTAAACAGTTTAGATCTACCAGGAAGTTTCAAACCAGCTCACACTCGTCCACAGAGTGAAAGACTATTTAAGAATATTGTGGTGTAGCATCTTGTCGACAACGAATTCATTGGAGGCAATGTTTTCTTCAGGTGTTGATATCTCTGGAATTCTGTCTCGTACAGTTATATGACAGAACAAATGATTCTACAATGCGTTACCTCATTTCTAATACATAATGTCAACAATGCCAACGCAGTGAGACACAATCTGCATACCAACAATTGTAAAGATAAATTCGTATGGCATGTTTGACTGGTGGCCCCAAAGAGTACTTCAGACGTCTAGATAGAAAGTTTTTGCTATCTTGATCACACAATGGCACCTTTCCTTGACAAAGTGTGAAAGTTGTGTATTTAAATGTATCTGGTAAGTGGAGGTCACTGTAATGGGTGAGCCGGCCGATGTGGCCGAGCGGTTCTAGGCGCTTCAGTCCGGAACCGCGCTGCTGCTACGATCGCAGGTTCGAATCTTGCCTCGGTCATGGATGTGTGTGATGTCCTTAGATTAGTTAGGTTTAAGTAGTTCTAAATCTAGGGGACTACGTCTCACAGTGCTTAGAGCCATTTGAACCACTGTAATGGATGTGGTTAATCTGATGTCATGTTTGTGTTGGTTGATGATGATGGTGAGAGAACGGAGAGGGTGGAGCCCAATGTAGGCTCGTATATTACTCCTCTAACGTCCATATTCGACAGGCGGATCGCCATCAACAGTTTCACGTGACCACACTTTACGAGACACTGTGAGGAGATTTGTAATTTAATCTAGCACATCGGTGCAAAGACTGGTGATTAGCAACATTATGACAACACCACTCCAACCCTTTGCCTTAAAGGCAAAGGGAGAGCAGCCAACAGCATCAGCAGATCAGTTTGGGTTCTGGAGAAATGTCAGAACACGCGAGGCAATACCGACCCTGTGAGTTAGATCAGGGATAGTCAAGAATTCGGCTCGCGACCCGTGCCCTGACGTATGCGCCATAGCACTCAGCCTCGCAGCACATTTCCCCCACCGCAACAGCATGTTGTCTGAGCGTGGGGAAGAGGGAGAAACTGTGAACCCACCACATTTGAATGACAATTCAGTCGCACTGAATACAGTTTTATTTTATATTTCGCGTTTGTCAACAATATGGATCACAACCAAAACAAATTTTCAGTATTACTTATTTTCGGCTTGGTTAGGACATAGCATTATCTGGTACGAACAGTACACATACGTACAGATACAATTTGACAATTTTCTCACTCAGGTTGCAAAGTAATGATGATTTGTTTAATTTCATAATCGAAATAAGGTGCCAGAATGAGATTTTCACTCTGCAGCGGAGTGTGCGCTGATATGAAACTTCCTGGCAGATTAAAGCTGTGTGCCCGACCGAGACTCGAACTCGGGACATTTGCCTTTCGCGGGCAATTGCTCTACCATCTGAGCTACCGAAGCACGACTCACGGCCGGTCCTCACAGCTTTACTTCTGCCAGTATCTGGTCTCCTACCTTCCAAACTTTACAGAAGCTCTTCTGCGAACCTTGCAGAACTGGCACTCCTGAAAGAAAGGATACTGCGGAGACATGGCTTAGCCACAGCCTGGGGGATGTTTCCAGAATGAGATTTTCACTCTGCAGCGGAGTGTGCGCTGATATGAAACTTCCTGGCAGATTAAAACTTTGTGCCCGACCGAGACTCAAACTCGGGACCTTTGCCTTTCACGGGCAAGTGCTTCACACACATATATTGATCGAAGCATTGCAACACTTTTGCAGCCTTATTATGGAGACGTGGAGACTCTGAGGAAAACAATGTAGACGTTCTGAACAGTTTTAACGTGGAAGGATTTGTGTTAAAGCGGGAATCCCACTGCAGATCAGTCAGTTGCACCTACACACACACACATGGGCGCTTTCCCCTGATTCAGCAAAGTCTCGACAACAGAATGGAAACAGATGTAAGATTGACAGTTTGATTAAACGTTTAGAAAATATCCTTGCAATTCTTTCGAGGTCACAATGAATTTTTCAAATCTCGCATTTTCTTTAACGCCAGTGAGCTTTAGGACCTGGACTGCGTTTGTCAGAATTTGTCACTCCGACAATGCGATTTTCCTTTTAAGTGCATCTCCAGCAAATCATAAATAAGTTGTTTTTTAATGTGTTACTGTGGACAGTGTGTAGTCAAGTCCACTTAAATTGCGATATCTGCAATCAATTCCTGATATTCAAAGTTTACTTCCTGCGCTCCTTTTCCCTTCATAAATTCATCAATAGCGGGTTAAAGCAAGTTTGCCCCTTGCATGCCCATTGTTCCAAGCATGCCCCTTGTCTTAACCAAAGTACTTTGCAGGAAGATATAAACTCTCTATACACTTCGTTCAGTTCCATTAAGAACGGTTGCAACTGACAATGGAATAATGCACACGACTTCAGAAATTTTACTATCCATACCACCAATTCCTTCTCGTGCTTAATGCCTGTTTCCTGATGTACAAAACAATCCATCCTTTCTTTCTATCGTTGTATTGTTTTGCGCTTTCCTTGTCAACTAAATCTTTAAATTCGTTCTGCTTGGTGCTGTAACGTCATTTCGTAGCAAATTTCCAGTACCCATCGATTCTGTGAGTGCATAATAGATACTGAGGATTCTTTTCCCTCTCTTCTGTCAGTCCGATCCATTTATAAAGGCTTATGACAATGAGATTCCTAGACTGGTCTTTTCATACAAACATACACTGGAGCTGTGAATGTGCTTCATATCACGACTAAATGGTGAAGGGTAAACAGCACTGACAGCCGAACTGATGGAAGTCGTGCCGACCGAAATACTAAACGAAATGCCACGCTATACCGGATACTTCCGAGAAGGTTCGAACAAACCCGAGAAACGCCGAGCCTCGGCCTGCACATGGCCCGCACATCTGGCTCGCATGTGGTTTGGCACGCTGTGGCCGACCCAGACTTAGAAGATAAGTTAATGAAAGGCAGATCTACGTTTGTAACATTTGTAATTCAAAAGGGTTCAAATGGCTCTGAGCACTATGGCACTCAACTGCTGAGGGCATTAGTCCCCTAGAACTTAGAACTAGTTAAACCTAACTAACCTAAGGACATCACAAACATCCATGCCCGAGGCAGGATTCGAACCTGCGACCGTGGCGGTCTTGCGGTTCCAGGCTGCAGCGCCTTTAACCGCACGGCCACTTCGGCCGGCCATTTGTAATTTAGAGAAAGCTTTTGACGGTATTCAAGTTTGACGTTAGCAGGAGTAAAACGCAGGGAGAAAAAAGTTTTCTTCAACTTTGCCAATGACGTTGTAGCTGTCTCAGTGCCATCAAAGGACTTGCAGGAACAATAGAACAAAATAGATATTGTGTCGGAAAGGAGGGAATAAAGATGAAGAATAAAAAAGTAAAACAAGGGTAACGGAAAGCAGTAAAAAAAAAAAATCCGGCGATGCTGAGGAATTTAGGTTAGGGAGTCAAACACTGAAGGTAGTAGACGAGTTTTGTTACTTGGGCAGCAAAATAACAGGCGATAGCCGAAGTAGACAGGATATAAGGTGCAGACCGACAGTAGCAAGCAAAACAGTTTTTAAAACGAGAAATTTGTTAAGACCTAATAAAAATTTAAGTGTTAGGAAGTCTTTTCTGATGGCATTTGTTTCCGGAGTGTTGCCATGTGTGGAAGAGAAATGGGGACGACACACGGTTCGGACAAGAAATGTGGTGCTACAGAAGAATGCTGAGATAAGATGGGTAGATCACTTAACTAATAAGACTTTTCTGAATCGAACTGTGGAGAAAAGAAATTTGTGGCACAACTACACTAGAAGAAGGGATCGGTTGAGCGGCCACATACTATGTCTTTAAGATATCATTGATTTCGTAATGGATGGAAGTGTGGGTCGTAAAAATTGTTTAAGGAGATCAAGTATTGTATACAGTAAGCAGGTTCCAATGGATGTAAGTTGCAGTAGTTACGTGGAGACAAAGAGGCTTGTACAGTGTAGAGCAGCGTGGAGAGCTGAATCACACCAGTATTCGGACGGAAGACCGTAACACCTTCTTTCTAATACGCTGAATACGCTCAGTATGTTAAATCTCGCTATTTTTCTGTCCTTCCTGGTGCAGTTTAATTGTCCAACAGTGTATTTAGAGTGTCTTGCTGCAGCGATCCTGCTCGACCTGACTTTTTCCGTCGCTCTGTTCCAAAGCCTTAGACACTAATCTAGGAAGAAAGATACGCAGACAGAAAGAGGAAATGTAATAGAACTCTCTGTTTGTATGGTAAATTAGTGGTGTGAAGATAGGAAGATACGTGTGCAACGTTTTGTTAACGAAGACGTCATTTGAGATGGAGCACCATGGCAGTATGATGGAAGGAAGGGTGTGGAGGAGTGCTGCTTAAGGAACCATAGCACCATTTTTCAGAAGTAATGAATGAAAAGCACGAAAAACTTAAATTTGGATGAATACACGCTCTTTGCTCTTCTGCTTTCCTTCCTTTCATGATGCAACGCGAGCACCTCTGCTGAGAAGATGCCATTTAAAGGCTTAAGAGAGAGGTGAACTACCTTGAGATAATAGAATGATAGCAGTCGCTTGCCATAACGAATGAGGAGGCGTATGGTAAAGGCCAGATCGAGAGCGAGAGGGGGGATGGGGGATTACGGTGGTTCAAAGACCCATCCTGCAAACCACGTATACCTTTCCCGTGACTTCACTAAATCGCTTAACGGAAATGCCAGAATGGCTCCTCTGCGAAGGAACAGCTGATTTCCTTCTACGTGAGTCTCCAACCCGAATTTGTGCTTCGCGTCTACTGACCCCATCGTCGATGGGACGCTAAACCAAAATCTTCCTTCCTCCATTTATCTTCAAAAACAAGAAAGTTTTAATTAGGTAGTGGATATTAATGGCTAAAAGGTACCGCCATTAGATCAATTTTGTGAGAGGTTCTTTCGGCACAAATCCAAAATTCTCCTTGTATTGCCGCTCCATTCCTGCGGTCATGTTGTAACAGGACACAAATTTAAACTGCAGTTACCTTTTGAAGAAGGAATTCTTTTATTTGAGTTGTTGTAGTACTGAGTCAACGATGTCAGTATCACTGTCCTTATTCTTGTGTTCACAAAAAGACGGTTATCTGCAGTTTAATCTGCAGACATTAGCTCTCATGCACGGTGGAAATGCCAACAGCCTGACAAGGGCTTAAAAAACTTTCCATTGAGTTGGAGCAAGTTTGGTGTAGGCCAAGAGAAATGGGCACATGAGAAGGTGGTATTTTCTTATTCTTCGCGTTTAGTCATTAACACAACCGATGCCCCAGAAATTTTTGCTTGATGACGCAGGTTGTCAAATAAACGAATGTAGAAGTTAAGTTTCCATTAAAATAAATAAGAAAAGAAGTATACCGCGGAGGATAGACCCTGGCTTTCTCATTGGTCCATTGCCAGTAGGACTCAGAATGACACTGACTACTTCTTGGGGGACGAACCGTTTGCCACCACTTCAGTGTGAATTGAAGACTAGTCATGTAGATGTAGATTGTCATAGCTCCTGCTCTGGGAAGATGTGTTTCTGTGTAACTCACAAAGTGATATCGTTTCTAGCCAGCCTAGTTTCATCGATTATTTGCAGAGAAACTAACCTTACGATAAACTCAAAAATGAGTGTCCCTGCATTAATTTAAGTGTATTTTTGCGAAATTATCTAATGTTTCTATAACTTTTGAGAACATGCTGATGTATTGTTTCGACTTAAATTATTAAATAATTTTATTGAATTGTGGGGAAGCAAGCCATCCCTGGTGGGGCAACTAAAGTATTGATTTTGCTGAGCTGAGGTCAGTCCAACAGAGCGTCTCACGTCTGCTATGAGTCGCTAGCGAGGAGACTGCACCATCCACTTACATAAAATTAGATGTTTAAGTACTGTACCAAAACTTGGTCAGATTATGTAAGGCTATAAAAAGTTAAATATTGTGAATCTCAACATGGTTCGCAAATTAATTACTTCAAAAACCAATTTTTTGTAAAATGTTAAGAGGCGCGTAATATTACAGCTAGAAAGTTTTGTTTTTGAAATTAGATGTAGTTTATCAAAAAAACATTTGGTAGAAATTTTCAGGACGCTACCTCTTTTAGTTCTTGAATTATTTCCCTTTTTTCGAAATACAAGAGACACATAACACTAAGTTACAGAGTTATACGTCTGAAATAAGGTTCAGTTTATCATAAAAACAAGTGGGAGAAGTTTCCATGAAGATACCTAATCTACTTTTTGAATTATTAAGGAAAAATCAATGTTTGTACCTAAAGTTTTTAAAGCGCGTAAGATTAACTGATCTTTGTTGTTAAGCTATAAAGCCAAGATGACAGCACTATATTCATAATATGTAATAACGAAGCTGTACCAAGTTTCAAGATAATGTTGTCAATTTTAAAAGCTACAGAATTAGAACAGAGACAGTTCAGAGGCCACTGGTTCCGTGTGGAAAATTCTGGGGTTCAGAGTTATTGGGGTAAGGATTTTATAGAACGTAGATAAGGTGCAAAGATAACTATGGAAAAATTAGGATCGTTGTTAGTCTTCAGCTCACAACGCTATAAATAATTTTGTGGTCATATAGGGAGCTGGCTGGGCACTGCTGCTAACGATAGAAACAGTTTTGGAGCAAGCGTTCGTTTCACTGTCAACACTGAGCATATACACTGAAGAGCCAAAGAAACTGGTACACTTGCCGAATATCGTGTAGGGCCCACGCGAGCACACAGAAGTGCCGCAACAAGACGTGGCATGGACTCGACTAATGTCTGAAATAGTGCTCTAGGGAACTGACACCATGTATCCTGCTGGGCTGTCCGTAAATCCATAAGAGTAGGAGGAGGTGGTATGTCTTCTGAACAGCGTGTTGCGACGCATCCCAGATATGCTCAATACTGTTCACGTCTGGGGAGTTCGGTGGCCGGCGGAAGGGTTTAAACTCAGAAGAGTGTTCCTGGAGCCGTTGTGTAGCAATTCTGGACGTGTGGGATGTCGCATTGTCCTGCTGGAATTGCCCAAGTCCGTAGGAATGCACAATGGACATGAATGGATGCAGGTAACCTGACAGGATGCTTACGTACGTGTCATCTGTCACAGTGTCCGCCCCTGGTAGCTGAGTCGTCAGCGCGACGGAATGTCATACCTAACGGCCCAGGCCGCGGTGGCCGTGCGGTTCTAGCGCTGCAGTCCGGAACCGCGGGCTGCTACGGTCGCAGGTTCGAATCCTGCCTCGGGCATGGATGTGTGTGATGTCCTTAGGTTAGTTAGGTTTAAGTAGTTCTAAGTTCTAGGGGACTGATGACCTAAGATGTTAAGTCCCATAGTGCTCAGAGCCATTTGAACCACTTAACGGCCCAGGTTCGAATCCCGGCTGGCTCGGAGATTTTCTCCGCTCAGGGACTGGGTGTTGTGTTGTCCTTATCATCATCATTTCATTCCCATCCACACGTAAGTCGCCGAAGTGGCTCCAACTCGAAAGACTTGCACCCGGCGAACGGTCTGCCCGACGGGTGGCCCTAGCCACATGGCATTTCCATTTATCTGTCAGAGTCGCGTCTAGGCGCATCAGCGGCCCCATGTCACTCCAACTGCACACACACCACACCATTACAGAGCCTCCACCGGCTTGAACAGTCCCCTGCTGACATGCATGGTCCATGGATTCATGAGGTTGTCTCCACACCCGTACACGTCCATCGGCTCCATACAATTTGAAACGAGTCTCGTCCGACCAGGCAACATGTTTCCAGTCGTCAATAGTCCAATGTCGGTGCTGACAGGCCTAGGCGAGGCGTAAAGCTTTGTATCGTGCAGTCATCAAGGATACACGAGTGGGCCTTCGGCTCCGAAAGCCCATACCGATGTTGTTTCGTTGAGTGGTTTGCAGGCTGATACCTGTTGAAATCTACAGCAGTTTGCGGAAGGGTAGCACTTCTGTCACGTTGAACAATTCTCTTCAGTCGTCATTGGTCCCGATCTTGCAGGATCTTTGGTCGTACGGGAAAATCCCCATTTCGTCGCTACTTCGAAGATGCTGTGTCCCATCGCTCGTGCGCCGCCTATAACACCACATTCAAACTCACATCTTGATAACCTGCCATTGGAGCAGCACTAACCGATCAAAGAAGGCGCCAGACACTTGTCTTATATAGGCTGCCGACCGCAGCGCCGTGTTATGCCTGTTTACATATCTCTGTATCTGAATACGCATGCCTATACATGTTTCTTTGGCGCTTCGGTGTATAAGTAACATGGTGTCTGTACCTGGGAGGTTATACGATAGTTGTCAGTCATACGGGAATGTGCTACGCTCCGTTGTGAATCTCCTCGTGTTGGCTTATGCCTCGGATGGCGTTAATAATCGCTGAAATTATTGGCATTATTGTGTTTCGGTCGCATGACGTATGGGATATAACTGGTGAAACTGTGTAAAAGTGAACTTGCTTGAATTACGAATTTATCTGGAAAATCCATGTTTCGTTCTCCGTGTTCTGTTTTGTGTGCCACCACCTGTAAAATAGAAAACCGCGTGTTGGAGATTATTCTCCATTTTTAAGGTGAGCAACTAACTTTTCGTAAATGGAACAAACAGTAGAAATCGTCTCTGCGCTGTTTAGAGGGCTGAGTATGGTAGGAACATTAATTATTTGAAGAACTAATTTCTTGTGCACTAGAACATTGATCATAATACACTGTTTCGTTACATGATAGTAGACTTTTATTTATCGTCGGGTTTGATGGCTCCTTTGCATAGTTCTTGGAGAGTTAGTACAATTTATTTCAACTTCGGCGAGCTGAGAAGTGGACAATTCTTTCTCCATCGCTTTCTGGCTGTCCGCACAAATAGTTTTCAGGCCCTTGGTAAAAGGCTGTGGTTTTTAAAAATCACACAAGACTGCAGAACATTTAAACTTATAAACTAAATATCCCACACTACATATTTACTCACCGCTACACGATGTCAATGGTAACCGTCAAATAATAATAATAATAATCTGGCAATGAGAAACATTGTTGTGATTAACTTAATTATACTCTGCTAGGCCATAATGGCATGTGGAATGCGATTTAGTTTGATTCCTTGTTCATCTCCTGCTGTCATGTGTAAATCAGTACGTCTCCGAATATTAATAAATTCACTCTAAGTTCGTCTTACAATGACTAATTAATATAAAATTACTGATGTGACTGCATCCTATCAACAGCGTCCGACGAAATACGGTGGTGGCCCTAGGATTAACGACGTACATGGATGCGGTTGCAGATTCGTCCCATCTTCCCTTTACGTTGTCATTTGCGCTAAATGTAAATGTCATGTTAGTGCCTCCCGTCGGGCAGACCATTCGCCGCGGGCAAGTCTGTCGATTTGACGCCACTTCGGCGACTTGCACGTCGATGGGGATGAAATGATGAAGATTAGGACAACATAACACCCAGTCCCTGAACGGAGAAAACCTCCGACCCAGCCGGGAATCGACCCCGGGCCCTTAGGATTGACATTCTGTCACATTGACCACTCATCTACCGGGGGCGGACATTTGCGCTTAAAGAAACCAACACGGGCAGCTATTCGATGCCGTGATGCCGTTAGGAGTAAGAACAGCTTTTTTCTTACACTGTCAAAAACATTAGAATGTAATGTTCGCGACAGGACAATTAGTTTACAGTGCCCACTGGCCAAATTTGGAAATTTGTGGTAAGGTCTTATGGGACCAAACTGCTGACATCATCGGTCCCTAAGCTTACACAATACTTAATCTAACTTACACTAACTTACGCTAAGGACAACGCACACTCCCATGCCCGAGGGAGGACTCGAACCTCCGACGGGGGAGTCGGGCGGACCGTGACAAGGCGCCTAGGACCGCTCGGCTACCCCACGCGGCGGCCACTGGTGAAGCAGCTAACAAAACAACCACTAATTCGAGGGCTGTTTGCCGCAAGTTTCTTGACACATTAATGAAGCCGTTTCCAAACTTTGTGCTTTTAATTACACTGCCAACGGCCTTGTCGCAGTGGTAACACCGTTTCCCGTCAGATCATCGAAGTTAAGCGCTATCAGCCTTGGCTAGCACTTGGATTGGGGACCGTCCGGATCTGCCCAGAGCTGTTGGCAAGCGGGGTGCGCTCAGCCCTCGTGAGGCTTAAATGGTTCAAATGGTTTTGAGCACTATGGGATTTAACATCTGAGGTCATCAGTCCCCTAGAACTTAGAACTACTTAAACCTAACTAACCTAAGGACATCACACACATCCATGCCCGAGGCAGGATTCGAACCTGCTACCGTAGCGGTCACGCGGTTCCACACTAAAGCGCCTAGAACCGCTCGGCCACAGCGGCCGGCCCTTGTGATGCCAGTTGAGGAGCTACTCAATCGAGAAGTAGCGGCTCCGCCCACGAAAACTGACAACGCCCGGAAGAGCGTTGTGTTGACCACATGCGCCTCCATATCCGCGTCCAGTGACACCTGTCGGCTGAGGATGACACGGCGGCCGGTCGGTACCCCTGGATCTCCGAGACCTGTTTGGACCAATTTTAGCGGAGTTCTTTAATTGCAGTACAGTTGCTGAGAATTTCAACAAACGCAAACAAGAAAAGTTATGGAGTACTATCTCATCACAGACGATCATTAAAGACGATGTTCTGTCTAAGATGTAAAAGGACTGGATAAGTAGGTCCTGTCGAAATCCTCATCCTCATATCTGTCTGAGTAATGAAAAGCCAAGACAAACCAGTATCTTGGGTTAAAATTGGGTTATTAACTACACCTATCGCTTTTTTAAATCAGACAACATGCAGTCGCGGATTAGTACTGTATTAGGCTGCTGCGTAAGTACGTAGCGTTTTTGTTTTGCATGTTTGTATTCCGGTTGCTATGAACTTATTTATCGATTGTCAGACTTTCACTGTTGCTATTCGAGTTTACACGTTGACGTTTTGTCATTTGGAGATAGTGGGTAGAGCTGTGGACGCTAGAAAATGGAGTGCCAAATGGAGCAATCGGAACATTCCCGACGTTCTTTTGTTTGAGTTCAGTGGAGGTATGACATCAGTGGAAGCAGCCAGAAACATTTGTGCCGTGTATGGGTATAATGCCATTGGACAGGGCACGGCAAGAGAATGGTTTTCTCGGTTTACGGAGGATCGTTTTGACATTAGTGGCTCTCCACTTTTAGGAAGACCTTCAGGGTTTGATGAAGA
The DNA here is from genome assembly GCF_021461395.2 of Schistocerca americana. NCBI lineage: Eukaryota > Metazoa > Arthropoda > Insecta > Orthoptera > Acrididae > Schistocerca > Schistocerca americana. Next base: position 470,782,545 of record NC_060125.1, read on the forward strand.
TCATTTAAATGCATTAATCTACAGTGATCCACCTTATTGTACTCGAGAACTTTCAAATGTGATGAACTGTGATCATTCCTGCATAGTTCGACACTTACATATCTACATCTACATTTACACTCCGCAAGCTAACCAACGGTGCGTGGCGCAGGGCACTTTACGTGCCACTGTCATTACCTCCCTTTCCTGTTCCAGTAGCGTATGGTTCGCGGGAGGAACTACTGCCAGAAAGCCCCCGTGCGCGCTCGAATCTCTCTAATTTTACATTCGTGATCTCCTCGGGAGATATAAGCAGGGGGAAGCAATATATTCGATACCTCATCCAGAAACGCACCCTCTCGAAACCTGGACAGCAAGCTACACCGCGATGCAGAGCGCCTCTCTTGCAGAGTCTGCCATTTGATTTTGCTAAATATCTCCGTAACGCTATCACGCTTACCAAATAACCCTGTGACGAAACGCGCCGCTCTTCTTTGGATCTTCTCTATCACCTCTGTCAACCAACCTGGTACTGATCCCACACTGATGAGCAATACTCAAGTATAGATCGAATGAGTGTTTTGTAAGCCACCTCCCTTGTTGATGGACTACATTTTCTAAGGACTCTCCCAATGAATCTCAACCTGGCACCCGCCTTACCAACAATTAATTTTATATGATCATTCCACTTCAGATCGTTCCGTACGCATACTCCCAGATATTTTACAGAAGTAACTACTAGCAGTGTTTGTTCCGCTATCATAATTATAATCATACAATAAAGGATCCTTCTGATGAAACTTCCGACACTATCTACTAGGTCATTTATATATATTGTGAAAAGCAATGGTCTCATATCACTCCTCTGTGTCACGCCAGAGGTTACTTTAGCGTCTGTAGACGTCTCTCCATTGAGAACAACATGCTGCGTTCTGTTTGCTAAAAACTCTTCAATCCAGCCACACAACTGGTTTGATATTCCGTAGGATCTTACTTTGTTTATCAGGCGACAGTGCGGAACTGTATCGAATGCCTTCCGGAAGTCAAGGAAAATGGCACCTACCTGGGAGCCTGTATCTACTATTTTGTGGGTCTCATGAACAAATAAAGCGAGTTGGGTCTCACACGATCGCTGTTTCCGGAATCCATGTTGATTCCTACAGAGTAGATTCTGGGTTTCCAGAAATGACATGATACGCAAGCAGAAAACATGTTCTAAAATTCTACAACAGATCGATGTCAGAGATATAGGCCTATAGTTTTGCGCATCTGCTCGACGTCCCTTCTTGAAAACTGGGACTATCTGCGCTCTTTTCCAATCATTTGGAACCTTCCGATACTCTAGAGACTTGCGGTACACGGCTGCTAGAAGGGGGTACTCTGTGTAGAACCGAATTGGTATCCTGTCAGCTCCAGTGGACTTTCCTCTGCTGAGTGATTTCTGTTGCTTTTCTATTTCTTGGAGACAGCCATTTTTTCGCTCGTGTGAAGATTTAGAGAAGGAACTGCAGTGCGGTCTTCCTCTGTGAAACAGCTTTGGAAAAAGGTGTTTAGTAATGGGGAAGGTTCAAAAATTGGGTGTATTGGTACCGCATGCTGTAAGACAAAATCACAGAAATCAGCGAATGGTCATACGTGTGTCTCTGCTTGTCCGTTATCAGTTGGCTCGTGAATAACATCGACCATTCCTATCCAGTATCGTTACTGGTGACGAGAAGCTGTGTCTTTATGTTAAATGTTAAAATAAGAAAAACAAAGGAATGTTTGAGCCCAAACGAAGCAGCAGCTCCCCGTACAAAGATCTGCGCGCATCCACAGAAGATAACGTTGTGCGACTGGTGGAACAGCGACGGTGTAGTGTACTTCGAACTGCTCCCTCGAGGTGTAGGCATCACTGCTGACATGTATCGTCAGTAATACAGAGGTTTTGCACACGCATCCAAGAACAACAACCAGGAAGACTGCGTAAAGTGGTGCTACTCCTCGATAACACCAGACGGCATTCTTCTAGACTAAAAAATTTGTTTACGGGAGTGGGAGCAGGAAGTCATTCCACACCCACCTTATACACCTGATCTTGCGCCCTCAGATTTTCACCTTTTCCGCTCTCTATCGAACCCTTCAAGGATCTTCGTTCCCTGATGAAAATGCGCTCCGAACACGGCTCGGCGAGTTCTACGCCTCAAAACCACGTGATTTCTACGCTCCCGTAATGGAAAATTTACCTTTGCATTGGCAGACTGTTGTAAATAGTGAGGGAGAATGTATTAATGATGACTGAAGTCTCTGTTGTCAGTATCTCCTGTGTATATTGAACTTAAGGAAAAATGATACAAACTTCTGCACGAATCCGATAAGTTACATTTTCTATATCCCGCGCTACCAGTTGTCGTCAGCGTAACGCAGAGCCATCGCCTATCGGCCGTCGCATTCCATCCCTTCAAAAGGGGGACCTGCTCCGCATTGATTTTCTCTGTAGCGGCGAGCAAACGCCGGATCCGGCAGACCAATCTCATTTCTCCTCTGCTTAACTCGCTCACCGATCACCACGAAGTACAAGAGTATCAGACATATCTCAAAGTAGTACCAGGGAAATCCCACGTTCACTGTCTTTAATGGAAAATGTTACACCATGGACACGTCGCCGAACTAAATAAATGTCGTGTGGCTAGGGCCTTCCGTCAGGTAGACAGTTTGCCGGGTGCAAGTCTTTCGATTTGACGCCGCTTCGGCGACTTGCGCGTCGGTGGGGATGAAATGATGATTAGGACAACACAACACCCAGTCCTTGAGCCGAGAAAATCTCCGACACAGCCAGGAATCGAACACGGGCCCTTAGGATTGACATTCTGTCGCGTTGACCACTTTTTTTAAAAAAAAGAATCTCGTTGTGTTCGCTTTCGTTCGTTGCATCTGCTCGGCGCGGACGTCGTAAGACATCCGTTTAAGTTCGTTGTTGATCAATTAACTTAGTTTTTTTATTACAGAGGGCTGCTAACCCTCTGACCGAACACGCTGAGCTACCGTGCCGGCATCACTCAGCTACCGGGGGCGGACGTCGCCGAACTCATGTTTCAGTATTTAGGAGGGTGAGTCAAATGAAAACCTAAAATATTTTTTTAAATATTATTTATTGTGCTGAAGTGGAACAAAGCTGTATCACTTTTCAACATAATCTCCCCCACGCTCAATGCAAGTCCTCCAGCGCTTACAAAGTGCATAAATTCCTTTAGAAAAAAATTATTTGGTAGTCCGCGCAACCACTCATGAACCGCGTGGCGTACCTCTTCATCAGAACGGAACTTCTTTCCTCCCATTGCGTCTTTGAGTGGTCCAAGCATATGGAAATCACTTGGGGCAAGGTCTGGTGAGTATGGTGGATGTGGAAGACACTCAAAATGCAGGTCTGTGATTGTTGCAACTGTTGTACGGGCAGTGTGGGGCCTTGCATTGTCATGTTGCAAAAGGACACCTGCTGACACCAATCCACGTCGCTTTGATTTGATTGCAGGCCGCAGATGATTTTTTAGGAGATTTGTGTATGATGCACTGGTGACAGTGGTCCCTCTAGGCATGTAATGCTCCAAAATGATGCCTTTTTCGTCCCAAAAGAGAGTCAGCATAACCTTCCCCGCTGGTGGTTCTGTTCGAAACTTCTTTGGTTTTGGTGATGAGGAATGGCGCTATTCCTTGCTCGCTCTCTTCGTTTCTGGTTGATGGAAGTGAACCCAGGTTTCGTTCCCAGTAACAATTCTTGCAAGGAAGCCATCACCTACTCGTTCAAAGCGCCGAAGAAGTTCTTCAGAAGCATCAACACGTCGTTCTCTCATTTCAGGAGTCAGCTGCCGCAGCACCCATCTTGCAGACACTCTGTGAAACTGGAGCACATCATGCACAATGTGGTGTGCTGACCCATGACTAATCTGTAAACATGCTGCAGTGTCATTCAGTGTCACTCGGCGGTTATCCTTCACTATGGGTTCAACTGCTGCAATGTTCTGTGGAGTCACAACTCGTTGTGCCTGACCTGGACGAGGAGCATCTTCCACTGAAGTCACACCATTTGCGAACTTCCTACTCCATTCGTAGACTTGCTGCTGTGACAAACATGCGTCACCGTACTGAACCTTCATTCGTCGACGAATTTCATTAGGTTTCACACCTTCACTACGCAAAAGCCGAATAACAGAACGCTGTTCTTCCCTGGCGCAAGTCGCAAGTGGGGCGGCAATCGTTATACTGATACTGCGACGGTATGTGTCAATCTGCACTATGCTGCCACCTAGAGGCCATTCTACACGCTGTTTGTAACACGCTCACCAACTTATAGGATAACGGCGCGAAATTTCTATTTATTATTACAAATTTAAGGTTTTCATTTGACTCGCCCTCGTATAAACCGGTGAGACATGTTACTAACCTTACGCGAGCTTGTTTTCAGTACAGAAAAAAAACATTCATACAGATGAAAAACGGTATGAGTACATGATGCCTATTGGTGGATGTCTGACGTTACTGGAACTGATCAGATGGAGATTACAACACTGTGTGCCAAGACGGCGTGCCCAGACACGGTATTGTCAACTTCGGGTCTGGAAGATCGAATCATTGTCAGAAGGGTCATTGGTGCATCATAATATAGGTCGCACAGACAATTGAATGTAGTGCAATAACGGCAGACCGAATGGTGATCTAATTGACTCTGAACAACTGGCTGGCAGAGTAAACAAAGGTCTTTCTGAAAGAATACTTCACGAGAAGGTCGCAGAATTTCTCGAACGGCACTGACGAATAGAGGGTTGGGAGCAGATGAAATCCTGGTAGACGTTGCAGATAGAGTGTGACCATGAACCGTCGGGGACACATTACTCGAAGATCTCGATTTGCCATGCGTTCTTTACCACTGACACGATATTACAGACAATAGAGACTTTCACGGTGTAGAGACAGTGCCAAATCAGACATCGACCGGAATTCTGTGGTCCTCAGCGATGACTCTTTCTTCAGTTTGTGACGATCAGAGCGATGACAGTGTGTCCATTGACAACATGATGACAAGTCACTGGCAGCAGCGATTCTCGAGGCCCATAACTCTGTAATTTCTGGAACCATGGTTATTGGATATGATAGGAGGACTGGTCTGACAACTGTTGCACGCAAACTGAATGTTCGCTATTGAAATTAGGTGATAAAATTCGTGAGATACTTCCTAATATCGTGTCGGGAGTTCATTTGCTAGGCGTAGTACAGTAACTCGACGTGGCAAGAAGTCAACAAGTCGTTGGAAGTCCCCTGCAGAATTATAGGGTACTACTACCTCTGTAGCCGTCCATAATTATGAAAGTGTTGTACACGAACTGAGTCCGCAGCTCGTGATCGGGCGGTAGCGTTCTCGCTTCCCACGCCCGGGTTCCCGGGTTCGATTCCCGGCGGGGTCAGGGATTTTCTCTGCCTCGTGATGACTGGGTGTTGTGTGATTTCCTGAGGTTAGTTTAGTTTAAGTAGTTCTAAGTTCTAGGGGACTGATGACCATAGATGTTAAGTCCCATAGTGCTCAGAAGCATTTGAACCATTTTTTACACGAACTGACCTCTCGATTACGTGGCATAAATTTTCGATGGCATCGATGTCAGCCGATCTGGGTGGTCATATCAGTCGCCCGAATTGTCCAGAATGTTCTTCAAAGCAACTGCGAACAGTTGTGGCCTGGTGACGTGACATCGTTATTTGGGAACATGAAGCCCATGAATGGCTGCAAATGGTCTCCAAGTAGCAGAGCATAAGCATTTCCAATCAATGATCGGCTCAGCTGGACCAGAGGATCCAGTCAATCCCATGTAAACAGAGCCACCATCAGCTTGCACAGTGCCTTATTGACAACTTTGGTCCGTGGCTTCGTGGGGTCTGCGCCACATTTGAACCCTAACGTCAGCTCTTACCAACTGAAATCTGAACTCATTTAACCATGCCACGATTTTCCAGTAGTCTAGGGTCCGACTGATATGGTTACGAGCGCTGGACAGGCGCTACAGGCGACGTCCTGCTGTTAGCAAAGACACTAGGGTCAGTCGTCTGCTGCCATAGCCCATTAACGCCAAATGTCGCCTCACTGCCCTAACTGAAACGTTTGTTGTAGTCCAACATTGATTTCCGCGTTTATTTCACGCAGTGTTGCTTGTCTGTTAGCACTGGAAATTCTACACAAAACGGCACTGCTCTCGGTCGGTAAGTGAAGGCCGCCGGCCACTGCGTTGTCCGCGGTGGGAGATAATGCCTGAAATTTGGTGCTCTCGATACACTCTTGACACTGTGGAGGACGACGGTTCAATCCCGTCTCCGGCCATCCTGATTTAGGTTTTCCGTGATTTCCCTAAATCGCTTCAAGCAAATGCCGGGATGGTTCCTTTGAAAGGGCACGGCCGATTTCCTTCCCCATCCTTCCCTCACCCGAGCTTGCGCTCCGTCTCTAATGACCTCGTTGTCGACGGGACGTTAAACACTAATCTCCTCCTCCTTGACACTGTGGGTCTTAGAATATTGAATCCACTAGCGATTTCCGATATGGAATGTCTCAAGCGTCTATCTCCAACTACCATTCCGCATTCAGAGTCTATTAATTCGCGTCGTGCTCCCAAAACCACGTCGAAAACCTTTAAAATGAATCACCTGAGTACAAATAACAGCTCTTGGAATGCACTGCCCCTTTATACCTTGTGTATGCGAGACTACCGCCATCTGTATATGTATATACAGAGGGGTAAAAAAAATGTATCCACTGTTTAAAAGTCCATAACTGGCAAACTAATTGAGTTGTCTCATATTTGGTGAAAGTGTAGCTTAAAGTCCAACTTAAAGATATCACTGTAAGTGTTCGAAATGGTCACCATTAACATCCAGACACAAACGATGCCGCCGAACTGCCGCACGAACTACTGACTGCAACGTGTTCAGTTGGATATTTGCACGTGAATGTACGATGGATTCTAGAAGTTCATCCAATGTGCGTGGCTTTTGTCGATAAACGAAGTCCTTTAGTGTTCCCCACAGGTAAGAGTCCAGAGGAGTTAGGTCTGGGGAACGTGGTGGATACTCCACAGCACCTCTACGGCCTATCCATCTGCCACCGGCACAGTTATCGGTGAGGTGTACCTTCGAAAGCTTCAGACATCCAATTTACCTGCCATCTACATCTACATCTACATCTACATTTATACTCCGCAAGCCACCCAACGGTGTGTGGAGCAGCGCACTTTACGTGCCACTGTCATTACCTCCCTTTCCTGTTCCAGTCGCGTTTGGTTCGCGGGAAGAACGACTGTCTGAAAGCCTCCGTGCGCGCTCTAATCTCTCTAATTTTACATTCGTGATCTCCTCGGGAGGTATAAGTAGGGGGAAGCAATATATTCGATACCTCATCCAGAAACGCACCCTCTCGAAACCTGGACAGCAAGCTACACCGCGATGCAGAGCGCCTCTCTTGCAGAGTCTGCCACTGGAGTTTGTTAAACATCTCCGTACCACTATCACGGTTACCAAATAACCCCGTGACGAAACGCGCCGCTCTTCTTTGGATCTTCTCTATCTCCTCCGTCAACCCGATCTGGTACGGATCCCACACTGATGAGCAATACTCAAGTATAGGTCGAACGAGTGTTTTGTAAGCCACCTCCTTTGTTGATGGACTACATTTTCTGAAGACTCTCCCAATGAATCTCAACCTGGTACCCGCCTTACCAACAAATTAATTTTATATGATCATTCCACTTCAAATCGTTCCGCACGCATACTCCCAGATATTTTACAGAAGTAACTGCTACCAGTGTTTGTTCTGCTATCATATAATCATACAATAAAGGATCCTTCTTTCTATGTATTCGCAATACATTACATTTGTCTATGTTAAGGGTCAGTTGCCACTCCCTGCACCAAGTGCATATCCGCTGCAGATCTTCCTGCATTTCGCTACAATTTTCTAATGCTGCAACTTCTCTGTATACTACAGCATCATCCGCGAAAAGCCGCATGGAACTTCCGACACTATCTACTAGGTCATTTATGTATATTGTGAAAAGCAATGGTCCCATAACACTCCCCGGTGGCACGCCAGAGGTTACTTTAACGTCTGTAGACGTCTCTCCATTGATAACAACATGCTGTGTTCTGTTTGCTAAAAACTCTTCAATCCAGCCACACAGCTGGTCTGATATTCCGTAGGCTCTTACTTTGTTTATCAGGCGACAGTGCGGAACTGTATCGAACGCCTTCCGGAAGTCAAGAAAAATAGCATCTACCTGGGAGCCTGTATCTAATATTTTCTGGGTCTCATGAACAAATAAAGCGAGATGGGGCTCACACGATCGCTGTTTCCGGAATCCATGTTGATTCCCACATAGTAGATTCTGGGTTTCCAAAAACGACATGATACTCGAGCAAAAAACATGTTCTAAAATTCTACAACAGATCGACGTCAGAGATATAGGTCTATAGTTTTGCGCATCTGCTCGACGACCCTTCTTGAAGATTGGGACTACCTGTGCTCTTTTCCAAACATTTGGAACCTTCCGTTCCTCTAGAGACTTGCGGTACACGGCTGTTAGAAGGGGGGCAAGTTCTTTCGCGTACTCTGTGTAGAATCGAATTGCTATCTCGTCAGGTCCAGTGGACTTTCCTCTGTTGAGTGATTCCAGTTGCTTCTCTATTCCTTGGACACTTACTTCGATGTCAGCCATTTTTTCGTTTGTGCGAGGATTTAGAGAAGGAACTGCAGTGCGGTCTTCCTCTGTGAAACAGCTTTGGAAAAAGGTGTTTAGTATTTCAGCTTTACGCGTGTCATCCTCTGTTTCAATGCCATCATCATCCCGGAGTGTCTGGATACGCTGTTTCGAGCCACTTACTGATTTAACGTAAGACCAGAACTTCCTAGGATTTTCTGTCAAGTCGGTACATAGAATTTTACTTTCGAATTCACTGAACGCTTCACGCATAGCCCTCCTTACGCTAACTTTGACATCGTTTAGCTTCTGTTTGTCTGAGAGGTTTTGGCTGCGTTTAAACTTGGAGTGAAGCTCTCTTTGCTTTCGCAGTAGTTTCCTAACTTTGTTGTTGTACCACGGTGGGTTTTTCCCGTCCCTCACAGTTTTACTCGGCACGTACCTGTCTAAAACGCATTTTACGATTGCCTTAAACTTTTCCCATAAACACTCAACATTGTCAGTGTCGGAACAGAAATTTTCGTTTTGATCTGTTAGGTAGTCTGAAATCTGCCTTCTATTACTCTTGCTAAACAGATAAACCTTCCTCCCTTTTTTTATATTCCCATTAACTTCCATATTCAGGGATGCTGCAACGGCCTTATGATCACTGATTCCCTGTTCTGCACATACAGAGTCGAAAAGTTCGGGTCTGTTTGTTATCAGTAGGTCCAAGATGTTATCTCCACGAGTCGGTTCTCTGTTTAATTGCTCGAGGTAATTTTCGGATAGTGCACTCAGTATAATGTCACTCGATGCTCTGTCCCTACCACCCGTTCTAAACATCTGAGTGTCCCAGTCTGTATCTGGTAAATTGAAATCTCCACCTAAGACTATAACATGCTGAGAAAATTTATGTGAAATGTATTCCAAATTTTCTCTCAGTTGTTCTGCCACTAATGCTGCTGAGTCGGGAGGTCGGCAAAAGGAGCCAATTATTAACCTAGCTCGGTTGTTGAGTGTAACCTCCACCCATAATAATTCACAGGAACTATCCACTTCTACTTCACTACAGGATAAACTACTACTAACAGCGACGAACACTCCACCACCGGTTGCATGCAATCTATCCTTTCTAAACACCGTCTGTACCTTAGTAAAAATTGCGGCAGAATTACCTCTGGCTTCAGTCAGCTTTCTGTACCTACAACGATTTCAGCTTCGGTGCTTTCTATCAGCGCTTGAAGTTCCGGTACTTTACCAACGCAGCTTCGACAGTTTACAATTACAATACCGATTGCTGCTTGGTCCCCGCATGTCATGACTTTGCCCCGCACCCGTTGAGGCTGTTGCCCTTTCTGTACTTGCGCAAGGCCATCTAACCTAAAAAACCGCCCAGCCCACGCCACACAACCCCTGCTACCCGTGTAGCCGCTTGTTGCGTGTAGTGGACTCCTGACCTATCCAGCGGAACCCGAAACCCCACCACCCTATGGCGCAAGTCGAGGAATCTGCAGCCCACACGGTCGCAGAACCGTCTTAGCCTCTGATTCAGACCCTCCACTTGGCTCTGTACCAAAGGTCCGCAGTCAGTCCTGTCGACGATGCTGCAGATGGTGAGCTCTGCTTTCATCCCGCTAGCGAGACTGGCAGTCTTCACCAAATCAGATAGCCGCCGGAAGCCAGAGAGAATTTCCTCCGATCCATAGCGACACACATCATTGGTGCCGACATCAGCGACAACCTGCAGATGGGTGCACCCTGTACCCTTCATGTCATCCGGAAGGACCCTTTCCACAACTGGAATGACTCCCCCCGGTATGCACACGGAGTGCACATTGGTTTTCTTCCCCTCTCTTGCTGCCATATCCCTAAGGGGCCCCATTACGCGCCTGATGTTGTAGCTGCCAACTACCAGTAAGCCCACCCTCTGCGACCGCCCGGATCTTGCAGACTGAGGGGCAACCTCTGGAACGGGACAAGCAGCCATGTCAGGCCGAAGATCAGTATCAGCCTGAGACAGAGCCTAAAACCGGTTCGTCAGACAAACTGGAGAGGCCTTCCGTTCAGCCCTCCGGAATGTCTTTCGCCCCCTACCACACCTTGAGACTTGTATAGAGACGGAAGAGTTTACTTTCAACTTGAGACTTGTATAGAGACGGAAGAGTTTACTTTCAACAAGATGGTGCCCGAGCCCACTACCAAAATCGTGTTAGGGCGTATCTCGAAGAAAATCTACCAGGAAGATGTATAGGCCGTAGAGGTGCTGTGGAGTATCCACCACGTTCCCCAGACCTAACTCCTCTGGACTTTTAGCTGTGGGGAACACTAAGGACGTCGTTTAACGACAAAAGCCACTCACATTGGATGAACTTCGAGAATCCATCGTACATTCATGTGCAAATAACCAACTGAACACCTTGCAGTCAGTTGTTCGTGCTGCAGTTCGGCGGTACCGTTTGTGTGTGGATGTTAATGGTGGCCATTTCGAACACCTACAGTGATATCTTTAAGTTGGACTTTAAGCTACACTTTTACCAAAAATGAGACAACTCCGTCAATTAGTTTGCCAGTTATGGACTTTTAAACAGTGGATACATTTTTTTGGACCCCTCTGTATCACTATCCTGTGACTTTTGTCACCTCAGTGAGTATGGTTGGCATAGAAAATACTGTTGTCATGTCCTTCACGACCAGGGGGTACTATCAGGAGAATGCAAGGCCCCTGGTTGCAATTCACATCACAAACACTTGAGGAATGTGCAGATCCTTGGCTGAGCAATCCAGTCCCCTGATTTGTTACCCACAGAACATGTCCGGGACGCGATGGAAAGATGCATACAGCCTTCAGCATGCAGTCTTCATGGCCTGACACAGCACATACTTTAGAGGTGGCAAGAAATACCTGTTTGCTTTCTTGCAACGACGAATACAGGCACAATGCTTGGGGGTATGTGGGGGAGGGCCGGCAATCAAACCTTATACTGATGGTGATAATGAAGATCAAGTACAGATAAAATCAAAGTATTTATAACCATTGGACTGCTATGGATGAGTTAACTCGCTTGGATTTCGCCAATCCTCTCAATTCTGCGGATAAGTTATTCTCGGAGAATGGTAAGATTTCAAGTATTTATTGTACAACGTAACTCCGCCACTGCCGGTCCCAAGCCCGGGGCCTCATCTCGCAAGTGATGAGGAAGGAGGAGGGGGAGGAGTAACACCTCGTAAAAAATAAAAACCTGGGTCCATCTGGCTCCGGATGGTAGCACCCTGTGAGGGCCCCTGCATAGGGTTACATGCGAAGCCCCAAAATCCAGACACCTCTGCGTGGCAGCCACCGGTACTCTGGTCAGCGTCTGTTGGCTCTGTGAGCTCAGCTGTAAGTTAATCTTCTGGAACTCAAAACTCCAGTCGAAATTATGTGAGATCCTTCGTGATTTCACCACCAATACCTCAACACAAACCAATAATCATGACAGAACAACGGGAAAGAATCCACTACCCTGGGCCCCAGTCAGTAAGACTGGGTAATAGACCTGATCATCGGATTCCAGGGGATCAGGCATGTCATGAAGAGAAGAATCGGAGCCTCTCAAAAACCCTCAAGATGAAGAAAGTATTTTACATGGGAACACTCAACACCAACACACTACTGAGGCCAGGTAAACTGAAACAATTAACAAATGCCATGGATAAATACAACATCAAAGTTATGGCAATACAGGAAACACGATTTGCAGATGAGAACCACTTTGATTCTGAAAATTACAGGATATATAAGGGGAAACCAGCCATAACCATCCCAGGAAGAAATCTCAAACTCTTCGGAACTGGTTTTGTAGTGCATAAATCGATACTGGACTCCATAATAGATTTCACCTCAAAATCAGAAAAAATGTCGACACTCACGATAAGATCTGGAAACAAAGCGTATACATTAATCAATGGACATGCCCCCACAAACAATTATAACAAGAAGAACCCAGAGATGATTGAGGAATTCTGGGAAGATCTGGAAGAAACTACCAGCAAAATCCCCAAGAATCACATAAAAGTGTTACTAGGAGACTTCAATGCCCAGTTAGGCAAGGAAAGAAAATTCCGAGACACGACAGGGAAACACACGGCCCACATGAGAACAAACAAAAATGGAGAGAACTTGATAAACTTCTGCAGAAATTTTGATCTGAAAATCATGTCAACGCAATTCCAGAAACCACACAGAAAACTTGTAACTTGGAAATCCCCCAACCATGCTCTAGGAGAATTTCAGATAGACCACGTAGCAATATCCACAAAAAACACCAGAGAAATAATGAACGTAAGAACAAGGAAAGGAGTTTTCGAATCTGATCATCACCTTCTCCAAATTAAAGTAAAATTTATACCCAATAGACCAATCAAGAGAACCAACAGAGCTTTCAGAACAGATCCAGAGTACCTACAAATAAACAAGAAAGAAATAATAGAAGAAATTACGAAAATCAACAGCAACAACTGGACAGAACTGTCAGAAAAAATAAAAGAACTGATAAAATTGGGGCAGCCACCGAGAAAAAGGAAACACCGATGGTGGAACATGACATGCGACAGGGCCATAGAAGACAGAATACAAGCCTGGAAAAAATTTAACAGCCATAAAACACAAGAAAAATGGGAAGACTTCAACAGGATACAGAAAAACACTTCAAAAATAATCCGAAGAGAAAAAAGAGGTTACGAAAACAGCAGGTTGAAGGAGATAGAAGAAGACTTCACCAGAAACAACACACGAAATTTTTACAGAGTATTCCGAGAAAATTTGACAGGATATCAGCCACCAAGCTTATGCTTCAAAAGACAAGATGGAACACTGGAGACAAATCCGAAGAAAAACTGTGAAATATTAGCCAGATACTTTGACACGTTACTTAACTGTGATAAACCAAATCAGAGATTACAGTTTACAAAACCAGAACCCAACCGGTACTCCGAACCCCCAACATATGAAGAAATCGTGAAAATAATAAAATCCTTGAAAAATAATAGAGCACCAGGAGAAGATGGACTGATTGCAGAAATCTGGAAATTAGACCATGAAAAAATTACACCCAAAATTCATAGTGTAATCAAAAACATCTGGGAAACAGAAAAGATACCAGAAGAATGGAAGTCAGCCCTAATACACCCCCTCCATAAGAAAGGAGACAAAACAGATCCTAATAACTATAGAGGGATTTCGTTACTGCCGGTGGCATATAAAATTCTATCAAAAGCTCTGTTAAATCGCCTAGAACCTCAGATAGATCCACAGATCGGAGAATACCAAGGAGGGTTCAGGAAGGGAAGATCATGCAGTGAGCAGATCTGGTGTCTGAGAACATTATTAACAACGAGAAAGTCCAGAAACACCACAGTAACATTTGTTGATTTCAAGAAGGCTTACGATTCCATAGATAGAGAAACACTTTTTAATACACTAGAAGAAATGTAGGTAGACAATAAGACCAGAAAACTAATTCAGGAAACATTAACAAATACAAAGTCAAAAGTGAAGTTCATGGGCGAGATCTCAGAATCTTTCGAAATCAAGACAGGAGTGAGACAGGGAGATGGCCTGTCACCCATTTTATTTAACGCTGTTTTAGAGAAAATTATCAGGACGTGGGACAAAGGAGTCAATGGGGTAAAGATGGGGAGAGAGAAAAATAGAACCGTCAACATAAAATGTCTGGCCTTTGCCGACGATATAGCCATCATTACAAATGACAGAAAAGAAGCCAGAGAAGCCCTAGAGATATTGCATGAAATCGCAGCCAGAACAGGACTACAAATATCATATGAAAAAACCCAGTACGTGGACACAAAATCTGCAGACAGAAGCCCATTGATAACAAAGTACGGAAAGATAACACAAGTAGAAAGTTTCAAATACCTGGGAGAGATTATACAGAAAACAGGACTGAAGTCAACAGCCAATGAAGAAAGGGTTACAAAACTACAAAAAGCATACAGACTTACCTGGAACCATTACAATAAAAGAAATATTTCTGTCAATGCCAAATTAAGACATTACAAAACAGTAGTCTTACCTTAGGCCTTGTATGCCTCAGAAACAACAGTAATCAGAGGAAGAACTAAAATCAAGGAAATGGAAAAGCAAGAGAGGAAGATTCTGAGAAAGATCTATGGGCCAGTTCAGAGACAGGGGATCTGGATAAAGAGACCAACAAAGGAATTGTACAAACAGGCAGAGACAATTACAGACAATATCAGAAAAAGAAGGGCAAAATTCTATGGGCACATTCATAGGATGAATGAAAATAGGCTGACCAATAAGTTTTTTAACATAGTGGTGACGAATAAGGTGAAAACTAACTGGGTAAAGGAAACCATGGAAGTTCTCAAAAATCTAAACATCTCCACAGAAGAAATATCAAACAGAGGAAAATACAGAGAAAAAATCAACAAACAGAAATTCAAAGAAACACCAAAAGAGAAGAAACCAGGAAAGAAGTGGACAGAAGAGAGGAAGAAGAAACACAGTGAATTTATGAAACGTTTTTGGGAAGAGAAAAGAAAGAGACAGAAAAAAGTGCCATGAATTTGAAATGTACCAATTTATGTACCATATTGTCATTGTGAATATTGATTGTGTTTTAACGCTCTCCTTAATGGGGAATTAACGATAATAATACTAATATTGTAGAACGTAAGTGCCTCATTGCATGCTGTCATTTGCAAAAAAAGAAAAACCTTCGATTCGATATCTGGAAGCCGGCCGAAGTAGCCGTGCGGTTTAAGGCGCTGCAGTCTGGAACCGCAAGACCGCTACGGTCGCAGGTTCGAATCCTGCCTCGGGCATGGATGTTTGTGATGCTCTTAGGTTAGTTAGGTTTAACTAGTTCTAAGTTCTAGGGGACTAATGACCTCAGCAGTTGAGTCCCATAGTGCTCAGAGCCATATTTTCGATATCTGGAACCGTTTATGAGGATTTAGAAATCTTATCTATATTTCATACCAGCAATGTGTCAAGAGTGTACCGAGAGAACCAAATATCAGACATTATCTCTCACCGTGGACAACAAGTTTACGCAATTCATTTTTACCTCTTCAAACTCTTTAAAATTTCGTATAATGCTTTACTTAATTTGATGCAGCGCAGTAATTATGGTGAGCGGAGAAAATTTCCGACCCAGCCGGGAATCGAACCCAGGCCCTTAGAATTGACATTTTGTCGCGCTGACCACTTAGCTACCGGGGGCGGACATTGTCCATGGTGCGTCTAGTTATTTGTGGCGCCGCCCAGTAGGATCATTGTGACTGCACCGACGAGGACTGGAAGTTGACTCATGAGTTGGTTGAGAGATCGAACGTTCAGAACGACGTCTGCCCCATATGCTGCAAGGCGGTGGGGAAGGCAGACTCCTCTTCTGTTGCGGTATGGCATCGACCTTTGTGACTGCTTCTGGTATATCTGACAAGGGAACCTCCCCATCGCACCCCCCTCAGATTTAGTTATAAGTTGGCACAGTGGATATGCCTTGATAAACTGAACACAGATCAATTGAGAAATCAGGAAGAAGTTGTGTGGAACTGTGAAAAAATAAGCAAAATATACAAACTGAGTAGTCCACGGGACGGATAGGCAACATCATGGAGGTAGTGAGCTCCTGAGCGTCGTGGTCCCGTGGTAGGGTGAGCCGCTGCTGAACGAGAGGTCCTTGGTTCAAAGCTTCCCTCGAGTGAAAATTTTATTTTTGCGTAGTTATTATCTGTCCTTTCGTTCATTGACATCTCTGTTCACTGTAATAAGTTTAGTGTCTGTGTTTTGCGACCGCATCGAAAAACCGTGCGATTAGTAGACGAAAGGACGTGCCTCTCCAATCGGAACTGAAAACATTTGATCGCAAGGTCATAGGTCAACCGATTCCTCCACAGGAAAACACATCTGATATATTCTATACGACACTGGTGACGGCATGTGCGTCACATGACAGGAATATGTTGTCGACCCACCTAAATTGTACACTTGGCGAAGGTGTAAAAAGACTCTTCTACCTTGCCCGATTTAGGTTTTCTTGTGGATGTGATAATCACTCCCAAAAAAGTGATGAAAACATAAGAGTTTGTCACATAAACCGAAAATAAAAAATTAAACTTTTCACTCGTTGGAAGATTTGAACCAAGGACCTTTCGTTCCACAGCTGCTCACGTTACCACGAGACCACGCCGCTGCTGCCTTCGGAGTGTCCTTGACGTTGCCTATCTTCGCATGAACTACTCAGTTTGTATATTTTGCTTATTTTTTTTATAGTTCCACACAACTTCTTCCTGTTTTCTCAATTAATCTGTTTTCAGTTTTTCAAGGCCTATCCACTGTGCCAACTTATAACTAAATCTGCGGGGGGTGCGATGGGGAGGTTCCCTTGTGAGTGCCAGTACGCAGCCGTGACCAATTTCGGTTGCACCCAGTGGAGCACTCCGAACATGTCCTGGAATTTTGGAGAACGAAGTCGATTGTGTGTATGTGTGCCTGAACTTTGATAATTGTCTGAAAATAAAAAATTAAAATTTTCACTCGGGGGAAGATTTGAACCAAGGACCTCTGACTCCACAGCTGCTCACGCTAACCACAGGACCACGGAACTACTGAGGAAGTATTACCCTTAATGTTACATATGTTGAGCATGGACTACTCAGTTTGTATATTTTGCTTATTTTTTTATAGTTCCACACAACTTCTTCCTGTTTCTCGATCGATCTGTGTTCAGTTTTTCAAGGCCTATCCACTGTGCCAACTTATAACTAAATCTGAGGGGGGTGCGATGGGGAGGTTCCCTTGTCAGTAAGAACCCTACCGTGACGCAGAATCTTGCCAACATGACTGTACCCACTGACAGGATGCCATGGCCCTGACATACAAAAGCCACATGCTCCAGACCCTTTGGACCCCATGTGCTTTCGCCTGTGAACGACGAAAGAGTCGCCCTGCGCCTTTCTTTCCTGTTGCGGCCTGGGGCTACGGTCCTCACTGATACTGGTAGGGCGTTTCTGAGAGGTTTGTATGGCTCCCATGGCCTCATCTTGTAACGACAGGTTTGCTTTTCCCCTGGCTGATGGGTCCAAAGGGTCTGGACCATGTGGCATTTGTATGTCAGGGCCATGGCATCCTGTCAGTGGGTACAGTCATGTTGGCAAGATTCTGCGTCACGGTAGGGTTCTTACTGACAAGGGAACCTCCCCATCGCACCCCCCTCAGATTTAGTTATAAGTTGGCACAGTGGATAGGCCTTGAAAAACTGAACACAGATCGATCGAGAAAACAGGAAGAAGTTGTGTGGAACTATGAAAAAAATAAGCAAAATATGCAAACTGAGTAGTCCATGTGCAAGATAGGCAGCATCAAGGGGGCTGTAAGCTCTGAAGCGCCGTGGTCCCGTGGTTAGCGTGAGCAGCTGCGAAGCGAAAGGTCTTTGGTTCAAACCTCCCTCGTGTGAAAATGTTTTTATTTTCAGACTATTATCAAAGTTAAGGCACTCAAACATAATCAACTTCGCTCTCCAAAATTCCAGGACATGTTCAGATTTGCTTGGACATAAGCAGGATTTGACGGTCTACACACGGAAAAAGTTGAAAACGTTAAAAACGTATGTTTTGACAGAGCACAGGGAAAACTGTGCGACTGTTGCAGTCATTTGTTGCAGTTTATGTGACAAACTCTTATGTTTTCATCACTTTTTTGGGAGTGATTATCACATCCACAAGAAAACCTAAATCGGGCAAGGTAGAAGAATCTTTTTACCTATTCGACAAGTGTACAAGTTAGGTGGGTCGACAACATATTCCTGTCATGCGACGCACATGCCGTCACCAGTGTCGTATAGAATATATCAGACGTGTTTTCCTGTGGAGGAATCGGTTGACTTATGACCTTGCGATCAAATGTTTTCGGTTCCCATTGGAGAGGCACGTCCTTTCGTCTACTAATCGCACGTTTTGCGGTGCGGTCGCAAAACACAGACACTAAACTTATTACAGTGAACAAAGACGTCAATGAACGAACGGACAGATCATAACTGCGAAAATAAAGAAATAAAATTTTTCACTCGAGGGAGGAGACTTGAACCAAGGATCTCTCGTTCCACCGCTGCTCACGCTAACCACGGGACCACGGCGCTCCGGATCTCACTGTGTCCTTGATGTTGCATATGTTGCACATAGACTACTCAGTTTGTATATTTTGCTAATTTTTTTCATAGTTCCACACAACTTCTTCCTGTTTTCTTGATTGATCTGTGTTCAGTTTTTCAAGGCCTATCCACTGTGCCAACTTATAACTAAATCTGAGGGGGGTGCCATGGGGAGGTTCCCTTGTGAGGTGTGCACAATTCTCATCATTAGCAAATCAGTACCCTCTCCGCATCACGTCGGTAGCGGTGCCCGCCAGTGGGGGGACAGTGTACTACAATCATCATGTCTGCGGGGTATACCTTGTCTCCAATTGAGTTTGGTCACAACAACGTGCATTCCCTCTTATGGCTGTGTCAGCTGTTTCATCCCGCATTCTGCTCACTGTTTCCATCTTCCGGTTTTGGCAAGAGGTGAGGAGGGCATTTGCTGTCATGCAAATCTTCCTTCTGTTTGGATCCGCGGCCAGGGCTGTGAACGCAGTTTCCGTCTCGTTTTCAAGTCAGAATCAGAGTCCATAGTAAGTAGGGGCTGAATGGAGCCACCGACATAGAAGTCTCAAGCAGGTGACAATCGGCCATATCCTTCGCCTCGCAATAGTGGTCATCTCCAGACGGATGCTCTGGCATGCCGAAGTTTCTCGACGGCAACAATTTGCTTCGAAACAACACGACAATTTGCTCTTCTGGGATCCTCACCAAATAGAGTTTCTCAGTCAGAGTTGCTAGCACAGTGCGCTTAAGTCTGCACCGTACTGCTACTCGAGCTGGAATCGGCACTCCTACTTCGTATCTCTCGGCATCCTTTACTTGCTGGCTGTTACTCCCTTCAGCAGTCAGCTCCTACTGCTATCAGGGTCCGGCCGGTGTGGCCGTGCGCTTCAGTCTGGAACCGCGTGACCGCTCCGGTCGCAGGTTCGAATCCTGCCTCGGGCATGGATGTGTGTGATGTCCTTAGGTTAGTTAGGTTTAAGTAGTTCTAAGTTCTAGGGGACTGATGACCACAGATGTTAAGTCCCATAGTGCTCAGAGCCATTTGAACCATTTTTTGCTATCAGGGCGGTCGATGCGGTGGAATATAGCGGCGGTAGGGGTAGCGGCACTCTGCCTGAACTCAGGTCTCCAGTGTCCATGCTGTTGCTGTTGGGTGCAGACCTCACAGTATCGAAACTGTTTTTCTTTTTCTAGGCTCACTGGAGGGTTCCACAACTAATTCAGTGGTAGGGTGTCATCTTTATTAATTCGACCATTGTGGACCCTGATTTCAATGGCTTCTTTAAGAATGGCATGCAGTCTCACAAGGAGGAAGACTGCCTAAATATTTTGGTGAGGTCATTATTTTTTGTTTATTTATAGACGCAATATCGTTCTTATGACACAGTCATAACCGGTTTCGGCCATACAATGACCATCTTCAAATTCTAAAACAGTACAAAAGAAAATTTATATTTAAACTTAAAAATAAGTGCAATATCGGACGGACAGGCAGGTCCTTTGATGTAAGGTTTAAAGAACAAACGTATTCCAGTAATAAGACAGCGCTAGGCTTACATACGCAAGAGAAGGGTCATAATATTGGTAACATCGACGAACAGCTTCAAATTCTACATGAAGTTGCAAAAAGTAAACGATTAGACATTTTAGAACAACCGGAGATTTATGTTACGAGACGCAGAGAACCTGACAAACTTCTCAATGAACAGAATGAATTCGCAACAGACGCATACTTCAACATTTACGACGATCTGTTCACCTGAGCGAATCATTTTTACTACATACGTGCTTCAGCTGAGGATGGCGCCTTCCGGCGGTCGAGTATTGCACTGTCTAGTGCGGACCGCAGTAGATGTCAACAACCTTTAAGGCGGAGGAGCGTGCCAGCCACCTGCAGCAGAGCACTACACTCGTCGTCCTGCCCGTGTCGTCCCTGCCGTACTAATGGACAACGGCATAAACAGGCAATAGCATTCGGGGGTCAGAAATACACTCTACAAGTGCTACTACAATTTTCATCTATAGCAATGTTTTCCCCTTGTTCTGGAATGTTACTTCACTGATTTAACGATCTGCTCTGTAATTTTAAATTTTATATACATATGACCTAAATATTAATAGTAAATTTGTCATATTTTAGGCTTTGAAAAATAAAGACTATCTTACAGGGGACGCGCGCATCTAGCGCAAAGAGGGTGAACAAAATCTAACAAATTTTTATATAAGACCGGTGTTTTACATTTTATAGCTAGTTTGACAACGCATGAACCTGTGTTCAGTGTATGCCAGCTTTAGGTATGAACTATATGTATTTCGCACAAATTCAGTTAGATTACTAATAAGCCTGGTTAAATATCGCACTTATTTTTAGGTTTTAATATAAACTTTCTTTTGTATTGTTTTAGAATCTGAAGATGGTAATAAGAATGTGATTGCGTCTATAAATAAACAAAAATTTTTACAAAATAATCAATCACTCACTCCATTGACAAAACGTTTTTTCCAAAATATTTTGGTGTTGTTGTAACCCACAGCATGGCCAGCTCTTATACAATGATCAGCCATGGCTGGTTTGACGGTCTGCCGTCTGCTGGCATTTATGTTCATCGCACCACTCTTCTACCATACATGTGGTTTCCATAATTTATGCTTTTCCCCACTCGTAAGGGATTTGGCAGACTCGTGGTTTGTGAAACCCTAGATTATCCTTCACTGAACCTAGTAGTGTCGACGTTTCAGGGGGTGGACGAAATACACATTTAACATTAAGCTGCTCCAAGACCCTGCCGCCAGACTATAACGAGAAAACACAGCGAGCATGAAGATAGAAGATAATCGCACAACCATCGAACGTCTTCGCAGTACCTTTGATGCGAAAACAGTTAAGAAACTTCGATCACAAGCTGTTGCATTGCCAAGACTACAAGGGCTGCCAAATGTCCGCTAAGAGGGTATCCCACTCCGCCTCATATTTAACAATATAGGAGCAGCAACATATGGCTTGGCCAGAAGCCTGATTGCCTTCTGAATCCGTTTGTGGGGAAATGCGAACATCACATCCGCAATTCCATTGATTTTGTACAACATCTACAGGAACTTGGACTTAGTGATAGTGACCTGTTGGTGAGTTTCGATGTAGTGTCCTTCTTCACCAGCGCACCACTAAAGGACTCCATGGAACTGATATGTAGGAAATTCGACGCCTACCTGACAAGGCTTGTCAACGTACTTCTTGTTCGACGGAAATTATTATGAAGAGAGGAATGGCGATGTCTTGGGATGTCCCCTGTCGCCGGTTGTGTCAAATTTGTTAATGGAGGACTTCAAGGAGAAGGCCCTGGAAAAAGCCCAACAAAAACCAACTTGTTTCTGTTGTTACGTTGATGACACGTTTGTCGTCTGCTCACGTGGACGGGACAGCTTAAGAGAATTTCTCAGTCTTTGAATCCGCTGCTTCTCCAACATACAGTTTCCAATGGATGTGGAACTGGATGGCGACCTCCCGTTTCTTGACGTCCTACACTCTTGCTCATAAACTAAAGATAATTGCAGAATGTAGTGCCACACAACGTGTCACTACACAAAACTGGCGCTAATAGCATAGGCGCATAGGGAACACACACGACACACAAGTCCACGGTATTGGTGATAAGTTGAGAAAACCGTCCCGAAACTGTTTCCTGCGCATGTACCCCGACATCAATAGGCGATATGATCACCATGCACACGTACACCTGTGGATCAGGTGGTCGGGCAGCTGCTGGGGTATAGCCTCCCATTCTTGCACCAGTGCCTGTCGGAGCTCCTGAAGTGTCCTAGGGGTTTGAAGACGTGCAGCAATATGACGACCGAGAGCTTCCCAGACGTGCTCAATGGGGTTTAGGTCTGGATAACAGGCAGGCCACTCCATTCGCCTGACATCTTCTGTTTCAAGGTACTCCTCCACGATGGCAGCTCGGTGGGGCCGTGCGTTTTCATCCATCAGGACATATTGGTGCAAAATGAAGTCCCGATACTCCTGACCTGTTACAGTTCCTCTGTCAAAGACAAGCAGGAGTGTACGTGCACCAATCAAAATACCACCCCACACCATCAAACCACGATCTCCATACAAATCTGTTCCTGGTTCATGCCAGATGGAAACCCGGCGAGAATCACTGTTCAGACTATACCTGGACTCGTCCGTGAACATAACCTGGGACCACTGTTCCAATGACCATATACTATGTTCTTGACACCAGGCTTTACGGGCTCTCCTGTGACCAGAGGTCAGTGGAATGCACGTTGAAGGTCTCCGGGCGAATAAACCATGTCTGTTCAGTCTTCTGTAGACCGTGTGTCTGGAGACAACTGTTCCAGTGGCTGCGGTAAGGTCCCGAGCAAGGCTACCTGCAGTACTCCGTGGCCGTCTGCGGGTACCGATGGTGAGATATCGGTCTTCTTGTGGTGTTGTACACTGTGGACGTCCCGTACTGTAGCACCTGGACACGTTTCCTGTCTGTTGTAATGGTTGCCATAATCTTGAGATCACACTTTGTGGCACACGGAGGGCCTGTGCTACGACCTGCTGTGTTTGACCAGACTCCAGCCGCCCTAGTATTCCACCCCTCATAACGTCATCAATATGTGTTCTTTAGCCATTTTCAACACACAGTCACCATTAGCACGTCTGGAAACGTCTGCACACTTACTCGCTTCACCATACTCTGATATGCACCAACACACCTGTGCGTATGTGGACTGCTGCCAGAGCCACCGTGCAACTACCGCAGGTCAAATGCACCACATGGTCATATCCCGAGGTGATTTAAAGCCACAAACCGCCCACCAGAGCGTTGTTTCACCATGCATCAGCATTATCCTTAATTTATGAGCATGAGTGTAGTTAAACGGAAACCAGATGGCAAGCTGGGTCACAGTGTGTACAGGAAATCACCATACACTGACCTGTGTCTGCATGCCTTCAGTAGTCACCACGACTTCCAGTATGAAGGTGTTTTACACACATTTGTTCATAGGATACGATCCATCTGCTACCAAGACAGCCTTCCAAGTGACCTGAAACACTTCGAGACGATATTCTGGAGAAATGGGTACAGCAGCAAGGAGGTAAGGCGTGCGTTCATACAGGCAGTACCCAGACAATAGTAGGAAGAAAAAGAAGAGCACAAATCTCTAGCACGTATCCCATTTGTTGGCAATATTTCCAGACAAAATCGGTAAGAGCTTGGTGCGACACAATGTTTTGCTTTTTGTCCACCCCCTAAGAAATCGATACTATTAGGTCCAGTGAAGGGTGATGCAGGCCTTCGCAAACCAGGAGTCTACCAGATCCCTTGCCAGTGCGGCATAGCATTCATTGGGGAAACTCTATGCACAGTAACTATACACACGGTAGAAGAGAGGTGCCGTGATCATAGACGCCTCAATAAATCACGCCAGAGCACCAAATTGGCCATGACCGACTGTAGCACAAAAATTGGTTGTTCTATAGACTGCAACAACACCACAATACTTAGGCAATTTTTCTTCTTCTGGGACCGCGTCAGCCACACGGATAGCAATAGGACGGGAATGGTGGAGGGGTTAACGGCCAGCATTTAAAGGACGCCGAAGGAGCAGAGCAGCACAGCCAACAAAAAATGTAAACACGAGTGCATCACAACAACAACACATTCAACAGGATAACCAAACACAAGAACACAGTTCGGATAGCAAACTTACAATCCACGTAACTCTCTACCTCACCACAGCTACCTATCACATGGGCGCCCATAACCGCATCTCATACAACCGACACAAAATCCTGCCCAACCAGAGCACTCACACAAGACTCAATGGTCGAACAACACACTTCCAACAGCTCACGGCGTCGTACAAACGAGTCACTACTTTTTCGGGGAGTAGTGGCAACACTAATCACCAGCCACATGAAAGAAGTATTTCTTGATACGACAGTTGCCTTCGCCATACAGATGTTCCTTCCCGGACCCAGTGAGGAGTGGTACGTCGCAAAATCATTTCACAGCACACTGATTACACCTCACACCTTCTCTTCCCTTGACCCCCCCCCCCCCCCCGCCCCCGGACGCAAACAACATAGCAGAGACAGATTCTGTTCTGAAACGAGAATGGGATCTAACACAAATGGACAGAACTAGTTTCGTTCAGGGAGCGAAAGGGCATCGGAAACGCTCTCGTCAACGAGACACTAATCAAACCACACAAACAACTTCGCATCTCGGGCTATTGCGGCTATCGTACCAACCGACCAGGCGACAGGGCAGGAGGAGGGACAGGAATCTGCATACACAAAAACATAGAACACACAAACATTGAGCTCCATGAGCTCGAAAGATTACAGGCCACGGCTGTCAGGATCCAGTTCAACGGTACTTACACCGCACTGGTATCGCTATACAATCCTCCAAATAACGTCGCAACACACGTTATCACCACCGCAATCAACATAGTACTGCGAGTTGTCGCCGCTGGAGATCTCAACGCTAAACAACCCGATTTGAACTTAATAATATGAAACTCCAACGGCAAAAAACTATACGAATATCCAAAGACGAAACTACATTAAACCAGGACTGGACGTACTCACGCTCGTGTCCAACAACTGCCGACAGAGGCCAGACGTGACAGACATAGCAACCATTAAGGGCGTCGCACGAAATCTCAACGTTTCACCTGAAAACGGCCTGACCTCCGACCACTTGCCACTAATACTATATACGAAAAAAACTCTGCATGGCGCAGAACTATACCTGATACTAAATTTCAAGGACGCGAATTTCGGCCTATTCAAGGAAACGTTTGATAGCAGTATCCCAGTGACTCACGAAATTATAACAGCACAAATGAATGAAGCTATCTGAACCGGACAATCGGGAGTTAAGGAAAACGGGAAGGTTCAAATGGTTCAAATGGCTCTGAGCACTATGGGACTTACTTCTGAGGTCATCAGGCCCCTAGAACTTAGAACTACTTAAACATAACTAACCTAAGGACTTCACACACATCCATGCCCGAGGCAGGATTCGAACCTGCGACCGTAGCGGTCGCGCGGCTCCAGACTGTAGCGCCTAGAACCGCTCTTCCACTCCGGCCGGCAAAACGGGGAGGACCGAACCTACAAATCAGCTGGTTAGTATTTAATGCAAACGACAATTTATAAGTTAAAATTTAACTTAAAATGATAGAAATAAATATTACAATTTAAATCTTATGGCCACAATTTAAAAAAAAAACATGCTTTTAATAATAATAAAAGTACCAGTTATGTAAAAGTTCAGGTGAAATTTGGAATTTAAATCTTAAGGCCACAGTTTGGTGAAATATAACATGCCTTTCATAATAATAGATCTCCTAGATGGGACCGCATTAGTGGGTGACCACACGCAGACGTACGGACAACATCACAGGCCCGCAGCTTGCGACTGCTAGATTTGTATACTAACTCTTTGCAAAGGTGACAGTAGAACTTTTTGTGGTGGTCACCATTATAGTGCGGACGTGAAGGAGCTCTACGTCGCCGGCCGCGGTGGCCGTGCGGTTCTAGGCGCTCCAGTCCGGAGCCGCGCTGCTGCTACGGTCGCAGGTTCGAATCCTGCCTCGGGCATGGGTGTGTGTGATGTCCTTAGGTTAGTTAGGTTTAAGTAGTTCTAAGTTCTAGGGGACTGATGACCACAGCAGTTGAGTCCCATAGTGCTCAGAGCCAATTGAACCATT
This sequence comes from Schistocerca americana, assembly GCF_021461395.2. Taxonomy (NCBI): domain Eukaryota; kingdom Metazoa; phylum Arthropoda; class Insecta; order Orthoptera; family Acrididae; genus Schistocerca; species Schistocerca americana. The sequence continues at coordinate 470,809,117 of NC_060125.1, forward strand.
TGAGCTCTACGTCCTTTTTGAGTGGAGCTGTAATCATTCCGGGCAGAGCAGCCGCAGCGGGGAGACCGCCACCAGAGCTCCTGCTGCAGACACATCATCGAGTTCGACCGACGCCTGGGGTTTTCCGGTGCGCCAACCAAGCGAGCCAACTCGTCGAAGCTTCCACTTCGCGCGGCGCAAGACTGGCGCCTGGGATCTACCGAGCGCATGCCGGCCACGAGAATACCGCTTTTCATTTTGTGAAAACAAAAGAAAAAGAAAAATCGCAATTGCCGTGCTACACTCCGTCACCACTTGCGGTACCAGGAGCACAAAATTGTCGTTGTTTTCGTCAAAATTCCTCGTAGTCAAGGCTCCAGAAAATGGAGACGTAAGCCTAATAGATAGAACTATAAATGAATACAACACACCATTAGTCGCTGATTCAAAAAGAAATTCAGCTGTTAGGATCGTGCTTAACAAATTCTTACAAAGAAGGGGTAACGTCTTTGAGTAGTAATCAAAAATTGTGGGTCCCGGGGTTCGAAACTAGCCACTGCTTAACGTTTGAAGAAAAATCTTCGGCAATGACGGGCGAAGAGTTGAGGCATAAGAAGTCACCCTCATTCTTCCAATGACATTTTCAGAGAGGTTCAGGGCACTCTCTTGCCCTTGATGTGGGAAACTGCCCATCAAAGGAGGAATAAACAGCAATGATCACTGCCACGAGGATGCAGAAGGCAATGGAAACCACTGCATTAAAGACACATAACGTGTATCCACAGGACATGCGGCCTGTAAATTGAGAAAGTGGTCTCTCAAAAATGGTTCAAATGGCTCTGAGCACTATGGGACTTAACTTCTCAGGTCATCAGTCCTCCAGAGCTTAGAACTACTTAAACCTAACTAACCTAAGGACATCACACACATCCATGCCCAAGGCACGATTCGAACCTGCGACCGTAGCGGTCACGCGGTTCCAGACTGAAGCGTCTAGAACGGCTCGGCGATGATCTCTCCATTGGCAAACACTCCGAACTGTTCCTCATTCGCATCTCAGGAAGAGGACTGCCATGGAGGAGAGGACCGTGAGAAAAAGAGTGAATAACCAATGAAAGGATAACGTTCTACGAGTCTACGAGTTGCGACGTGGAATGTCAGTAGTTTGAACGTGGTAGGGAAGCCGGAAGACCTGAAAAGGGAAACGCAAAGTCTCAGTCTAGATATAATGTGATAAAAGAAGTGCAATCGAAAGAAGACGAGAATTTTTGGTCATATGAGTATAAAGTAATATCATCAGCGTTATGAATAGGAAAATAGTGCAGAGAGTAAGTTACTATGAACAGTTCAGTGATTTTTTCTCATCAGAATCGACAGCAGACGAACACCGACAGCAATAGTTCGGGGATACATGCCGACATTTCAAGCGATGATGAAAGGAGAGAGAAAGTATATAATGATATTGAAAGGATAATTCAATACGTAAAGGGTGACGAAAATCTAAAAGTCATGGTGATTGGTATGTGTGGTTGAAGGGAAAGGGGCAGAAGAACGGGTTACGGGAGAATATGGGCTCGGTAGTAAGAATGAGAAAGGAGAAAGACTGAAAGCGTTCTGCAATAAAGTTCAGCTATTATCAGCGAATACTCTGAGGTGGGAGTATACTTGGAAAAGGTCGGATGTACAGGAAGATTTCAGTTAGATCATAATCAGGCACGTTCAGTAATCAGATACTGGATTGCAAAGTCTACGGAGGAGCACATATAGACTCAGATCACAATTTAGTTGTGATGAATAGTGGGCTGAAGAGGCTAGTCAGGAAGAATCAGTGCGTGAAGAACTGGGATGCGGAAGTACAAAGGACTGAAGCGATACGCGTGAAGTTCTCTGAGGCTGTCGATATTGTGATAATGAATAGCTCAGTAGGCAGTTCAATTGAAGAAGAGGGGACATCTCTTAAAAGAGCAACCATAAATAACACAGGCATATGAAAGGTGACTGAAGAAACCATGGGTAACAGAAAAAGTAATTCAGTTGGTTGACCAAAGAGGGGAGTACAAAAATATTCAGGGACATTCAGGAATCCAGAAATACAGATCAATTAGTAATAAAAGAAATAGGAAGCGCAAGGAAGGTAAGGCGACTGGATGCAAGAAAAATATGAAGGAATCTAAAAAGAAATTATTGTCATAAGGACTGACTCGGCACGTAGAAAAGTCAAAACCACCTTCGATGAAATTAAGAGCAAGAGTGGTAACCTTCATCCTGCAATGGAACTGCCACTGGTAAATACAGAGGATGGAAAGCGGATAGGTGGAAAGAGTATAAAGACCTCTATGAAGGGGAGGACGTGTCTGATGACATGATAGAAGAAGAAACTGGAGTCTATAGGGAGCAAATAGGGGAACCAGTACCAGAATCAGAATTTAACAGAGCTTTGGACGACTCAGGATCAAATATATCGGAATGGACGAATGACATTCATCGGAATTTCTAAAATCATTTGAGAAACTGGTAACAAAACGACTATTGGCGTTGGTGCGTAGAATGTATGAGACTGACGATATACCATCAGATTTCCACAAAAATACCATCCACACAATTCCGAAGACTGCAGGAACTGGCAAGTGCGAGAATTATCGCACATTCAGCTTAACAGCTCTTGCATCCAAGTTGCTGACAAGAATAATATGCAGATAAGTGGGGAAAAAGTCGAGGAACTGTTACACGACGATCAGTCTGGCTTTAGGAAACGTAAAGGCATCAGAGAGGCAGTTCGGACATTGCGGTTGACAATCGAACCAAGACTGAAGAAACATCAAGATACGTTCATAAGATCTGTCGATCTGGAAAAAAGCGTTCGACAATGTAGAGTGAGGCAAGATGTTCGAAATTCTGAGAGAAACAGCGGTAAGCTACAGTGAAAGACGGGTGATATACAGGACGTACAAGAACCAAGACGGAACAATAAGACTGGAAGATCAAGAACATAGTGGTCGGATTAAAGAGAGTGTACCGTGAGGCAGGAGTGTAGTCTTTCGTCTCTACTATTCAATCTATACATAAAAGAGTCAATGACGGAATTAAAGGAAAGATTTAAGAGTGGGGTTGCAATTCAGAGTGAAAGGATATCAATGATAAGATTCGCTGATGACATTGTTATCCCCAGTGAAATTGAAAAAGAACTATAGCATGTGCTGAATGGAATGAACAGTCTAATTGAGTATAGAATATGGGCTGAGGTAAATCGAAAGAAGGCCAAAGTAATGAGAAGTAGCAGAAATGAGAACAGCGAGAAACTTGACATCAGAATTGGTGATCACGAAACAGATGAAGTTAAGGAATTCTGCCACCTAGACAGCAAAATAACCCACAATGGACGAAGCGTGGAGGGCATAAAAAACAGGCTCGCAGTTGCAAAAAGGGCATTCCTGGCGAAGAGAAAATTGGTGACATCAAACATAGGCCTTAATTTGAAGAATAAATTTCTGAGAACGTACGTTTTTAGCACAGCGTTAGGTTTATATGGTAGAGTAACAAGGATTGTGCGAAAACCGAAACAGAAGAGCATCGAAGTGTTTGAGACTAGAAAGAAATATATGGAAAACACTGACTATAAGAAGGGACAGGATAGTAGGACATACGTTAAAATGTCAGGGATTAACTTCCATGGTATAATTGAGGGATTAGGTAGCCAGTACTTCTCTGAAATGAAAAGGTTGGCACAGGAGAGGAATTCTTTGTGGCCGGCATCGAACCAGTAAGAAGACTAATGACTAAAAAGATCATCATTACCCTGAAAATATATTCGAGTTCCTTCCTAATTTTGATTATATAAAGTTTATGAGTAGTCTAGAAGTAGCTTCAGGCTTCCATCAAAGTCCTCGTAGACTTACTTCTAGAAATGTAACGCCCTTTTGTATGAGGGTAGAAGTTATCAGTATTATGTTGTTTCTTTTGAGTTGGATGTGTCAGTGGTAGAATTTATTAGAGCACTGGACACTGTTTTGTGTGACGAAGTTTCCTCTAAATTAATTTTATACGTAGAAGAAATTTTGATTACTGGTAAAACATGGGAAGGAGGTTTTGATCTCTTAAGGGAAGTCTGGTTAAAATTGAGGGTATAACGACTTTGAAACTGGAAAAGTGTAATTTTGGGTTAAATTAATCGAAATATTTCTGAAAAAGGGACCATGCCAGATAAAGACTTAATTAGTTCCGTTGCTAATTTACATACTTCAATAACAAAAAAAAATTAAATTAATTTTTTTGACCTCAAAAATTTTTAAAGAAAGTTCATACGTTCTGAAACATCGAATGTCAACTCTTTGTGTAAATTGTTAAAGGAAAGTTCAGTGTCGGACTGGACTCAAGAGTGACAGGACCTGTCTGATGAAATACAAAAGGATCTTGGCCGAAGTCAACTTTTATACTGAGCAGTCATGCCCTTACAATTTTGTATAACACAGGTTTAGAAACATATTTATTTCAAGGAAAGTAAATTGGGGGAGAGGTGGAACATAACTTAATTGTGCTTGTAAGCCATGTATTTCGGAAATATGAGAAGTCTTGTACAGTGGCTGAAAAGGAACTTCTTGCAAATCATTCTGCATTTAATAAACTCAAACATTATCTTTTAGGGCATTTTATTTGGACCACAAGGCACTAACTTACATTCAAGTTTCCAGGCTGTATCATAACAGAATAATAAATTGGGGTTGTTTTTGCGGCAGTCTGATTATGAAATTGAGCACATTCAAGGAAAAGGCAATGTGATAGCTATGCACTTTCTAGATCACCTTTTGCAGAAAATTCTGAAAAATATTAGTCAGAAAATGGAAAAACATTCAAAATTATAAATTTAAAAGGGGGAAAAATGAGGGAGAGATTCTGAAAATTTGTAATGACATCAGTAGAAATCAGGATGTATTTCACCAGATACATCCTGTCACTCCTGAGTCCAGTCCAACACTGAACTTTTCTTTAACAAGTTACACAAAGATTTGACATTCGATGTTTCAGAACATACGTACTTTCTTTAAAATCACGATGAAAATTAGAAATTAATTAAGTGCTATTTAGATAAAGGAAGCAGGAAAAAGTCGAACAATACTTTAAAGTGCATAAAGGAATTTTTTCAGAAGTCCAAGGGCAGATTTGGATGGCTGGAAGTTACATTATCTGAACAATGCATTGGTATCTTAAAATGTATACAGGATATAAACATCAAAAAGAGTATTGGATCACCCCAGTTCCCAGAAATCCTGAAGATAGACGTTGACTGTGGATATTGTATCACAGACACAGTCCCTTTGACTGTTCAGAGATGTTCAGGACTCTTAAAATAAATCCATTTTTCATCGCCAGTAACAATTCGATGCAAATTTGAATTTCTTTCACGTCTTTGAAGCAAAATTTGACAAATGGTTTTTCGGTTTTCCATCTGTCTTTCATTCAATTCATGTGTCACCCATTTTCCACACTTTTGAATCTTTCCCATAGCTTTCAAACGGTCAGAAATTGTTTATTGTGGAACATTTAGCATTGCTGCCATTTGCTTCTGACTCAAAGTATCATCTTCATCCAATATTGCTTGCAATTCAGCGTCTTCGAACTTTTTTGGTGGTCTTTCAGGTTCTTCATTTCTTGCATCAAAATCATTATTTCTGAATCGTTGAAACCATCTTTTGCATGTTGCTTCTGATAGAGCATGATCACCATATGCCTCGACAAGCATTCGATGCGACTCTGCAGCACTTTTTTTCAAATGAAAACAAAAAATCGATGCTTTCCGCAAATCATCACTTTCTGGTACAAAATTCGACATTGTTAACACGATGAAAACATATGATGTTGTTTTTTCCATGACTTGATGTATACTAAATATCTTTGACAGATGTTATACCAACCAAACAAAAGAAAAATTAAGGCTCGTTCACAACAAATGTTCCCTATCGCCACGTTGGTATCTTAACGCTCATTTCATCCCGGTACACCTGGTATATGGGGCCGACTTACGCCGTTGGTGGTCATGGAAGGCGCCGTAAGGGCAATATGATACATGAATGCCATCCTCTGACCGATAGTGCAACCATATCGGCAGCATATTCGCGAGGCATTCGTCTTCATGGTCGACAACTGGCGCCCCCCCCCCCCTCCCCCATCGTGCACATCTTGTGAATGTCTTCCTTCAGGATAACGACATCGCTCGACTAGAGTCGCCAGCATGTTCTCCAACATGAACCCTATCGAACATTCCTGGGATAGATTGAAAAGGGCTGTTTATGGACGACGTGATCCACGAACCACGCTGAGGGATCTACGCCGGATCGCCGTTGAGGAGTGGGACAATCTGGGCCAACAGTGCCTTGATGAACTTGTGGATAGTATCCCAGAACGAATACAGGCATGCATCAATGCAAGAGAACGTGCTACTGGGTATCAGAAGTACCTGTGTGTACAGAAATCTGGACCACGACCTATGAAGGTCTCGCTGAATGGGGTACAACATGCAATGTGTGGTTCAAATGGCTCTAAGCATTATGGGCAATGTGTGGTTTTCGTGAGCAACAAAAAGGGCGAAAGTGATGTTTATGTTGATGTCTATTCCAATTTTCTGTACAGGTTCCGGAACTCTCGGAACCGAGGTGATGCAAAACGTTTTTTTTTTTATATGTGAAGTCCTAGACACTGAGGTTCAACAAAATACTTACAAAAGCTATAGGAAAACATATACTTTTGTAATATTGGGAGAAAGGTGAAAACGAAACTTGATGTTTCTGATCGCTGTCGGAGAGTAAAGTTTAGCAGGGGATTGATGCGGAACGTTTTGCGAAACAAGAATTTAGATCTTATACAACTGTTGACATTTTTGGCCCATTATCAAGGACAAAAGGAGATTTCTGTTGTGTTTGTTTCTTTTCAAAGAAGTTTTCCCTTACCCAGAAAAATTACTCTCCAACGACAGGGAACTTCTCAGTATTTATTTAACGGTAAAATACCTCACGGAAGGAAGAATATTTTCCCTCTGCACAATTAATTATAAATTACCTTGTGCATTCAAACAGAAGACTGAGAAAGCATCCCCTTTGCAACTCCGTCATTCCAGTACATTTCTCTGCTTACAATTGATGTGCATCGTTTGTCTGGCTTAGAAAATGTAATGGCTGATCACCTATCTAGCTTGGTGGAATTAGATATAATACACTATAATAAAATACACTGAAGCGCCAAATAAACTGTTACAGGCATGCGTATTCAAATATAAGATATGTAAACAGGCAGAATAAGGCGCTGCAGTCGGCAACGCCTATATAAGACAACAAGTGTCTGGCGCAGTTGTTAAATCGGTTACTGCTGCTACAATGGCAGATTATCAAGATGTAAGTGAGTTTGAAAGTGGCGTTATAGTCGGCGCACGTGCAATGGGATACAGCATTTCAGAGGTAGCGGTGAAGTGGGGTTTTTTCCCGTAGACCATCACGACTGCACCGTGAATATCAGGAGTCCAATGAAACTTCGAATCTCCGACATCGCTGCGGCCGGAGAAAGATCCCGCAAGAACGCGACCAACGACGACTGAAGAGACTCGTTCAACGTGACAGAAGTGCAACCTTTCCGCAAATTGCTGCATATTTCAATGCTGGGTCATCAACAAGTGTCAGCGTGCGAACCACACAACGAAACATCGTCGATATGGCCTTTCGGAGCCGAAGGACCACTCGTGTACCCTTGATGACTGCACAAAACAAAGCTTTATGCCTCGATTGGGTCTGTCAACACCGACATTGGACTGTTGATGACTGGAAACACGTTGCTGGTCGGACGAGCCTCTTTTGAAATTGTATCGAGTGTATGGACGAGTACGGGTACGGACACAACCTCATGAATCCACGGCCCTGCCTGTTAGCAGGGGCTGTTCAATCTGGTGGAGGCTCTGTAATGGTGTGAGGCGTGTGCAGGTGGAGTCATGTGGGGCCCCCGACACGTCTAGATACGACTCTGACAGGTGAAGCGTACATTAGCATTCTGTCTGATCACCTGCATCCATTCATGTCCACTGTGCATTCCGACGGACTTGAGCAATTCCAGCAGGACAATGCGACACCCCACACGTCCAGAATTAGTACAGAGTGGGTCCAGGAACACTATTCTGAGTTTAAACACTTCCGCTGGCCACCAGACTGCCAGACATGAACATTATTGAGCATACCTTCCAACGTGCTGTTCGAAAGAGATCTCCACCCCCTCTTCCTCTTACGGATTTATCGACAGCCCTGCAGGATTCATGGTGTCAATTCTCTCCAGCACTACTTCAGAGATTGCTCGCAGGAGCCCTACACGATATTAGGCAGGTGTTCCAGTTTTTTGGCTCTTCAGTGTAGAAAAATAGGTATCTATTTAATATATTTAGATATACCACAAGCTATTCTGTCTGAAAACGACTCCCAGTTTATATCTAAACCATAGAAAACCTTTGTGTGACAAGGACAAATAAAGCTCCTTTTGATTTTAGCATATCAGCCTTTAGGTAACCCGGCTGCGAGATATATGAGATAGGAAGACTCTGGAGGTCCTGCAGCATTTCAGCCTATACAGGGCCACTACGCATCAGGATGGGTGACAGAAATAGTGTGGGACAGGGCTGTCTTTTGGCGGGGCGCACAGTAAAACAGTGGTAGCATTAACAAGTGTTTATTTCCAGCAGCATTGAACATGCAACGGCTGTTCTTCAGGCAGTCCAACGCGTGTGTCAGTGCGGCCGGTTGTAAAATGCTTCGATGCCGACGGCGTCTGTGACGTCTATTGCTCTGGATCGTCCGTGGCTGCTAGGCTGTTATGGCGGAGCTGTGTGGCCTGCATGTAGTGAAAGAAGCAGGTGTAGCCCACTCAGGGCCTCCAGGGTTTGGCTGGCTGTGCACCCACGTGCTTACCTGTGGTCTCCATATTGTGCACTTGGGTGTCGATACTCAGCAGCAATGGTCCGGGTCACCTACCAGCCGTCGGCATTATGGTGGCCGATGGACTCTATGTGGATAGGAGTCAAATGGTTCAAATGGCTCTGAGCACTATGGGACTTAACAGCTGTGGTCATCAGTCCCCTAGAACTTAGAACTACTTAAACCTAACTAACCTAAGGACATCACACACATCCATGCCCGAGGCAGGATTCGAACCTGCGACCGTAGCAGTCGCGAGGTTCCGGACTGCGCGCCTAGAACCGCGAGGCCACCGCGGCCGGTGGCTAGGAGTCCGCGAGGGCATGCCTCCCCAGCCAGACTGTAGACAGCTTGCAGTCCGTCAGACGAAACCCCTCAGAGGGCGGTGGCTGGTGTGAGGCCAGCCTCAGAGGGCAGAGGCTGGCCCCACACCAGCTTCATGCATCCGTGAAGTTTCCAAGTCCAGCAGCTGCTACGCCACACGTGTAGCACGCCTCTGACCTCAACTTTTATAAGTTGACAAATGGCCAGGCAACCAGCAGGTCATCGTCCTCATAATGTTAGCTGCGTTTTTCTCTGAAATTCAACAGACCATCATTCTCTCAGCTTCAGAACAAAGACGGAATGGCGGCATGGCTGAATACCCTGAGCCTATAGGCTCGATTATTTATACAATTCTTACTATTCTTCTGACGTAGTCTTATTCGGTAGGGGGAACAAGTGGATTTATTCCACATTTTTCGTCCCATCAGTTTATCCTGGCTCCCTTCTGGGTTGCACACCAAGCAATTACATAAACAACCTGTGAGCTTTTTGCATCATAAAAGTGCTCCGCGTTTCGAGATCTTACCTCACTCTTGTCACATTGTGTTGTGGCGTCAGCTGTTCTATGTGCTTCACCCACGGGCGGTATCGTAAACCTGTCCGGCCAGAGTGTTTGACGTCTTGTCAGCGTCACTGTCGTGGGGTCTACTGTATTTGCTCATCGGCCCAACTGGCATCTATTCCCTGGCAGCGGCTAGATTAAAACCTTAAAAAAATTTATAATCCACTTGCTGAACATCTTCGAGACGCAGCATGCCTCCCCTCTTTCGAAAGATTCCTTCCGCATCATCCAAGCTGAGTCTTTTATTGCAATTACTCTTAACCATGAAACTCAATACTGTACATCCAGGTTTAATGACGAGTTGTCCCACATGAGTTTCTCCCTTAGCTACTACTGACATTAGTTTATTCTTCAAGTGCAGTTTTCATAACTTTTTTTACAACGCAATCCTTAATCTAATGATTATACAGGAATACGTATACACAATTGTTTTCCTTCCGTTAACTGTTCCCCCGGCCTACGCTGGCTAACCGCTAGACTAGAGACTGGCGGGTCGGTAGATCTGTAGGTTGAGTATATCTGCGTTTATTACAGAAATAAAATATGCAAATACCCAGTAGAAACACGCCACAACTGGTGGCTGAAATATGTATCGATATAATCTCGTGTTGATTATTTTCTTAAAAATTTTGAACGTATTGTAACACCTGCAACACTGACACTTTCCCCTAGTGTGATTCGAAAAATTTGTCTGATGAATGCATAAGTTCAGGGTTGAAGGTGGCATTAAGTTAAGTTAAATTTTGGGTGGGCAGTCCCCTTAGTGACCGTTCTGGCCAATACGACGTATTCCACGGCAATGTCATGATAGTACACTACTGGCCATTAAAATTGCTACACCACGAAGATGACGTGCTACAGACGTGAAATTTAACCGACAGGAAGAAGATGCTGTGATATGCAAATGATTAGCTTTTCAGAGCATTCACAGAAGGTTGGCGCCGGTGGCGAAACCTACAACGTGCGGACATGAGGAAAGTTTCTAACCGACTTCTCATACACAAACAGCAGTTGACTGGCGTTGCCTGGTGAAACGTTGTTGTGATGCCTCGTATAAGGAGGAGAAATGCGTACCATCACGTTTGCGTGACCGTATGGGGTACCATTGGTTACACGTCTCGGTCACCTCTTGTTCACATTGACGGCACTTTGAACAGTGGACGTTACATTTTAGATGTGTTACGACCCGTGGCTCTACCGTTCATTCGATCCCTGCGAAACCCTACATTTCAGCAGGATAATGCACGACCGCTTGTTGCAGGTCCTGTACGGGCCTTTCTGGATACAGAAAATGTTCGACTGCTGCCCTGGCCAGCACATTCTCCAGATCTCTCACCAATTGAAAACGTCTAGTCAATGGTGCCCGAGCGACTGGCTCGTCACAATACGCCAGTCACTACTCTTGATGAACTGTGGTATCGTGTTGAAGCTGCATGGGCAGCTGTACCTGTACACGCCATGCCAGCTCTGTCTGACTCAACACCCAGGCGTATCAAGACTGTTATTACGGCCAGAGGTGGTTGTTCTGGGTACTGGTTTCTCAGGATCTATGCACCCAAATTGATTTGTCCAATGAATACCCGTTTATCATCTGCATTTCTTTCTGATGTAGCAATTGTAATGGCCATTAGGTACCAGTGTGTGTAGCCGGAAGGTGGAAATCCGTCCTGACCGTCTCACAAGCTCTACGGTCAATGAAAAGACTGCTCCCCTGCAACTCTTCTTTCTCAACCCCCCAGGTTTCTCTTTTGCATAGCAATTTTTTAACACATTTTCTAACGAGAAGACCGAGTACTAACAATGCATCCTTACCTTTTGGAAGCAAGACCCTGTGGGTAATATTTCGTTGTCGCATCTCCTCTCATTCGTTTTCTCCAGGAACATACTAGCCTCATATGTCCACATGTTAGTTTGTACCGGTCTGTATGGACAGACATTAATACTCACTAGAGTGCATTTCTCCAAATCCGCTAATGACATAACCACATGAACTTCTTTATCATCTGAAATCAACAACACCTTCCGCGTCCTTATACGTATCCGTTACCCTGTCATCCCCCGTTTCACCGGATATAGGTGAGTAGTGTACCACTGAAATCTTGCACTAACCCCTGGTCCATCTTCGTCAATGAATAAGATACATGCTAAGAACAGCAGAAATACAGCAGACCGTTCTAACGTGCAGTGACAGAAAGTCATTCTTGACTGAAAGCCTGCGTCCTTTAATCTTTGCACCAGTTGAAAGTAATACGACTACAGAAGACTTTCACGGTGAATGTTTCAGATCGTCAAGTAATCAACGCCTTCCCTTCTCGCAGTTCTCCTTGCACTAATTGATGGAGTTTGATACACAGTACATAGAAACCATTCCTACAGATCAGGTGTTCGTACATCGCGTGGTCTAGCACCATTCGCAACTCTCCTATCAAATAAGGCAATCTCTCGCAATCATTGGTGGAGTTGTGCAAACTTCCTTGCATGTATGCCAAGGTAACTGCCTTCCAGGGTAATGTTCAGCACAAAGTTGCCCTGCTGCGTTCTCATTTCCATCTGCTCGGCCATAGCCGTAATGCACGTCCGTCATTTCAGACACTGAATACATCGTTGTAATATTTTGTGATGGAACTTCCTCTAGAACAGAAGAAACGCCTGTGAGACAAAACGAAACAAATGTCATGAGTGACAGAAAACAAGAAAATGAGTAAAAATCGACATTTTAGATAAATTACGTTATCAGGAGTCCCTACGGGAAATTTCATTCATACCTCACTTACGACGGTTTATCGGACCCACACTCATTGGTTTTGTATTATTTTCATGTCAAGAATAAATCCCCAAAGCTTCTTACATTTTTTTATACAACCTGCATCCTTTCATTCGGTGAAAATGCCACATACATTTACTTGTAGGTTTTTCGAATTGGAATTGTAAAAATAGTTACTAATTGGATTCATTACTGCTACATTCGTGCAGTAGAACAGGTAGACAGAAGCGTGAAAGCGACCTGAAATGCTTTTGGAAAACTAAATAAGTTCTTAATTGAAGCTTCCAATATATTTGAAACTGACACTTTACAGTTAGTGTGTGCTAAAAGTTTTGACTTATGGCAGTGAAATGGAATGATAGCTTCACATTATTGGCCGGTATACCCCATCTGGGGTTATTCGGACGCCTGCTGCAAGTCTTTCTACACTGCCGGGAAAAAAAATGCGACACCTTCAAGGACATGGTCCATTTTTTTAACAAGTGACGTAGCATGGTGGTGGTGGTGGTTAGTGTTTAACGTCCCATCGACAACGAGGTCATTAGAGACGGAGCGCAAGCTCGGGTTAGGGAAGGATTGGGAAGGAAATCGGCCGTGCCCTTTCAAAGGAGCCATCCCGGCATTTGCTGAAACTATTTAGGGAAATAACGGAAAACCTAAATCAGGATGGCTGGAGACGGGATTGAACCGTCGTCCTCCCGAATGCGAGTCCAGTGTGCTAACCACTGCGCCACCTCGCTCGGTACGTAGCATGTAATTCATCTTTGTAGAAGCATACAATAACAAACTCAGACGGTTGGTTGGTTGGTTTGTTGGGGGAAGGAGACCAGACAGCGAGGTCATCGGTCTCATCAGATTAGGGAAGGATGGGGAAGGAAGTCGGCCGTGCCCTTTGAAAGGAACCATCCCGGCATTTGCCTGGAGCGATTTAGGGAAATCACGGAAAACCTAAATCAGGATGGCCGGACGCGGGATTGAACCGTCGTCCTCCCGAATGCGAGTCCAGTGTCTAACCACTGCGCCACCTCGCTCGGTCTAAACTCAGACGAAAAGAACACATGTCACAGTGAAGCATGCCAAACAGTCGTATCAGTACACAATGCACCATCCTCTGGTGGTAATGCAGGCATTTTTCTCGCATGCAAACGATCATATTCTGCAATAGACTGTCCCATCTTGCGCCATTTTTACCAATTCGGCAATGATTCTTGCAGGCCCTGGAGAATGAGTAAGTCCCATACTTGCTTAGCTAGCGAGAGACCTGCTGATCTTGTCGGGAAAGGCAGTTGTGTACCATGAAGAGCACGTTGAGTCGCAACAGTTTTATGTGGACTGCATTGTCCTGCAGAAAAAAATGAGTCATTATCTTCCTAGTAAGTAGCATGGAGATTATAGCCTTTTCAATGTAGAGGGCACTGGTTCCTTAACTTGCTCCTACACTAAAAGTGAGGTAACTTATACTCCCCCCCCCCCTCCTGTCTCCAACAACACTGCGAAACCTGGAATGGAACCTGTGGGTTGAGGGCTAATGCACTCTGGAATTGGCAGCTCACGAGGTATACACAATAAACATGTGCGTCCATCACTGACTTACAGACATAACGTAGTCGCATCACTGAAGGCACAGGAGGAGATGGACAGAGAGTGTTGGTGAAAGAGGTGGCAGAGAGGGTGTGGAGGAGATGGACAAAAGAGGTGATGAAGGAGAAGATGGTCGAGAGAGGGAGAGGGAGGAGATGAACTAATACAAGATTAGAATAAATACATACCCAGGCAACAATGGGTTCTCAGATATAAATATATAAGGAACATGGTGTAGTGTGCATGTAAGACTCTCCTTCACAAAAGCAGAATTTTGCTGATTATCTAAACTAGTGCAGTAATGACACATGGGTATCACATTTAGCAGAACAATCTGTTAGCAGGGAATACTGATTATGTGGCAGCGACTTTCTAAACCTGAGACTAATCTGTGTTGTACTTGTAGAAGCCCCAGCAACTGTGCAGTCCAGTCCAATACTAAGAAAGTGTGTTTAATCACGTAATAATCGTGTTACCGTTCACGGATTAATAGAGTGTACTTAATTACGGTTCTAATTATAGTAATCAAAGTCCTGTCATGTTGATATTGTCGACAAATTTATGCATTAATATACATTTCCCTCAGCAACCTGTACTCACTGACGTGTTGCCTAGGTAAAAGGCCATCGTATGGTTGGGGCGAATCATTTTTAATATCCTCCGATCAGCTATATTAAAAAAACCACACGCTGACGTAGATCAGTAAGGTTCTGAGCTGCAGTGTTCAGGTTTCGGCTGCAGAGACGCCATCCTGTATGTAGACGCTTTTCTCCCGCCGTCATTGTCGTGGCATCGCGACAGGTTACCCAACCTTAACGCCGGAAGGTCTCGCTACCCCGCCGGCTCAAAGCCCCAGGAATCGCCTTCACTGCCATCACCAGAAAATGTGCTATAGGAACTACATTCCCCTGAAGTAAGCACACTACCATCCTGCGTGCGAGCCCATTAATTCAGGGTGACACGCTTTCCGAAAGGATTCCGTTCAGACATCGTTACAGAACCTAGAGTGTGCCGCGCGGGATTAGCCGAGCGGTCTTAGGCGCTGAAGTCATAGACTGTGCGGCTGGTCCCGGCGGAGGTTCGAGTCCTCCCTCGGGCATGGGTGTGTGTGTTTGTCCTTAGGATAATTTAGGTTAAGTAGTGTGTAAGTTTAGGGACTGATGACCTTAGCAGTTAAGTCCCATAAGATTTCACACACATTTTGAACTGATCTCAGAGTGGAAGTTAATGCCGTATTTATTTGACGTGAAATGGCTTCCGTCACTTTGGAAGTAGTCTTATGTGAATTAAGATGAATAGCAGATAGGTTGTTTCGTGAGAGTGTGCTCGTGGCTCCTTCGCTCGCCTTTGTTAAGTTATTACATAGCTTACTTCGCAAGATGCCGATGTTACGCATTCAACGATGCTGACGTGGTAGAAACTGTCGCGCTACCTACCACTGTTGATGTATGCCATACTTCCAATGGCCAACCACGCTCTCTCTTGATATTTACTTCCAACAGTTCACGCCGTTTTACTAAACACAACTCATATTCTTGTTTCGTAATATTTACTAGCTGAGTATTTGGCGTTGCCCGGATATCTATTTATTGTGATCTTCTATTAGTCCATCCCCTCCTACACCTTCTCTATGTTCATCTCCTCCTTCACTCCCTCTGTGTCCTTACACCGCTGTCCACCATCTCCCCCCCCCCCCCCCGTCACTCCATCTCCTCCCTCCTCCTGCCCCTCTCTCTGTTCGTCCCCTCCTCCCAACTCTCTCTGTCCATCTGCTCCTTCTTCCTCTGTCCATTTCCTGCACCCCCCCCCCCCTCTCTCCTCACTTTATCACGCCTAGTCCTAGAGGTGGATGGCGGTTCTCACCCCGACAGGAAAATGTTTCCAGACTGTATCTAGCGTGTGAACCAGATTTGGTTGAAATAATTCCAGGTGTTTAAAATCAGCTTTCTACCTGTGGCTTTGCCCATATACGCATTAGTCACATGTATTTCGCATACTGGGTGTAGCAAAACTGTACAGCACAACTTGCAGGACACAGTCCTCACACGTAGACGAAGAAATTGTTATACGAACGTGGATCAGAAAACGCTTTGTTTCCATGTTACAGCTTATTTCTGCAACTCATTAATCAAGGGAAACACACACGAACAGGAAGTTAGAATCATGGGGAACATGCACTCCTGGTTACGTCTGGGTACGTTGTACACCGCCAGTGTTTTGTTTTACAAGTCCCTGTTGCCATGCGACCTACTTCAACAAGGGTAACATCAACTGTTCCAGTGATCAGTACGACCGTTGCAAGCAAACGGGTTACTACGTAAAGTTAATCGTAGACTTGGCTCGTGCAATGGCAGTGCACACAAATGCAGAGACGGCAGATGCCCATTTGATGTATGGATTAGCTGACGGCAATGGCGCTCGCTCGCGCTAAAAGTTTGTATCAGAAGAGATTACCAGAATGAAGATGCCCCGTCAGAAAAATGTTTGAAGCCATCGATCGGCGACTTAGAGAACATAGGGCATTTAAACCTGATACAAGCGACCTAGGGAGGCCTAGAAGGACGAATACTCTGTAACGGGAGGCGGCAGTTTTTCGTGCAGTTGACGACCACCCTAGCGTCAATACAAGACATGTAGCTGCAACACTGAATGTTGACAACATGACTGTCTGGCGAGTATTACACGAGGACCAGCTGTGTCCATACCATTTGCAGTGCGTGCAGGCGCTGTCAGCAGCTGATTTTCCTGCACGAGCACTCTCCTGTGAATAGTTTATTGATCGAACTGTCAGCTCTTAATTTTGCTGCAACGGTGCTGTTCACAGAGGAGCAGTCATTTCAACGAGATCAGATTGTAAATGTTGACAATCGGCATGTATGAGCAGACGTCTGGCCTCAAGCGACTGTTGAAGCAATTCATAAACAAAGATTTTCTGTCAATGTTTGGACCCGCATTGTTGGTAACTGTGTGGTAGGGCCTCACTTTCTTTCACACAGGCTCAACGGGCAAAGTTATCTCAGTTTCGTAGAAAATGATCTACGTGATTGTTAGCAGATGTGCCTTTAGCTATGCGATGAATCATTTACTTCGTCCACGACGGAGCATCTCTTCATTTTAGTATTAATGTCCGTCGGCTACTAAATTAGGGATTCGACGGCAGATGGACCAATTGCCTGGCCTCCACGCTCTCCCAACCTAAACCCATTGGACTTTTATTTGTAGGGACGTTTGAAAACTCTTGTGTATGGAACCCCAGTGCAAGATGTCCAGCACCGAGCGGGGTGGCGCAGTGGTTAGACACTGGACTCGCATTCGGGAGGACGACGGTTCAATCCCGCGTCCGGCCATTCTGATTTAGGTTTTCCGTGATTTCCCTAAATCACTCCAGGCAAATGCCGGGATGGTTCCTCTGAAAGGGCACGGCCGACTTCCTTCCCCATCCTTCCCTAATCCGATGAGACCGATGACCACGCTGTCTGGTCTCCTTCGCCAAAAACAACCAACCAACAACATCAGCGCATCCGAGATGCACTGCGACGGCGGTTTGATGCATGTATCAGTGCCCACGCAGGGGATGTTGAACATCTCCAGTGAGAAAGAGTTGTATGTGGTATGCTGCTGCGTCCTGTTCGTGTGTTTTCCATGATTAATAAGTTGGAGAAAATGAGCTGTAACATGGAAACAAAGCGTTTGCAGACCCATGTTCATATAATTTCTTCCTCTGCGTGTGAGGAATGTGTCCTGCAATTTGTGCCGTATATTTCTGTTGCACCGCGTGCATTTAAAATATTTCACGCGTATTGGAACACGTATTTCGCCTTTATCTCCGAATTTCACCCTGGAGTTTCATTTTCATGCAGCTCAATGTTTATGACATCGTAGCTGCAGATCTATATGTTGTATAATGATATTATTTTTCTGTACGTTCAGCGTTATATGTGAATACTGAACGTAAATTGATTCGTGAATACACATTGTAGTAAAGAAGTAATAAATTAGAACATTATGCCTCATGCGGCTCTTTTACTGCATGAACAGCGAAAATGCAGTAAGCCTTAAACTTTTCACCTTTCGTCATTTAGCTGGGGGTCGTCAGCTAGAAAATGTTTGGTTAAGGTTTGAAATTATGTGTAAAGTTTGTTGCAAGTCACTAAGTGCTCTCATTCTCAAATATTGGATGACTAAAGTATGGGTCTTCGAGCGTTGTTGACTACACTTGCTTTTTCATCCTTACCCTATCTCCTTGAGAGGTAGGTTGTTCTTACCCACACAACAAATGATATAAGTACCAAGTTTGGTTGAAATCGGTACAGTGGTTTAGGAGGAGATATAAATAAAAAAAACTCCTCTAGGACAGGCCATGAAGGCCCAAAGGTACCGACCGGCCGCCGTGCCATCCTCAGCCCACAGGCGTCACTGGATGCGGATATGGAGGAGCATGTGGTCGCCACGCCGCTCGCCCGGCCGTATGTCAGTTTCGAAACCGAAGCCGCTACTTCTAATTCAAGTAGCTCCTCAGTTTGCCTCACAAGGGCTGAATGCACCCCGCTTGTTGCCAACAGCGCTCGGCAGACCGGATGGTAACCCAACCAAGTGCTAGCCCAACCCGTTAGGATGATATATATATACTTACAACTACATTTACAATATTTATGGATTATTCGACTGTATTTCTCCGCACACCCCAGGATTATGTGTAGTTCCATAGTGTAACGAGGCTACCTTTAAAATCTTTTTGACAACAGAAATACCTGTTCTACGAAAGAGTGTCCGATGTTTCCAACATCAGCAGACAGAAGATTTGGAGGTTCTTTTATCTGTTAACAGGGTAATTGTAACAGTCAGGACAGCTGATTATGTATTCAATTTGCATCGATTCAGAATACCCCATTGGTAGTACTCAGCCGTGTGGGATATAGCTCGAACCGTTTATTTGTACCTTACTTTTTCTCGATCCAGAAAATTTCTTTTAAATTTTTGAGCACACTATCGCACCACGTCCAGGGTTTCTTTCTCGTCAAGCGTTAGGTCGGGAAGTGTGCGTTTCGTGGGGCAGCTGGGATATTGCAGAAATGCTCCATATCTTGGGGTTCGGTACTGTCGCATTTGTTTTTTGCTTCGTCTTTAAGGCTCCGTTTCGTTACATCTGTTTTGACTGGCGCTACACCTCTTCTAAAGCGTTTCAATATTCCACAAGTCATCCAGTTTGATAGATCGCCACAGGGTATCTCGTTTTAAGCAAGGTGGACCTTCGGAGGAGGAGGAGGAGGAGATTAGTGGTTAACGTCCCGTCGACAACGAGGTCATTAGAGACAGAGCGCAAGCTCGGGTGAGGGAAGGATGGGGAAGGAAATCGGCCGTGCCCTTTCAAAGGAACCATCCCGGAATTTGCCTGAAGCGATTTAGGGAAATCACGGAAAACCTAAATCAGGATGGCCGGAGACGGGATTGAACCGTCGTCCTCCCGAATGCGAGTCCAGTGTGCTAACCACTGCGCCACCTCGCTCGGTTGGACCTTCGGAAGCTCATTTAGTTCAGTACTGAGGAATCTCTTTCCGGGTTTAAGTCTGCCAGGTCCTCTAGAAGCTCCGTGTAGGGGGTGGTGCTCATCGAAAGCCTGTTTAAATTTTCTGTGTGCTGATGTGCAGTGCTTCGGGATTCGGGATCTGAGAATCCGGATAGTTTTATATACGAGGGTCAGACAAGAAGTAAGTCTCCTATTTTTTTCTCCTTAAATAATGTTGTCAAGTGAAAAATTTGGATTTCGCGCTATTCGGCAATGCTTCTTCTCCAATCCACTGCAGCAGTAATTTCCTGCGCCAACAGACCCCAATACTGCAGTCGCTTGTAAAATGGCCAACATCGATGTTCGTATTAGACACCGTTCTGTGGCATAATTATGGAATGTTGAAGGTGAAACGCCCTCTCACATTCATGAAAGACGGAAAAATATGTTCGGTGATACAAGTGTGGATATTACCATTGGCAGACGATGGGTGCATCGCTGTATCGAAGCTGAAGGGCAAACACCATTGGCTGATGAAACGCGGAGCGGCAGGCCGGTGACTCCACACAACATTCAATGAGTCTATGACATCAGTCGTTGTGACCGTCGGATGAGTGAAGATGATTTGTGTCGCACTGCGTCCTTCAGTAAAGGGAGTGTGATGACGATCACTCAACAACCGGAATTTTCTAAGGTTTTTCCTGTCAATGCAAGACCACACACCAGTCGCCACGCCACTGAAGACATTGAGCAAATTGGATGGAAAGTCTTGGCTCATCCCCCTATACACCCTGACCTGCAACCATCGGACTTCAATCTGTTCGGAATGCTAAAAGAAGCACATCGTGGAAGTCACTTTGAGGATGAGAAGGACGTGAAAACGACCGCAAGTCAATGGCGTCGGCTGGACCGTGCGTTTTACCACACTGGAATATATGCAATTGTTAAAAGATGGATTAAAACTGTGGAAATAGACATAAATTTTACTTAAAAGTCATAAATTAATCCCCAATGTTGTGGTTATCAACGTATGTATTTGAATTTGAAATTCTTGACAAAAAAAGCAGGAGTTACTTTTTGATTGAACTTCGTAGCTTCTCAAGTGGTGTGGATTTCATGCATACTATTGTTAACCTGCAAGTGCCATTTAAGCTTGCATTGACTTCATTGGTATGCATGGATCTGCACCATACGGGGCATGCACCATTTCACCGTGGGAAAGATGAGAGCTTGAACAGTTGTAATTTGTCTGGCTCCCCATTTCCTATTCGCTAGTTTCCTCAAGATGTTGTACTTGGCAGCAACCTCTCGTGAGTCTTCTCGCTGTGATGTTTCTTTGTCGGTGATCTGCGCAGAACGACTCCCAGATATGTTGGTTTCATCTACATCTTCAGGGATACTCTGGAAATCACATTTAAGTGCCTGGCAGAGGATCATCGAACCAACTTCACAATTCTCTATTATTACAATCTCGTATACCGCGCGGAAAGAACGAACACCTATATCTCTCCGCACGAGCTCTGGTTTTCCTTATTTGATCGAGGTGATCGTTTCTCCCTATGTAGGTCGGTATCAACAAAATAATTTCGCATTCGGAGGAGAAATTTGGTGATTGGAATTTCGTGAGAAGATTCCGTCGTAACGAAAACGCCTTTCTTTTAATGACACTCTCTCCAATATTTCGCGATAATACAAAAAGTGCTACCCTTCTTTGTCTTTTTCGATGTACTCTGTCAGTCCTATCTAGTAAGGATCTCACACTGCGCAGCAGTCTCGAAAACAAGACGGACAAGCGTAGTTTAGGCAGTCTCCTTAGTAGATCTGTTACATTTTCTAAGTGTCCTGCCAATAAAACGGAGTCTTTGGTTAGCCTTCCCCACAACATTTTCTATGTGTTCCTTCCCATTTAAGTTGTTCGTAACTGTAATACCTAGGTCTTTAGTTGAATTTATGGCTTTTAGATCAGACTGATTTATCGTGTAACGTCTGTGTATTCCAGAATGCTGCCATTCCATGTAACGTCCAGCTTTCTAATCATCTGTTTTGAATGAAGATGGAAAACGCTAACTTGTGTCTTTGAGGGATTTGGCACCTTCGTGCCAACCGTCATGGATTCCGAAAACATAGATCATGTGATACTCTATTCGCACTTTTCTCATATGACATCCTGAAACCCATGGATCAAAGAAGTTGGCCAGATACAGTATTTCCCTATTTCCGAAGTCATTTGACTCATTGCCACACCTACGCTCATTATCAAAGGTACGATCATATGGGATATCAGACGAAACAAGTGACTTGTTTGAGGATTTCTTGGTAGGAACGACGCAGCGTGTTATTTAGGATGGAGAGTCATCGGCAAGTGTACAAGTAACTTCGGGAGTACCCAAGGTGTGTTGCGTCCCTTGCTGCTCATGTTGTGTATTAATGATCAAGAGGTCAATATTGCAGTGGGCCGGCCGGAGTGGCCGATCGGTTCTAGGCGCTACAGTGGAACCGTGCGACCGCTACGGTCGCAGGTTCGAATCCTGCCTCAGGCATGGATGTGTGTGATGTCCTTAGGTTAGTTAGGTTTAAGTAGTTCTAAGTTCTAGGGGACTGATGACCTCAGAAGTTAAGTCCCATAGTGCTCAGAGCCATTTTTTATCATACTGTTAGAAACCGATGTTTTGCAGCCAACCATCGGCTCTACGAGTGCTTACTGGGCTGACAAGGTAACCTGTTCTTTTCCCTGGCATGCCACTTCAAGTGCTGCCGGAATTCCACATGAAACTAGCAGTCATCTTGCTGAAGCAACTGTGTGCGTATGTGCGTAAAGAAACACCTGCTATTCTACTAGATTTAATAGTGGCCGTATTCGCAAGCTTATCATGAAAGAACCCGTTGTAATCAATGTAAAAAGGTTTCCCTTACAACTACTAAATGAAATGCATAGAGCTGGTAAGACATGATTTATTCAATTAGACAATAAGAGTAATTAATGATTTGACTGTGGAACAAAAATGAACTGATGTAGAATAATACAGGGCAGCTGGACAATTTATATCCAAATGGCCATCTTTAAACAAATGACACGACATTAAAGTTTATAAACTGAGTACAAAACAAAAACAGAGGACGAAACCGACAGTTGGGATGTTATGAAAAAGAAGGATAAAAAATTGTTCAAATGGCTCTAAACACTATGGGATTCAACACCATAGGTCATCTTCCCACGCCCGGGTTCCCGGGTTCGATTCCCGGCGGGGTCAGGGATTTTCTCTGCCTCGTGATGGCTGGGTGTTGTGTGCTGTCCTTAGGTTAGTTAGGTTTAAGTAGTTCTAAGTTCTAGGGGACTGATGACCATAGATGTTAAGTCCCATAGTGCTCAGAGCCACCATAGGTCATCAGTCCCCTAGACTTAGAACTACTTAAACCAAACTAACTTAAGGACATCACACACATCCATACTCGAGGCAGGATTGGAACCTGCGACCGTAGCAGCAGCGTGGTTCCAGACTGAAGCGCCTAGAACCACTCGGTCACAGCTGCAGGCGAAAAAGAAAGAAGAAGGACACCTACGTTTAACATCAATAACGTCGTGACTATCTTCACCATTAATTAATAACATGAGTGATCATTCGACACTTTGTCCTCACAAGAAGAGAAATAGAATGAGAATGCTCGTGTTGTGCCTCTGAACTTGTACACTGCTTTGATATTAGAAATTCCCGTGAATTTAAACGTTCTAACAAAACGATTCATTTCCGAACTATTCCATACTTCTACGCCATCCCTCTGATTGCAATGTCGTCTTACCATCATTAGATTATGTGCGTGGCGGCCAACTGTGCGCCTCTCAAGTCCTCCGGAGTGTCGCATTAGGCGGGGGCAGGATTTTCCGTGTTGCAGCGGTGTTTGCAGACTCGGCGCTCCATCGTGGCAGATGCCGTTTCTGAAGAAAAAATTTTACTTGACTCACAACACGAATGGCCAAGTCACTCGCCGTACCAATATTGTTAAACTGCGTTTAAAATTAGTTGTGACTTTTGATGTTTGGCAGACCAGAAGGAGACGTGATGCCGTTGCCCAGGTAACACCAATGGCGAGCCAGCTTCTCCTACCACGCCACCAGTGGTTCTGCTGGTAAAGCGCCCCTATTGCAACACCGTGAGTAAACAGTACCACGTGACGTCATGCATTAGATGTGTCAACGTTCGTCAGCTCTCGTTGTAAAGTCGTATTTTGTAGCATCGAAATGTTCTGTAATCGTCAGGTATTGTGAGGAAGTGTTTTGTGATTGCGTGTGATTAATAACAACAGCGCAGTACGTGTGAATAAGAGATTTGCAATAAAAGTGACATCTAGGATCACCTTTCACCGGCTGGCAAGAAAACATTATGCTGCAAAACATTCCTCGGAATTCGACAATAGCATTGGACAGAGCGCCATACCACACTGTTGTGAAGCATAAATCTCCAGCAATGCAGTGAAGGAAGGCGACTGTTTTGCTCTGGGCACAAAGAACTGTTCCGTGAGATAAAGTTGGACCTAGTATGTATAAAGCGAAGTTAACGGAACCTATAGTTCTGTAGAAGCCAAAATTTCACGCTACTCGGTCGACGAACTGGCTAACCAAATGGTCCAAATGGCTCTGAGCACTATGGGACTCAACTTCTAAGGTCATCAGTCCCCTAGAACTTAGAACTACTTAAACCTAACTAACCTAAGGACATCACACAACACCCAGCCATCACGAGGCAGAGAAAATCCCTGACCCCGCCGGGAATCGAACCCGGGAACCCGGGCGTGGGAAGCGAGAACGCTACCGCACGACCACGAGCTGCGGGCAACTGGCTAACTGTGAAGGGCATAGTTTAATGAGGCTTCCTCCACATCATACTCATTTAAATCCGGCAGAGTATATGGGACTAATTGAAAATTAATGAGGCAAAAAGCAATAAGAAATTTCTCCCACTGTGACTGAAATGCTGACAAAAGAAGACACTGCAAATGCTACACGACAGGACTGATCATGAGTTGTAACTCATACGAAGAAGGTAGTTGAGGAGACATTGATTCATGAAGGACTGCGACGAGTTTTGAGAAATACATAACTTCTCTTGTTGCCTTGTTAAAATCTGCTCCTTTTGTCAAAGCTCACCATAGTTTAGAAATATTCATGAAACCTAGCAGAACTAGCACACCTGGAAGAAAGGATATTGCGGAGACATGGCTTAGCCACAGCCTGGGGGATGTTTCGAGAATGAGATTTTCACTCTGCAGCGGAGTGTGCGCTTACATGAAACTTCGTAGCAGATCAAAATTGTGTGCCGAACCGAGACTCGAACTCCGGACCTTTGCCTTTCGCAGGCAACTGCTCTGGAAACATCCCACAGGCTGTGCTAAACCACGTTTCCGTAATATCCTTTCTTCCAGGGGTGCTAGTTCTGCAAGGTATGCAGGAGAGCTTCTGTGAAGTTTAGAAGGTAGGAGACGAGGTACTGGGAGAAGTAAGGCTGTGAGGACGGGGCGTGAGTCGTTCTTGGGTAGCTCAGTTGGTAGAGCACTTGCAGGCGAAAGGCAAAGGTCCCGAGTTCGAGTCTCGGTCCGGCACAAAGTTTTGATCTGCCAGGAAGTTTCATATCAGCGTACACTCCGCTGCAGAGTGAAAATCTCATTCTAGAAATATTCATGTCACTAACTTTTTAATGCAGTCGAAATTGCGACAGAATCCAGAAATAGTGTATTATTAAATCAGCAACTGAGTATGTCAGGTCAATATTTTTTGAAGCAGGTTATTTTCAGGATAAAAAAAAAAGTGTAATTTCTTCACTTATATCGTTGCAAAACTCACAGCAATTCTCGTTTCACCAGCTATCGATGGCCCTCAGTAATTACATTATTTCATTGAAAAAAACCTGTAATCACTTTAATATCACCGTTGATATGGAGATTTCGCGTATTAATCATATAGGAAAACATTCTCGTATTTGCACGCTATCATTTGCCAAAATCTTGTTTAGATATCTCAAACCGTTTATGAGATACGAGGAATTTATGAATACTCCATTCTAGTTTTTTCACCGACACACGAGTTTGTGACGGAGCGCTTTACATACATTTCATTTTCTCGAGATTGAACACAGACAGCAATACTTCCAAGTTTAAAGAATAATTTAACATATTGTCTACATTTAACACACAGCAACATGCAACCTAAGACGCACAAAACACAAATTCATAGCGACACGTATTTTTCACTGCAAACTAAAGATTTCTCGCAGTATTGCACAATAACTATCACCATTAACGAAATGGTAGGGGGTTCGTCACGAAGCTGACGAATTGAACTGTAAGATGTACGAGAACCAGGGTTTATTACAGAGTAGTTTTTTTAAAATCGTTTGAGGAAGACCGCAGATCGGCCTGCTTGCGCGACTTGCAGTTTACGCAGTTAAACGAGCCTGCCAGGTTCCGCGGGGACTAGGCCCGCCTAGCCCTGCCCTCTTGGTCAGGAACTACTGCAGTGCGGACTGCATTTCGCCGAAACTGGAACCAAAGGTCCACTTTTGTTTCCACTATAAGCAGCTTAGCCGTGGTCTGGTGAGCGCCGGGCTATTCGGGCTACGCTACGAGGTCGCCTGCCGAAAGGATGTTGCGAAAGTCCACGTGTGTCAGAATCCATTAGAACTGCAAGTTCAGAGGCCCCCACACGTAGCTCCAGAAACTGTTCCCACATGCAGAAATGTTAGATAGAAAAAATAATGTAGTACTGGAAGCAGGTTAAAGAAAGTTGTAATCAAGATAAAACTAACTACAGTACCCACCGAAACTCATTACCTCTCATGTTTCACTTCCTCATTAAAACTGGAATGGAAGATTGAATTATTTATTGTGATGCGGTTCTATATTGATTAAAATGTGTGACGAAAGGGCCAGGACGACGCCTACGCCTCACAATAGTAAATGGTTCAAATGGCTCTGAGCACTATGGGACTTAACATCTTAGGTCATCAGTCCCCTAGAACTTAGAACTACTTAAACCTAACTAACCTAAGGACATCACACACATCCATGCCTGAGGCAGAATTCGAACCTGCGACCGTAGCAGTCACGCGGTTCCGGACTGCAGCGCTTAGAACCGCACGTCCACCGCGGCCGGTTCACAATAGTAACCTCAGACTTTTCACAGTTATCTACAATGAAGTACAGTCTTAACGAAACTGTCCAAATAGTCAGTCAGACATCGATAAGATTTCAAAGTGGTGAAATGATTGGCAACTTGCTTTAAATGTTCAAATATGTCAAACTGCGCACTTCACAGAACGAAAAGAACAAATATCTTATGAATAAAATAACATCGAATCACAGTTGGAATCTTTAAACTCGTACGAGTATTTGGGTGGAACGCGTAGTAGGGACATAAAGAGGAACGATCACACAGGCTCAGTCGTAAGTAAAGTAGATAAAAGACTTCGGTTTAATGGTAGAATACAAGGGAAATACAATCAGTCTACAAAGGAGATTCGTTACAAATCACTTGAGGGACCCATTCTAGGATATTGCTCAAGTGTGTGGGGCCCTTACGAGATAAGACTAGCAGGGGATATTGAACGTACACAGAGAAGGGCAGCACGAATGGGCACACGTTAGTTTGGCTTGCGGGAGAGTGTCTACGGTATGTTGAAAGAACTGAATTGGAACTCTTGAATGACAACGGTAACCATCCTGAGTAAGTCTACTAGCAAAATTTCGAGAACCGGCTTTAAATGTTGATTCTAGGAACATACTAAAACCCCCTACATATCGTTCCCATAGGGATTGTGGTGAAATGATTAGATTGGTAAGATTTGTGGTAAGTTCTATGGGACCAAACTACTGGGATCATCAGTCCCTAGGCTTAAACGCTACGTAATCTAAAAGTAACTTACGCTAAGGACAACACGCACACCCATGCCCGAGGGAGGACTTGAACCTCTGACGGAGGGAGCCGCGCGATCCGAGACAAGGCGCCCCAGACCGCGCGGCTACCCCGCGCGGCGAAATGATTAGATTGATTACGACGTGCAGAGAGGAACTTAAACAGTCATATTTCCTGCGCTCCATACTACATGGAACAGGAGAAAGCCCTAATGGCTCGTACAATGGTATGTACCCTCTGCTATGCACTTCACAGAGTGTAGATGTAGTTGTAAATTTAGAGAGAGTTCTATGGTAATATTTGTACGGGGTGGTTATAATTAAAGTGCAGGTACTCAGGGAGGTGTAGTGTGTGCTGTAATTTTTTTTTCTCACTATGGGACTTAACTTCTGAGGTCATTAGTCCCCTAGAACTTAGAACTACTTAAACCTAACTAACCTAAGGACATCACACACAACCATGCTCGAGGCAGCATTCGAACCTGCGACCGTAGCGGTCGCGCGGTTCCAGACAGTAGCGCCTAGAAACGCTCGGCCACCCCGGCCGGCTGTGCTGTAGTTACCGTATGGTAACGAAACTTGGTAAACATGCTAATGCGTTAATGTGTGACAGATTTACGCTGGAAAACATTAGTTACAGTTCTGACCATCAGGTGCAAAACTGGCGCTGCACACCATCTTGTCGACGTCTCAGTGCTCACACTGAACAAATTGTGTAAGTAGCGGTTAATAATAAAATCAACATCATGCCATTCTCTTTTGTTTGGCCTCTTGTGAGCGCATTCCGTACCTAATTAATTACATACGAAAATTTTCTATATGTGTTTCTTGCATTCACGGCGCCAGATTTGCACCAGGTGGCCAAAGTTCCAAGTATTTTTTTCTCCAGCATAAATAAGTTCTGCATATCAGGACACCTACAAAACTTCGCTGCCAGACGATAATTATAGCCCGCACTGGACCTCTGTGAGTAGCTGCACTTTAATTATAACCAACCGGTACTAATATTTGCTCGTTGTGACGTATTTTTCTTACTTTCTATACAATTTTCCTCCGCAGTGTGTGAAATGTTTTGTGCAGCAGTGCGTGGCAGACTGTATCTGCAGAGGGAGAACTGGCGCCCCGTCTGGGACAGGTCGTAAAATTGCCGCAGAGGGTTGCGGAGGGGGAGGGTGGACCGCAGGGGATGCGAGCGCGAGCTGCGCATGCGCAGAGCGGCGACTGCGGGCGGTAGGGCGCAGTCGATGGAGAGTCTCCGGCAGAGCGGGGTGAGTAGCGCGGCCCAAGGCCACTCCACAGCAGCAGCCGCAGCTAGCTCTCTCTCACTGGGCGGGGCTGCTCCGCCTCTGTCACTTAGCGAACGGGTCGAGGTCCCACCTTGCTTCCCAAGGCAAAAAGCCACCCCTATACTCTACAAATCCCTCTGAAGCTCGTATTGGTGGGCACTTGTCTGCTACATGTACATCCATACTTTGCAAAGTCTGTGCGAACCACTTTGATATACTGCTTTATTATTCCAGTCTCTGATCACAAATGAATTCTGTAGACGATGACCGGTTTCAGTCCGTAATGACCATCTTCAGATCTTTTTTACACCATGTCCTAAAGTGATACGGCCATAATGGTATCGTCAAAACATATAAATATAATTAGCATAGCATCGTCACATAGATTTAAAATATGGTCTCGAATAGGCCACATCGTCCACATAGTGATTATTGCCAACTACCTACTAAGTAGTTGGCATAGTGATTATTGCCTACTACTTAGTAGGTAGTTGGCAATAATCACTATGTGGACGATGTGGCCTATTCAAGACCATATTTTAAATCTATGTGACGATGCTATGCTAATTATATTTATATGTTTTGACGATGCCATTATGGCCGTATCACTTTAGGACATGGTGTAAAAAAGATCTGAAGATGGTCATTACAGACTGAAACCGGTCATCGTGTAAAGAATTCATTTGTGATCAGAGACTGGAATAATAAAGCATTTTACAGTATTGGATCACTGTTTGAGCACGCGATTATGTCGCATTTGGTGACACTGTGATATGCTTGGCACTGGATACTGCCCCTTCTACCTCATATAAAGTTTCCTTCCGCATCATTCGGGTATGGAGCGCGGGAAGAAGGACTGCCTAATGGCTCTATAGCGCTAATTTAGTCTAACCTTGTCTTCTTGATCTTTACGTCTGGTATGTAGCAATTATAGTATGTTCATAGGTGCCTGATTTAATAATGGTTCTTCAAATTTTGTAAGTGGTTCCGCGGGATGCTTTGCTTTATCCTTCAAACGTCTTGCCTCCTTGAGACACGCACAATTAGTACCATACGGAGAGCCCTTATTTGTTGTTGTTGTGGTCTTCAGTCCAGAGACTGATTTGATGCAGCTCTCCATTCATACAGTAAAGCTGCATGCCCTCGGGAAAAATTACGGTTGTAGTTTCCCCTTGCTTTCAGCAGTTCGCAGCACCAGCACAGCAAGGCCGTTTTGATTAGTGTTACAAGGCCAGATCAGTCAATCATCCAGACTGTCGCTCCGGCAACTACTGAAAAAGCTGCTGTCCCTCTTCAGGAACTATACGTTTGTCTGGCCTCTCAAAAGATACCCCTCCGTTGTGGTTGCACCTACGGTACGGCTATCTGTATCGTTGAGGCACGCAAGCCTCCCCACCAACGGCAATGTCCATGGTTCATCGTTGGGGGGAGGGGGGGCCTTATTTGTATGTTTTCAATATCCCATACCAATCCTATATGGTATGCGCCCCATTCAATTGACCAACATTCCAGGATGGGTCGCACGAGTGTTTTGTATGTAATGTCCTTTACAGACATTACATTTACCGGGTATCCTACCAACTCACCGAAGTCTACCACCTCATTTTTAAGTTCTGTGCCTGAGTTTGTAAAAACGGAACTCTTATAGAATCACTTTGTTGTGCATCCCTCTGTCTGTGCTACTGTTGAGAACCTTTTTTCTCAGGAAGGAGTAAACTTATCAAGTTCAAATTTATGTCATATAATAAGCTGTATAGTCCCTTGGCAGCGTAATAATTTTAGTCTCTTAAGTCAGTGACTTCAAAAGAAACAGCCACGTATGTCACACATTTTGATACTTGAAACCCCACTCTTCAAAAACTATAGGGTACTTTCCGTTCTCTTACAGTCATGGAATTTATTAAGAAGCACGGTTTCACAGTACAAGTAAAGGGAAAAATTCGAATTTGTTAGTAATCACGTCACACGAAAAAATTTCTTTTTGTCATTAGTTTTATCCGACTTCCAACTTGAAATTAAAATGTTCTCGAAAGTCTTGGAATTCCTGGAACCGATATCTTGCCGTTACAAATATCCCCTATTCCCGGAATGGATGAACTGTCTGTATACATAATTAAGTTTGTACGGAGCCCTCAGCGCGCGAGTCCTACTCGCATTTCGCTAATTTTTTGTCGGCATTGATGTTAGAAACCTTCCTTTTGCCTTCACGAGCGAAGCAAATAATGTTACTGCACTGTAGTTTATTTAGGCGTTTTCTGCAAAAGGCACAGATAAAATAACGTAACATTTAATCACTGCACTATCTTCATGCTGACTATTGGCAATAAAGTACTATCAGCTTCACGGTTTTCTTCCCATGAGAATCATATAGTCTGCTATTCTGTAAGTAGCAGAACTGCAGGAATTTTGGACTCAAGAGGAACAATTCTAGAGAGAGTAGCGGTGGTAAGTGCGCAATGTCTCGTGTGAAAGTATACCTGACAATGACAGAGGCAGTAATATAGTATTTGTAGCCAAAATAAGGAAGGAAGAGGGTGCTAAGAACTCGGAAAAGAGCAGCGAATTTAGAGTCATTTCGTTGAATTTTTCGTTGTTTCTTCCTTCGAGGACAAATCTGCAATAAGCTGGAACGTATCCAAAATTCAATTCCCAGTATCTGCTACAGTAATCTTCACAAAAAATTTTATTCCAGTAGTCTCTATACAGTTCATAACAGCCATGGTGATGAGGTGGCGTCTCTCTCTGCTCCATCCGTGGACAGTGTACAGGGAAATCGACCGTCTTTTCATACTTGGATACGCTCTAATCAGTTTAGAAGTGATGCCTCTTTCATATATTCCCAATTGGAGGTCGTGCATTACCTTGGCAGCACTCCAGTTCCATTCAGACAAAAAGTTCTCTAACCAATCACCACTCCTTTCAAATTTTTCAGATCCTTACTTGTTTCTTCTCAGTAGGGTCCACACGTTTTTGGTCTGACGGGAATTTAAAGCTTTTCGTTTCGAACACAAGTCGGTTGCCTTTAAATTTACCTTCCTTGCTCAGTAAATACGATAAATAACCGTAACAGTGAAACCGAACTTGATTGTTACATTCGAAGAAGTACAAGGCATTAATCCAATTACCAAAGCTCGGTACGCGATAGAAATTGAAGCAATGTTTTCTCCTGAAGCAATGATGTTTTTTGACTCCTCGCAGAGCGTAGACCATTCAGAGTGGAAGTACGTTCCGGATTTCAGCAGGTCTTAGTGGTAAGAAACGTATAGAACTGAAGACTTCATTGTGATTGAGGAATATGCAGTTAGTATTTTGTTCTAATTCCGTCTCTTCAAAGATTATCATGAAATAATGTGCTGCCTTCTCGTTAATAGTGGCGTGAATGGTGTAGTTATGAAGGCAATATGTTGTGCGGTCCTGGGTTCGATATTCGGCCAGGTCGGGGATTTTCTCCCCCCGGGGATTGGGTGATTGTGTTCTCCTTATCTTCTCATCATCATTCGGGACATGGCGAGACTGGAAATGGAAAGATTGGGAACTTTTAGGGGTGTTGATGACCACGATGTTGAGCGCCCCACAAAGCAACATCATCGTCATCAACAAGATTGTGGGATACGCTGAGTTACTACATGAAGTCACAATGTAACCAGCGCTAATTATAGAATGGCACAGTTTATGGCATATTAAGTGTAGGAGCACCATGAGTGATGGTGATTAGAAGCTGCAGAAGCGAAATACATACAGGCCTACGCAACATAAAGATTACCATCACTTTCGTACGAAATGGATCTAGGAAACAACACTACTACGAGGGCTATTCGGAAAGTAAGGAACGATCGGTCGCGAAATGCAAAACACAGTGAAAATCAAAAATGTTTTATTTGCAATAGTTAGCGACATCTTCCAGCTACTTCTCTATATAGTCGCCACTCTGATGTAGCGTTGTACCAACTTTGCAATACCCTCGTCATAGACGGCAGCCTCCTGTGCTTTCCGACAATTTTCTGGGCTCGACTGCAGCTCGTCGTCTGTGTCAAAATCTTGTCTTCATAGCTAGCGGATAATTTGAGCAGAGACGAAAGACAAAGGATGCAAAGTCCGGGCTGTATGGTGGGTGATCAAACGCTCGGCAACGAAGACGCTACAGGATCTTCCTCATTGCCCCTGCAGTGTACAGTCACGAAGAACGAACTACATGACAGTTAAGTTATGTGGGGTTGCATGAATCAGGCGAAATCTCTCGGAAGGCACCCATACCTGGCACGAGACACTATTTTCTAGGCATCTTTACGCGCTCACCGTGCGCTCAAAACTGAGAAGAGTGACGTAAGGCTATCAAGAGGCATACTAAAGACACTGTCCAGCACATCAGTGCAAAGCTTCATGGATTTTCAATGTGGTTTCCATTTCACGATCGATCGTTCCTTACTTTCCAAACAGCCCTCGTATATTATAACCAACTGAAGAAATGTCAGCCAATGTCCATCAAGATCGAGATTATTTTCTAATTATCTCTGATGCTACATTGAAACAAATAATAGAAAATTTTGAAAAATTAGTGCATTAGTGCATGACAATTTTTTTTCTTTTTTTTTTTTTTTGCACTTCATTAATCCAACTATATCGATACCATTACCTATTTCTTCCGTTTTTATGCTACCCTTTTATGTCTGTATATTAACATTCTCCATAATAACATAAGCTGTAACTCCAAATCTTCATTTACATCTTCAACTGCCCAATTTGATCCTCTTTCCAGTAACACACTAACTATTAATGTATGTCTTAATACATATGGAAATTCTATTAATTTGCATTTACTTATTCCTAGAGTTAGTCCTATGCGACAGCAACAAAATATTCTCCCTATATTTCTGAACTTTGCAAGCAACCAACGGTCTATAAGCGACAATTTGGCATGCGAACTGTATGTTTCCATGGACGCCCATATCTGGTTTTCATAAATCGATTTCAGCTGGCAGGGTAGCTCATCGTGTTCGGTCAGAATGAAAGACGGCACGGTAGCTCAGCGTGTTCGGTCGGGGGGTTAGCAACTCTCTGTAATAAAAAAACTGAGTGAATGGATCAATAACGAACTTCAACGGGTGTCACGGGACGTCCGCCCAGAACAAGGCAACTAACATAAACGAACAAAATGAGATTAAAAAAGAGAGAGAGAGAGAGAGGTGGTTGGCCTCTGTAATAAAAAAACTGAGTGGAAGGATCAGCAAACGAACTTGAACGGATGTCATGTGACGTCCGCAACGACCAAACACAACGATCAACAACGAACAAAATGAAAAAAAATTGTCAGCGTGACGGACTGCCGTCCTAAGGGGCCCGGCTTTGATTCCCGGCTGGGTCGGGGATTTTCTCCGCTCAGGGACTGGGTGTTGCGTTGTCTTCATCATCATTTCATCCCCATTTGGAGCGTAGGTCAGCCAATGTGGCGTCGAATGTAATAAGACTTGCACCAAGGGGCCTCCCAGTCAATGACGCCAAACGGTCATTTCCATTTCCACTCTCCAGTGACGTTTCTGGAAATGAGTTTTTATGTGTCCGAATTCCGCTACCGCAATCGATACACGTATCCATGTCTCGGGTTCGTAGTTGCATTTAAAAATTTTGGATCATTTGAGAGAAGATATTTGACATGGGTTGAAGGCCTTTCTTAACTAAAGAGAAACATATTTTATATTCCAGAAAGAGATTTTCATTCTGCAGCGGAGTGTGCGCTGATATGAAACTTTCTGGCAGATTAAAACTGTGTACCGGACCGAGAATCGAACTCGGGACTTTCCCTTTCGCGGGCAAGTGCTTGATAGAGCACTTGCCCGCGAAAGGCAAAGGTCCCGAGTTCGAGTCTCAGTCCGGCACACAGTTTTAATCTGCCTGGAAGTGTCATATTTTATCTTTACTACACGGAAATTCAAATGTAAATGATGATATAAGCAGCGATAAACAAACTTTCCGTTCGAAGGCGGTACAGTCCAGAATCGGCACGCCAATCACACAAAATCACCGTGAGCGTTGAGGCAATCGTCCAAAATGGTTCAAATGGCTCTGAGCACTATGGGACTTAACTACTGATGTCATCAGTCCCCTAGAACTTAGAACTACTTAAACCTAACTAACCTAAGGACATCACACACATCCATGCCCGAGGTAGGATTCGAACCTGCGGCCGTAGCGGTCGCGCGGTTCCAGACTGTAGCGCCTAGAACCACTCAGCCACCCCGGCCGGCAAATGCCGGTGTGTTCATTTAAAAATTACTATGTGACTGTTCCTCAGCAACATCAAAAAACTGTTTACCAAAATACTACACTTAAACAACTGGTGTGGTTCTGGTTTATACCATTTACGTTAGAAAGTAACTGAAATACGTGCAATACTCAGAAAACTCGATAGTAAGCAGCGAGTGTCACTGGAGTGTGAGAGTGTAGATTCTTGCCGGATGTAGATCCACTGCTACAACGAAAACAAATATTCACTGAATTGTTGTGATGAAATGAACATCACATATTCGATAGTGTTGGGCATATTAGCGTATTACAGCATGTTTTAAAGACATATGACCTTTATTTGTCGAAGTCATGATGCCACTGCGATAAATAGATTTCTTCAACCAGATGTTGCCAGCCGATGAGAACACGCAGAAACGAAAACAAAAGACGCGCAGAAAGCACATGATTTAAATGGTTCTGAACACTACGGGCCTTTACATCTGAGGTCATCAGTCCCCTAAAACTTAGAACTACTTAAACCTAACTAACCTAAGGGTCTCACACACATCCATGCCCGAGGCAGGATTCGAACCTGCGACCGTCGCGGTCTCGTGGTTCCGGACTGAAGCTCCCAGAACCGCTCGGTCACTCTGGCCGGCGCACATGGTTTAAACTACAGTCAGGTACATTGAGTTTATTCCCTGAGCTAGAAAAAAAAATGAAAGTTGGTTGTAGCTTATATGCTGCGTAAGGACTGAGGAGGTTAATTTGCCAAGAACTTGCAAAACAGTGCACAAACGACTGAAGAATTGAAAAAAAGACCCTAGGCTGAGTCAAACACATTTCTACACGATGTCCTATTTTCCATGAGTGGTAGTTCTCCAGAGTACGAAAGAGAGCTTCTGTGAATTATGGGTATTGGCAAATCTGATGCCGCAGCCTCGGGCCGTAAGTCTTACCGAACAGCTCATTCAATAAGAGCGTTGGCCACGGGAGTCAAGGTTCTGGGTTCGAGTCTTAATCCGACAGACAGTTTGAACCTGCCAGAAAGTTTCGGAACAGCGCGCACGCCGCTGTAGAGGCAACGGTTCGTTCTGCATCATAGAGCTCCTGGAATTGTCCTGCGAGCACCTGCTGTCTTGCAGTTCATACATCGTCAAGGCACTTAGATTCCTATTTTACCACGTTCTTCGATTCCTGTTTTACCAGTTGTTATTACTCTTACTAGCCCCGAGGTCTCCTGCAGCGATAATTAAAAAAGGCCTTCAAAGAGTGTACTATCGTTCCTCCCTGATTTCATCCCAGTGACAGGATTCGTGAATACTGGCATCGTCGAAAGTGTTATCGTAACACGAGAAGAGGAAGCAGGCAGTATTCGACGGTGCGCCGAGCCGCACATTCAAGACCTTGAAGCAGGGCGGTGGACCAGGGTAAGGAGTCTCGCGTTGTGCTTTGGGTAGCCGAGAGGTACGCCACAGGTTGCCGTACAGCACCCCAACTCCCCACACACCGGCGGGTCAGTGACGACGCGATCAAGGTCACGGGCGGCGCTTCTTCCAGACCACCGCCTCTGTGAGACTGGGGACAGTCTAAGTTCACCGAAAGGCAACGCACCGTCTGGGACTGAGACTACACTACACAACAATACTGTTGTGGTCTTCAGTTCTAAGACTGATCTGATGAACCTCTCCACGCGACACAAAATCCTAAAAAGTTTTGGTCTTGCGCTAAGTCAGTAAACGAATTGAAGTCACCTGTCCAGACACTCTGTGACCATAATGTCACTGAAACGGATCGCGACACAGGTTAGGCCGAAATACTAAATAACTTTTTTAAAACTGCACCACAAAAGACGATCGCATTACAGTACTATAATGCTCCCTCCCTGAAATGTTCAGGGCTTTTCACAAGGAAGGAAAAAAAAAGCACTCCGTCTTCAGGTCACGAGTGGCCTACCAGGACCATCCGACCGCCGTGTCATCCTAACAGGGGGATGCGGATAGGAGGGGCGTGGGGTCAGCACACCTCTCTCCCGGCCGTTATGATGGTATTCTTGACCGAAGCCGCTACTATTCGGTCGAGTAGCTCCTCAATTGGTATCACGAGGCTGACTGCACCCCGAAAATGGCAACAGCGCCTGGCGGCTGGATGGTCACCCATCCAAGTGCCGGCCACGCCCAACAGCGCTTAACATCGGTGATCTCACGGGAACTGGTGTATCCACGGCGGCAAGGCCATTGCCCACAAAGGAGAAACAGATTTCAAATATTTATTGTTTCCAAACTACAAAGGATAGAAAATCGAATTCCAACGTTACTGGAAAGAGAAAAGTTCAAATTTTTATGCATTCAATTTGAGTACTATGTGTTACACGACAAATATCAAAACGGTGGCTCATTTCTCGCCACACACGAAGTAGCTGGTCTCTCTTTATCGAATTAACAGCTGCAGCAATGCGATGTCAGGCATAGGGGGGATAAAAACGCGGTCTTTTACGTAACCCCACAGATTAAAGTCACAAGGTGTGAGATCTGGGACGCTGGACTGGAAGAGAGGAGCAGAAGATGAACTTCACGACCGATGACCTCCCAGGTCTCCAGACCTCACACCTTGTTACTTTATCTGTGGGATTACATAAAAGACCGCATTTTTATCCCCCCTAAGCCTGACACTGCCTAAGTCTGCGACATCGCACTATTGAAGTTGAGAATTCGACAACGAGAGACTAGCTGTTCCCTGTGTGGCAGGAAATGAGCCACCGTTTTGATATTTGTCTGGCAACACATGGCGCTCACATTTAACGCATAAAAATTTGAACTTTTCTCTTTCCAGGAACTTTGGAATTATGTTTCTATCTTTTGTAGTTCGGAAGCAATAAATGTTTGAAATCTGTTCCTCCTTTTTGAATAGCCCGGTACTACTTCAGTCGGATTAACTGCCATTGTCAGACTTTAATACCAGCTCTCCCAACAACGAAAACGCTAATTATTTTGGGTCGCCATCCTCACTACAAATGGTTCACCCGTCAGAGAAGGGGAATTATTCTAAACGCAAATCACTGGTTCATCTGACAATAGCGAAGACCCAGCGCCCGTTCAAAAGGATCGTTGAACCGTAGGTAAACCAGTGCAGAAATACAGACGCTGTATATAAACGCACCCTTACGACCCACGTGGGATTAGCCGAGCGGTCTAAGGCGCTGCAGTCATGGACTGTGCGGCTGGTCCTGGCGGATGTTCGAGTCCTCCCTCGGGCATGGGTGTGTGTGTTTGTCCTTAGGATAATTAAGTTTAATTAGTGTGTAAGCTTAGGGAGTGATGACCTTAGCAATTAAGTCCCATAAGATTTCACACACATTTGAACATTTTTTTGCAGCCTTACGCCACACAAAGTTTACGGTGGACACTGAAAAAGAAATGATGCCACATAGCACATATAACATTTAGATGTGGAGAGTAACTATTATAGGTGTTTGGAAATATAAATTAAAAGTGAAAGGGTTTTATTCACATTCTTTAATAACCGTTTCTATCCTTTTACACTTTGACAAGAAAGGTTTTGTCTAGCCCTTGTCTTTATATTGTCTAATAAACGATGACAAATAAGGTTTATTCTTGCCTCTGTTATACCATTTGACACTTCCAGTCCTTCCTGACTACAAATAAAACCCACTAACTACCCATTCTCCAGTCTTCGACCGATCAGAATTACTTGTTCCCAACTGGAAATGAAGCTACAGAAAGTATACAGCGGCGCTTTACCATGGACAGTGGGCGCTGCACTTCACCGTTCTCGACCGGTCCTTGGCGAACTGTCCTTTCGTCCTCTGGATGGCTTCCAACTCCTCACGGCGCTGTTACCGCTTCATCTTGTCCGCCTGCTCAGCTGGGTGGAAACAGGCTTCCCTCCTATGCACTGGGCCCGGGTTCGATTCCCGAACGGATTGGAGATTTTCTCCGCTCGTGGACTCGATGTTGTGTTTCATCCTCATCATCCGTTGCGAGTCGCCCAATGTGGCGCCAACTGACATAAGACTCGCACTTGGCGGTCGAACCCGCAAGGGACCTGCCGGCCACCAATGCCATACGATCATGTCATTTTTCACCACTTCACAGTTACAATCGTGGCTCCGACTCCGGGCCAACACACATTGCCCTCACTCCTCCACTCCGGTAGACCACTCTTGGCCTCTGCCCTCGTTTGATTGACTAACTCATAAATAACCAGAACAACGAGCAGTCATTGGTCACTCAGTTTCCTGCTATCCTTCTGCCTCTCTTGCTCCTCACAGACGAATTTCTCGGTGTAACTGTTGCCTGGGAAACACAGCTATTATTGTCAAAGGGAAACTAAAACTTGGTACCTGCCGACACATCTCCATTCTGGGTTTTCAAAATAGTCACAGAGTGCTCAGAGCCGCTTTGGTTCCGTAAAAACTCCAGCGGTCGCAAAGTGTTGTGGCGATCACTTCCGAGAACAATTTAACTTGGCTATATGTGGCTTTGGCAGCTCCAAAATAGCCTCGGAGTTCCCACAGCCGCTATGGATCCACAGTGACTCCAGGGGTCGCAAGGCGTCTTGATAAACATTTCTAAGAACGGATTGGATTCTCTGCGTCCAGCGTTCCCGGGGCTCCTTGTCCTAAAGCGAGCTGCGAGCCCCCAGTTTCATCGCCAAAACATGTTACCCGGCCGAAGCAGAAGGTTCCAACTTTCTCCATTTGACTAAAGTATGGCCAGTACAGAGCTCAACCACATCTCCAGACTATAGTCTAGCATGAATCACAAAATGGATGATGTAAGAGGTACGAAAGAACTTGCCTCTCTTCTGGCAGCAATGTACCGTATGTCTCTGGAGGAGCGAAGTGTTCCCGTTCGTTGGAAAGTAGTGCAAGTCATTCTCGTTTTCACGAAAGGTTGTCGAACAGACGTACAGAACTATATGTCTTACGTCAGTCTATTGTAAAATTTTGAAACATGTTTTTCGCTCACGTTTCGTTACAGGTTGATTTAGTAAATACTATGGCGTCGCGAAGATGAGTAACCAACTCTAATGGCCGGGCGGAGTGGCCGAGCGGTTCTAGGCGCTACAGTCTGGAACCGCGCGACCGTTACGGTCGCAGGTTCGCATCCGGCTTCGGGCATGGATGTGTGTGATGTCCTTAGGTTAGTTAGGTTTAAGTAGCTCTAAGTTCTAGGGGACTGACGACCTCAGATGTTAAGTCCCATAGTGCTGAGAGCCATTTGAACAGAACGGAAAAGTAATCAAAGTCAAAATGCATGAAAGCGTGTCTAAATTCAGTTTTCGAGTGGACCGAGCGACGAACTGGGAACCCATGATTTTCACGGAGTATCAACTGCCCGGCTAAAACTGCAAACAACACAATGAATCTAGAGACAGGCACGGGCGCTGATGACCTCGATGTTGAGCGCCCACAAGCCCCAACCCACACAGAGAAAGGCACGATTTGATACCTCTTCATCGATTACCCTGTCTGCCAGTGTTATCTTCAACATTTGTCTGCCTGTATTGTCGCATTTCAAAGGCGGCTATTGTCTTCTTGTCTGTCTGCTTTATTGTCCGTGTTTCACATCCATATATCGCTACAAGCCACACAAATACAGCCAGAAAAGACGTTCGAATATTTAGATTTATGTCTAATATTAGCATATTTCTCTTTTACAGGGAATTTTTTCTTGTTTATCTCTTTCTGGGACTTTTGTATGGGGTGTAGCCGTGTATGGAAGTGAAACGTGGTCGATAAATAGTTTAGACAAGAAGAGAATAGAAGCTTTCGAAATGTGGTGCTACAGAAGAATGCTGAAGATTAGATGGGTAGATCACATAACTAATGAGGAGGTATTGAATAGAATTGGGGAGAAGAGAAATTTGTGGCACAACTTGACTGGAAGAAGGGATCGGTTAGTAGGGCATATTCTGAGGCATCAAGGGATCACCAATTTAGTATTGGAGGGCAGCGTGGAGGGTAAAAATTGTAGAGGGAGACCAAGAGATGAATACACTAAGCAGATTCAGAAGGATGTAGACTGCAGTAGGTACTGGGAGATGAAGAAGCTTGCACAGGACAGAGTAGCACGGAGAGCTGCATCAAACCAGTCTCAGGACTGAAGGCCACAACAACAGCAACAATGTCTTTTTTATACGCTCGATATAAACTATTTTTGTAAACTAATATGGATAACCATTACTTAAATATTATTTCAGGAGGAGCCACAGGCTGAGCTGGCGCAGTGTGCGGGAGAGTGGAACTTAATTCTCCGTCGTAGTGATTTCGATTTTCGCAGCTTTTGTAAATTAAGCTAGGCGAATCCCGAAACGGTCACTTCCAATGGTACAGGTGTGGTTTCCTCATGCTAACTTGCCTACATGTCATCTCGAAGTATCTTTATGACCAGGGAAAGGGAAACTCCAAATCTGTGTTCTCTTCCTTTCAGGCATACGCCATATAAGGAAATAAACCGAGCTAGGTGGTACAGTGGTAAGATACTGGAGTCCTTATCCGGGTATCCAAAATTAGGTTTTATGTGATTTCCCTAAATCGCTTGAAGCTGATGCAGGGATGATTCCTTCGAAAGGGCTTGGCCGAATGCATTCCGCATGCGACTCCGTGCTTCATCTATAATAACGTCGTCGTCGACTGGACGATAAACCCTAATCTTCCTTCCTATCCCTACATGGCAACAAGCCGTAATTTTACTTCGATATATATTTATATCCTCTACTTCTCTCGTGAAAACTTAATGATTTCAGTATGTGTTTTACTAATCTATTTCTCTTACCTCACCTGACGTATTTTGACAAAACATCCATATCCTTGTTTTACTGTTATTGGCATTCATCTTATAACCTCTTCTAAAAACACAATCCATTCCATTCAAATGACTTCCAAATTCTCTGACGTACTTCACAAATTTACAGTGCCACTGGCAATCCTTGAAGTTTTTATTTCCTTTTACTGCGCGGCAATTTGCTTTCCAAATTTGTTTTATGGTTCGCTAAATGCTTACTCTGTTCCCAGAGTGAATAACTTTGGGGATTTGATACAACCCCTTCCCAGTCCCTTCTTAACTGTTGACTCCCTATCACATTCATTGATTCTTGTATCTGCCAGCTGGGTTACCATACCAGTTATGGATTACTTTCCGCTGTATATAAACTGTCCAGCCACATTGATGTGACCACCTGTCAAACGTCTCAATAACCACCTCTTGCAGCGTGGACCGCGACGAGACGTGCAGGAAGGGAGTCAGTGAGGTTCTGGAAGCTACCGACAGCGATTTGGAACCCTGTAGACTCCAGAGCTGTGGCCAGCTGCGTTGGGGTTCTCGGTTGAGGATCAGTGGCGCGTTCAGACTGATCGAGGTGGTCTCACATATTCTCCACTACCTTTAGATCCGGGGCCTCTGGCAGCCAGGGTAGTTCGGTTATCTCATCCTGCCGCTCTTCGAACCAAGCACGCACACTGCGAGTTGTGTGACACGTTGCATTGTCCTGCTGGTAGATGCCGTGTAGGCATGGACATTGTCCCCAAGGATTGGATATGTACATGTGTTGATCCACTATGCCTTCTAGAATTACGAGATCACTCAGGGAATGCCACGAAAACATAACGCTCCTTCCTCCAGCCTGGCCTCTTCCGACGATTGTTGCGGGGTGTTCGCTTTCAGGTGTTTCGCGCCCTATGCGCCAACGGCCATTTGTCCGATGATGGAATATGAAACGTAATTCATCTGAAAAGGTCGCCTGTCGCCAATCACTGGACGTCCAGTTCCGGTATTGATGTGGAAAATCCAGCCCTGTTGAACAGTAGTCAGCAGGAATGCATGGACCAGGGGCCTGCTACGGAGGTCCAGACACAGCAACGTTCGCTGGAAAATCACTGCAGAGACA
The DNA here is from genome assembly GCF_021461395.2 of Schistocerca americana. Classification (NCBI taxonomy): domain Eukaryota; kingdom Metazoa; phylum Arthropoda; class Insecta; order Orthoptera; family Acrididae; genus Schistocerca; species Schistocerca americana. The sequence continues at coordinate 470,852,093 of NC_060125.1, forward strand.
GTGTTGGTAGCCCCTCGGTTCCTCTGGATGGTCAGTTTCTCAACAGTTGCCTATCTACACTCCTGGAAATTGAAATAAGAACACCGTGAATTCATTGTCCCAGGAAGGGGAAACTTTATTGACACATTCCTGGGGTCAGATACATCACATGATCACACTGACAGAACCACAGGCACATAGACACAGGCAACAGAGCATGCACAATGTCGGCACTAGTACAGTGTATATCCACCTTTCGCAGCTATGCAGGCTGCTATTCTCCCATGGAGACGATCGTAGAGATGCTGGATGTATTCCTGTGGAACGGCTTGCCATGCCATTTCCACCTGGCGCCTCAGTTGGACCAGCGTTCGTGCTGGACGTGCAGACCGCGTGAGACGACGCTTCATCCAGTCCCAAACATGCTCAATGGGGGACAGATCCGGAGATCTTGCTGGCCAGGGTAGTTGACTTACACCTTCTAGAGCACGTTGGGTGGCACGGGATACATGCGGACGTGCATTGTCCTGTTGGAACAGCAAGTTCCCTTTCCGGTCTAGGAATGGTAGAACGATGGGTTCGATGACGGTTTGGATGTACCGTGCACTATTCAGTGTCCCCTCGACGATCACCAGTGGTGTACGGCCAGTGTAGGAGATCGCTCCCCACACCATGATGCCGGGTGTTGGCCCTGTGTGCCTCGGTCGTATGCAGTCCTGATTGTGGCGCTCACCTGCACGGCGCCAAACACGCATACGACCATCATTGGCACCAAGGCAGAAGCGACTCTCATCGCTGAAGACGACACGTCTCCATTCGTCCCTCCATTCACGCCTGTCGCGACACCACTGGAGGCGGGCTGCACGATGTTGGGGCGTGAGCGGAAGACGGCCTAACGGTGTGCGGGACCGTAGCCCAGCTTCATGGAGACGGTTGCGAATGGTCCTCGCCGATACCCCAGGAGCAACAGTGTCCCTAATTTGCTGGGAAGTGGCGGAGCGGTCCCCTACGGCACTGCGTAGGATCCTACGGTCTTGGCGTGCATCCGTGCGTCGCTGCGGCCCGGTCCCAGGTCGACGGGCATGTGCACCTTCCGCCGACCACTGGCGACAACATCGATGTACTGTGGAGATCTCACGCCCCACGTGTTGAGCAATTCGGCGGTACGTCCACCCGGCCTCCCGCATGCCCACTATACGCCCTCGCTCAAAGTCCGTCAACTGCACATACGGTTCACGTCCACGCTGTCGCGGCATGCTACCAGTGTTAAAGACTGCGATGGAGCTCCGTATGCCACAGCAAACTGGCTGACACTGACGGCGGCGGTGCACAAATGCTGCGCAGCTAGCGCCATTCGACGGCCAACACCGCGGTTCCTGGTGTGTCCGCTGTGCCGTGCGTGTGATCATTGCTTGTACAGCCCTCTCGCAGTGTCCGGAGCAAGTATGGTGGGTCTGACACACCGGTGTCAATGTGTTCTTTTTTCCATTTCCAGGAGTGTATTTGCTCATACACATCTCGCAGCCGTCGATCCCCCTTGTGATCGATGGTCCGTGGTACACCACAGTTGCAGCGGCGTCGGTTTTGGATATCGCCGTTTTGCCGTGCTCAGTATACTTTAACCACGGCGGCATGCGAGCAGCTTACGAACTTAGCCGTTTTGGAAATGTTGCCAGCTTTGACCCGACAGCCAGTGGTCATCCTCTTCTAGACGTCAGGTAACTTGCTCTCGACAACGACGGCACTGTTTGCACGTGCCCCCGACACGCTTTATGTACACTACCGGCCATTAAAATTGCTACACCACGAAGATGACGTGCTAGGGACTCGAAATTTAACCGACAGGAAGAAGATGCTGTGATAAGCAAATCATTAGCTTTTCAGAGCATTCACACAAGGTTGGCGCCGGTGGCGACACCTACAACGTGCTGACATGAGGAAAGTTTCCAACCGATTTCTCATACACAAATAGCAGTTGACCGGCGTTGCCTGGTGAAACCTTGTTGTGATGCCTCGTGTAAGGAGGAGAAATGCGTACCATCACGTTTCCGACTTCATGCCTATCGCGATTGCGGTTTATCGTATCGCGACATTGCTGCTCGCGTTGATCGAGATCCAATGACTGTTAGCAGAAAATGGAATCGGTGGCTTCAGGTGGGTAATAAGGAACGCCCTGCTGGATCCCAACGGCCTCGTGTCACTAGCAGTCGAGATGACAGGCATCTTATCCGCATGGCTGTAACAGATCGTGCAGCCACGTCTCGATCCCTGAGTCAACAGATGTGGACGTTTGCAAGACAACAACCATCTGCATGAATAGTTCGACGACGTTTGCAGAAGCATGGACTATCAGCTCGGATACCATGGCTGCGGTTACCTTTGACGCTGCATCACAGACAGGAGCGCTTGCGATGGTATACTCAACGACGAACCTGGGTGCACGAATGGTAAACCGACTTTTTTTCGGATGAATGCAGGTTCTGTTTACAGCATCATGGTTTGGCGACATCGCGGTGAACGCACACTGGAAGCGTGTATTCGTCATCGCCATACTGACTTTATCACGCGGCGTGATGGTATGGGGTGCCATTGGTTACACGTCTCGGTCATCTCTCGTTCGGATTAGCGGCACTTTGAACAGTGGACGTTACATTTAAGATGTGTTACGACCCGTGGCTATACCCTTCATTCGATCCCTGCGAAACCCTCCATTTCAGTAGGGTAATGCACGACCGCATGTTGTAGGTCCTGTACGGGCCTTTCTGGATAAAGAAAATGTTCGACTGCTGCCCTGACCAGCACATTCTCCATATCTCACACCAACTGAAAACGTCTGGTCAATGGTGGCCGAGCAACTGGCTCGTCACAATAGGCCAGTCACTACTCTTGATGAACTGTGGTATCGTGTTGAAGCTGCATGAGCAGCTGTACCTTTACACGCCAGCCAAGCTCTGTTTGACTCAATGCCCAGGCGTATGAAGGCCGTTATTACGGCCAGAGGTGGTTGTTCTGCGTACTAATTTCTCAGGATCTATGGACCCAAATTGCGTGAAAATGTAATCACATGTCAGTTATAGTATAATACATTTGTCCAACGAATACCCCTTTATCATCTGCATTTCTTCTTGTAGCGATTTTAATGGCCGGTAGTGTACTCTCCACTGCTAGTGTTGCCGCCTTTTGTCTGTGAGTGATTATCGCACTCTGGCGCCGAACTTAGGCAATGGTCACATTAATGTGGTTGGACTGTCTACTTTATCCCTGATAATTTCAGGATTTCAAACAGTGTGTTCGAGTCAGTACTATCAAAAGCTTCCTTTTAATCTACAAATGAGGGTTTCTCCTTCTTCAACCCACTTGGTACGATACCGCATGGTCGCAGTATTTCCTTATGTCTTTCACATTGGCTCGAAGCCCAAAATGATCTTCCCTCGTGTCTGCTTGTACCAGTCGTCCCATTCTGAAGTAGATAATTTCTGTTAGTATTTTTCATCCATAAATTGTTAAATTCATTATTATACTCTCCCTGAGGTTTGTGGGTGTTTCCTCTCTTTCATATGCCCTGCGTACAAGGTGGAACAGTTTTATTGTAGTTCCTAGTTCCATGGATCTTAATTTGTCTAAATCTTCTTTTATATTTATATTTATGTCTACACAAACATGATTCCATTCAGGGATGATGGGAAAGGATAAATGTATTAATCGGGAGTAAGAGACCCTAGTCCGGAAACGACCGAGTCTAAAGGTACAAGCGAAAACCTACTCAAGTTCCTCAGTAGCCGCACGCATTACTCAAACTAAGGGCCCCAACTTCCGAACCGTTATCATGACGTACAGAATTCCGGCTGAATACTCCTCAATACCCACAAATTATTTCCCCTATTGATGACTAATAATGGAGCAAGTACTTTGATGTCAGAGAGACCGAAAATCCTAAGTCTACGGTACAGTAATAATGAATTCAGTTTGCCTGCACAAGATTCACAAGCTGCTACATTTACAACAGTTGCTCATAACGGCAACTCCCAAGCCTGAATACAGGTATCGTCGCACAAAGTTCTGACGTATGCATTCTAATATCCCCGGTTTCGTTTGGACAATCCCGCAGGCTGCGAGAATTCTTGCCAGGACATCCACTTCAATCTCGGCAAGCGTCTCCTAGACAAGATTTTTCACATGGCCCCACATGAAGACACCAAATGGGGTGAGATCAGGTGAACGTGCTGGCCATGAAACAGGACGTTCTCTGCCTACTGACTTTTCAGGGACTGTCTGATCCAGGTGTTCACGAAACCTCAGTCCAAAGCGAGGTGGGAACCTGCTATACTGGAGGCACATTCGTTGATGAATAACAAGTGGGATGGCCCAAGAGCCTGAGTAGTAAGTCTCTGCTGAACAGTGTGTCAATTGCAGCCTTTAAGAGCGGAGGAAGAAGAAACCAGCCCAGTATATAATCACTGAATATGCCTGACCACTCATCGGTGTTGATGGCTCTTCCCGACTGTAGTGTGGGGGTTCTCATTGACTTAAACATGACTGTTGCAGCTATTTAACATTACGTCTCTGGTGAAACAGGCTTCATCCGCGAAGAGTACATACACACGAATGTGAGGATCGACTGTAAGGCGCTGCAAGAACCATTGGCTAATCATGACACGAGGTCCCAAGTTAGCAGGAGTCAAAGCTTGCACTTTCTTTGGATGTTGGGGGTGTAGCTGCGTTTCACCGTAATAGTCGCCATACGGTACTCTACGAAACATTCATTTCACATGTAACTGATCGAGTGTTGATTGTAGGCGCCTCATCGGCTCGAGCAAACACTGCATCCGCTGAGACTCCGCACTGTTTGTCCTCCTTGGTAGTTTTACTTTGGTACCACTACCTGTTTCACTTAATCGTTGGGACAGTTTTGGAAACATGGTGCACGTTGGATGTCTTCTAAGCGGATATCTGGTGCTCTACAAATTTTGCGCTTTCCTGCTGCATCCATTTCTTTGTCCACACACGCGAATCATGTCTGAAAATTCCGCCACTGGGTACTACTTCATGTGGTTGCGGCTGATAGACGTTAGTAGTTAGCTTGTAAACACAGACTGCAGTCTACTGCGTACACCAGGACTGCTCACGTCAGTACACAGTATGCGACCAGCACTGGATTAGTTGAGTTATTATCACTACCTCTTCACTTACTTGCTGTCGGTGTTGCCTACCCTACAATCTTAGCAACAAAACAGTACTGCCATATGTATTCCACTGTCAGATGCATCAAAACGATTTTTGCCAATAATTTTCGTTTCCGTGTCAGGGTCCCTTACCTCAGACTGATACATTTACCCTTCTCCATCAACCCTGAAAGCTTGTAACATCATCCTGTACACAAGGCATGCCACCCTACAGTGTGTGGCGGAAGGCAATTCGTGTGCCATCACGGGTCCGTTTCGCCTTAGGTCTTACAATGATCCATCAAGATCTTCTCCCAATATCGGTTCACCCATCTCATTTCCATCCACTTCATTTTACCTCTCTGTAACAATGTTTCAATATTATTATCCATATATAACCTTTTTATATATTTCTTACGCCTGTCAGGCTCCTCTTGTTCGCTTAGAACTGGCTTGCCATAAGAACTCTTAATGCTCAGACACCTGATTCTCATTCCAGCAATGATTCCTTCAGTATTCCTTTAAGCGCCATCTATCTTCCCCCACAGTTATAAATGCTACCTAGTAATGTCTTTTATCTCATATTCCTTTTTTCCAGTGTGTTCATCTTCCATGGAGCCAGTAGACAGGTATACTCGTTTTATTTGGTGGATACTGGGTTTATGGCAATCTTGGCTATAATAATCAAAAAGAATAGCATTGTTATAGGTGTTAGATAATGAAAATATTTCAGTAGTCAACAACTACTTTTTTCGCGCGGTCGTTTCCCTTGAAAAAGCAAGCCTTGAAGTTTTTATGCTGGTATCTTTGGTTTAAGTATTCTGTCTACTAAGTTCTCCACACAGTTGTAGAAGTTCGAAGGCGTCACTTTAGACACGACACCGTTTGTCACGTAACTGCCTCATGCGTAGGGATGGGAAAAACCGACCGATTAAACTCGATACGCTATTTTAGTTCTGAGTAACCGGTGTCAGTTTTTCGTTGGACAACCGGTGAACACCGTGAATCAACGATGGAAGGGGCATGAGAGATACCATCACCTACACTACTAAGAAAAATCTGAAATAGCTGAGCATAGTCTGGAAAACGATTCTGCACTAAAATCTGACGACACTTGTCGCGGCTCGCGCTAATGGCTTTTGAGGCAGTGTAGTTAAGGAAGCCATTAAAATAAAACTCTCGTACAAAATGTCTCATTAGGCTCAACTAAATGAGTCGAGATGGTTTTCGATCAACGAGGTGCTTGTGCAAAAAGAAGAAGAGTGAAATAGCTTATCATCGTATTTACGACCGACACTAATCAGTGACACCCCTGACACCAAAATTTCAACTTCATATTATTACTAATTGGAATAGTATTTAATTTTTCTTCTTTGGCTTTTCTTTTTTCTGTTCAGACTGGTCTGATGCGGCCTGTCACGAATTCCTCTCCTGTACCAACCTCTTCATCTCAAAGTAGCACTTGCAACCTACGTTCTCAAGTATTTGCTAGAAGTGTTCCAATCTCTGTTTCGCTGTACAGTTTTTACCGTCTACAGCTCCCTCTAGTACAATGGAAGTTATTCCCTGATGTCTTAACAGATATCCTACTATTCTGTTGCCTCTTCTTGTCAGTTTCAATTGTAAAAACTTGGCACTTTCGCTATTGTGTTAAAATTCAGCACACTAGAAACCTCAAGAATGAGACCTGTGTAAAACAATATAAAGAAGTTTCTCAAGCAGTATAGTATGTTACAACAGTACATAAATTAGTTTACCACTATAGCAACATTGATTTAAAAAGTAAATACTACCACCCGTTTACTAACAAATGTCACTGCGCATACACAGGAAAAAAATGAGTCGCCCCTAGGAGATATCACGCTAATACTGTGTAACCCCACATCTAGCCTAGGTGATGCGGTAAATTCGGCGAGATTGAGAATCCACAAATGTGTTGAGGTATGCCATTTTCAGCTAAAGCCACCCAGTGACATTTGGATGCCGTAGAATAACCAGTCTGCGAAGAATTTGATTCCCTGTTTAGCTCGCTGCTCCATATAGTCCCAGGAATTGTCTGTGGAATTAAGATAGGTTGATGTGGCGGGTCAGTCGTGTTGCGATAGCTCCCCTGAGTGTTCGTAGAAACTTACGCGTACATACCTGTGAACAAAGCTGCGGTCATCTTGGGAGACGGGAGTGTTGACGGTATACTCACCAGGAAGATTTGGCAACACTTGGTCACCGAAATTGTTGAAATATCTTCCTGTTTCATGTTCACAGTGACCTCAATTAGTGGGCCCAAGCCGAGGTTTTAAAAAAAACATATTAAAAAATTTAAAAAATGACCAGGTGTCATTAGGACTCGCGCACTGAGGTTTCATATAAATGTAGTTAGGTATACAGACAGCTCATCCATTCCGGAAATCGAGAATCTCGGCCATTTTTGCCTGTTATTGACATTGATACTGGTAAGACACCGTTTTCGGGAATGTTTTAATTTCAATAACATAAATGTGACACTAAATCATGCAGGAGGCAGGCGACAGCTATCACAATAATCCGTAGCTCTGCATTTAGACTGACCGGGTCGCAATGGTAAAAGTCAAACATCAGACAAGGAATGACTATACTGCTCATATGACGTCTTTCGGAATGTGTATAGCATCAGGTATCCAGGAGCCATTACTGCACGTAAATATGGCGTTTCAAGTTGTATGTGAAACAAACATTCACTGACTATCCCTCCTGGATATCTGATGATGGATGAATTCCAAAACGCGTCATATGAGCAGTACAGTCATTCTTTCCCTGATGTTTGACTTTTACCATTGCGACCCAGTCAGCCTTTATGCAGAACAACTGATTGTTTTTATCACATGTTTGACGACATATAACAGATGATAAAAGAAATATATATTTTCGTACGGTATAATTACAAATTAACAATTTTCGGATTTTTTCCTTTACTTGTACTGTGAAACTTCACTTCTTGTCAAATTTCATGCTTATAGCTATTAATGAGTGAGTATCAAAATATGTGACATAAATGGCCATATCACTTAAATGCATTGTGGCAGAAGCTTTTCTTTCTTACAAAGCCAAAGGATGGTAGGCCTCAGTATTTTACGTAAATTTTGACTTCATAGCTCTGCCCGTTCCTAAGAAAGAAGGGTTTTAAACAAACGGACAAACAGAGAGTCAAATAAGAAATGACAAAAAATTTCTTTTTCGTGTGATATAAATTTAAAATTTTTCTGATTTTTTCTTTGGCTTTTCTGTGAAACCTTCCATTTTACGAAATTTCACGATTTTTACACCGGCGATTTTGTTTTACACCGGCAAGGTACCGTAGGCCTTCCTTAGTATTTTACATGAATTTCAACGTGAAACGTCTACGCTTTCCTGACGAAAAAGAATTTTAGCAGACGGACGAACAGTCAGATAATAAATGACAAATTTTTTTTCATGTGATACAATTACAGATTAACAATCTTCGGATTTTTTGCTTTTGTTTTATCGTGACATGTTCCTTATCAAATTTCGTCATTGTAGACCAACGGGAAGTACGATATAGGTTTTGATAAACTGTCGTATCTTTTGACTGCGTTGACTTAGATGCTTGACTTTTTTAGGCCGCCAAGGGACCGTAGACCTCAGTAGTTTACATATATTCCAACTTGATACGTCTATCGGTTCCTCAAAGAAGGAATTTCAAGAGAGGGGCAAACAGACAGAGAGTCAGATAAGAAACAACAAAAAAAATTTTCATTTGATATAATAACATATTTACAGTTCTAGGAATTTTTTCCCATGCTCGTACTGTGAAAGCTACCTTTTTGCCAAATTTCGTGGTTCTAGGCCAACGGAAAGTACCCTATAGCTTTTAATGAGTGAGTTTTCGAGCATTAAAATATGTGACGTAAATGGCCGTTATCTTTCGATTGCATTGACTTAGAAGCTTCAATTTTTGAACCGCGAAGGGACCTCAGCATGTGAGATAAATTTCAACTTATACCCGTACCCATTCCTGAGAAAAAGAGTTTTCACCACTCGGACAGACAGACGGACAACGAAACGATTCTATTAACGGTGCCGTTTTTACCGACTGAGGCACGGAACCCTAAAAACGCGAAAACTTCACGGAACCACCTCCGCCTTGAACTACAGCTCCCATATGTCGCGCATAAAACGCTTCATTGGGTTGTTGGTGCACTTGAAACCTTGCATTGTCTGAAAAGAGAAAGAATTTCGAGTCGCTGGACCACACTATAAGCGTCCAGTCAGCTATTTTCGAGTTTCTATCTCAGTTTCGCTCACTGAAGCTGTGCAGCTTTATGTGTCGCTGTGAGCAAAGGCCTTTTGCGAGGTGCCCCACTCCAAATATGCAGTGCATGTACTTCGTCCAATTCGCTCGGAAACTGGTTGAGATACTCGTATACAGGTTGTGACAAACATGTACGGCACAAATTGCTGGATATATTCCTCGCATGTAGACGAAGAAATTATGTTCTATGGACATTGGTTAGGAAACCATTTGTTTCCACGTCACAACTCATTTTCTCCAACTCATTAATCTTGGGAAACACACAAGAACAGAACGTTAGAATCATGGGGAGTATGCGCTGCTGGTGACATCTGGTTACGTTGTGCACCGTCAGTGTTTTGTTTTACATGTCCCTGTTGCCATGCGACGTAATTCATGGCTTGTTCACAGGTAACAACAACTGTTCCAGCCATCAGTACGACCGTTGCAAGGACACGGGTTACGACGTAGAGTTAATCACAGACTTGTTTCGTGCATTGGAAGTGTACACAAACGCAGAGATGGCAACACCTACTTGATGTATGGATTAGCTGACGGCAATGGCTCTCGCGCTCAGCGGTTGTACCGGGAGAGATTTTCACGACGAAGGCGCCCCGAGAGGAAAACGTTTTAAGCCATTGATCGTCGACATGGGAGCCTGAGGCATTTAAGCCTGATGTTCGCGACCGGAAGGGGGGACGGGGCGGCGGGAGGGGGGGGGGGGGTCTAGAAGGACGAGGACAACGGGAGGCGGCAATTCTTCTTGCGGTTGACGACGACCCTAGTGCCAGTACAAGACTTGTAGCGGCAACACTGAAAGTTGACTGTATGATTGTCTGGCTAGTGTTGTACGACGACCCACTGTATCCATGCCATTTATAGCGTGTGCAAGCAGCTGACTTTCCTGCACGAGTAATCTTCCGCGAACGGTTTACTCAACAAAGTGTCAATCCTAATTTTACTGCGTCGGTGCTATTCACAGATAAGGTATCTACATCTACATCTATATGGAAACTCTGCAAATCACATTTAAGTGCCTGGCAGAGGGTTCATCGAACCACCTTCACAATTCTCTACTATTCCAATCTCGTATAGCGCGCGGAAAGAATTGTAAGTTGGATGTTTAGGTTTTTATGTTGGTTCAAATGGTTCAAATGGCTCTGAGCACTATGAGACTCAACTGCTGAGGTCATTAGTCCCCTAGAACTTAGAACTAGTTAAACCTAACTAACCTAAGGACATCACAAACATCCATGCCCGAGGCAGGATTCGAACCTGCGACCGTAGCGGTCTTGCGGTTCCAGACTGCAGCGCCTTTAACCGCACGGCCACTTCGGCCGGCTTTTATGTTGGTAAAGCCACGTAGAGTTCTGTATGAAAATCACTGACTGTGATGTGTGGAGTTTGTGGCTGGTCGGACTCATTGTTGGAATATTGGATGGGAACAGCGCATAGCGTTGCACAGTTGGAGGTGAGCCGCCAGCAGTGGTGGATGTGGAGAGAGAGATGCCAGAGTTTTGAGAGGTTGCTATAAGTGGACGACCTGGACGTGTGTCCGCCAGAAAAAGGAAGTTTGTAATGATGTCATGAATTGATATACACTCCTGGAAACTGAAATAAGAACACCGTGAATTCATTGTCCCAGGAAGGGGAAACTTTATTGACACATTCCTGGGGTCAGATACATCACATGATCACACTGACAGAACCACAGGCACATAGACACAGGCAACAGAGCATGCACAATGTCGGCACTAGTACAGTGTATATCCACCTTTCGCAGCAATGCAGGCTGCTATTCTCCCATGGAGACGATCGTAGAGATGCTGGATGTAGTCCTGTGGAACGGCTTGCCATGCCATTTCCACCTGGCGCCTCAGTTGGACCAGCGTTCGTGCTGGACGTGCAGACCGCGTGAGACGACGCTTCATCCAGTCCCAAACATGCTCAATGGGGGACACATCCGGAGATCTTGCTGGTCAAGGTAGTTGACTTACACCTTCTAGAGCACGTTGGGTGGCACGGGATACATGCGGAGGTGCATTGTCCTGTTGGAACAGCAAGTTCCCTTGCCGGTCTAGGAATGGTAGAACGATGGGTTCGATGACGGTTTGGATGTACCGTGCACTATTCAGTGTCCCCTCGACGATCACCAGTGGTGTACGGCCAGTGTAGGAGATCGCTCCCCACACCATGATGCCGGGTGTTGGCCCTGTGTGCCTCGGTCGTATGCAGTCCTGATTGTGGCGCTCACCTGCACGGCGCCAAACACGCATACAACCATCATTGGCACCAAGGCAGAAGCGACTCTCATCGCTGAAGACGACACGTCTCGATTCGTCCCTCCATTCACGCCTGTCGCGACACCACTGGAGGCGGGCTGCACGATGTTGGGGCGTGAGCGGAAGACGGCCTAACGGTGTGCAGGACCGTTGCCCAGCTTCATGGAGACGGTTGCGAATGGTCCTCGCCGATACCCCAGGAGCAACAGTGTCCCTAATTTGCTGGGAAGTGGCGGTGCAGTCCCCTACGGCACTGCGTAGGATCCTACGGTCTTGGCGTGCATCCGTGCGTCGCTGCGGTCCGGTCCCAGGTCGACGAGCACGTGCACCTTCCGCCGACCACTGGCGACAACATCGATGTACTGTGGAGACCTCACGCCCCACGTGTTGAGCAATTCGGCGGTACGTCCACCCGGCCTCCCGCATGCCCACTATACGCCCTCGCTCAAAGTCCGTCAACTGCACATACGGTTCATGTCCACGCTGTCGCGGCATGCTACCAGTGTTAAAGACTGCGATGGAGCTCCGTATGCCACGGCAAACTGGCTGACACTGACGGCGGCGGTGCACAAATGCTGCGCAGCTAGCGCTATTCGACGGCCAACACCGCGGTTCCTGGTGTGTCCGCTGTGCCGTGCGTGTGATCATTGCTTGTACAGCCCTCTCGCAGTGTCCGGAGCAAGTATGGTGGGTCTGACACACCGGTGTCAATGTGTTCTTTTTTCCATTTCCAGGAGTATATATATAATGACTTTTGAACACTATTAACTATTAAGGTAAATACATTGTTTGTTCTCTATCAAAATCTTTCATTTGCTAACTATGCCTATCAATAGCTAGTGCCTTCAGTAGTTACCATCTTTTATTTAGCTGGCAGTATTGACTCGCTGCATTGCAGTAGTCCGAGTAACGAAGATTTTTGTGAGGTAAGTGATTCATGAAAGGTATAGGTTATTGTTAGTCAGGGCCATTCTTTTGTTGGGATTATTGAAAGTCAGATTGCGTTACGCTAAAAATATTGTGTGTCAGGTTAGTGATGAGCAGAATAAGTAAAGAGAGAAATGTCTGAGTACGTTCAGTTTTGCTCAGCTATTTGAAAATCAAATAACGTAAGAGGTTTACCAGCACAGTCATTCATAATTTTTCTAAGGTGACGTTTTAGAATGAACACCTATTTCTTTCCGTACGAGCTCTGATTTCCCTTATTTTATCGTGGTGATCGTTCTTCCCTACGTAGGTCGGTGTCAACAAAATATTTTTGCATTCGGAGGAGAAAGTTGGTCATTGGAATTTCGTGAGAAGATTCCGTCGCAAGGAAAAACGCCTTTCTTTTAATGATGTCCAACCCAAATCCTGTACCATTTCTGTGACACTCTCTCCCATATTTCGCGATAATACAAAACGTGCTGCCTTTCTTTGAACTTTTTCGATGTACTCCGTCAATCCTATATGAATCCCACACCGCGCAGCAGTATTCTAAAAGAGGACGGACAAGCGTAGTTTAGGCAGTCTCCTTAGTAGGTCTGTTACATTTTCTAAGTGTCCTGCCAATAAAACGCAGTCTTTGGTTAGCCTTCCCCACAATATTTTCTATGTGTTCTTTTGAATTTAAGTTTTTCGTAATTGTAATACCTCGGTATTTAGTTGAATTTACGGCTTTTATATTAGACTGATTTATCGTGTAACCGAAGTTTAACGAGTTCCTTTTAGCACTCATGTGGATGACTTCACACTTTTCGTTATTTAGGGTCAACTGCCACTTTTCGCACCATTCAGATATTTTTCTAAATCGTTTTGAAGTTTGTTTTGATCTTCTGATGACTTTATTAGTCGATAAACGACAGCGTCATCTGCAAACAACCGAAGACGGCTGCTCAGATTGTCTCCCAAATCGTTCACATAGACAAGGAACAGCAAAGAGTGCATAACACTACCTTGGGGAACGCCAGAAATCACTTCTGTTTTACTCGATGACTTTCCGTCATTTACTACGAACTGTGACCACTCTAACAGGAAATCACAAATCCAGCCACATAACTGAGACGATATTCCGTAAGCATGCAATTTCACTACGAGCCGCTGTCTGGCACAGTGTCAAAAGCCTTCCGGAAATTCAGAAATACGAAATCGATCTGAAATCCCTTGTCAACAGCACTCATCAGAGAGATAAGATTGTAATTTTTCACAATCAGCGTGTATGGGCAGACATCAATCCTCAAGCAATTGTTGAAGCAAGTCATCACCAAAGATTTTCTGTCAATGTTTGGGCCAGCATTGTTGGTGACTGTTTGTTAGGGCCTCACTTTCTTCCAAACAGGATCAGTGGACAAAGTTATTACAGCTTCGTAGAGGATGTTCTACCTGATCTACTGGCAATTGTGCCTGTAGCTATCCGACAAAACGTGTTCTTGATGCACGACAGAGCACCTCCTCATTTTAGTATTAATGTCTGACAGCTTCTAAATAACAGATTCTGTGAGTAACGTAGCAAGTTATTACGAGATGACGTTCGTGGACGCAAGGCACGCACCCGTTTGGTACGGTGGCTGCAAGATGGCTATGTTTTTTGTCCCTTTGCTCACAGCGCAGCTGACGCTGCTTGCCGTGAGAACTGCGTGGCGTAATAGTCATTCAATACGAAGATTCATAGCCTCTACGAATCTAAATAATCCATATTAGTTATTATCCGATTTTGTTCAAATTTGGTACACAGCATTTTGTTATTAATGGAATGATGCCGTCAAAATTTCAGATTTTTATTTCTTATATTCCGGAGATGGAGAAAGTTACCTAAAAGTTCTAAAACCGACGCTTTTTTTTAAAAAAAAAAAAAACCAAGTCAGGAATAAATACGGATTGACTTTCACTATCACTGGAAGTCATTACAAATTTATCACTGCATAGAATCAATTAACTAGAATTTTCTTTTCAAAACTATAGTCGCTGTGCATTACGTAATACAAAAATCGGTCAAAATTATTAATTGATTATATTTTGTTGTGTGAGTGCGTGAGAATGATTGAGAGAGTGTGTGTAGGCCATATTTTAAAACGTAATATGTCATTTTTCATAAAACTTTGTACAAATAGACCGTGGGAAAGTTATGGTGCAACCATGATTCAGATGACGTATGTCGGTGTGAGCTTCATCTACATCTACATCTACATTTATACTCCGCAAGCCATCCAACGGTGTGTGGCGGAGGGCACTTTACGTGCCACGGTCATTACCTCCCTTTTCTGTTCCAGTCACGTATGGTTCGCGGGAAGATCGACTGTCTGAAAGCCTCCGTACGCGCTCGAATCTCTCTAATTTTATATTCGTGATCTCCTCGGGAGGTATAAGTAGGGGGAAGCAATATATTCGATACCTCATCCAGAAACGCACCCTCTCGAAACCTGGACACCAAGCTACACCGCGATGAAGAGCGCCTCTCTTGCAGAGTCTGCCACTTGAGTTTGCTAAACATCTCCGTAACGCTATCACGGTTACCAAATAACCCTGTGACGAAACGCGCCACTCTTCTTTGGATCTTCTCTATCTCCTCCGTCAACCCGACCTGGTACGGATCCCACACTGATGAGCAATACTCAAATATAGGTCGAACGAGTGTTTTGTAAGCCACCTCCTTTGTTGATGGACTACATTTTCTAAGGACTCTCCCAATGAATCTCAACCTGGCACCCGCCTTACCAACAATTAATTTTATATGATCATTCCACTTCAAATCGTTCCGCACGCATGCTCCCAGATATTTTACAGAAGTAACTGCTACCAGTGTTTGTTCCGCTATCATATAATCATACAATAAAGGAGCCTTCTTTCTATGAATTCGCAATACATTACATTTGTCTATGTTAAGGGTCAGTTACCATTCCCTGCACCAAGTGCCTATCCGCTGCAGATCTTCCTGCATTTCGCTACAATTTTCTAATGCTGCAACTTCTCTGTATACTACAGCATCACCCGCGAAAAGCCGCATGGAACTTCCGACACTATTTAATAGGTTATTTATATATATTGTGAAAAGCAATGGTCCCATAACACTCCCCTGTGGCACGCCAGAGGTTACTTTAACGTCTGTAGACGTCTCCCCATTGATAACAACATGCTGTGTTCTGTTTGCTAAAAACTCTTCAATCCAGCCACACAGCTGGTCTGATATTCCGTAGGCTCTTACTTCGTTTATCAGGCGACACTGCGGAACTGTATCGAACGCCTTCCGGAAGTCAAGGATAATAGCATCTACCTGGGAGCCTGCATCTAATATTTTCTGGGTCTCATGAACAAATAAAGCGAGTTGGGTCTCACACGATCGCTGTTTCCGGAATCCATGTTGATTCCTACAGAGTAGATTCTGGGTTTCCAAAAACGACATGATACGCGAGCAAAAAAACATGTTCTACAATTCTACAACAGATCGACGTCAGAGATATAGATCTATAGTTTTGCGCATCTGCTCGACGACCCTTCTTGAAGACTGGGACTACCTGTGCTCTTTTCCAATCATTTGGAACCTTCCGTTCCTCTAGAGACTTGCGGTACACGGCTGTTAGAAGGGGGGCAAGTTCTTTCGCGTACTCTGTGTAGAATCGAATTGGTATCCCGTCAGGTCCAGTGGACTTTCCTCTGTTGAGTGATTCCAGTTGCTTATCTATTCCTTGGACACGTATTTCGATGTCAGCCATTTTTTCGTTTGTGCGAGGATTTAGAAAAGGAACTGCAGTGCGGTCTTCCTCTGTGAAACAGCTTTGGAAAAAGGTGTTTAGTATTTCAGCTTTACGCGTGTCATCCTCTGTTTCAATGCCATCATCATCCCGGAGTGTCTGGATATGCTGTTTCGAGCCACTTACTGATCCAACGTAAGAACAGAACTTCCTGGGATTTTATGTCAAGTCGGTACATAAAATTTTACTTTCGAATTCACTGAACGCTTCACGCATAGCCGTCCTTACGCTAACTTTGACATCGTTTAGCTTCTGTTTGTCTGAGAGGTTTTGGCTGCGTTTACACTTGGAGTGAAACTCTCTTTGCTTTCACAGTAGTTTCCTACCTTTGTTGTTGAACCACGGTGGGTTTTTCCCGTCCCTCAGTTTTACTCGGCACGTACCTGTCTAAAACGCATTTTACGATTGCCTTGAACCTTTTCCATAAACACTCAACATTGTCAGTGTCGGAACAGAAATTTTCGTTTTGATCTGTTAGGTAGTTTGAAAGCTGCCTTCTATTACTCTTGCTAAACAGATAAACCTTCCTCCCTTTTTTTATACTCCTATTAACTTCCATATTCAGGGATGCTGCAACGGCCTTGTGATCACTGATTCCCTGTTCTGCACTTACAGAGTCGAAAAGTTCGGGTCTGTTTGTTATCAGTAGGTCCAAGATGTTATCTCCACGAGTCGGTTCTCTGTTTAATTGCTCGAGGTAATTTTCGGATAGTGCACTCAGTATAATGTCACTCGATGCTCTGTCCCTACCACCTGTCCAAAACATTTGAGTGTCCCAGTCTATATCTGGTAAATTGAAATCTCCACCTAAGACTATAACATGCTGAGAAAATTTATGTGAAATGTATTCCAAATTTTCTCTCAGTTGTTCTGCCACTAATGCTGCTAAGTCGGGAGGTCGGTAAAAGGAGCCAACTATTAACCTAGCTCGGTTGTTAAGTGTAACCTCCACCCATAATAATTCACAGGAACTATCCACTTCTACTTCACTACATGATAAACTACTACTAACAGCGACAAACACGCCACCACCGTTGCATGCAATCTATCCTTTCTAAACACCGTCTGTGCCATTGTAAAAATTTCGGCAGAATTTATCTCTGGCTTCAGCCAGCTTTCTGTACCGATAATGATTTCAGCTTCGGTGCTTTCTATCAGCGCTTGAAGTCCCGGTACTTTACCAATGCAGCTTCGACAGTTGACAATTACAATACCGATTGCTGCTTGGCCCCCGCATGTCCTGACTTTGCCCCGCACCCTTTGAGGCTGCTGCCCTTTCTGTACTTGCCCGAGGCCATCTAACCTAAAAAACCGCCCAGTCCACGCCACACAACCCCTGCTACCCGTGTAGCCGCTTGCTGCGTGTAGTGGACTCCTGACCTATCCAGCGGAACCCGAAACCCCACCACCCTATGGCGCAAGTCAAGGAATCTGCAGCCCACACGGTCGCAGAACCGTCTCAGCCTCTGATTCAGACCCTCCACTCGGCTCTGTACCAAAGGTCCGCTGTCAGTCCTGTCGACGATGCTGCAGATGGTGAGCTCTGCTTTCATCCCGCTAGCGAGACTGGCAGTCTTCACCAAATCAGGTAGCCGCCGGAAGCCAGAGAGGATTTCCTCCGATCCATAGCGACACACATCATTGGTGCCGACATGAGCGACAACCTGCAGATGGGTGCACCCTGTACCCTTCATTGCATCCGAAAGGACCCTTTCCACATCTGGAATGACTCCCCCCGGTATGTACACGGAGTGCACATTGGTTTTCTTCCCCTCTCTTGCTGCCATATCCCTAAGGGGCCCCATTACGCGCCTGACGTTGGAGCTCCCAACTACCAGTAAGCCCACCCTCTGCGGCCTCCTGGATCTTGCAGACTGAGGGGCAACTTCTGAAACAGGACAAGCAGCCATGTCCGGCCGAAGATCAGTATCAGCCTGAGACAGAGCCTGAAACTGGTTCGTCAGACAAACTGGAGAGGCCTTCCGTTCAGCCCTCCGGAATGTCTTTCGCCCCCTGCCACACCTTGAGACGACCTCCCACTCGACCACAGGTGAGGGATCAGCCTCAATGTAGGCAGTATCCTGGGCAGCCACAGTCGTAGTCCGATCGGGGGATGCGTGGGACGAGCTGGCCGTCCCCGAGAAACCCCCATCCGGACCCTCACAGTGATGCCCATTGGCAACAGCCTCAAGCTGTGTGACCGAAGCCAACACTGCCTGAAGCTGGGAGCGAAGGGATGCCAACTCAGCCTGCATCCGAACACAGCAGTTGCAGTCCCTATCCATGCTAAAAACTGTTGTGCAAAGAACGTCTGAACTAATCTACAGAGAGCACAAAGAATTCGACACAAAATTTAAACGGTTATTAAAATACAAGATCGCCTAGTAAATGCAGTAATGCTGCTACTTGCGCACTGCTGACACACTGCTCGGCGGCGGAAGGAGACTACGCGATTTTACACTAATCAGGTACTAAAACGCGATGCTACAACTCTCAAATACTACAATACGCCCGAAATTTATGAATTAAACAACGCAAATACCAAAAACACGCAAAGAAATTAAGAATTAAACTATGTAACAAATAAGTGAGCTAAGAGTATGCGACTTGCTGCTGCAGCTGCTTATCCAATGGCGGCAGGGAGCACACTGGCTGTGACCAACCGACACTGGCCGTTCAAAACAAAAACAGAAGACAGACGACTACGCGAATTTACACTATTCAGGTACTAAAACGCGGTGCTACAACTCTCTAATACTACAATACTCCCGAAATTTATTAATTAAACAACGCAAATACCAAAAACACGCAAAGAAATCGGCGGCAGGTAGCTTGCTTTTGTATAAAAACAGCCAAAATGAAAATTAGAGACGGAATAAGCTTATTTATCAATTTGAGGAATAATTCGTACTTCGCTTATTTTGATTAAACCATATACTAGAAATTGAAGTTTTAATGACGTTAATAACCATCAGATTATTCGCTGGATAAAGCAAGTTTTGCCGTGAGAATGATCTGGAAGGAACATTCTGATTGGTCGTTTAGATCAACAGCCAATCAGAATTCCCGAGCGAATACAGTGGGGTGGGCAGTGAGTAGAGTAGTTCGAGGTAGTCGCTTGCTAACTAGTCTACGGATAACACCATGTTAGATAGCTCCGTAAAAATACTCTGAAAATTGAAGAAATAGTGAGTTAATTGCGGTTCGAATACCTCGTGAATGAAGCGACTGGGGTCACGAATATTTTAATGAAAGTTTGGTGTGTCTAAATTAAATAGTTTGAAAGTTATGAGCGTGTAAACTTTCTGGTCGTAGTAACAATTCCGCGTGGCATTTTCGTGCTCTGTACGGAATACTTTGGCGAGCTCTTCTTTCGAAGAAGACAACTGAAACGGCCGAATGTTTAACTCGCGAATAATAGTGGGTCGGTATGTGGTAGAACGTGAAAATTAGTCGGGTCGGACTTGAAAAAAATCTGGCTGATTTTCGAGTGAAGCTATGTTGTACAGACAGTGAACTTTGAATGACAAGAGCATTACCATATTAAACACGGACTTGATAGCCATTTCATGCGTTTCCATATGAATAAAAAGCAAATTCAATCTAATTTTAAATGCAAGTAGGCTGCATCCTCCGAACGCCCGATTTTTTTAAAAAATGAACTTTCAGGGACTGACTTACAACTCGAGTTACACGGCCTCTGTGTGGTACGCATTAGGTAGTGGTTTCACCAACGCTGCTTTACACTGCCTAGCACGTATCTGCTACTACAGAGTGAAGGGACGTCGGAAAGAAGCATATCGAAGTAGGTGGACTATCGATAAGTGAAAGAGAGAATGCAGACGACCGAACCCGCCCCGCCGCATGTGACTGATGGGTAGGTAGAGATGGACCAGTTGCCTGACCTCTACGCTATCTGGACCTAAACCCACCGGACTTTTATTTGTTGAGGCATTTGAAAGCTCTTATGTTATAACTCCAGTACAAGGTGTTCAGAGTGTCCGTGCCTGTATTACGGAAGACTTCCAAACCATACGTAATACTCCAGGGATACATCAGCGCATCCGAGATTCACTACGACGGTGCGTTGATGCATGTATCGATGCCCGCTGAGGGCATATTGAACATCACCTGTGAGAAAGAGCTGCATGTGGTAATGCTGGTGCGTTATGTTCGTGTGTGTTTTCCACGATTAATGAGCTGGAGAAAGTGAGTTACAAAATGGAAAAAAAGCGCTTCCAGGCCTATGTTCATATAACAATTCCTTTGTCTATGTGTGAGGACTGTGTCCTGCAATTTGTGCCGTATATTTCTGTTACATCCTGTATGTGCATTCATTGACAGCAGCAATTCCTGTCGGATTTCAAAGTGTCATTCAAAAGGCATGACGCTCGTCTCCAGTACATGTCGCTTAGGTTGTCTTTACGATCAATTTTCTTACGTCTTTTTACATGGCTGTGAATGGTACACCACCTCCTGTAGACACATTGGACAGTCAACAAACTGGGTAACTTCATATACGGTGTGGTGGCGGGAATCAGCTCTAGTGAAAAGGAAAGTCTGACAAGTTAAAAGTCTTAGCTGGGAAAAATGTATTACATATATTGAAACTGATGTAAGAGAAATACAAGACAAAACATACAAAATAAAGAAACATTTAAACAAAGAAGGTAAGGACAATCTGCAAATAAACGCAATATCTGAATCAAACTGGTTAAAGTACTATAAAACACACTGGACGGATGTGCAAGATACACAGTTGGTTCTGTCTGAACCAGGTAGGAATGTAGACTGCACCAAATACGCCAAAAATATCAATACTCGATTTTATGCATATATCCTGGCGATGTGATTATATATCTGAAGAGTGGAATGTAGACCAGATATGCCCAGTTTATAAAAAAGGAAACAGACAAAAAAATCAGAGCTACAGACGTATTAGCGTTCTGAATTCATGTGTTATAAACTATATGCTAGAATTTTAACAAAACGACTATCACCAATCGCTGAACCTTTGCTATTTAATGCCCAAGAGAGTTTTAGAAAAGGCAGATCATTGTCAGACTGTGTCTTCACCATGACACAAGTAATATAAAAACATCGTGAGTTCAGTTTACCGACTTTTCTTGTCTTAATTGACTACGAAAAGGCGTTTGATAAAGTAAATAGAAACAAACTATGGGAAATGTTAAGGAACAGAGGTATTCCACCACCTCTTATAAGAACTGTACAGGGTTTATATATGAATATCAAAACACGAATAAAAATAGCAGGCAGTAGACGTAAAATGGCTGAAATAAACCAAGGAGCTAGACAAGGATGTTCTCTCTCACCCTCTCTTCTTAATAATTATATCAACGTTGCAACCAGAACTTAGTTACAGACGGTAAAACATTTTAAATGCAATTTTGTCATATGATGACATGGATGGAGACCGTGGCTGTTGATGGTATTGGGACAGCAACCAGCCACAAATTTACTTTCGGTTCCTTTATTCAAAGGGTACCGTTACCGGTTTCTAATCGTTATGATTCATCTTCAGACGGTTAACGCGCATGTACCCATTGAATAAAGGAATTGGAAGTAAATTTTTGGCTTGTTGCTGTCCCAACACTATAAACATTTTAAAATTAACTATGTGTATGTTAATACACTACTTTTGCTGACGACCAAGTAATTGTTAGTCAGAATGAAAATGAATTACCAGAAGCAATCTTTAATTTAGGTGATATAGTCAGAGAATATAACCTGAAAGTCTCAGTCACAAAGACAAAATCAAAGGCATTTCTAGGACACCAGCCCATGCAAGTTAAAATTGAAACTGACGAGCAGATCATAGAGCAAGTTAATACATTTAAATATTTAGAGAGCAGTATTACATACAGGGCAAACAATGAAATGCAAAATAAGTTAGACCTATTTAACTACTTCTGCGGAACTTTACACAGAACATTGGGAAAGAAAGTCCACAGAGATACTCTACTAGAGTTCTACAAGGTAATGGCTATATCAGTATTGCTCTATGGATGCAAAAGGAGACAGATGAAAAGAGAATAGAACCACGTGAAATGATTTTCCTTAGATACGTGGCTGCATATACTTTGATGGATAGAAAGATAAATGTCAACATCTGAGCTGAACTGAATACAGGAAACAAAATTTACATCATCTTCATTTTCGTGGGTCTTTGCTCCACTTCAACTCGGAAACGACATTGTTACTATGAATTTGGCGATGTTAGTGTCGGTTGCCCTTTCTGTCGCCACCCCGGGACGGAATTAGTGTACCCCAGCTGTCAGCATCTAGTGCAAGCCATGAACTAGTACGAACGTTTTCAAATGTCTGCGAGTCGTGTAACTGAGGCGGGACATTGGGACCAGCCAGGCATTCACCTAGTGTGATGTGGAAAACCACCTAAAAACCACATCCAGGCTAGCCGGCTCACCGACCCTCGCCCTCAGTCCTCTGGGCGGATACGATCGGGAGCCGGCCTGCCTACCCGAGTCCAGGAAGGACCGCATTAGCGCCCTCGGCTAACCTGGCGTGTGCAAAATATAACTCACATAATAAAACAATATCATTTAAGATGGAAAGAATGTATAGGCCGTATGGCAGATGCAAGAATCACTAAAGCCATAAAACAATATAAAACCACGAGACGAAAGTTCTGTAGGGAGATCAATGAAGAGATGGCTTGACCAATTTTGAAGGAGAGATGCAGACTTTTGGATGTGTCGGACCCGTCCACGTACTATAGCCAGTTTATCTTGTTCTGTCACGCCTCTACATCGACCCATGTTACTACGCCGGTACCATGCGACCGACAGGTATACATATGCCACAGCTCTGTTATAATATTAATCAGTGATGAAGTGTAGCTTGCCTGCATGCCAACAGTTTGGCGCCACCTGCAATGATCTTTTAAGGAGGTGGTTAATATTTCTTTTCGGTGCGTTGTCTCCTTCTAATGTCACATCTTAAGTCTGTCAGAGACGTTAAGGATCGGAGACTGTTGTGTTGGAGGTGGTCCAGCGGTGTTCCTCTGGAATCTCCAGCACTCCGTGGAGGGCGTGGCCGAGGTCACATTCGTGTCGCGACGCGACGCCTGATTCATGAGGAATCCCGCCTCCCAGACGCTCGTGTCGCGCTCGCCGGCTCTCTTTTATTTGTCGCCGCGCTCTCAAACTCCGTTTTAGAACTCCGGATATACCGCGGACGCGCCCTGACGCGCCCTGCGGGCATTCCTTGAGGCCTCCAGCATGAGGATGCTTGTACAAGTGCCAACAGAGACTAACCGTTTCCGGACCAATGCCCGCGAAGCAAAGTATCTGTTACCGCAGTACCCTGTTTCAGAAGCGGGTAACCGCTGCTATTTACAGAAGTCAAACAACATCGGATCAAAAGTATTCGGACGCCCTCGTATAATGCAGAATTGATCACTAGATGTCACGAGAGGCAAATCCGCCAGTATAAAACGAGGCGGGAAATATTATGTTGTCAGTAGAGTAGCAGTAACGGCAAAATGGGTCGGTCAGGACAGCTCAGCAACTTCGAACGTGAAATAGTCATCGAGTATCACCTGAATGACAAATCCAAATCCTTCTAAAGCTGCCCAAGTCGACTGTTGATGTCACTATGAAATAACAACACCAAGGAACAATCACAGCTACATCAGGACCAGGCAGACATGTAATGACGAACAGAAACCATCGAACATTGCGGAGGATGGTTGTAAAAAGTCACACGAAATCAGCGAAAGCCGTCACTCGTGAGTTCCAAAGTGCAACCAGCGGTGCGTAGGCAGTTAAAATGGACGTGGTAGAATGGTCAAGCAGATCTTTATAAGTCACACATTTCTGTAGTGAATGCTAGGCAACGTTTGAGGTGGTGTAGACAAAGACTCCACTGGATAGGAATCATTTGTAGTGGAAGTAGTCACATCCATTAAATGGCTGGAAGTAAGTGTATGTTCACCGACGAAAACCAGCAATTTACTATTGCTCTTCCGAAGGGGGCTTTCACCAGGTAGAACTGATACAAGAAATAGGGAGTATCCAATGAAGGGCAGCGCGTTTCGCCACTGGTTAGTTTAGTGGCGACTACAGCGTCACGGAGATGAACATCCAACTCCAATGTCGACGCTACAAGACAGACACGGCGCACTGTGATGTAATGTGCCATTCAGATTCCGAGAATCGACGTTCTTAAAAGAGTCTGACAAACTATTGCCTCCTCCTACATGTTGTCGTTGTTGTTGTGGTCTTCAGTCCTGAGACTGGTTTGATGCAGCTCTCCATTCTACTCTATCCTGTGCAAGCTTCTTCAACTCCCAGTACCTACTGCAACATACATCCTTCTGAATCTGCTTAGTGTATTCATCTCTTGGTCTCCCTCTACTATTTTTACCCTCCACGGTGCCCTCCAATACTAAATTGGTGATCCCTTGATGCCTCAGAACATGCCCTACCCACCGATCCCTTCTACTGGTCAAGTTGTGCCACAAACTCCTCTTCTCCCCAATTCTATTCAATACACACCATACAAATACTTTCAGAAACGACTTCCTGACACTTAAATCTATACTCGATGTTAACAAATTTCTCTTCTTCAGGAACGCTTTCCTTGCCATTGCCAGTCTACATTTTATATCCCCTCTACGCTTGACCATCAGTTATTTTGCTCCCCAAATAGCAAAACTCCTTTACTACTTTAAGTGTCTCATTTCCTAATCTAATGCCCTCACCATCACCCGATTTAATTCGACTACATTCCATTATCCTCGTTTTGCTTTTGTTGATGTTCATCTAATACGCTCCTTTCAAGACACTGTGCATTCCGTTCGACTGCTCTCCCAAGTCCTTTGCTGTCTCTGACAGAATTACAATGTCATCGGCGAACCTCAATGTTTTCATTTCTTCTCCGTGGATTTTAATACCTACTCCGAATTTTTCTTTTGTTTCCTTTACTGCTTGCTCAATATACAGATTGAATAACATCGGGGAGATGCTACAACCCGGTCTCACACCCTTCCCAACCACTGCTTCCCTTTCATGTCCCTCGACTCTTATAACCGCCATCTGGTTTCTGTACAAACTGTAAATAGCCTTTCGCTCCCTGTATGTGTCTCACGAAAAGACCATGAATGCTAAATCATGGACGCAAAGGAATTAAAGACATTAGCTGTCAGTGGGCACTGATATATATCAGTGGGGCAAGTTGGAAATTTGTGTCACACAGGTATTCGAACCGAGGTCTCATGCTTGCTGGGCAGATGCGTAGCGGTCAACCTGTACCCTAGCACGCCTTCAGGCAGACCCAAATTCTCAACTTATTAATGATGTAATGTCCTTGCTCATTCATTTCATTACCTGTGGAATCTCGCCGATTCGCGAAGGAATAGACGCCGCATATATAATTAAGGCTAAAACGGTCAATGATTCCTTCAGTGCAGATTTGCATAAAGGTTGAACTCTTACAAGGTAGGCGAGATGCCGCGAGTAATGAAGCTAATGAGGAGGGTCACTACATCAGTAATGTGAGGTGTATGTTGAGCATTTGGGTCTGACAGTAGGCGTGTTGGGGTTATCCGTTCGGATATGGCGACCACTGTGCCCGGATGGGGCACAGAGGTGAGCGGTTTGTCTTAAAGAGTCCGGTTTCATCAACCATCATGGCGTTTTCCTACCTCCAAGGAACGATTATGTTAACATTTCCTTTGGATCACGAATGAGCAAAGGCGTATGAAGTAGAACGGATTATACGGGATGAAATGCCGCAAGATGTTCTCGGAATTTATTTTTCGATCCTCAGTACTACTGTGTACCGGGTGGCTGTAATTAAACTTTCACTACTTAACACGTTATAACACGGAGACTAATTACCGTACGAGTACGAAACTCGGTAGCATTAATGTCCAGAGTATAGGGTGCATGATTTCTATACGGCACAGCGCCACCGTCCAGTTCCAACTATGGCCACCAGGTACCGTGATCAGTCATCGTCATTCATAGTCTCACACACCTGACCAGTCGAAGTGCAGTTATTGACGTGTCAACATGAACTTGGATAAAATGAGCAGGGCATTACTGGTGAAGCTCTATTATCAAAATAACAGTAATTCTGCAGTTGCACTTCGAGAATATCGCCGGATGAAAGAATTAGGGAAGGGTCTTCTTTCTCCACCTGTTGTGCAGAAGATGATGAAGTAGTTCAGATCAAATGGAGAGTTGGGCGTCGATCCGGGAAGAGGTCGACGACCAGTTGCACTACAGGTGGTTGATGAAATCGGTATTGCTATGGCAGACAACGCTGTGCGCAATTCCCGATCGTCAGGCAGTGCGCGTGCTATGTCACGACAGTTGAACATCGCGTGGTCCACTGTACAGAAGGTGCTTCGAACCATTTTGAAATGGTATCCGTACAAGATCCATATCGTACAACAGCTTGCACCACAGAACGCACAACGACGTGCTGATTTCGCTATCCTCTTTCTCAGAAGGATTGAAGCTGACGAGGGCTGGCCCTGGACCATCCGATGGACAGGCGAAGCTCATTTTTCTTTTTGGGTGAGGCGAACACAGAATTGCCGAATATCTTCATCTCCAGTCACTGTGCATGACGTTCCTCTGTATGGTGAACGTCTTACCGTATGGTGTGACTTCACGGCTACGTTCATCATTGGCCCTTTCCTTTTTGAACAGGTTGACGCTCAAGGACCAAAGACGTTCAGTGAGGCTGGTCAGCGTTACTGCAATATGGTTCGCCAGCATGTCATACCCGCGCTGTAGGAGAGACGCATTGAACTCAACAGTTTTCACGTAAGATTGGGCCCCATCGCACATCGCTCGTGAAGTTCACCTGCTTCTCCGAAACACATTTGGAAACAATCGAATTATCAGCCGATCATTTCCAGATGCTTGGCCGACACGATCACCTGATCTCATTCCCCGTGATTTCCGGTTGTGGGGCTATCTGAAGCAGAAGGTTTACCAGGGGAACATTCACAAATGTGCTGATCTGAAGCGCAGAGATAACCAGCAAACCTACGGACGTGTTCCTGCGCTTTCAGACTCTTCTGGACACTGATGGGCCCCACATTGAGCCCCTTTTGTAGTATTAGTAAATGTAAATATGATGTACAGCAGCAGCACATTAAAAATGTTTCAGTTGAATTGATTCTGCATTATTTCTCTTCCCCATGTCGTCGACAGCAATACTATCAAGTTTGCTCCTCGTACGGTAGTTAGTTTCCGTGCAGTTGTCGTGGTCTTCAGTCCTGAGACTTGTTTGATGCAGCTCTCCATGCTACTCTATCCTGTGCAAGCTTCTTCATCTCCCAGTACTTACTGCAACCTACATCCTTCTGAATCTGCTTAGCGTATTCATCTCTTGGTCTCCCTCTACGATTTTTACCCTCCACGCTGCCCTCCAATACTAAATTGGTGATCCCTTGATGCCTCAGAACATGTCCTACCAACCCGTCCCTTCTTCTTGTCAAGTTTTGCCACAAACTCCTCTGCTCCCCAATTCTATTCAATACCTCCTCATTAGTTATGTGATCTACCCATCTAATCTTCAGCATTCTTCTGTAGCACCACATTTCGAAAGCTTCTATTCTCTTCTTGTCCAAACTATTTATCGTCCATGTTTCACTTCCATACAAGGCTACACTCCATACAAATACTTTCAGAAACGACTTCCTGACACTTAAATCTATACTCGATGTTAACAAATTTCTCTGCTTCAGAAACGCTTTCCTTGCCATTGCCAGTCTACATTTTATATCCTCTCTACTTCGACCACCATCAGTTATTTTGCTCCCCAAATAGCAAAACTCCTCCTTTCAAGACACTGTCCATACCGTTCAACTGCTCTTCCAAGTCCTTTGCTGTCTCTGACAGAATTACAATGTCATCGGCGAACCTCAAAGTTTTTATTACTTCTCCATGGATTTTAATACCTACTCCGAATTTTTCTTTTGTTTCCTTTACTGCTTGCTCAATATACAGATTGAATAACATCGGGGAGAGGCTATAATCCTGTCTCACTCCCTTCCCAACGACTGCTTCCCTTTCATGCCCCTCGACTCTTATAACTGCCATGTGGTTTCTGTACAAATTGTAAATAGCCTTTCGCTCCCTGTTTCCCTGTTTTTTACCCCTGCCACCTTTAGAATTTGAAAGAGAGTATTACAGTCAACATTGGCTAAAGCTTTCTCTACGTCTACAAATGCTCTTCCAACGTAGGTTTGCCTGTTCAAATGGTTCAAATGGCTCTGAGCACTATGGGACTCAACTGCTGAGGTCATTAGTCCCCTAGAACTTAGAACTACTTAAACCTAACTAACCTAAGGACATCACAAACATCCATGCCCGAGGCAGGAATCGAACCTGCGACCGTAGCGGTCTTGCGGTTCCAGACTGCAGCGCCTTTAACCGCACGGCCACTTCGGCCGGCTAGGTTTGCCTGTCCTTAATCTTTCTTCTAAGATAAGTCGTAAGGTCAGTATTGCCTCACGTGTCCCAACATTTCTACGGAATCCAAACTGATCTTCCCTGAGGTCGGCTTCTACAAGTTTTTCCATTCGTCTGTAAAGAATTCGCGTTAGTATTTTGCAGCCGTGACTTATTAAACTGATAGTTCGGTAATTTTCACATCTGTCAACGCCTGCTTTCTTTGGGATTGGAATTATTATTCCGTGTTATAACATGTTAAATAGGGAAAGTTTAGTTATAACTACCCGGTACATAAAGCTGGGGAATGAAGAGCTGTGTGCCGACGTTGTGCGGCGCCACAGTAATGATGAGGTACTCTGACAGCCGGTTTTGGCCTCCGGACGCTGAGGGTTTTCGAACTCACATTTGAGGTGCCGTCGGACGCTGTGGTGGCCGTCTCTAAACCTTATGGTAACGTCGTCAGTCACGTTGCTGAAACATGGGAGGCGTTCGAAACATACCGTGTCCTCAATGGTGTCCGTCAGATAAAAACTGAACTGTGGATACACGTGCCTTCCAACTTGCTTACTGCCAGGTGAATGGCTCTAGTAATGTACTCAGAAAAATGGTTCAAATGGCTCTAAGCACTATGGGACTCAACATCTGAGTTCATCAGTCCCCTAGACTTAGAACTACTTAAACCTAACTAACCTAAGGACATCACAAACATCCATGCCCGAGGCAGGAATCGAACCTGCGACCGTAGCGGTCTTGCGGTTCCAGACTGCAGCGCCTTTAACCGCACGGCCACTTCGGCCGGCTAGGTTTGCCTGTCCTTAATCTTTCTTCTAAGATAAGTCGTAAGGTCAGTATTGCCTCACGTGTCCCAACATTTCTACGGAATCCAAACTGATCTTCCCTGAGGTCGGCTTCTACAAGTTTTTCCATTCGTCTGTAAAGAATTCGCGTTAGTATTTTGCAGCCGTGACTTATTAAACTGATAGTTCGGTAATTTTCACATCTGTCAACGCCTGCTTTCTTTGGGATTGGAATTATTATTCCGTGTTATAACATGTTAAATAGGGAAAGTTTAGTTATAACTACCCGGTACATAAA
This sequence comes from Schistocerca americana, assembly GCF_021461395.2. Lineage (NCBI taxonomy): Eukaryota > Metazoa > Arthropoda > Insecta > Orthoptera > Acrididae > Schistocerca > Schistocerca americana. Next base: position 470,882,078 of record NC_060125.1, read on the forward strand.
GCTGGGGAATGAAGAGCTGTGTGCCGACGTTGTGCGGCGCCACAGTAATGATGAGGTACTCTGACAGCCGGTTTTGGCCTCCGGACGCTGAGGGTTTTCGAACTCACATTTGAGGTGCCGTCGGACGCTGTGGTGGCCGTCTCTAAACCTTATGGTAACGTCGTCAGTCACGTTGCTGAAACATGGGAGGCGTTCGAAACATACCGTGTCCTCAATGGTGTCCGTCAGATAAAAACTGAACTGTGGATACACGTGCCTTCCAACTTGCTTACTGCCAGGTGAATGGCTCTAGTAATGTACTCAGAAAAATGGTTCAAATGGCTCTAAGCACTATGGGACTCAACATCTGAGTTCATCAGTCCCCTAGACTTAGAACTACTTAAACCTAACTAACCTAAGGACATCACACACGTGCATGCCCGAGGCAGGATTCAAACCTGCGACCGTAGCAGCAGCGCGGTTCCGGACTGAAGCGCCTAGAACCGCTCGGTCACAGCGGCCGGCCGTCATGTACTCTATCCAGCAGCGCACTCTTCCATGTTGTGGCCAGGAAGGCCATGGCCATTCTGAGTGTCTCCGAAGCAGACTGGTTCAGAGGCCAATGAGAGATATCGCTCTCTCTTCGGCGCCTATTATGTTACCTCTATCTTACACGTCCGCGATGGGGAAAGCGATACTTTTCAAATTGACTTGTAATACTACTTTTACGCCATTGCTTCTTCGACCTACAGATTGAACAGTAGGGTCGAAAGACTACATCCCTGTCTCACACGCTTTCTAATACGAGCACTTCGTTCTTGGTCTTCGAGTCTTATTGTTCCCTCTGTCAGCCTTGATAGTTGAGTTGTCAGCGTGATGGATTGCCGTCCTACGGGCCCGGGTTCGATTACCGGCTGGGTCGGAGATTTTCTCCGCTCAGGGACTGGGTGTTGTGTTGTCTTCATCATCATTTCATCATTTCATCCCCATCCGGCGCACAGGTCGCCCAATGTGGCATCGAATGTAATAAGACCTGCACCAAGGACCTGCCGGACCTGCCCCGTAAGGGGCCTCCCGGCGAATGACGCCATACGCTCATTTCATTTCCATTGTTCCCTCTTGGTTCTTGCGCATATAGTGTATTATGCATCTTTTCCTATAGCTTACAAACATTAACAGCTAAGAAAATTGATTTGCAACACAGTTTCAGTAAAGCAAATTACTAAATACATATTGCATAATTATGAATAGTTAATCATTGGTTTCAAAGTCACAGGTTACAAAATACATAAAAAGATGACAAGCAAATTGTAGTGTTGTTAGGTTAGAGGTTATCAACGGTGCGGGTAGCAAAGAGCCTCACCATTTCCGCAACTGAATGACCCCTCAGCCACGCTCTTGATGAAGCTTACCGGGATGGCGGATGACGTGGCTACTCTCCTACGGCAGGGCGCAAAGTTCCGCAAGTTTGTGGCAAGTTTGCCTCCGCGGCGTCAAGAAACTGTGGCACTTTGCGGAAATCTTGCGAGAAACTCTGTACTTGCCCCCCCCCCCCCCCCATGTCAACCTTCCTCCAAATCCCGAAAGCTTTCCATCATCTTCAGTCGAAACTTCGGCAGGGCTAATATCCCTCATTCACTATTGTACTTGTAAGCTTAGTCTTTAAGAAATCCCTCTGTGAAGTAAACACTGCAGAATTATTGTCAGATATCTAGTTTCCACTGCAGCGCTGAATTCTCGTGACACCGGATTAGAAGGTGTTAACCTCAATAATATTTGTGAACGTTTGCGTTATCATAATTCTGCTTTCTCACTGATGTAAACGAATCGTCTGATACCATAATAATATCCATTACAAAGATATCGATATTAACTTCCTTTTTAATTGAGTAATCCACGAAATCTTTGTTCACCGAACTGGTATTGAAGTGTTCCTTCAAAAACCGGATGTGGCAGGAAGATCGGTTTACACATTTAACCATTTTTCAGGCACTTTGGATGCTATTTCATCACTGAAACTTTCGGAACTCATTGTCCATGAGTTCTAATAATAAGTAAACCATAAATTGTAAATTGACATTTTTTGTAAGTTTCATTAACGCCCCGCCCCCCCCCCCCCCCCCCCTTAGATCCGAAGCAGTGTTTCAAACTGCGATAAGTAGTTTCGAAGAGCTTATAGTATTTCTGAAGTTTCTGTTTTGAACATTAAACGATATACCGCCTCATGTGGAAGATCGTTATTTACACGCCTGAAAATAGAAGAAACGGAATATTACATCGCCCCAGGCAGAGAGGAAATGAAGCAGCAGGGAAAACTTCTGTTCCCTACATTTATCGACTAGGTTTATTTTTTTGTTTACGTCTTAAATCACGAGCCTTCTTATAAGACAATATGTAGTTTAATGTTCAAAACAGGTAATTCCTTAATTCCAATAACTGCAATTTCTCCGAAATTAATTACTAGATTCCCGTGAAACACAGCTGTATTCGGTTCTGTCAGATCGATGACTGTGGCAGACAGAAACGTTTGGCTCAGTGTAATTTTACAAGGAAGTACGGAGGTAGGTAGCACACGTTCGAGCAGAACAACTTAAACTTAGCACAAATGTTGCATCTGGAATACAACAATCCAAAAAGAAGTTAGAAGTTATTACTTACTCTTGTTCGCAGCTGACTGCCTCGCGTAGGACCTGGATTCGATTCTCAGTACTGCCATAGATTTTTCCGCGGTAGAGCGACTGGGGCGGAGTGAAGTCACCCCCGTGATGCCAGTTGAGGAGCTGCTTAACTGAAGTGTAGCATCTCCAGGTCTCGAAAACGGTTAACGACGGGGAAAGCGGTGTGCTGACCCCACGACCCTCCCTACCGCATTCCAGGACCCACTGGCGGAGGATGACGCGGCGGTCGGTCGGTTCCGATAGGGCCGCTAGGGGCTGTGGACGGAGTTTACATTTATGTTACTTATTCTTACTGTTGACAGCGATGGACGCAGAGAGGGGATTTCACAGAGTAAGTTGCACATGTCGGGGCCACGCTACCATTGCGCAAATAGGGTGGCGAGTAGTTGGAAGAGAGTACATGTTCTTGGTTTCCTGCAGACACAGTTCTGATGACGAGGATGATATGTGGTTTGTGGGGCGCTCAACTGCGTGGTTATGAGCTCACGCACAAATTCACAATCTTTGCACTGTCCAGTCTCGCCACTCTGCCGAATGATGATGAAATGATGAGGACAACACAAACACCCAGGCCCCAGGGAGAGAAAATCCCCGACCCGGCCGGGAATCGAAATCCAGAAGCAGCAACGATAGACACTGGAGCTGGACACAGTTCTATTGCGATACGGATAATACACTCCTGGAAATGGAAAAAAGAACACATTGACACCGGTGTGTCAGACCCACCATACTTGCTCCGGACACTGCGAGAGGGCTGTACAAGCAATGATCACACGCACGGCACAGCGGACACACCAGGAACCGCAGTGTTGGCCGTCGAATGGCGCTAGCTGCGCAGCATTTGTGCACCGCCGCCGTCAGTGTCAGCCAGTTTGCCGTGGCATACGGAGCTCCATCGCAGTCTTTAACACTGGTAGCATGCCGCGACAGCGTGGACGTGAACCGTATGTGCAGTTGACGGACTTTGAGCGAGGGCGTATAGTGGGCATGCGGGAGGCCGGGTGGACGTACCACCGAATCGCTCAACACGTGGGGCGTGAGGTCTCCACAGTACATCGATGTTGTCGCCAGTGGTCGGCGGAAGGTGCACGTGCCCGTCGACCTGGGACCGGACCGCAGCGACGCACGGATGCACGCCAAGACCGTAGGATCCTACGCAGTGCCGTAGGGGACCGCACCGCCACTTCCCAGCAAATTAGGGACACTGTTGCTCCTGGGGTATCGGCGAGGACCATTCGCAACCGTCTCCATGAAGCTGGGCTACGGTCCCGCACACCGTTAGGCCGTCTTCCGCTCACGCCCCAACATCGTGCAGCCCGCCTCCAGTGGTGTCGCGACAGGCGTGAATGGAGGGACGAATGGAGACGTGTCGTCTTCAGCGATGAGAGTCGCTTCTGCCTTGGTGCCAATGATGGTCGTATGCGTGTTTGGCGCCGTGCAGGTGAGCGCCACAATCAGGACTGCATACGACCGAGGCACACAGGGCCAACACCCGGCATCATGGTGTGGGGAGCGATCTCCTACACTGGCCGTACACCACTGGTGATCGTCGAGGGGACACTGAATAGTGCACGGTACATCCAAACCGTCATCGAACCCATCGTTCTACCATTCCTAGACCGGCAAGGGAACTTGCTGTTCCAACAGGACAATGCACGTCCGCATGTATCCCGTGCCACCCAACGTGCTCTAGAAGGTGTAAGTCAACTACCCTGGCCAGCAAGCTCTCCGGATCTGTCCCCCATTGAGCATGTTTGGGACTGGATGAAGCGTCGTCTCACGCGGTCTGCACGTCCAGCACGAACGCTGGTCCAACTGAGGCGCCAGGTGGAAATGGCATGGCAAGCCGTTCCACAGGACTACATCCAGCATCTCTACGATCGTCTCCATGGGAGGATAGCAGCCTGCATGGCTGCGAAAGGTGGATATACACTGTACTAGTGCCGACATTGTGCATGCTCTGTTGCCTGTGTCTATGTGCCTGTGGCTCTGGCAGTGTGATCATGTGATGTATCTGACCCCAGGAATGTGTCAATAAAGTTTCCCCTTCCTGGGACAATGAATTCACGGTGTTCTTATTTCAATTTCCAGGAGTGTACAAACGCATCATAGTGTGCGAGGGAATTAGCGCTGCAGCTGGTAGCGTACTCCAGAGTTGGAGTACGCGGGACAGTGTGTTGTTTGTGAGGAAAACGTTCTTATTGCAGACAGATTCTGGCGGCATTTGAACGAAATGCAAAGTCGCTTCCCGCCGTAGTGAGTTTGCACCAACACTTTGACCAATGCCGCACAGATGTGGGTGATGTTGCTCTGGAAGGAAAGCCGTCGACATCGGCCACAGGCAAGAGGTACAGGCAATCTTTTCGGCAAGCTGAAAGAACATCTAGGGAGAAAGCGATTTCCACCGACGAGGACGTTCACGCAGCCGTTCTCGGATGGCACTGAGACCAAGGAGCACATCTCTGTCGTCGAAGAACAGAATGATTGGTAGAAGGCTCCGACCGTTGTTTATGTAGACTTGGTGACTATGTTGAGAAATATGTCGTGTACTTGTGTCGCTTGGAAGTGTAGTAAGGCATTCAACGAAAGACATACCATAATGTTGTGTAACTTACGTTTTGAAATGGCTCGTAATATTAAGTCACACGAGATGTAAGATATGTACAACAAGGAATCTGAAAAGAGATGTGACTGAAAGTACAGGAACGCGATACAGTACAAAGGTGGTTGATTGATCCTTTATTCTTTCTATTTAACTGTCATTTACATTCATCCTACTGAGGGCAGGCTGGCAGCGGCCACATTTCCTCTATTCAGCTCACATAATTTTAAAATGTGATATAAAATAATTTAGGAGGTTCAAATGAGTGAAGATGTTCAGGACAAGATGATGCTAATGTGATGGTGTGATGGAGGATCCTCGTAACTGTGGGTGGGGACTGTGATTTGGGTGTGAGATGTCTGTGTTGGAAAGAACTGATAACTGGGATGTAGGTGTTAGGATATGAATAGGAGATCAGCATTGCAAGAAGAGTTAGGGTCTTCATTTTAGATGAGTAGAGTCGCTCCTGGTTGGAATAAAAGGTATAAGTACGTTTCAGGGATGAGTTCGTGATCTGGGATTGGAAGGCTACTGAAATTAGGCAGGAGAAGGAAATGAATTGCTTACAAATGAAGGAAAGATGGAATGTGTTGAAAGAGGCGCGACAGCTGGTCGGCCGGCCGGAGTGGCCGAGTGGTTCTAGGCGCTACAGTCTGGAGCCGCGCGACCGCTGCGGTCGCAGGTTCGAATCCTGCCTCGGGCGTGGATGTGTGTGATGTCCTTAGGTTGGTTAGGTTTAAGCAGATCTAAGTTCTAGGGGACTGTTGACCTCAGAAGTTAAGTCCCATAGTGCTCAGAACCATTTGAAACAGCTGGCCGGGTTGGTCAAGCATGAGAGAGACTGTATGGTATTGGAACTCAGTTTTACGCTAGATGTAGGCAAGAGAAGGGGTTCTAAGTGTGTGAGGAGGTGTGGACACTTTACGAGATGTAGACTGTACGAGATGTAAAACTAGAATTTTGTATGACCAATAAATTGAAAACGCTAATTCGATCAGGAAAAGCTAAAATATCAGAATTTTCGAACCCAGAAATCTACAAAATTTCTTACGAAAATTGCACGAAATTCTACATCGTTCAAAAGGGAAGAAAGACAATATTAGATTCAAGGAACATTCGAGAGCATGTCAAAGCAATCAATCAACTTTCTACCTACATCATCAAAATGAAAACCACAAAGCAGAACACATTGAAAACACTGCACAAATTTTACACAGAATGTATAAAGGACGTACTATAGATATTTTAGAAGAATTAGAGGTATACACACATAAGAGAAGTTTCCCGAAAGACTTACTAAATGAACAATCAGACCTCAAACGCTTCGTAGAAAATTTTATTGAAATTTCCTATCACGAGAAAGGAAACACATATGAAATCCGGATAACTTATTCACAAAAAATTTAACTCAGTAGTTTCTACGCTATAAACACACCACCCCTTACTCCCAAGGTTGAAAAATCTGTAACATACAACACCCAAGGATCTGAAGTTCCAAATAGATGTCAAACAATTATCAAGAAAAATTTCATTTTATAAAAGTACAAGATTATAATAATTCTGTATTATGTTGTAACAGACTGCCCACAGTTGCCATACTATTGTCAACTCCATCTAAATGTAAATGAAACTGTACGGTAATTTATAAAAAAATGACGCTACTGGTTGTAAGTAAGATGTAAATAAGATTCACCATTCACAACGCTCACGGGTGCACTTGAAAATGGCATTGTCGGTCGAAAAAGGTGTGCTTGTTGTACAAAAATCTCTAAATACAAGCAAATAAAGATTACGTTGAAGCTACGGGAATTGACTTCTTGTAAAATGTCGTCCTTCGGCTAAGTTAATGCTGACCGTACGCCCTACTGACAAAAAAAAGCTATTTACAAAGTTTCAAGAAAGAGTACTAACTGAGAAATCTAGGAATATACTACAGCTCCGTAAATATCGCTCCCAAAGTGACCACTAAGATAAAATTAGCCTTACTGCAGCCCGGACAGAAGTGTACAAGCCATTAGTGTTCCCGCACGCCATGAGCGAATGGAACGGGAAGAAACTTTAATATGTTGTACAGTGGAAGTGCCCTCTGTCATGCATCTCACAGTCCTTGAAGAATATAGATGTAAACCGTCAACCACATTCCTCTCGCTGCTCCCTCACTTAATCCCTTTCGCTAAAGCTCCGGATTGCCATCATTCCTCCCCAATGGCCACCGATCGTAACTGTCTGCCAGACAATTATTCTCCCTAGAGACTCAGCCCTCCTTAGATCCAATTACTGCTGGAAATTACTCTCGATCCTCTTGATGAGATTCCAGTACTGACAACATCTTACCCAAAAGAAGCTGAAAATATCCCGACGTTATTAATCCTGACAACCCAAGATCGCGAAATTGTCGGTGACGAATCGAAGTAATCATGGTGACTTGTGTAATTAAAGTTGTCACAATTTTTTTACCTTTTAAATTATCCTAATAATTTTTCTGCACATCTGAGAACCTATAGCAGCTTGAAAGAGCAGTATACAGATGCTCTATGAAGCACCCCTAAGGCTTAAAGACAATCAAGTTTATTTATAGTTACATCTCCTCCATAATTTGCGAAGACAGATGATAGGAAAGAGAAATTCTTACTGTGCTTTACTTTACGTTACATGTGGCGCTACCGATCACATTTCTTTCTGTCGAATGGTTTGTTTGTCCATTCGGTGTTGATGTTCATCCTGCCTGTGTCCTCCTGGATGTTATCTCACCACGTAATTCTGGGTCTTCCTTTTCCTCTCGTTTCATCTATTGTCTTGCTAAATACTATTTTAAGATGTATACAGAGGGGTCCAAATAAATGTACCCACTGTTTAAAAGTCAATAACTTGCAAACTAATTGACGGAGTTGTCTCATTTTTGGTGAAAGTGTAGCTTAAAGTCAACTTAAAGATATCACTGTAGGTGTTCGAAATGGTCACCATTAACGTCCACACACAAACGATGCCGCCACACTGCAGCACGAACTACTGACTGCAACGTGTTCAGTTGGATATTTGCACATGAATGTACGATGGATTCTCGAAGTTCATCCAATGTGCGTGGCTTTTGTCGTTAAACGACGTCCTTTAGTGTTCCCCACAGGTAAAAGTCCAGAGGAGTTAGGTCTGGGGAACCTGGTGGATACTCCACAGCACCTCTATGACCTATCCATCTTCCTGGTTAATTTTGGTAGTGGGCTGGGGCACCATCTTGTTGAAAGCAAATTCTTCCGTCTCCATACAAGTCTCGGATGGCAGGTAAAATGGATGTCTGAAGCTTCTGAAGGTACACCTCACTGGTAACTGTGCTGGTGGAAGATCGTTTGTGTGTGGATGTTAATGGTGACCATTTCGAACACCTACAGTGATATCTTTACGTTGGACATTAAGCTACACTTTCACCAAAAATGAGACAACTCCGTCAATTAGTTTGCATGTTATGGACTTTTAAACAGTGGATACATTTTTTTGGACCCTTCTGTATTTTCCATCATTCTTGCAACGCTGCCTGTCCAGTTCAACCTTCTCTTCAAAATCTGAAGATTTTACGATGTCTGTACAGCTCTCTTAATTCTTCATTTTTCTTATTCTCCATTCCTTATTATTTTCATCATATACCTATCGAAAAACATTTCTTTGTAATTTTCTTTCAAATAATAACCAATATTCTTCATCTTTCTTTCTAAATATTAACACCTCGCATCTGTATAATGTTACTAGTATAATAGTCTAATGATACAAGCTGATTTTGAAGTTAGTACTAAGTGATCTTTTCTTTAAGATATTGATAAAAATCAAAAACTGTTTTGTTCGCTTTTGCTAGACTGGCATCTATTTCTGTATCCGTTCTATTGCTGTTCCTAAAAAGAACTGTTGTTTCTAAAAACACTCCCTGAGTACCTGAAGCGGTCAGCTGTCTTGAAAGTGATTCCATCTACAGCCAAAGGATCTCTGTTATGGTGACAATGCACTGCTTTCTTTAGACAAACAGGCGAATCAAAAGTTTGCTAGACCAAGGCAAACTCTATGGCAATATCTATTAAGCTGTAAGTGATACTGAACCGTCGCAGGTTTACCTTTCATTTAACTGACTGATGCCGGCCGGAGTGGCCGTGCGGTTCTAGGCGCTACAGTCTGGAACCGAGCGACCGCTACGGTCGCAGGTTCGAATCCTGCCTCGGGCATGGATGTGTGTGATGTCCTTAGGTTAGTTAGGTTTAATTAGTTCTAAGTTCTAGGCGACTGATGACCTCAGAAGTTAAGTCGCATAGTGCTCAGAGCCATTTGAACCATTTTTTAACTGACTGATTAATTTCGACATGTATAATAACTCATTTTACGCCGAGAGTGTCCTTTCAATGTTTCCTCTAGCTAATTAACTTCTGCATTCAAGAATGCTTCCGTGTATATTTTTTCTTCTGTTGGTGTCACACCTCCTCTCTCATCCTTTGATCCCATGATGTATGTGGATGGATAAACGTAATTATGCATGAAATATATAATAATCCGGGTTAGTCAAAGATGGTAGCAGTAGGGTAGTTTAGCACCAACATAACAACGTGAGTAGATTCGGCAGGGAGTTCGTGATTCCAAAGATAGTGGGGATGAGCAGGACAGAGTTTGTGAGGTTGGTTATCACTGAGGTCCTACCCCCACCACCAGTTTTTTTGAATGGTTGGCGGTTGGTCCTGGAACGCGCCATGTTAGGACTCTCTGGGGCCGCCGATTGAACGAGACGGACGCAGGAGTGCGGCGCTCGTCGTGGATGGTGAGAAAAGTTATTCATAATGTAGGTTTTTTGGGGTAACATTGATTATGAAGCATGTTCGGGTGTGAATTAATACCGGGAAACGTTCAGCGATATTTTATTAGTAGAAATTTTTCAAATTAATGTGTTTCAACTAGCGGACTTAGGTGCGAGGTGATCGAGGGCATGAACCAACGGTTCTTGTTCTTAGGTCAATAGCGGATAGGTTCATTAATGTTTCATTTGTTGCATAGTTTCGTTCTGGATATATGATTCAACGGTTTATTTTACTCGTTTCTTTGTTGTCGAACTTGGCCACGTGTTGCCAGCATTCATAACGGTAGTCACTGGATTTGCCATTCGTTAATAATGTATGAATAATGTGGAGTCATGAAGCCTGGTCTGGTTTGCTCACGTTGCATTGCGGTTGCATAATACGCGGTTTCAGCATGAACCTATCCGCATGTTACTGCATGTGTAGTAACACAAGTAATGTTTGAGAGAGTCAGAGGTAATATTCTTCCCTACTCCGCGCGTTAAATAGGTGTGACAATAACTAAATGGTGTTAAGAGGCCACCATTCAGTAACATTCATTTTCACCCATTTTAATCATTAGTAGATGAAACTGGTGACTAGGTGTTGACTATGTTTCCGGTATGACGAGATGCAAGAGATAGTGAATAGATTTCATGTATGTTTTGTCACAAGGAGTGATATTTTCCTTAAACGTTTTGTGACAGAGAGTAATAGTTTTCTTAAATGTTGTGTCACAGAGAGTAATAGTTCTCTTTAATATTATCGAAATAAATCAGAATGATGATTGAAATTCTCTCTTAGCGTTATTTAGTATCATTCATCCATACCACTGAGATAATGACTATATTCTATGAATTTTCAATCCAGGCATATCCATTGTATGCATTATGCACTTCATGCGACTAACTGAGTTTATACTATCAGAAAAAGGAAGTCTTACCGTCCCTAGTGTGGACGTATTGTTGCATGGCCATTCACCGATGTTGCGTTATCCGTTGCTTCATTTTTAAATTAGAATACTATCTTTTCTAGCGGGTTTGATTACCCATATCTCAATTTATCGGGCCTAATTGAAAAAATTAGACACATGGCGGTAGAAATGGGAACCATGGAGCACTGCATCCGCTTATATTAAAGGGAGATACTTCTTACATGAAAATTAATCAGCTTAACAAACAAGGGGTAGACTTTCAATACATACACTGATAAGCCAAAACATTATGACCACTGCATACAACGACGTTGGATGCCGCCTGCTAGTGTTGCGGGCACGTGACCCGGTAACGAAAGTATTTAAGGCCGGTATTACACTATCAAATTTCTTTGTCAAAGATTTGATCAAAGATGTGATCAAATATTCCGTCAAATATATTTGACAAAGATCTTTGACGTAGCGCTAGAAGGGGTATTACACTGTCATCATATTTTTCGTCAAAGTTCAAGATGGCTGACAACAACAACTTGTTATTAACCGCAGCAGTTGCATGTACCACAATTGCACTGTGTGCACATGCGGAAGAGAAGAGGAGGAAAAAAAGGAAACATACCTGGGTGAAGCTGTGGGTCTTGCGACGACACGATAAAAGCATTCAACAAAACTTGTTACGTGAGCTTATAGTGGAGGACGTCAAGTCGTACATCAATTACTTAAAAATGGATGAGCATACATTTCTGTATGTGCTCAATGAAGTGTATCCTCATATCACAAAGCACAATATTCACTTAAGAACTGCTACAACTGCAGAAGACAGGCTTAGTGTAACACTCCGATTCCTTGCTACAGGAGAGGGTTAGGTTAGGTTAGGTTAGGTCAGGTCTCTAATCTTCGTAATCTATTTTTGTATTCAGCGTGCCTCACGTTGTAAAGCGCCTCATCAGCTTCATACATCTCTATTAATTTTGTAGTTGTCGGCAAACACCAGTTGTATTTACCGGCAATGTTTATAAAAACACTAACGACGACAGAATGCAGCGATGCTAGCGCTCCATGTGATAACATGTCACACTGCGGTGAACAGATGACAAGCGACTTCTTTGATCAAATCTACAGCGAGGCCCCAGATTTGATCAAACATTGGACGACATTTGACAAAGTTCCCTATTACACCATCAAATATCTTTGACCGGCCTAAACGAAGCAGACTCGGACGGACGATTACCAAAGCGAAGATACGGGCTGCAAATGAGGATATCCATTAAGATAAGCGACTTTGAGAAAAGGGAGATTGTTACTACACAGAGCCTGTGAAAGAGTATCTCAGAACGGCGAAGCTGGTCGAATGTTCACGAGCTACTGTCGTGAGCATCTGTGGAAAGAGGTAGGACAGTGTAGCTACCACTAGGCACTAAATGGTTGGAGATCCACGACTCTTCACAGAATGTGGCTTCGAAGGCTTGCCTGCTTTTTAAAGTAGGATAGATGGTGATCTGCGGCATCTATGCCGAAAGAGCGCACTACTGGTGCACGCACAAGGGTTTCGGAGCACAGTGTTCATCGTACATTGTTCAACATGGAGCTCTGCAGTAGACCACCCCGAGTGTGATGACATGACGCCTGCTTGAAAAATGCCACTGCCGTCGGTAAACATGACCGTCATGAAGGGGTGTACGTGGTCTGCAACCAGTGTACGATACTGCTTGGCCGTCATGGTGTATTGCACGAGCTCCACCGGACCCGTCGATTCCCACGTGAATGTTCCCCAGAGCTTAATGGAGCCACCGCTAGCTTGCTCGGTCTCGCATTACAGATGTGAAGGAGCTGTTCCCCTGGAAGACGACGGATTCGCGCCCTCCCGTCAGCATGATGAAAAAGGTATCGGGATTCATCAGATCATGCAACACTCTATCACTGTGCCAAAACCCAGTGCCAATGGTCGCTTGCCCATTTCAGTCGTAGTTATCGATGTCATGGTTTTAACATTGGCACATGCATGAGTCGTCGGCTGCGGAGACACATCGTTAGGAGTGTTCGGTGCACTGCGTCTTCAGACGCACTTGTATTCCACCCAGCATTAAAGTCTGATATTAGTTCCGCCACAGTTCGCCGCCTGTCCTGTTTTACCAGTCTGTCCAGCCTACAAACTTCGACATCTGTGATGAAAGGTGGTCGCCCAACCCCACGACGTCTGGAAGTAGTTTCATCTTCGTTTCACCACGTGTTGCAGACACTCACCAAAGAACGCCTAGAACACTCAACAAGTCGTGCAGTTTCCGAAATGCTCGCGCGTAGCATCCGGGCCGTCACAATCTGACCTCGGTCAAACTCAGATGGGTCACGCTCCTTCCCCATTCGTCACACGGACAGCACGCTCACTGATACTACATGCACCTTTAGTCTGTCAGACTAGCAGTCATTGCTCGCTATGTGACGCTGCTACCGCCAAGACGGGTTTATATCGACATTAAGTCGGTTGTCATATTTTCTAGCTGGTCAGCGTATAAGTGTGGTGCTAGAAAATAATTCTGAAGATTAAATGGGTAGTTCGAATAAGTAACGTAAATGTGCAGAATCGAATTGGTTAGGAACAAATTTATGTCATTACTTGATTAAAGAAGTGAAAGCAGATAGGACACATTATGAGACATCAGGAAATAGAAGTGGAACTGAATGGAGCACAAACTGTAGGAGACAAGTGACTGAATATGGTAAGCAAGTTCAAATACACTCCTGGAAATTGAAATAAGAACACCGTGAATACATTGTCCCAGGAAGGGGAAACTTTATTGACACATTCCTGGGGTCAGATACATCACATGATCACACTGACAGAACCACAGGCACATAGACACAGGCAACAGAGCATGCACAATGTCGGCACTAGTACAGTGTATATCCACCTTTCGCAGCAATGCAGGCTGCTATTCTCCCATGGAGACGATCGTAGAGATGCTGGATGTAGTCCTGTGGAACGGCTTGCCATGCCATTTCCACCTGGCGCCTCAGTTGGACCAGCGTTCGTGCTGGACGTGCAGACCGCGTGAGACGACGCTTCATCCAGTCCCAAACATGCTCAATGGGGGACAGATCCGGAGATCTTGCTGGCCAGGGTAGTTGACTTACACCTTCTAGAGCACGTTGGGTGGCACGGGATACATGCGGACGTGCATTGTCCTGTTGGAACAGCGAGTTCCCTTGCCGGTCTAGGAATGGTAGAACGATGGGTTCGATGACGGTTTGGATGTACCGTGCACTATTCAGTGTCCCCTCGACGATCACCAGTGGTGTACGGCCAGTGTAGGAAATCGCTCCCCACACCATGATGCCGGGTGTTGGCCCTGTGTGCCTCGGTCGTATGCAGTCCTGATTGTGGCGCTCACCTGCACGGCGCCAAACACGCATACGACCATCATTGGCACCAAGGCAGAAGCGACTCTCATCGCTGAAGACGACACGTCTCCATTCGTCCCTCCATTCACGCCTGTCGCGACACCACTGGAGGCGGGCTGCACGATGTTGGGGCGTGAGCGGAAGACGGCCTAACGGTGTGCGGGACCGTAGCCCAGCTTCATGGAGACGGTTGCGAATGGTCCTCGCCGATACCCCAGGAGCAACAGTGTCCCTAATTTGCTGGGAAGTGGCAGTGCGGTCCCCTACGGCACTGCGTAGGATCCTACGGTCTTGGCGTGCATCCGTGCGTCGCTGCGGTCCGGTCCCAGGTCGACGGGCACGTGCACCTTCCGCCGACCACTGGCGACAACATCGATGTACTGTGGAGACCTCACGCCCCACGTGTTGAGCAATTCGGCGGTACGTCCACCCGGCCTCCCGCATGCCCACTATACGCCCTCGCTCAAAGTCCGTCAACTGCACATACGGTTCACGTCCACGCTGTCGCGGCATGCTACCAGTGTTAAAGACTGCGATGGAGCTCCGTATGCCACGGCAAACTGGCTGACACTGACGGCGGCGGTGCACAAATGCTGCGCAGCTAGCGCCATTCGACGGCCAACACCGCGCTTCCTGGTGTGTCCGCTGTGCCGTGCGTGTGATCATTGCTTGTACAGCCCTCTCGCAGTGTCCGGAGCAAGTATGGTGGGTCTGACACACCGGTGTCAATGTGTTCTTTTTTCCATTTCCAGGAGTGTAGATAAAGGTAAAGTAATTACTCACATTTGAAAAGATGGATACAAGATGGACTAGCGTGAATAGCTACATCAAACCAGTCTTCCGACCAATGACAACCACAATTCGAGAAGATTTAATAAGTTAAATGTCCGCCCCGATAGCTGAGTGGTCAGCGTGACAGACTGCCGTCGTAAGGGGCCCGGGTTCGATTCCCGGCTGGGTCGGCGATTTTCTCCGTTCAGGTACTGGATGTTGTGTTGTCTTCATCATAATTTCAACCCCATCCAGCGCGCAGGTCTCCCAACGTTGCATCGAATGTAATAAGACCTGCACCAAGGCGGCCGGACCTGCCCCGTAAAGGGCCTCCCGGCCATTGACGCCAAACGCTCATTTCATTTCCAATAAGTTAAATTCGTCGAGGAAGCCTCCAGTCTCATGCAGCAAACAAACTCATTTGTGTCTCTAAACAAGCTTATGTGACGGTTGTTAGCGGGAAACATGAATGTCGACTTCTTAACAAAATGTCATCCCGAATAGCGGACCCCTACGCAGACTGAACCTCTCGGCTGTGATGATGACGGGGTTGCCGACGTGGCAGGCGTAGTCCGACTACACCGCAGCTCAAGGGAATGGAACGGTCCCCTAAGGAGAAACGGGTGGAAGCAGTGACGTGTCCTTAGAAGGGAGAAGCGGATAGGGCGTTAGCCGGATGCCGCACCGCCGTAACACCCTCTGTTGACCCTCCTTGTTGACTTGGGATCCCTTCAAACAACACAGTTGGAAACAATTGGTCACCTTCTTCAGCCTCTGCTCTCAGAAGCAAATGGAATATCTCGTGACAACATAAGAAGCAGTTCTTGTGCACTTATTATCACTGGACATAGATTTACCTTTGGCCAGTGAGATCATTTATAATGTTTCGCGTATTCATGTTCTCTTAAGGCAACGTAATTTTTTCTGCCTCCACGAAAGCTGCACAGCTTACAAAAGTATTATAAAGCACATGGAGGTATAGAATTCTAGGGAGCTGCTCCATCTACTGTATCTATACTCCGCAAGTGACTATACACTGTGAGGTATTTTAACCTTTCCAAGACCCAATTTTAGCTAGTCACTAAAAATAGTCTCTTAATAAATATGTAATAAGGTTATTCATTCATTTTTTGCAATTTTATCTCTTGTTTTTTTAAATCAAAATAGGTACGATGAAAGAAATATTTTCCGTAAAATTTACGGAAATGTGCTTCACTACCAAAGCAGAGGATCACAGACAAGAAAGAAGGTATGTATGCAGTTGCTACAGTCAATCCTTATTCATTGCAACAACTGCATACATGTCCTCTTCTCTTGTCTGTGATCTACTACTTCGATAAATCATACATATTCTGATTCTGTTAAAGTTTAGTGGTCTCCCTTCCTGTTTCTAAGGTGAAAATCTATTAATCAGTTGTCTTACAAGCCGCAGCCGAAATCTCAGTTCATTTTTCTAAACGTGATGTTGTTTACTCAGCAGAGATAAAACATTACGAAGTCAACTGTTTGAAATTAGCAATGTCTTCCATATCCAGTATCACCTGGAAATGTTGCGTGCAAAGATCACCATTGTTTTATAAAAATATAATAAAATAAATATGCTAAAATATTTTAAAATATTTTTTAGTATCTAGATCGTTTTATTATATTTTAAAAATATTTTATGACCGCTGACATTTCCAAAAACTGTCTTTCAAACAATTTTAAACCGTTTTTTTTTTAAATTCTGTCCCTGTTAGTACTGCAGAATATTAACAGATGTTGTGAGAATGATGTGAATGTTTGTTATGCTTACAGTAACACTATTTTTGCACCGACAGTATCCCACCTTCCACCCAACTTCTGTTTCATCATTTCAGGTAGCCCCTCATGATCGAGTGTCAAGCTCCAACAGAAGTACTCGTATTTTACAGCACTTCTATTAGATTTAGGATGATGAAAAGTGCCTTAGGCTGAGAACTCATTACCCTGGAGCTATATTAAATACTTAGTACCGATCAATGCATATTATGCAGCAATAAGTTATGAAAGCTGCATTGAACGCAGGAAAATTGCGAAGTCGGTCTGCGAAACGGTTAAACCAATGCTTGTAACATCACATTTACATTTACAAAAGGAACATGGAAGAAGAAAGAGTGGAGGCAGGTGACTTAGAAATTATTTCGTTATCGTAGATGCGAAACTACTGTCAAATACAATAAACCGAAAGTGGTGCATTCTCTCTCTCCCCGCAGATATTAACTTCCTGGTATTTTCAAAGGCAAAAGTGGATATTGCTGCAAGTACTCATTTAACTCTTACTAATGGTATGGCTTATAGCTCCTGTATGCAAATAGAAGTATTTTTTGATAAATTTCAAAAATGTAACCTTCCGAGGTTATCAGCTGGGCAACATTATTGTTTGAGTGTTAAAAGAAATGATGGAGCAGGACACTCGTAAAAATCTTGTGTACAAACAAAATTTTTATACGTTGAGGTGACAAAAGTCATGCGTAGCGACATGAGCAAATACAGATTGCGTACATAAGGTGCAAAATGTCAGTGCACTGGCGGGGCTATCATTTCTGGTCAAATAACATTTGTGGAAGGATTTACAACGCGATTATATCCGCACGACGAGAATTAACAGGCTTGGAAGGCGGAATGGAGTTGAAGCTAAACTCATGGAACATCCGATTTCGGAAATCGTTAGGGAATTCAATATTTCAAGAGCCATAGATTCAAGAGTGTGCCGAGAACACCAAATTTCAGGCATTACGTCTCACCAGGGACAACGCAGCTGCCGACGGCCTTCACTTAACGACCGAGAGCAACGGCGTTTGCGTAGAGTTGTCAGTGCTAACAGACAAGTAATACTGCGTGAAATAACCTCACATATCAAAGTAGGATGTACGACGAACATATCCGTTAGGACAGAGCGGAGAAATTTGGCGTTAATGGGTTATGGCAGCAGACGATCGACGCGAGTGCCTTTGCTAAAAGCACGACATCGTCAACAAGGCACAGTGCAAGCTGCTGGTGGCTCCATAATGGCGTGGACTGTGTTTACGTTGAATGGATTGGGTCCTCTGGTCCAACTGAACCGATCACTGAGAGGCAAAGGCTATGTTCGGCTACTTGGAGACCATCTGCAGTCATTCATGGACCATGTTCCGAACATCGATTAAATTTTTATGGATGAGAATGCGTTAGCCACAGGACCGCAGTTGTTAGTGACTGGTTTGAAAAACATTCTTGACAGTTCGAGTGAATGATTGGGCATCCCAGATCGCCCGACATGAATCACGTTGAACATTTATGGGACATAATCGAGAGGTTATTTCGTCCACTACTACATCCTGCACCGGCAAAACTTTCCCAATAATGGACGGCTATAGAGACAGCATGCCTCTATATTTCTGCAGGGGACTTGAAACGACGTGTTGAGTCCATGCCACGCCGAATTGCTGCACTACTCTTGGCAATAGGAAGTCCGACATAATCTATCCCATGACTTCTGTCACCTCAGTGTTGGTAATCAGACACTCACACACACACAGACACCCACACCCACCCACCCACACACACACACACACACACACACACACACACGCACACACACACACACACACACAGCCCTACAAAAAAGGTAATAGTATATTGCAGCAAATAAATGAATTTTTGCACTGTCTGCAAGAGACTTTGCATTACTTTCAATAGGAGATTTTGCACTTTGTTTCAAGTCTATTGGGTTTTACATCTTCTGAAATTTCTGCTACTTAGTAGAAGCAGTGCTCTAGTGAGAATGCTGTTAGAGTTTCAGTAAATAGCGAGATTGATGAAATAACATTTACATTATTTGTAAGACTACTGTAAATCGCATTATTTGTAATGGAAGTTTGGACAGCTGTTATCCTTTCTTACTGGATGTGGAACTTCCCTTTTCGCTTTGTATGATGTTCATGGATACTGAAGTTTTTATGTATGCTACAACATGGATAGCTTATGTACAACAGAGCAAATGCACGTTTTATTTTCGCTAACATAGCACTTTACAAGCGTCCATTTTCGTTAACAAACTGTGTGGTGCGCGTGTTAGATTCAGCCGGCAACTGCCGCTGGAGGACACTGAGATCGCAAGTGCTAATGAGGACACGTTCTATGTGATGCACCAGCTCACATCTAAGCGTTTACCAAACACGATGGAAACCATCTCTGGCGCACTTCATGGTGAATAACACATATTGTGAAAGGATGGCTTTACGCTCAGCACACTTTCGTAGAGTGATTTAATAGTTTTAAAATTTTTTTCTGGTTTCAAATCAGTAAAGAATTTTAGGTAAACACTTCTGTGCTAACAATTCTGTACTTTACTGTGAGGTGGCGCAGTGGTTAAGACACTGGTCTCGCATTCAGGAGCATGCTGCTTCCAGTCCCACTGCAGCCCATCAGATTTAAATTCTCCGTGGTTTCCCTGAATCGCTTAAGGCAAATGCCAGGATAGCTCCATTAAAAACTACACTTCGATTTCCTTCCCTGTTCTCCCAGTCTACATCTGTGATACGTCTCGAATGGCCTCATCATCAATGGGACGTTGAGTCTTAATCTTACTTTTTACGGTTCTGTACCTCATAGGTGAAAACGGAATCTTTATAGTATCACTTCGTTGTCAGTCTATATGTCCCTCTGTTAAGATCCTTTTGCTCAGGAACTGGTAGCCCTATCAAGCTGGAATTTACGTCACATACTGAGGTTTACAGTCCCTTGGCGGTGTAAGAAAACCGATGCTTTGAAATCAGTGCAGTCAAAAGATACGTCTAATTATAACCGCAAACTCACTCATCAAAACCTGTAGGGCACTTCCCGTTGACCTAGAATCTGAAATTTGACAAGAAGCAAAGCTTCACAGCAGAAGTAAAAGGAAAAAAACAGAAAATTGTTAATCTATAGTTATATAATACGAAAATAAATATGTTTTTTTTGTCATTTGTTATCCGACTTCAGTCTTAAAATTACAATGTAGTTACAATTCCCAGGACAGATATCTTTCCAATAACAATGTCGTTAAAAGCCAAAAATCGTCAAGAATCTCGATTCCCGGGAAGGATGAACAGTCTATATACATAATTAACTTTCTACGGAACCCTCAGCGCGTGAGTCCTACTGACACATGGCTAATTTTTTTAACATAACTTACGGACATTTTGTGTAAATCACGGCCCTTGCGACCTAAGTGACTATATAAGTAAACGACGTGATTTTTATGTTCCCATTGTGTTCAGCGTGAAAATATTACAATCCTCTTGTAAGCTGTGCCAGAACGGCTCTCAGAAATTCTGCCGGAAAGTCACTTCAGTGGTGCGCGGTACCTCCATCATCAAATGGGCTGCATTTTCCTTGTCAGGTTCCGAACTCGCAGACAGAACATCAAAATTTCTCCTTCCCGTATTCCGGTTGAAAAACTCCCGTTTCTGGTAAATGAGTCGTTGGCTCTGTTCAGCCGACTTGTCTTGATGGTGAAATGAAATGGCTAAACACTATGGGATTTAACATGTAAGGTCATCAGTCTCCTAGACTTAGAACTACTTAAACCTAACTAACCTAAGAACAGCACACACATACATGCGCGAGGCAGGATTCGAACCTGCGACCGTAGCAGCAGCGCGATTCCGGACTGAAGCGCCTAGAACCGCTCGGCCACAGCGGCTGGATCTTGATGGTGCCTGTGACGTTTAGAGCCCAAATACCAGAAGAAGCTACTGCACGTCCAAAAACTATGGAAAACCAGTGATTATAATCTACAATTATTTAAGTATAATATAGATTAGTGTAATCATTTCAGGATAAAATTAAGTAAACAACTCAATTTTCACAAAGTGACAAAACGACGTGAGAGGAAAAAGTGGCCATTTAGCTTTAAACTCAAAAATAAGGGATAAAAAGCTGTTTTAACGAAGAACTAAATATATTTTTTTGTGAAACATGATTCGGACTACACTTTTGACAAATGAAAGTCAAACTGTATTTCTCAACTCCAGTGCAGGTTTCATGAGCAGTTGGTAGTTAATCCGCTAACACTGAATTTGAAAATTTTTAGCCGCGGTGCTGCTAAGGTCGCAGGTTCGAATCCTGCCTCGGGCATGGATGTGTGTGATGTCCTTAGGTTAGTTAGGTTTAAATAGTTCTAAGTCTAGGGGACTGATGACCTCAGATGTTAAGTCCCATAGTGCTTGGAGCCATTTGAATTTTTTTTAGAATTTTCTTCGCAGTACGTGCACTCTGTGTCTCCATCGTTGAGGTCAAAAAGAGTTCTTACAGGATTGGGTTCCCTGCTCTTTGCAGTTTTCTTTTTCCTCCCCTTCTCTTCTGCTGCTTTCTGTTTTACCTTATTTTTACTTTCTTTTTCTTCTCTTTCTTTACTTGCAGCTTTTAGGTGACACTTATAAGAACTTTATGTATTGCCGCAGAGCCCTTCTTTTGGCCGCTGCTCTTACGTTTTCCCCCTGCACAAAGTGGCTACAGGCCACTGCTGACTTTGCCACTAGGTGTCACCAGAGGCGGACCCGTCAGTATAAAAGGAGGCATGAAGTATCGCGTTGACAGTAGAGAATCAGTACCGCAATGGGTCGGTTAACAGAGGTCAGTGACATCGAAAGCGGACTAGTCACTGCATATCACAGAGTAAAAAATCCACCAGGGGCATTCCAGCAACTCTAAAGTTGCCCAACTCGACTGTTGGTGGTCGACTGTGACATGGAATGCGAAGGAACAACGGCAAGTAAACCGAGACCAAGCAGACCTAGTTCAGTGACCGATAGGAACCGTAGAGCACAGCGGAGGGTGGTTGTAAAAAGTTGCATGAAATCAGCGGGAGGGATCAGCCGGATATTCCAAACTACTAACAACAACTGAGCTAGCACAATTACTGTGCGTAGGGAGTTAAAAAGAATGGGGCGCAATTGTTTTGTAGTCAATGCAAAGTGACAGTTGACGTGGAGTGAAGAGAGACTCTTTATTGTCAGTGGATGACTGCAAACGAGTGATGATTCCCTGTACAGCGCTGCCGGCCAGTTGGTAATTACTTTGTAAGATGAGTGATTGTTGTTGCTCCGGATGGCTTTTTATTTCAACTAAAAGTAAGTATTTTCCATGATTTTGGCTCTCATTATACCATGAAGTTATGTGGAACATCACAATCTTTTGATTTAAACATAACCTAAGCTGCGAGTAGTGACGGAAACATCTGTTTGAGAATTGTTTAGGTCTAACTGCAAACTTGTACTGAAGTTTTTCTGAGTTTACGTCCACCTTATATGATGACTCGCTATGGCAGTCTCTCCCGGCTGTTCCGCAAAGGCGTCCAAAACATCATCGAGATTGCTGGTCATCTCGCGAACGTGTTATATATTAAATTTTCATGACATCACTATTTTTTTGTAGATGCCAAATAAGTACATTCGTAAGAGCGCATCTTCAAGGCGATCGTATAAAGAAGTCCTCTAAGTGCTATTGACATAGAAAACAAAAATTATACATTGTTCTACATCCAACTAACTGCATGATTGAGACGATTTCTCATTATTTTCGATATAAAACTGGTATGTTCCAACGAGTTAATAAAAAATTCAAGAATTGTAAAATGCTTTTTTACAAATGAAGTTATCTTTAAGTTATAATTTACCTACAATGTATATCTTTATAACATACTTTTGACGTCAAGATATTCAATAAACATAAGTGTTAAACTTTTTTAAAATTTTCTCTTTGATTTTAAAGTGTTTTGTCCGATAGTAATCTAGCCTTACATGTCCGCTCATCTAACCCTGACACCCGGGCAAGGTGTATGAAATTCGGTATACCTTGGTAAACGAAGTTCGACTTACGTTTCTTGTGGATTGAAAATGTAATTTATGGACAGTTTCAAGGTGTTATTGTGTACGAGGCTGTGAAACTGGCTTTTGAAAAAATAATGGCCGTGTATCCCGGATTTACCCTATAGCGCCAACAGTGACGTATGGAGAAGGTGGAGATGCGGTATGTGGTGTTCTTCGTGGTTTGTATGTGGTCTCCTTGTTTCGATTAGGAAAACTCTAAATGTGGAAGGGTATGAATGCATTTTACAGCATTCTGTACTGCATTCAGTAGAAAAACAGTTCAGGGACGATAATCGTACGTATCGACATTACAATGCACGCTCTCAAGAAGCAACATCTGTGACACAGTGTTTTATGGACAATATCATTCCTGAAATATAAGGTCCCGCCCACAGTTCCGACCTGAACCAATCGAACACTTTCGAGTTGCATTAAATGGTTCAAATGGCTCTGAGCACTATGGGACTTAACATCTTAGGTCATCAGTCCCCTATAACTTAGAACTACTTAAACCTAACTAACCTAAGGACATTACACACATCCATGCCCGAGGCAGGATTCGAACCTGCGACCGTAGCAGTCCCGCGGTTCCGTACTGCAGCGCCTAGAACCGCACGGCTACCGCGGCCGGCGAGTTGCATTAGAACGACGACTTCGATCCTTGACCACAGCGTCCAACATCAGTAGCTTCTCTCGTTTCGGCTCGTGAGGGAGAATGGGCTACCATTCCTCCATAGACATGCCGCCTCAGTGAAAGATTCCTCAGCACAGTTCAAGCGTGATAAAGACGAAACCCATATTAATAACAACCAATAGGTAGGTGGTTTGGTTCAAATGGCTCTGAGCACTATGCGACTTAACTTCTGAGGTCATCAGTCCCCTAGAACTTAGAACTACTTAAGCCTAACTAACCTAAGGACATCACGCACATACATGCCCGAGGCAGGATTCGAACCTGCGACCGTAGCGGTCGCGCGGTTCCAGACTGTAGCGCCTGAAACCGCTCGGCACCCCGGCCGGCATAGGTAGGTTTCTCGATACTTTTGATCCCATGGTGTGTGTAGAGAACCTTAGAGGCCCTGTTATGCTTCCTCGTGGTAAATCCGAAGCTACTTTCGTTTCTATAGAACATTCACTGCGCAATAATATACTGATTTCTGTCAGTCACTGATTCATTGAGACACTCATATATATACGAAGAAATTTGCTTAGTAGTTGACGATGTGGTACGGCGGCTAAACATTTTTCGAAAATCTAGGAAGAGGGAGTCTACCTGTTCGTCTGTATCTATTATTTTCCGGGTGCTGTTGTGTGAACGAAGGAAGCTGTTCCTCACACGCGTACTTTTTCCTGAATGCGTAATGATTCATGGAGAGAAACTTAAGGGGATTACGTATGTTATATATCTACAATGTTTAATCTGTAATATTGATGACCCATTATCTCAGTAGAGAGGATATAAAATGTAGAATGGCAATGGCAAGGAAAGCGTTTCTGAAGAAGAGAAATTTCCTAACATCGAGTATAGATTTAAGTGTCAGGAAGTCGTTTCTGAAAGTATTTGTATGGAGTGTAGCCATGTATGGAAGTGAAACATGGACGATAAATAGTTTGGACAAGAAGAGAATAGAAGGTTTCGAAATGTGGTGCTACAGAAGAATGCTGAAGATTAGATGGGTAGATCACATAACTAATGAGGAGGTATTGAATAGAATTGGGGAGAAGAGGAGTTTGTGGCACAGCTTGACAAGAAGAGGGAACCGGTTGGTAGGACAAGTTCTGAGGCATCAAGGGATCACAAATTCAACATTGGAGGGCAGCATGGAGGGTAAAAATTGTAGAGGGAGACCAAGAGATGAATACACTAAGCAGACTCAGAAGGATGTAGGTTGCAGTAAGTACTGGGAGATCGAGAAGCTTGCGCAGGATAGAGTAGCATGGAGAGCTGCATCAAACCAGTCTCAGGACTGAAGACCACAACAACAACAACATTATCTCAGAAACTTTGATAGAGATTGAATAAATAATTAGTTCTGAATTTTTAAAATTATGTTTAGTTTTTTTTCTTTAAAAACTCTTTTTCCACCGTAAATTAAAAAAAAACCGTCATAGATACGTGTAAAATTAGGTAAAGATATCTGTAACCGTACCTGGGGTAATGAGTGAAATATTTTTAAAGAAGTAGTTTTCATTAAATCAAATTCACAGTCTTAGATGAAATCAACAAATATACGAAGGCGTGGCACCTACTAGATGCAGCTGGACGCGTAATCAGCATTGTCTGTCTTCTTTTCTTGATTATCCTGCAACGCTACACGTATTCTTATTTTCCTGCTCTTGTTTCTTTAGTCATTTCTCTTGACGCATACTCGACTTCAATGATTGTAAATCAGCCCACTCGCTAGACGTCCTGAAGCGTGTTGGCTCCTGGAGCACTACCAAGATCCTCTAATAACCGAATTCTTCCCTTGTTACCATTCTTAAAAGTTACCACAGCATCTCAAAAACCGAGATGTTGAGTTTTCATTCCCACATACACATTTTTTGGAATGTACGTTCCAATGAAATTATTGAAAAACTTATTCGCGTTTTTTGATTTTGACAATGGAGATGTTTGGACAGATCAGGATGAGGCAACACGCTATACACTGGTTTAATAACTTCCATCGTTACAGGTCGCATGCTGTCTTTCTGCCTGAATTGCTCCTCTCTTCCTGCTTCCTGAGCCTTACACTACTTGCTCCGTGAATCAGCACCCAGTGGACATAGATCATGTGTAGGAGTATCGTCAGTGGATGATTTGTGGAAGAATACAGCCCAGTCTGATGTTTTCATTTCTTGTATGTCATATGGGTTGTATCTTATTGCTGTTCCATAAAAGTTTTATCTGTAAGTCTCTCTTTACCATTTATAGTTTATTATCATTACAATTCACACTTACAAAGAACTGAATGCATGTGGAATACAGTGCATCCAGTCTCTTAAGACGGACACGAAGTCAAGGAATTAACATTTGAAAACCACAGCCTTCTAGATTGAACACTTCCAGAGCTACAGACAGTCAGTGCAAAACGATTGGATTTTATTTCGTTTGTACTATTAACTTTGAAATGATAAAAAGTACACTTACAATACGAGTATAAGTTGTTTCACAAATAATACATCAAACTGTTCTGGAGAGATCAGGTATTATCAATAGATAATAAATGGAAAACGTGACTTTTAGATCAGTTTCACCATACTTTCTCCCCTTAAAAGCAACCCAGGGCACAGGGATAGAACCTGGCTTGCTCCACCCCCTCTTTCTCCCTCCCCCCTGCAGCTGCATTTACGCTGATATGTTCAGGTTTTCGACCTTTAATGTGGCGTCCACATACATTTTCTGCTAATAACCGTATTTTTTAGTTTTTGAAATTAAGATCTTTTGATTTTTGTTTTCATCTTGTATCGTCAACAATTTATATATTTTTTTACTTCAGTTATTCAATTATATCATTTGCTATTTGCTTACAATTGATCTGTTGTGCTAGTAAAACCGAAAGTATCGATTTATATTGCTTACACTCGATGTTTCAATCTTTTTACTTAGTGTGTTAGAGATAGCTGTGATATCTAACTTCCTACCTGAGATAGTTTTCACTTAACAGCTTATTACTGCGCAATACACGTGTTTTTAGCGGACTAGTATACTGAAGCAGCTGCATCTTCTTTCTACATCTACATCTACATCCATACTCCGCATGTGTGGCGGAGGGTACCTTGACTACCTCTATCGGTTCTCCCTTCTATTCCAGTCTCGTATTGTTCGTGGAAAGAAAGATTCTCGGTATGCCTCTGTGTGGGCTCTGATCTCTCTGATTTTATCCTCATGGTCTATCCGCGAGATATACGTAGGAGGGAGAAATATACTGCTTAACTCCTCGGTGAAGGTATGTTCTCGAAACTTCAACAAAAGCCCGAACCGAGCTACTGAGCGTCTCTCCTGCAGAGTCTTCCACTGGAATTTATCTATCATCTCCGTAACGCTTTCGCGATTACTAAATGATCCTGTAACGAAGCGTGCTGCTCTCCATTGGATCTTTTCTATCTCTTCTAGCAACTGTATCTGGTACGGATCCCACACTGCTGAGCAGTATTCAAGCAGCGGGCGAACAAGTGTACTGTAACCTACTTCCTTTGTTTTCGGACTGCATTTATTTAGGATTCTTCTAATGAATCTCAGTCTGGCATCTGCTTTACCGACGATCAACGTTATATGATCATTCCATTTTAAATCACTCCTAATGCCTACTGCCAGATAATTTATGGAATTAACTGCTTCCAGTTGCTGACCTGTTATATTGTAGCTAAATGATAAGGAATCTTTCTTTCTATGTATTCGCAGCACATTACACTTGTCTACATTGAGATTCAATTGCCATTCCCTGCACCATGCGTCAATTCGCTGCAGATCCTCCTGCATTTCAGTACAATTTTCCATTGTTACAACCTCTCGATATACCACAGCATCATCCGCAAAAAGCCTCAGTGACCTTCCAATGTTATCCACAAGGTCATTTATGTATATTGTGAATAGCAACGGTCCTACGACACTCCCCTGCGGCACACCTGAAATAAAAAAAAATGGCTCTGAGCACTATGGGACTTAACAGCTATGGTCATCAGTCCCCTAGAACTTAGAACTACTTAAAACTAACTAACCTAAGGACATCACACAACACCCAGTCATCACGAGGCAGAGAAAATCCCTGACCCCGCCGGGAATCGAACCCGGGAACCCGGGAACCCGGGCGTGGGAAGCGAGAACGCTACACTTCGGAAGACTTCTCTCCATTGAGAATGGCATGCTGCGTTCTGTTATCTAGGAACTCTTCAATCCAATCACACAATTCGTCTGATAGTCCATATGCTCTTACTTTGTTCATTATACGACTGTGGGCAACTGTATAGAACGCCTTGCGGAAGTAAAGAAACACGGCATCTACCTGGGAACCCGTGTCTATGGTCCTCTGAGTCTTGCGGACGAATAGCGCGTGCTGGGTTTCACACGATCGTCTTTTTCGAAACCCATGCTGATTCCTACAGAGTAGATTTCCAGTCTTCAGAAAAGTCATTATACTCCAACATAATACACGTTGCAAAATTCTGCAACTGATCGACGTTAGAGATATAGGTCTATAATTCTGCATATCTGTTCGACGTCCCTTCTTGAAAACGGGGATGACCTGTGCCCTTTTCCAATCCATTGGAACGCTACGCTCTTATATAGACCTACGGTACACCGCTGCAAGAAGAGGGGTAAGTTCCTTCGCGTACTCTGTGTAAAATCGAAAATTTAAATTACATACTCCTTTTCCAGCAAATTATCCTACTGTGTAAGGTTCGTGATTTTCTAAATATAACCTCAAAACAGAAAAATTGTTTATTTTGTAAGTTAAGATTTTTTTTGACAGCTGAAGAATGCGTTTTGATTGTTCTTTGTTTCGCTTTTGTTTAAGATAATTTGATAATTTGTCCTCATGCCTAGTAGCAAATACACGTTTACGAATAAATTGCGAGAAATATATCTAAGCTCGCCCGGAAGAGTACAGGAACCTATGTTTCATTACCAAGTCTTGGCGCCAGCGGCTTGGTATTCCACTTGGAAAAAGAGAAATATATTAAATGTGTTAGGGGTGACAACTGGATTTGTAAAAACGTTTGCAATGGTGAAATCTAATTTTATGATTTGAAGTAAAATGCAGTTTTTCGTTTCTTATGTAATAAATTTAAAATGAGGAAAGTGTCCTCTTTTTCTATATTCCGAAATATGCTGACCCTATCCACGCCCCTTCCTCGGCCTGATGATATTGGTGAAGATCTCTGTTTCTTTCCGAATACGCGTCACAAAAAGTGACTCTCGCCGTTTGTCGATCCTCCTGTTATCGAGCGTTGCGTCTCGTGCACAGGACGCTTATACCATGGATCACTAGTTAGCAGCCGACCATTACGACAAGTAGCAACAATTGCTTTCTCGCACTGCCCTGGCGACGGCTTCCCTCGGCGGGAAATGGCTCGTTGCTCTGCGCCCGGCGCGCCCCTGGCGGCCGCCCCCGCAAGCTCCTCCGCGCCGTATCCCCAGCGCCTTCTGCAGTGCGTTCGCCGCTCGCATCTGAGGCGCACCTCTTCGGCTCTCCTGGCAACAGTCGCTAGCATCGACCGCGCTGAGCACAGCTTCTCGTACGACAAGACGCAATAGAAGTAAGTCACGCGCGCCGCAACGGAGCCGGCGCGTTCTCTCCAACTGCATGCTTCTAAATAACAGCAGGAAGGGACTGTGCGTGATGAAACTACACGGTTAACGCGTTACTGGACTCAGTCTTACTAACCACAACCGTGGAAAAAATTGCGCTAGTCGTCATCTTTGGAATCATCATACATATAGAACGCCCGATGTTAAAGCTCGGTGCCGGATGGAAAACGAACCTGAAACTTTGTTTCTTGTTATGTAGTTCTCTTTAATATTATACTTCTTGTAGACTCAAGAGTGACACTTTCATCATTTGGCAGTCCGTGTTTAAATTATCAGTCAGGAGTACTTGAACACGCAAAGTACTTGTCTTAGAGTGATCTGTTCCAGAAAAAAAGTCCTGTCTTACTTTAAAGAGACCTGCTAGTGAAGAGATAGAATTCTCATCCCGTACTTCCAGAGTGCGTAGATCTTCATATATAATACTTAAAGACATCGGTGTTCTACTCCAACACTGAATAATATTAGGACATCATGAGTCCTCAAACTGTGTCAGGTTTCTCTCATCATTCATAGAATCATTGCATGTCTCACATCTCATAATTTGACGTATGTCTGAGGAATTAAAAAAATTGTTTCACCTAATCACTGTATCCTTTAAGAACGGCAATCAATAATGATTTGTAGTATACTTCAACCTATATAATTTGAGGCATAACATAATTATATCGGTAATGAGAGAATCCTGGCACGGTCTGAGTGATATTATACGCATGATATCCTAGATAATGGTGTCGGAAACTAAATATGTCTTCAAAATTCGTCGTGTGAACAAAATATTTTAGAAATTAAACTAGTGTTGCTAAATAAATACAATGTATATTGCTGCTTAAAAAAAATGCCACTCAGTGTTGGCATAAAACAGCAACATCCTGAGTGTTATAGATGTAAAGTAACGGCTCTGAAAGTATGGGACAAAAATGCTGCCTGTTCACGAGCAGGTGCCCTTAAAACCACTTGTGCGGTAGTGGGACGGATTGTGACAAGACAGCACGAGTTGTTGGTTTTAAGGCAACACGAGAACATTTTGTTCAACTGACTTTATTTTATGGCTGCTAACTTTCATCTTCAGATACTTCTGATGACTTGAACACACTCAGATTTGCTGCGTGTAACTAGTGTTTTATTTATTATTTACGTTTGGCCCCTATTGCATCAAGCGATATGCAACGTGGATCATTTTCAGAGTTTTATTTAGTTTTTTTTTTTACTCATATCCCTTTCATTCTCTCAGTGTGGCCTCTCTTCCGCTCGTTAGTGTCAATTTGTTCCGGTCCTCCTGCATTTTTCTGCCAGGCGAACTGCCCAGTTGTCAAGTTTCCTGCCCAAGCTTTCCCTGTGTGGTTCAAAATGGTTCAAATGGCTCTGAGCACTATGGGACTTAACTTCTGAGGTCATCAGTCCCCTAGAACTTAGAACTACTTAAACCTAACATCACACACATCCATGCCCGAGGCAAGATTCGAACCTGCGACCGTAGCGGTCGCGTGGTTCCTGACTGTAGCGCCTAGAACCGCTCGGCTACTCCGGCCGGCTTCCCTGTGTAGTATTCCTGATTCCTTCAAAGTCTTCTTTTACTGCACTGACAAATTTTATTGTATCAGTTTGTGCTTTACTGCAAGATTAGAAGAATTCCGCAGTCTGTCTAGTTAATGTCGTTCGTTCCACTCTTTTACTCTGCTCAAAGATTTTTAGCTTCCGCTTTTTCATATTCTGATACATGTTTCTTTATTTGCTCGCAGACTGTACGTTCCTTTTTTAATACAATTTGGACCAAAAATTCTCCTGGTACTTCTCATTCTCCCTTTCGGATTTTTTCAGTGTCTCACTTTCTATTTAACGTCAATGTCTCAGCCCCTCACTCTGGTTTCATGACGGTGTTTTTGTGTCACAGTTTGATGTATTTTGAGATGAATTTTTTGGTTGTAGATGTCTCTTGAAAGCCTGTAAGCTCTTCCCTTTTGGTGTATTTTGAGATGACCTTTTTTTTTTGTATGTGTCTCTTGTAAGACTGAGAGGTGTTTCCTTTTTGTGACAACGAATTTAGCAACCAATCGTTTACAGGCCAGTTTCTGTATCTGAACTGAGAAACTCTCTCAATTTTCGCACATTTAGGTTTTACAGTTTTACATGGAAGGTTGTTTCTCTAGTTGTAATTTGTTTTTTCAAGCGTCATTTGGAGTCCAACTCTCCTTGCTGTTTCTTTAAGAACTTCTATTTTTGTTTTGTGCTGTTTGAATGTCAGGACATGAATCACCAGGCAGAGCCTTACGGAAGGGGAGGTGGAGCCCCCCCCTCTCCCCCCCCCCCCTCTCTCCAAGGGTTCAGACACACCGGTGAGGGGGATGCAAACGGAGAGATACGTGAGTTCTGATACATCTCTTCTGTCTACGAGAAGAAGCCTTTTCCTCGGCCTGTAGTTTTAACAGCACGCTGTGTCATATATTGACGACGTGTTGAGCTATACATCGTTAACTTTAAAGCTGTTGGAAGCCAGCGAGAGCACTCCAAGATAGAAAATCAGAGATACAACGCAAGAAGCAGGTAACGTGTTAGCGATTATGTTACAGGAAGTAATCGGTAAAGCTAGAGCGTTGCAAATTGCAGACGCTTTGAGCAGCTGTCCCAGAGAATTAACTGGTAACTACATTCACTGTCTAGAAGGTTTTGCAGGGCGTCACTGTAGAAGGCAGTCACGATGAAGCACGTCTTAGCGTACGCAGCAAGCTGGATACTTGCCCTGAGAAGCGCAACGTCGGTGGAATTACACAGGTTAGAGTGAGAGGGGCAATGGCTCTGAGCACTATGGGACTCAACTGCTGAGGTCATTAGTCCCCTAGAACTTAGAACTAGTTAAACCTAACTAACCTAAGGACATCACAAACATCCATGCCCGAGGCAGGATTCGAACCTGCGACCGTAGCGGTCTTGCGGTTCCAGACTGCAGCGCCTTTAACCGCACGGCCACTTCGGCCGGCAGGGGCAATGGGTAAAACTGCTGTAAAAATAGCGGTCTCCACTCATGTGAGAGGCTTCAGGGCGAGACCAAGTGAATAGAACACTGTCGATGCTAGCCGTAACAGAATGTGGAGTGACTTTTAGCTGTCAGCTGAATGCTGTTGCTACCAAACTTGGAGTCTGTTAATGTAAAGCCCGGAAACATCCCCACGTACAGAGTGGGAAGGAAAGGACATAAGCGTCGTTGGCCAGAGGCATCAGACAGGTGCAGAACCCCACTCCAGATTGGAAAATCCCTATAAAGTGCTCCAGGATTGGCGGGCAACTGTAGATAGGGAGAAATAGTGAGCCACTACAACCCTTTAAAAATCCATTTTTTTGTATCCAGCGGAGTTATCAGCCACATCGCTGGGACTCCAATTCGATGTCGCTCATCGCCATCCTCGGGTAAGCTCCAGCAAGGCTGTTTTCTCGCTTGGAGTGTTGCTCTCAAAGTTTGTACTTTACAATGCTGCTTGTGTTTCCTCATCCTTTCAGTTGCCACCCGCGGACTCAGACACTGCCTTGCCGGATGTCAGTTTGTGGGATGCAGTTCCATGCCTGTTGCACATGGTCGGTCAATACAGGGACCTGTAAATTATAGATTGCAGTGATCAGTTGCCTTTTTAAATTTTATTGTGCAGATCTAGATTTCGGCTAGAAGCTAGCCATTCTCAATGCACTGTTATTTTCGGTCAATGCATGTAATGCCTGTTGGTCGGGTTTCATCCACAGTTCATTGAATACTACTGAGTAGTATTCAATGAACTGAGTAGTATTCAATGAACTGAGTAGTATTCAATGAACTGAGTAGTATTCAATGAACTGTGGATGAAGCCCGACCAACAGGCATTACATGCATTGAGCGAAAATAACAGTGCGTTGAGAATGGCCGGCTTCTAGCCGAGATGCTGTAGTATACAGAGAAGTTGCTGCATTAGAAAATTGTAGCGAAATACAGGAAGATCTGCAGCGGATAGGCACTTGGTGCAGGGAGTGGCAATTGACCCTTAACATAGACAAATGTAATGTATTGCGAATACATAGAAAGAAGGATCCTTTATTGTATGATTATATGATAGCGGAACAAACACTGGTAGCAGTTACTTCTGTAAAATATCTGGGAGTATGCGTACGGAACGATTTGAAGTGGAATGATCATATAAAATTAATTGTTGGTAAGGCGGGTACCAGGTTGAGATTCATTGGGAGAGTGCTTAGAAAATGTAGTCCATCAACAAAGGAGGTGGCTTACAAAACACTCGTTCGACCTATACTTGAGTATTGCTCATCAGTGTGGGATCCGTACCAGGTCGGGTTGACGGAGGAGATAGAGAAGATCCAAAGAAGAGCGGCGCGTTTCGTCACAGGGTTATTTGGTAACCGTGATAGCGTGACGGAGATGTTTAGCAAACTCAAGTGGCAGACTCTGCAAGAGAGGCGCTCTGCATCGCGGTGTAGCTTGCTCGCCAGGTTTCGAGAGGGTGCGTTTCTGGATGAGGTATCGAATATATTGCTTCCCCCTACTTATACCTCCCGAGGAGATCACGAATGTCAAATTAGAGAGATTAGAGCGCGCACGGAGGCTTTCAGACAGTCGTTCTTCCCGCGAACCATACGCGACTGGAACAGGAAAGGGAGGTAATGACAGTGGCACGTAAAGTGCCCTCCGCCACACACCGTTGGGTGGCTTGCGGAGTATCAATGTAGATGTAGATGTAGATGTAGATCTAGATCTGCAGAATAAAATTTAAAAGGACAACTGATCGCTGCAATCTATAATTTACAAGTCAATATAACAGTCGCTGTGTGCAACAGCCTTCTGAATGGAAGGCAACCTGATAATACAGGGACGGTTAGTGCTGTTTGTGGATGACGCTGGACTTGTCGTCCGATGATGTCTCATATGTGGTCGATTGGAGATAAATCTGGCGGTGGAGCAGGCCAAGGCAATATGTCGACACTCTGTAGAGCATGTTGGATAACAACAGCGGTACGTGGGCGAGCGTCGCCCTGCTGGAGAACACCCTCTGGAATGCTGTTCATGAATGGCAACACAACAGGCTGAATCACCAGATCGACGTAATTTCGCAATCAATTTGCGTGGTATAACTAAGAGTCGCACCTGAGACCTTAACTCCACGTGTAGGTACAGTGTGTCCAGCAGGCAAACAGATTGTTTGCCGACCTTCAACTTGCCTCGTTCTAGCCAACACACGAGTAGCATTGACACCGAGGCAGAACCAGCTTTCATCAGAAAACACAACAGACTTCCACCCTGCCAGCCAATGAGCTCTCGCTTGACACCACTGAAGTCGCAAATCGCGGTGGTTTGAGGTCAATAAAACTTATAAGATGTCAGTAAACACAAACACTATATTGAAAATTTGATTAACATCTTGAATAAAGATAAAAGATAACAGTTTACAAGCAAAGGTAAAATTAACAGCAGAGATCATATCACTAATACGAGAGATGTTCGGAAAGATGGGAACGACAGTGAGAATCAGATGAAGCTTTGCACAAATGTGTTGTGAAGTGTCTCTAGCGTACCTGTGGATCGCGTCGTGTCACTCTTTTCAGTTCTGAATACATAGTGAGCACGTGTCCGCCCCCGGTAGCTGAGTGGTCACCGCGACAGAATGTCAATCCTAAGTGCCCGGGTTCGATTCCCGGCTGGGTCGGAGATTTTTCTCTGCTCAGGGACTGGGTGTTGTGTTGTCCTAACCATCATCATTTCATCCCCATCGACGCGCAAGTCGCCGAAGTGGCGTCAAATCGAAAGACTTGCATCCGGCGAACGGTCTACCCAACGGGAGGCCCTAGTCACATGACGCATGTTTAGTGAGCACGTAAAGATACGGAGACCAGTAGTGTCTCCTGCCAAGTATTGATGCCCTTTGCGAGGTTTCTCCTGATTTCATGCAACCCCACATAACGTACCTGTTATTAATTTCCTTCGTCTTGAAAATTCTCGGCGGCACACTGCAGGGGTAACGACGCCTCCGCAGCGTTTCAAATGGGAAGTGTTTAGTCATAGACCACAGGGCCGACTTGGCTCCCCCTGCTCACACAAACCACTGGCTATGAAGACAACGTTTTGACACCTCAACTTATAAATATAGAGACTGCACCACTCGATAACGCGCTGACTCCCTTGATCTGAAATGATAACCAAAAGTCCTTTGGGTGTTCGCGACAGACTTTTCAGTTTACGCGAACTTGCTGACTGTAGTTCTTATGACCGGTTTGAGAAAACGTTCAAACGTTGAAAATATAATGTCTTGAATCATCAATGCATCACCTAAGCCGATGACACATCATGATTTTTGCGAGGATATTGAGTTGTTAATTATTATTCCGTCGTGAAGGTGTCGCTACGTCGCTTATTCAACAACTACACGACCTAATTTCAGAGATAACATGCCGTTGAGCAATGTTCAGAATGCATCGTATTTTGGTGTAAACTTATTTCTGTTTACAGTTAAATTGTCACTAAACCACTTTACACTTTTATGTTATCCGAAGAATCAGTTAATTCCACAAATACACTTTAAATGTCCATTAATTGATGTATGCGACACGACGAATTAAAGTTGAATTAAAACTTATCGTTCTTCGTAATTATTTGTCCCTACACTGAGCACACACACCGATTTGTCATTCAGGGAACTGCGTCTGTTAGCATCAGAAATTCTGACTTTGACGATAGCTTCTGACAACACGGCGCAATTGTAAGTTCTTCGTGATTGCGTTTATCTGCTGCCTACTCAAGTCTAATAACTGAGTTTATGTCGGCGATCAGTCTCTTTCTATGTCGTTTGATGTTCGTGACTATTAAGTGTCACGAATGCTAAGTCCCATCACAAGTCAGCAATCACACGAGATATTTTTCTGTCACATATATCAACTATCCCATTATCTGTCTAAATGGTAAAGACGATTTTACTTCAGTCCGACTTCTCACCAATACCTCCAACCGTAAAACGTTTAAACTACATATCGGTTTTAAAACAATCTAGTAGTGGTTAACATGCGTACTACTATTGCAAGAGTACAAGAGAGAAGTGAAGTTAACATCCCCATTGCCGAGTTACATCGTAGTCACAACTAACTTACAGCTCGATACGGCTACAACTCTCTTCTAGGATAAATGTTATCTTTGGTCAATTTATGGTCTGGGATTTAACCTTCGTAAATAATAATTTTTTGAATTCTTTCTTTAAAGTTTCTGTTTCGTATTATATGGTAGTCTTTCATTCAGTCCTTTCTTTATGATAAGCATTAGTATTTACATAACATTATTGTTAATAAAACTGTCAACAGTGTAAATTTTGTTGTCAGAAGCTGTCATCTCTGTCAGGATGACTGGTTTTTCTATTTCTTTTTGCAACAAAAGGCTGCTCATTAAGGGTTCTATAAATGGGTTGTTACACTACGTAGAAAAGTAGCAGACGGTGTAGAAAACTGTTGCAAATAAAATATTTTTTTATTTTCACTGGGGTTTTCATTTCTCGACCGATTGGATATTACTTTCCGAATAGCTCTCATACATAGAAACTCATAAATTAATAAATTAAAACAAAATTATAGCGTATAACATCGTTGGTGTTCTGTCAAATAAGGCTGTAAAAAGTACAAATACTAGTAAACAGAACAAAAAGGCCATAGCTAAAAAAATTTCATCTGCAACAACATCATCGATCGAGTTTTGGCAGTGTAGCTGCCACAATCATATAATTACGCCGCCTATAAGACATAACAATCAACGCCAATCGATGTTTTGTGGACGTCAAAACAGCTAGTACCGTTGTATAATCGCCCAATATTGTCAATAGACATACGTAAGAACAGAATGAAAGATTAACGAACCCATGCGTCAGTCGCCGGCAGCTAGAAATTGGCACTGTAGCCGAAATAGGCCTCTCGCAAACAGTACTTCAAACGTAGCAGAAAGCTTCATTTCTCTACTTATAACGCCTTTGCAAGACATATATCGCGCTCGCACTACGGACCCTCAAGAATACAAACTGTTCCAAGTAGAGTCAACCAACATATTTGCTTTCTCCTACATTTATCTAACGAATAGACGACGAAGGTACAATTAGAGACATGAGCGCATACGGTGGCTTATCAGCACTCGTTGCTACCGCAATCTATGGTTGTCGAAAGAATATCGATATATCGACATTTTACTCATGAAGTATCGATACATATTGGAGATATTCCGTTTCCTATATATAGACGCCAAAATGGAATTATCGAGTGCCGATACTTTTATTTTATCTTACATTTTTCGCAATTTTCGGTAAATATTTGAAACTGTTCTTTTGAAGTTGTAGGAGAACAGTGAAGGAGCCTTCCGACTTTTTGAGCTTTGATCACGTCCAGTCTTTCTCTTTGACTGTGTGAAGCAAGTATAGGTGGCACGAAGAAGTCCGACTGCACTGGGACGGGGGGCTGGCGGGGTGACAGTGTGCTATTTACTTCTCATCGGCATTCTTCAAAAAGAGTTGCTGAAAATGACGAACAACCATATAATGACAAGATTGGTCTTTGCGGTGGGTAGAGATATATGAGAGGAAATGCTGACGCTATCGGCGCTAGGCGCCGCTGACCGAAACTGCAACGTTTAACTTCTCCACGCTATTTTGACACTACAACTGTTAGGTAGCTTGCGTTTGCAGAAATTAAAAAACAGGGAAGTCGACATAAAGTGTTCCGAACAAATCCGATATGTGATGAAATCGAACGATGGGCCCGTCGGACAACTTTTATTGTGCCTCTTACGTGCAATTACCGCTATTAGCAAAGTAGTTATCACCAGTCGTGAACATGCATCGTTTTCCTTTCAATTCTTCCTCTAAGGGGGATAAGCAGGCAGCTAGCTTGTTGATGTAAGAATATGCAATAATAAATCAATACTTAAATATATAGTTCTAAAACCGGCAATACTTCGTATATTTACAATGTACAGCCGATTTTTTTGTAGGTCGGTACGTCGATATTTTTTCCGTCGCTACACCGATACCTTTTTCGACGTTCGGACGCCAATTGCGATATCATTAAATATCGATGGTAGGACTCCGGTTATTTTTGAAAATATCAACAGTCCTACCGCGAACCATTCGCGACTGGAACAGGAAAAGGAAGTACTGTCAATGGTACACGAAGCACCTTTCCCCATCAACGTAAGATGTTTTGCGGAGTATGTATGTGTATCAGATGTAGAAAGGCTGTCTCATTAGTACTGTAGGGCGACAGGAACTGGAAATCTTTGGCAGTCTCTCGAAGACACCCCGCAAGAACTTTCCTTGGCGTACACTGGCGGTTAATCCGCGAACCGCGAATTCTGTCCTAGTGCGGAGTAATACCACACCTCCGTACTAATTGTTTCACGTCATTCGTGGCGTGAAACATAGTTCCGCGTTGTTTGCGCCT
This sequence comes from Schistocerca americana, assembly GCF_021461395.2. NCBI lineage: Eukaryota > Metazoa > Arthropoda > Insecta > Orthoptera > Acrididae > Schistocerca > Schistocerca americana. The sequence continues at coordinate 470,920,820 of NC_060125.1, forward strand.
TTTGCACGATGCTTTTAGAAGTTGCTGGCCAACTTGTTGCGCCTGGGTATGTAGGCTGTCTTCTTCACCCTCCGAACTGGAGAAAAGCCTACTCGCAGGTTGCGACTCGATTTTGTTAATCTTTTTACATTTATTACTTTTACCTTGTTTGTTACAGCGAGAAAGAAGCGTTTAGTGAAAAGAACCGCGCGGGGTAGCCGCGCGGTCTGGGGCGCCTTGTCACGGTCCGCGGGGCTCCCCCCGTCGGAGGTTCGAGTCCTCCCTGGGATGGATGTGCGTGTTGTCTTTATTGTAAGTTAGTTTCAGTTAGATTAATTAGTGCAGAAGCTTAGGGACCGATGACCTCAGCAATTTGGTCCCATAAGACTTTGCCACAAATTTCCATTTCCGAAACATACATTTATATGAAATGGTTAAATCTTTTTGTACAGAAATAAATAAATTAAACGTGAGTAGAGATTGCAAACAAAGAAAAAATTACTTTGCGTAACAAAGAGCAAAGCACTCAGCACGTACTTCCATACTACATTTCTTGCACAGGGAACGTGCTGATGTCTTATTACAGTTTATTCCAACACACCGTCTTCTTTGAGCTCTCGTATTTTCATACTCAGATGTGTCATTCCGTCAAACCACAGTTCATCAGCTACAATACTGGAGCGCAAGGTTCGTTCAGCCTTTTCGGTGGCATCACCTACGTTGTCAAAATGTATCTGCACAATTTCTATTCTAAAATTTTAAAGGTAGACTGTATTTCCACTTTTGCGGTAGGATATCCAGACACTGTGAACAGTGACATCCAATAAACAGCAGAAAAGAGCCCCCTAATATTTCCTGAATTCGATCAGTTCCACCATGTTCTTGTTGTGTTCTGTCAGGACGATGGGTCGAGGAACTTCGAAATATCGATGTGTTTCGTTGACAGCTGCGACTATGTCTTAACATTAGTTACTGGGTTAACACTAGCTGCATTTGATAACGCAGTAACTACCGAATTGTCATGCAATTTACTCAGAAAAAAATCATTCTTGTTTTCAATGGCAGAATGAAAAGTACCTCCATCATCTTTACTCGCTTTATTTGTCCAACTCGCTTTATTTGTTCATGAGACCCAGAAAATATTAGATACAGGCTCCCAGGTAGATGCTATTTTTCTTGACTTCCGGAAGGCGTTCGATACAGTTCCGCACTGTCGCCTGATAAACAAAGTAAGAGCCTACGGAATATCAGACCAGCTGTGTGGCTGGATTGAAGAGTTTTTAGCAAACAGAACACAGCATGTTGTTATCAATGGAGAGACGTCTACAGACGTTAAAGTAACCTCTGGCGTGCCACAGGGGAGTGTTATGGGACCATTGCTTTTCACAATGTATATAAATAACCTATTAAATAGTGTCGGAAGTTCCATGCGGCTTTTCGCGGATGATGCTGTAGTATACAGAGAAGTTGCAGCATTCGAAAATTGTAGCGAAATGCAGGAAGATCTGCAGCGGATAGGGACTTGGTGCAGGGAGTGGCAACTGACCCTTAACATAGACAAATGTAATGTATTGCGAATACATAGAAAGAAGGATCCTTTATTGTATGATTATATGATAGCGGAACAAACACTGGTAGCAGTTACTTCTGTAAAATATCTGGGAGTATGCGTGCGGACCGATTTGAAGTGGAATGATCATATAAAATTAATTGTTGGTATGGCGGGTAACAGGTTGAGATTCATTGGGAGAGTGCTTAGAAAATTTAGTCCATCAACAAAGGAGGTGGCTTACAAAACACTTGAGTATTGCTCATCAGTGTGGGATCCGTACCAGATCGGTCTGACGGAGGAGATAGAGAAGATCCAAAGAAGAGCGGCGCGTTTCGTCACAGGGTTATTTGGTAACCGTGATAGTGTTACGGAGATGTTTAATAAACTCAAGTAGCAGACTCTGCAAGAGAGGCGCTCTGCATCGCGGTGTAGCTTGCTCGCCAGGTTTCGAGAGGGTGCGTTTCTGGATGAGGTATCGAATATATTGCTTCCCCCTACTTATACCTCCCGAGGAGATCACGAATGTAAAATTAGAGAGATTAGAGCGCGCACGGAGGCTTTCAGACAGTCGTTCTTCGCGCGAACCATACGCGACTGGAACAGGAAAGGGAGGTAATGACAGTGGCACGTAAAGTGCCCTCCGCCACACACCGTTGGGTGGCTTGCGGAGTATAAATGTAGATGTAGATGTAGATGAAGCTCACACCGACATACGTCATCTGAATCATGGTTGCACCATAACTTTCCCACGGTCTATTTGTACAAAGTTTTATGAAAAATGACATATTACGTTTTAAAATACGGCCTACACACACTCTCTCAATCATTCTCACGCACTCACACAACAAAATATAATCAATTAATAATTTTGACCGATTTTTGTATTACGTAATGCACAGCGACTATAGTTTTGAAAAGAAAATTCTAGTTAATTGATTCTATGCAGTGATAAATTTGTAATGACTTCCAGTGATAGTGAAAGTCAATCCGTATTTATTCCTGACTTGGTTTTTTCTTTGGAATGAGACAATTTTGCGGGATACAGTTTTCTCCCACAGTCCCACTGCCCTCAACATCTTGCCCTTTGAGCAACATTTAATAAATTAAAACTTGTAAACAAGTTATCAAAATGAAAGTAAATATTATTAAAATGCTCTCATTAGTGGATATGGAAATGGAAATTTGTGATAAGTCCTGTGGGACCAAACTGCTGAGGTCATCGGTCCCTAAGCTTGCACAATACTCAGTACAACTTACGCTAAAGACAACACACACACCCATGCCCGACGGAGGACTCGAACCTCCGACGGGAGCAGCGGCGCGAACCGTAACAAGGCGCCCTAGACCGCACGCCTACCTCGCGCGGTCCCTCGTTAGTGCTTAGCGTTACTTTCATGTTTGACGTGTCTCTGCGATACAAATAACGTTACATAAATTTCAATAAATATTGTGTGATTGTTAGTTTTTTACGGAAGTACACTGTTCAGTGAAATTAAGGAGAGTACCTGTCAAAAGCCTGCAAAACGACCTTCTGCAGCGCGGACCGCCATGAGGCGTGTAGAAAGGAAGACAATGAGGTTCTGGAACAGGGATGTGGAGCCATGCCAGCTGCACTAGGTTTCTCAGTTGAGAATCCATGACCGGAGAGCCCGATCGAGGTGGTCCTACGGATTCTCATTTGGGTTTAAATCCGGGAAGTTTGGTGGCCAGAGGAGTACGGCAAACTACGCTCTTCGAATCAGGCTCGTACTCTGCGATCCGTGGGACACGTTGCATTGTCCTGCTGGTAGATGCCATCGTACCGAGGAAAAACAAACAGTATGTCGGTGTGGACATGGTCCCCAGGTACTGGTCCATACTTATGTTGATCCACTGTGCCTTCCATAATGACGGAATCACACAAGGAACGCCACGAAAATACTCTGCAGGCCGTCACGATCCCTCCTCCATCTTGGATCCTTTGCTTTCAGACGTTTCAGGCCGTACACTCCAACGGTCTGATGGAGCATAAGATGTGATTCATCTGAAAAACCTACCTCGCCACTCAGTGATCATCCAGTTGCCGTACTGGCGTGCAAATTCCAGCCTTCGTCGCCGATGAATAGCAATGCATGAACAAACTGCCTGCTGCAGAAGCTCATAGGCAGCGACCTTCGCTGAACGGTCGCTGAGGGGATACTGTCGGTAGCCTAGTGGCGCGTCTAGGCAGTCAGTTGCTCAACAGGTGCACTTCAATTCGCCAGAATATATCTCTCTAGCCTTCGTTTCAACAACAACATGATACATGATAACCCATCACCTAATACATTAGTGTGTCCTAATTTATACTAATGATTACAAGTACTGCAGCATTTTTAATTAGTTACTACGAGTGTTAGTCGTTTTACTTCCACTATGGGCTTTCCAAGTCCCACTGGTGTTAGTTCTACTAATTAATCTACTCTACCTGCAGCGTTACATGCGTGCCAGCGTATTATAAACCTACTTTTTTGGCCGTGCCCACCGAGCTAACCCCAGTAGGCATGCCCCTGTCACCGGGCTGGCCCAAGATGTTTGAGTCGCTGCAGTTTCATACTAATGGTGTTATCCTAACTTATCCTACGTCTTAACCTAATTCTTATCCTACTGTCAAATCCGGTGTGTGTCCAATTCGATCTGAGTGTGCACCCTCCTCCTAGTCGTAGACGTGGCGGATCCCAGGTGTGAAGCGGCTGGCCAAGTTCACGTCCCGGCGGAAAGGGACAGGTGCACAGAGTCTGATCGGGTTTAAATCTGGTTTAATCTATTACTGACTGTTCCTTAAGTATTCTTTTAATACTTCGACGACCTGTTCCGTCATTATCCCATTGCTCCTGCCATAGCTTCTCCCCCCCTCCCCCCTATCTTTAATTTCAGATTTACTTCCCAAGTGTGTCCCCATGAATTCAACTACTTTATCCCTTTTTTCCTTTTTAACCCAATACCATGCAGCCAGTTCCTTGATTTTGATATCCAGGGGACAAAGCCCCATTAGTACTAGTAGCGTCCCACCTGGTGTTGTCCTGTATACCCCTACAAAACGCAGGATATTCCGTTGCACTCTCCTAACGGCCATGGCGGGCATGACTCTCGTGAGCCTGTGAGCCCAGGCTCGTGACCCATATCCTACAACTGATGTCAAAATTCTGTTATGGTACAGTTTTATTAGGTCGGGTGGCAAATGAAATCACATATGTCCAATCCCAATCAAGTTTTTTAATGTTTCCTGGGTTCTCTGCGTCACTGTGTCAATACGAGGTGCGGCTAGAAAAAAACCGGACTGATGCTGGAAAAAACATTTATTTACAATTATTTACAATTTCATGTTATCTCCTTCAATGTACTCTCCTCCTCGGTCTCTACACCGCTCCATACAAATTTTCCACTGTTCATAGCAATGCTGCAGATCATTTTCGGTAAGTCCAAACATTACTTCCGTCGCTTTTTCTTTTACTGCTTCAACAGTCTCAAATCTAGTTCCTTTCAAAGCTGACTTGACTTTAGGGAAAAGAAAAAAGTCACAGGGGGCCAAATCAGGTGAGTAGGGTGGATGATCTAAGATGGGAATGTTGTGTTTTGCTAAAAACGTCTTCACTGACAACGCACTGTGAGCTGGGGCATTGTCTTGGTGAAGGATCCATGACTTTTTTCTCCACAAATCGTTCCGTTTTCTCCGTACTCGCTCACGTAGGGTAGCCAGGACGCTAATGTAGTAATGCTGATTCACTGTTTGTCCCTCTGGTACCCAACCAATGTGCACAATCCCTTTGATGTCAAAAAAAAAACAATCACCATTTCCTTGAATTTCGATTTTGACATTCGTGCTTTTTTTTGTCGTGGAGAACCAGGAGTTTTCCAATGCATCGATTGGCGTTTAGTTTCGGGATGGTAAGTAAAAAACCACGATTCATCGCAAGTAATAACATTTTGTAAGAAGGTGGGATCACTTTCAATGTTTTCCAGGATGTCAGAACAAATCATTCTTCGGCGTTCCTTCTGTTCAATTGTGAGACACTTTGGAACCATTTTTGAACACACTTTGTTCATGTTGAAACTTTCATGAAGAATCTGCCTAACACTTTCCTTGTCAACTCCTGTTAACTCAGACACTGCTCTGATTGTTAAACGGCGATCTTGTCGAACAAGTTTACCGATTTTTTCAATGTTTGCATCAGTTTTTGCTGACAATGGTCTGCCAGTGCGAGTGTCATCACTGGTGTCTTCGCGGCCATCTTTAAATCGTTTAAACCACTCAAACGCTTGTGTTCGCGATAAACAATCATCGCCGTACACTTGTTGTAACATTACAAACGTTTCACTTGCAGATTTTCCTAGTTTGAAACAAAATTTGATGTTAACACGCTGTTCTTTCTGTACACTCAACATTTTCCGACGCACAGACAAAACGTCAACTACTTAAAACAGACGCCACGGGCAGACTGAGTGCAGGAGGCAGATGAAACTCGAGCAGTAGGCGGAGCGAGAGTCACGTGACAGGCCACGCGACTTTCAGCCTTATTGCATTCGTTTTATTGTTTCACCAGCACTAATCCGGTTTTTTTCTAGCCACACCTCGTATGTGATGTATAGCTCCACTTCTCATCGATGACTACGCCTAGGAATAGGGCCTCACGGCTCCGAAGAACTGGCGAGCCGTCTATTCTTACAGTTGGATTCCTGATTAATTGTCCCTTGAGTAGCAAGTATGTGGACTTGCTAGGTGATATCGTCATTGTGGTATCGTGACACCATGTGGTTAGAATGGAAATGGAGCTTTCAATTTTAGGTTCCAACGCTTCGCGGCTACGACCGCCAACCAGCAGGAGGAGATCGTCTGCGTAGGCTATGCCGTCTAGCACATCATCGCTATTCCGCAGGTTATCTTTTACCTTTGGCCCGTGGTGCACCACATTTGCCTCAACCCCGGTTTTGCATAGCACCATTTTGCCACGCACGGTATACTTTAACCATGGTGACAGCGAACAGCTTACAGACTTATTCGTTTCGGAAATGTTTCCACCCCTGGCGCGAAGGGCAATGATCGTGCCCTATTGGACGTCAGATAAATCGCTCCGTTTCCGCATTACAACAACTGCATTGTTTTCCGCGTTCCCCGACACGTTTCATATACCGACCACTGCTAGTGCTCCCACCAGCCGTCTGTGAGTTGCACGTAGTCATTGAACATACGTGGTGGTCACGTTACCCTGACTAGACGTGTATTTAGAGCTTTCAAACTTGAAAGATAAAATATTTTAATTGTTATACTTGCTCTAAACTGATGGTGTGATGAGGTCCTCGCTGTAGGAAAAAATGTTTACATTGTATTGCCAATTGTTCCAACCAGTGGACTGCTTCTCAGAGGCGGCCGATGTGGCCGAGCGGTTCTAGGCGCTACAGTCTGGAACCGCGCGACCGCTACGGTCGCAGGTTCGAATTCTGCCTCGGGCATGTGTGTGTGTGTGTGTGTGTGATGTCCTTAGGTCAGTTAGGTTTAAGCAGTTCTAAGTCCTGGGGGACTGATGACCTCAGAAGTTAAGTCCCATAGTGCTCAGAGCCATTTTTTGCTTCTTAGAAATAGTAACACAAGAGTGAAAGAACAGATGTTCAATGCTCTCCCCTCCACTGCCTTTCCCACTCCTTCTCTCATTCGGCCAGTCGCCTCCCTCCCTTTGCTATGTCCCCTCCCTCCATCGGCTTCCCCTTTCTTTCTTTTCCTCTCCTCCCTCCCTTTTCCCCCTCATAGGTCCGGGTCCTCCCCCTCCCCCCCCTCCCCCACCCCCACCCCCCGCCTCATCCGCCGCCGTGTCGCCTCTACAGTGCTGTTTTCCGTGAGCATTCAGCGTTGTGCACCCCCTGTCAGTGTTGCGAACAGCCACCATACTGTCGCTAGTTGCGTTTCTCGTGCGAACATAAACCAGACTGTCACCGTGTACTTTTTTTTTAATTGTGCCAGTCTACTTACTGAGTATCTTCATCCGCATCGTCACTGCAGTGTTTTTATATTTTAAATTCCATAACTTTTTGCCATTTTACAGGTTTTTTTTTTACAATGTCACCGGGTTATCGCCTGTTTTTCTTGTTTGTTTATATTCGCATTATGTTTTTTAACTTTTCTGTAGGCTGTAGAGCAGCATATTACGCTGCTGCCCGCCCCCCCTCTCGGAGGGAGGATCGAAATGCAATAAAGAAAAAAAAAACAGATGTTCAACAATCCTTAAACTAGCGCAATGAGATTGCAGAAGTTCATTCTTGTCCACAAACTCAATAAAAGTCCGCTCCTGTCCTATGCACCATTAATGTGGGCACTAATAGTTTAATGTCCACCAACAGGCGTCTGGATACTTTTGATCAGATAGGGTACGCCGCAAAAAGCTGAGACGGAAGTATAGGGTCCTCTCTGCGGAGTTTCACTTAGGGGCGGCAACACATTTCTCGGAGCGCGCTCCGCAGTTTGGGCGTTTCCTCAAGGGCATAACCAGTGAGCCGGCGTTTAATTTTGGAGGGATACTCCGCCTAGTCAGGCAAGCCGCGCGCTATGTGTGCCTGGCACGGAAGATCGCCGACCTGGCAAAACGGAATACGCTTGCGGGGGCGTCGCAGGCTCATCCCAGGTACATCACACTACGTCCCAGTGGGCGTTCTCTTTCTACACCGAGTTTCGCTATTGCGTACGCCACTTCTGTATGTGTCTGTGATTACAGATAATAAAAAAACAGATTGTTTCTAAAGTTACAACGCGTCTGTTTTGGTGGAAGGTATGTGGGGTACCTCTACAGAATTTTGGCCCTGGAAAATCCTGCAGCGCGGAACCACCCTTCAGTTACCCTACTGTGGAATGTCGCGTCACAGGAAGTTTACACGCAAATGTCTGACTGTAGGCCTTACCAGGGAAACTGAAGTTTTCATAGTGTGTAATATTCCGCCATCCTATCACGTCCCACATTAATGAATGAAATGAATAAATGAACAAGGTAAAAATATCTTCTGAAATAACGCATGAGATTTTTAGTAACTATGAATTTATTACACCAACAGAGAATAACACTGAACATGAACTGACTTGATTACATCCAAATGCTTGTATAATGAAATTAATTGTGCGTAATGATGTATAAAAGTGGTTCAAATGGCTCTGACCACTATGGGACTTAACTTCTGAGGTCATCAGTCCACTAGAACTCAGAACGACTTAAACCTAACTAACCTAAGGACATCACACACATCCATGCCCGAGGCAGGATTCGAACCTGCGACCGCAGCGGTCACGCGTATCCAGACTGTAGCGCCTAGAACCGCTCGGCCACCCCGGCCGGCAGTGATGTATACGAGGATTGTCCAGAAATTAAGTTCCGATTGATCGCGAAATGGAAACCACTGGGAAAATCCAGTAAATCTTTGCACAGATGCGTTGGGCAGAGTCTCTAGTTTGCCCGCCGATCGTGTCGCGTCGCTCTTTTCAGTTTTGAGTGAACAGTGAGCACGTCAAGATGCGTAGGGAATAGCGTCTCCCGCCAAGTATGAGGGCCTGGTTAGAGATTTCGCCTGTGTCATGCAGCCCACATAACACAACTGTCGAGCAGTTCCTTCTTCATGCCAATTTTCAGCCGCACACTGCAGGGGCAATGAAGACGCTCCTGCAGCGTTTCCGGTGAGAAGTGTTTGATCATCCACAATACAGTCCGTAATTGGCTCCCCCTGAGTCTCACCTCTGCTCACAAGAACCGCTGGCTATGAAGACAAAATTTTTCCACAGATAACGAGCTGCAGACCAATGCAGATAACTGGCCGAAAGCACAGGCGGCTGCTTTCTATGACGAGGATATTGGAAAGTTGGTACAACACTACGACAAAACCCGAAGTGGAGCGACTATGTAGAGAAGTAGGTGGAAGGTGTACCTAACTCTTGCAAATAAAACGTTTCTCGTTTTCACTGTGGCTTCCATTTCGCGACCGATCTGAACTTACTTTCTGGACAACCCTCGTTGTTGACAAAACTGGGGAATGGTTGGAAAATTAACTGCTACTCCGACATTAACTAATGCAGTCTGACTGAAACCAATTCATTGACAGTGATTGTGTACTGCAAAAGTGTAAGCTCCCACAAAATGTAAACTGGACAGCGACATCTGCCATTGGATGGAGAAAATTCGCGTCAAAAGTTCCTACTGCGAAGGAGCTGTGGTATACTCACCACACACCAGCTGGAGTCAGGAATGTGGCTACAACGCACCTCTGTGTCTTCTCCAACGGTGAATATCTATCTCGTTCTATGCGTCCAAGTCCAGAATACTGTATCTAACACTAAAAATGGCCCTTCGCCGACCACTCAATCCAATTCTTTCCATGACCTAGGCCCGAATCTTACTCGTACTGTGGCCTTCGACCAACATCTCCTCTCTGTATCCTCACTATGATTTAACAAAAAAACTCCACGTCGAGTACTCTCAGAAAGCTGAAACCACCAATAACAATGCGTCAGCGCTTCCTTTCGCCAATCACAAAATTCTCTGCTCTTCCTCCAGAAGACGAGCAAATTCTTCTCCTCCAATCCTATCGCTACGTCTGACAAGCAATAGGCGCCCACCGCACGTCCTCTGACGTCACGGTCGGCGTCCCAATTTGGAAACTGTTTCTCCGTGCGTGCAGGGAGCAGCTTGGCAAGGGTGTCTCCGTGGCTCTAAAAATGCGAGAGATGTCACGCCGACTCTGTTACGGGAAATGGAGTCCTGCCGTGCCGGTCCATTTCAGCCATCATAGCGAAATGTTTTTCACAATTCTAGCAGGTACGAATCTCCGTTGAAGTTCCACAGAAAACATCAGATGGATACCTGGAGATTCAGATAAATGGTCTCTCCTCAGCCAAGAACAATTATCAAGGCACCGGGCCGTCCCGACTAGGCTGAAGAGTTGTAGAAACTGGACCTAGAGGCCCTGGGACAATGAACTGCAGCCCGGTAAGATCTCCTCTCTCCCTGATGTTAGCGGTCCTTCCGCTGCGCGGCCTTTTTTCGACCGCGTGAGTTCAACTGCATGAAAGTGGCAACCGTGGCTCACATGCCGACTCGACATACCTGTATCCACATCCCTCCTTGTTCCACGAAGTGATAGCGGTAAAGCGGCCTCTTTCGCCATCTACACGTTGATCTACACGCAGCGAGCTTTCCTTCGCCTAGCTGCAGCCGTAACAGACCACCAAAACATAAACACAGTGCCATCACCTCTAATTACTCCAAGCAATAACCTACTTATGAGCTTAGTACGTCGCCCCTCTCAACCCTCCTCAATAAATATTACACTACTGGCCTTTGAAATTGTTACACCAATAAGAAATGCAGATGGTACACGAGTATTCATTGGACAGATATATTATACTAGAACTGACATGTGATTACATTTTCACGCAATTTCGGTGCATAGATCGTGAGAAATCAGTACCCAGAACAACCACCTCTGGCCGTAATAACGACCTTGATACGCCTGGGCATTAAGTCAAGCAGAGCTTGGATGGCGTGTACAGGTACAGCTGCCCATGCAGCTCCAACACGATACCACAGTTCATCAAGAGTAGTGACTGGCGTATTATGACGAGCCAGTTGCTCGGCCACCATTAACCAGGCGTTTTCAGTTGGTGAAAGATCCGGAGAATGTGCTGGCCAGGGCGAATACAAGTTTCCAGTTTGCGTTCACCGCGATGTCGCCAAACACGGATGCGACCATCATGATGCTGTAAAAAGAACCTGGATTCATCAGAAAAGAATGACATTTTTCCGTTCGTTCACCCAGGTTCGTAGTTGAGTACACCATCGCAGGCGCTCCTGTCTGTGATGCAGCGTCAAGGGTAACCGCAGCCATGGTCTCCGAGCTGATAGTCCCTGCTGCTACAAACGTCGTCGAACTGTTCGTGCAGATGGTTGTTGTCTTGCAAACGTCCCCATCTATTGACTCAGGGATCGAGACGTGGCTGCACGATCCGTTACAGCCATGCGGATAAGATGCCTGTCATCTCGACTGCTAGTGATACGAGGCCGTTGTGATCCAGCACGGCGTTCCGTATTACCCTCCTGAACCCACCGATTCCATATTCTGCTTACAGTCATTGGATCTCGACCAACGCGAGCAGCAATGTCGCGATACGATAAACCGCAATCGCGATAGGCTACAATCCGACCTTTATCAAAGTCGGAAACGTGATGGTACGCATTTCTCCTCCTTACACGAGACATCACAAAAACGTTTCACCAGGCCACGCCGGTCAACTGCTGTTTGTGTATGAGAAATCGGTTGGAAACTTTCCTCATGACAGCACGTTGTAGCTGTCGCCACCGGCGCCAACCTCACGTGAATGCTCTGAAAAGCTAATCATTTGCATATCGCAGCATCTTCTTCCTGTCGGTTAAATTTCGCATCTGTAAGCACGTCATCTTCGTGGTATAGCAATTTTAATGGCCAGTAATGTATACGATCATAGTCTCCTCAGAACTCGATATAAGTACACTAACTGTATGTATCTTCACGAAACTAATGATTAGAGTGAAATAAAGTCGAGCCCTAAGGACTTGACATCTTTCAAAGTCCTTTACCATTTCTGTCTAAACTTTAAAAAAATTTCACCTTTTAGCAGCTAATCTAAATGAATGTACACAGTAAAAGAAAGGATAGCTGTTCATCCTGACCGACTGCGTGGAACGGCGTATGAGGAGGCGTGGAACAATTTCAAGCCTAAATTTCACAAACCAGATTACTAGCAGACATGCCATTAAGGACACAGTCAACACATTCATCGAACTGATTGTGTTGCTAACGAACAGCGTTCGGGAACGCCGGTTGTAGCAGATGAAACTGAGGAAGCGATTATTCACAGACCCTCAAGCATCGACCAGGAGACTGAGCAAGGGTGTGGCACGCACCACTGTGTGTGGAAAACACTGCGATTCAGATTGAACAAAGGTTCCTATTACATTCAAATTGTCCACAAAGATACTCAAAGGTAAGGACTATGCCATCGGACAAGCTATATGCCATGACTTATTGGATGCCGTTATGAATACAAATTTAGTGCAGCACATTCTTTTCGGCGACAAGGAAGTATTTCACACCTATGGACGTGTGAACAGATGTAACTGTAGGATTCTGGCAGATTAACGGCCAGTTATATTACCAAATGGGAACAGGACACGCCAAAGGTAAATGTGTGGATCGTTATTAGAAGATCAAAAGCGTGTGGACCTATTATATTTGCTGAGAAAATAGTAAGCGGTAAGGCCTATCTTGACCTACTGGAACAATTTTTAGAGCCATAGCTCATTCACGATTATGTTTGGAAGACTATTGTCTACCAACAAGATGGGGTACCCTTTTCGTCCGAGAATTTATCAAGTGAAAAATCAGTAACCTTCAATAATTCAAGAACCACATTTTTGTAGATGAGGGATTTTAGGAAGAGTATCTCGGGCTGCACGTGAACGATGGGACATGTGCTTACATCTGCAGTCATCTGACTGAAATGCACTAAATCTGTATTAAGAAATAACTTAATGTTTGTCCATCTTGTTTATTGCCACACAATAAAGTGTTTAAGTGGAAAATGGTTACTGACTCTATAATACCCGGGTCAGACGGTAACACAGTTCACAATTTTCAAAATGTATTTATTTATTTCTTACCTTTTAAATTGTTACCCTTGATTTTAACATTAGCTCTATTCGTTCTTAACTTAAAAAGGAAGGAAGGAAGATTAGAGTTAAAAGTCCCGCCGGCATTGGGCTTATTAGAGCCGGAGCACATGCTTGAAGTGTTGCAAGGAGGGAGAAGGAAATCGGTTGTGCCCTTTCAATGAACCAGCCCGCAATTTGCTTGGAGCGATTTAGGGCAATCGCAGAAAATCTAAATCACGATGGTCGGATGCAGCTTTGAACCGTTGGCGTCCTGAACACGACTGCAATTTTGCTAACCACTGCGTCCACCTCTCTCGGTCATTAACTTACATTACTACTATCAACAGATAACATTATTCTCTATACAGCGGTGGTTAATGAAAACTGCGTGTGCTACAACAACTAACATAATGATTCAAGAGCATTTCAAAAGGGAAGTTGCGTATTATTATGGCAGGCCAAGTAACTTTTATTGAATACTGCACTACACTTCAAACTGACACAGATTCATGACTCTAACTGTCGACATAGTCACCAACTCTTTGTAAACAACGATCGGAAAGGTCTACCGAGATTCAGTTTCTCGACGATATAAATCCGCTCCTTGGTCATGGAGCCATTCGAAAAGCGCTGTGCGAACGTCCTTATCGTTGGATAATCTGTCCCCCAGATGTTCTTTCATTTTCCCCAAAAGATGGAAATCGCTTGGTGCAAGATCCTCCTTTATTCCTGATCAGCAACACCCACCTCTTTGTGGCTTTTCTCAAACTGTAGGCACCATTTCATAGGCAAAATTTCACTATGGGTGGACGTGTCACTGCGTATGGTCCATATACCGTCATAAGTTTTCAAGGTATATCTGTATGCAATTTAGATGTTTTTCCCACAAGAATCGTACTGTCCCGCGTACTTCAAATTTGGAGTACATATCCAGTTGCAGCGCCATTTTCCTTGCCTACCGTGATGCCCCTACTGTATTATATATTATGTGTCCCTTTGGAAGACAGATCTGGAACCTGGAGAGATCTGAATTAGAGTCTCTCGACTGTTCTTTCCACCAACCTGTCGTCTTCTAAAGTTGTGTCCCCAGTGCAGAAGACAGCTCGTCTGTCGTGGCATCTTCTTCGGCGGAGACTGCTACGCTGTTAATTCGAACCTGTGATTGTGCTTTTTACGGGATACCACTTGCCCAGGATAGTCTCTGTATCCACAGAGGGCAAGATCTGTAGTAGTGACAATGATGGTATATGGTATGCGACACTTTTCATTAATATATCCTGTTTGGTTTTTTTTTTTTTTTTTTTTTTTTTTTTTTTTTTTTTTTTTTTTTTTTTTTTTTTTTTTTGGGTCATCAGTCTACTGACTGGTTTGATGCGGCCCGCCACGAATTCCTTTCCTGTGCTAGCCTCTTCATCTCAGAGTAGCACTTGCAACCTACGTCCTCAATTATTTGCTTGACGTATTCCAATCTCTGTCTTCTTCTACAGTTTTTGCCCTCTACAGCTCCTTCTAGTACCATGGAAGTCATTCCCTCATGTCTTAGCAGATGTCCTATCATCCTGCCCCTTCTCCTTATCGGTGTTTTCCACATATTCCTTTCCTCTCCGATTCTGCGTAGAACCTCCTCATTCCTTACCTTATCAGTCCACCTAATTTTCAACATTCCTCTATAGCACCACATCTCAAATGCTTCGATTCTCTTCTGTTCCGGTTTTCCCACAGTCCATGTTTCACTACCATACAATGCTGTACTCCAGACGTACATCCTCAGAAATTTCTTCCTCCAATTAAGACCGGTATTTGATATTAGTAGACTTCTCTTGGCCAGAAATGCCTTTTTTGCCATCGCGAGTCTGCTTTTGATGTCCTCCTTGCTCCGTCCGTCATTGGTTATTTTACTGCCTAGGTAGCAGAATTCCTTAACTTCATCGACTTCGTGACCATCAGTCCTGATGTTAAGTTTCTCGCTGTTCTCATTTCTACTACTTCTCATTACCTTCGTCTTTCTTCGATTTACTCTCAAACCATACTGTGTACTCATTAGACTGTTCATTCCATTCAGCAGACCATTTAATTCTTCTTCACTTTCACTCAGGATAGCAATGTCATCAGCGAATCGTATCATTGATATCCTTTCACCTTGTATTTTAATGCCACTCCTGAACCTTTCTTTTGTTTCCGTCATTGCTTCCTCGATGTACAGATTGAAGAGTAGGGGCGAAAGGCTACAGCCTTGTCTTACACCCTTCTTAATACGAGCACTTCGTTCTTGATCGTCCACTCTTATTATTCCCTCTTGGTTGTTGTACATATTGTATATGACCCGTCTCTCCCTATAGCTTACCCCTACTTTTTTCAGAATCTCGAACAGCTTGCACCATTTTATATTGTCGAACGCTTTTTCCAGGTCTACAAATCCTATGAACGTGTTTTGATTTTTCTTTAGCCTTGCTTCCATTATTAGCCGTAACGTCAGAATTGCCTCTCTCGTCCCTTTACTTTTCCTAAAGCCAAACTGATCGTCACCTAGCGCATTCTCAATTTTCTTTTCCATTCTTCTGTATATTATTCTTGTAAGCAGCTTCGATGCATGAGCTGTTAAGCTGATTGTGCGATAATTCTCGCACTTGTCAGCTCTTGCCGTCTTCGGAATTGTGTGGATGATGCTTTTCCGAAAGTCAGATTTTATTCAAATATTCATACATTTACATTGTCTTTCACAACACTCGACATAGCTTTCTTAATTGTATGATAACTTTTCCATCCAACTACCGAAATATGATTCAGATGTCCGATTCGCTAGTACGCACTAGGCGGAGTGAGTATTACATATTGACAACTAAGTTACGTCCGATATAGAGTACAGCGTGTCCAGCTCTGAAGAACACCCAAAACAGAGTGACTATTACATATTCCCATCTATATAATGCACGACACTTAGATACGTGTCCGGCCCGCTAGAACGCCCGAAACAGAGTGACTAGCGCAACCAAAGTACTTCGTCTCCCAGGCGCGCCAAAGCGCCCTGAAGGTGACCGAAGCACTTCGGTTGCAGTATCGTCACTCTTATGTTTCTCAGAACTAGTGAAATTTAAACAACAACGATAGACTCGTAGGGTAACCCTGAGAGACTATCATACTAAAAACTGGATGAAAAGTATATAAGTAATTAATAATAGAAGTTTGGCATTTTGGCGCCTAGCACCTGAACCTTCCGACCAATCAGAAGCAAGTTCAGTACAATTGGCGGACTCTCCCACGGTACTGGTACATACTGTACCAACTGTCGCTTGTACCTCACTCCTGTTTTGTACCATATCCTACGTCACGTGTATCAAGCTGCATCAAGGTGAGCTTCTGGCAAAATAAAATACTGGCGACCACAGCTAGGAATATCACAGCACGTACCGTACCACAAGTGTGCCTGCTGGACAGCGGCAACCTGTACTATCTTCTGTCATGCAGCACTCTTGTCAGGCAATGGTGTTAGCGTAGAATTACTTTCTGAAGTCCATTAGGCTTTTTTACCATTAATCAAAGTTGCATTTACCAGCCTTCCAGAAAAAATAGTCGATCTCTCAAATTAAACCACTGGATAATGACTAAGGATTTAATAAAAAACATATGTGTTAAAGCAATTGTCGTTCCATCTTCCACAATGTTTATCGTTACAGCTGAACGCACTCGAGCAGTGCTTGAGTTTCCTTGCAGATCCTTATCTTCTCTGACGTAGAGTTTGCGTGCTGTGACTGAGTTCGCCTGACCTCCGTGGTAGCAATCACGCAGCTGCTCTCTGTCATTAACCCTTTATAGCGCGTCGATGGCGACAGAAAAAGTCATGTTGGGTACTGCCCCGATCTTCTTCCCTTTTGACATCTATTCGAAGGACGACTGGACAGCCTACTCAATTGTAAAATACAGTCGTGATTGGAGACAGCACGTTGACAGAATGCCGATGGAGAAGATTTCAAGAAGAGTCGTGTACTATAGGGCTAAGGGAAGAAAATATCCGGGATGGCAAAGAAAACGATGGTCAGATACGTTCTGAAGCCAGAAAAAGTAAAACTGCTTAATCCATGGAGTGCAGAAGAAGAAGAATGGTTGTTATTGAAACTTTCTGAGTACGCACTCGTAGGAGACCTGCATCTACACGTTCAGGTGTTTTAGCACTTCCGTCACGCTCGCCCATTGAATCTGTGACCATTCTTGCTCCTCTTCTTAATATATTCAGTTATTCCTATTAGAACTATGTGTTATGAGCCCCGCATACTTGAACAATATTCTGGAATGGATCGGCCTCCTATGTAGACTAAATGCATTTTCCCAGTATTCTAGTCGAAGACCGACAAATGCTCCACCTATTATTGAATCTATGTGATCACTGCACTTCAGATCCTCAGAAATTGCTACACCCAGGTATACGAGCATATGTATGAGTTGCGAAAGAACTTGCTCCCGTCCTTCTAGTAGCTGGTTATCGTAGATCGCTGGAGCAACGGATACCCCGCAACTAGAAAAAAGCGCAGGTCTTTCCCGTTTTCAAGAAGGGCCGTAGGACCGATGCACATAATTATAGGCCTATATCGTTGACGTAAATCTGTTGTAGAATTATGGAACAAGTTTTATGCTCAAGAATCATGACGTTTTTGGGAACGAAAATCTCCTCTATAAGAATCAACACTGATTCCGCAAACTCAGCTCATTCTGTTCCTCAATGAGTTCCATAGCGCTATAGACGACGGCGCTCAGGTTGACGCCGTGTTCCATGATTTCATGAAGACGTATGACGCCTTTCCGTATTGCCGTTTAGCGAAAAAAAAAGCTTATCGAATAAAAGACCAGATCTGCGACTGGATTCAAGACTTCCTAGCAGACAGAAAGCAGACAGATATCAACGAGTCGGTCTTAGCGAACAAAATCGAGAGATGCAATGGTGATTTCCGGAGTACCCAGAGAAGTGTGATAGGACCGTTACTGTTTACAATGTACGTCAATGATCTAGTAGAGCCGACCGGTGTGGCCGAGCGGTTATAGGCGCTTCA
Organism: Schistocerca americana; assembly: GCF_021461395.2. Lineage (NCBI taxonomy): Eukaryota > Metazoa > Arthropoda > Insecta > Orthoptera > Acrididae > Schistocerca > Schistocerca americana. Next base: position 470,939,068 of record NC_060125.1, read on the forward strand.
GTCTGGATCCGCGCGACCACTACGGCCGCAGGTTCGAGTCCTGCCTCGGGCATGGATGTGTGTGATGTCCTTAGGTTAGTTAGGTTTAAGTAGTTCTAAGTTCTAGGGGGCTGATGACCTTAGATGTTAAGTCCCATAGTGCTCAGAGCCATTTGAACCATTTGATCTAGTAGAAAGCGTCGGATGGTTCAAATGGCTCTGAGCAATATGGAACTCAACTGCTGAGGTCATTAGTCCCCTAGAACTTAGAACTAGTTAAACCTAACTAACCTAAAGACATCACACACATCCATGCCCGAGGCAGGATTCGAACCTGCGACCGTAGCGGTCTCGCGGTTCCAGACTGCAGCGCCAGAACCGCGCGGCCACTTCGCCCGGCAAAGCGTCGGATGCTCTTTAAGACTGTTCGCAGATGATGCGATTGTCTATAACAAAGTAGGAACGGCAGGAGACAGTATCGATTTGCAGACTGGCCTGCAGAGGACTAATGAATGGTGCAGTTGATTCTGAACGTAAGTAAATGTAAAATACAGCGCATACATAAGAAAAGAAAAGAATCCACTATTGATGAAAAGTCTTGGAAACAGTATCTAGCCACAACGACCTTAAAACTGATGACCAGATAAAAGAAATAGTAGGAAAGTAGATGTCTTACTCACATTTGTAGGAAGAATCTTAAGGAAATATAGTTCATCCACGAAGGAAGTAGCTTATAAGGCACTTGTTCGACAGATTTATCGATGTAGGATCCTTACCAGATAGGAGAAATAGAGAAGCTTGAACGAAGATCGGCACGTTTAGCCACAGAATCCTTAGTCGGTGCTAGATGCCTAACAAATTCCATTGACGGACCTTACAAGAGAGGCGTTTTGCATCATGGGCAGGTTTAAAATACCGAAATTTCGAGAGAACACTTCCGGGAAGGGTCGGACACATATTAGTATCCTCCCACGTACATCTCGCCTGACGATCACGACGAGAAAATTCGACAAATTGAGGCCAACACAGAGGCTTACCGACAATTATTGTTCACACGCACCATTCACGAGTGGAACAGAGAAAGGGGGATCAGTTTAGTGGTACCAGAAGTCTTGTTCATCTTACACCATTAGGTGGCTTGCACAGAGTATGATGTAGATTTAAATGTGACTACAGTGATCTAATTCTGCATCAATGTAAACACACCACAGGTCATTATACAGTTAATGACGGAGGTTGCACTATTCCAGTGTTACAAATTTACTGTCTTATTCCAATGGCATGTCGAACGAGGGAAAAATTACTATCTGCATGCCTCTGCACGTGCCCTAATTTCTTTTACCATATTCTCATAATGGCTACGCGAGATTTACTATGATGATAGCATAAAGGTTGTACCAACAGTGTCTCGAAAGAATTGCCCTGTCTCTCTTCCAAGGATACCCATTTAAGTTTCCCGGGCACTCCTGTTGCACTTTTCTATGGCCTATACAGACTTCTTACGATCGTAGCAGCGTACTTACTCAGACTTCGGTTTACAATGTCTTTCAATTTTTGTTTTGCATTTGCCAGGTGTGAACTAAATATTTTCAAAAAAAAATGGTTCAAATGGCTCTGAGCACTATGGGACTCAACTGCTGAGGTCATAAGTCCCCTAGAACTTAGAACTACTTAAACCTAACTAACCTAAGGACAACACACACATCCATGCCCGAGGCAGGATTCGAACCTGCGACCGTAGCGGTCGCGCGGTTCCAGACTGTAGCGCCAGAACCGCTCGGCCACCAGCGGCCGGCAAATATTTTCAGTTCATTCTTTAAACGAGCTGATAGTGATTATCAGTTTGACTAAACACAAATGCTTTTCTAGATATCTTTGTGACCATTGTTCTTGCAATAGCATCATGATCGTTAATCGCTCTCTCATTGTTGCCAGTCTCAAAACGATCAGGACTCTGCGCAACTAGGAGGTCAAGAATATTCCTTTCGCGTCTGGGTTGTCGGACTGGTTGTGAGAGGAGGAAGTTATCAGATAAAGTTCCCAGTATTAATTTGTAAGACTGTTTGCTCTAACCGTCGATAACGTATGTGTAGTTTTCCCAGTTAACATAGGGCGTGTTAAAGTTGCCACCTATTAATACCATACACTTTGGATATTTCCGTACTGTAAGTTTAGGCCATCTTTGAATGACTCTGCTACCGATGTGTCAGAATCTTCTGATAGTAGAAACATTCTATTACTAATTTAAGTCCATCGACCCCCGTTACGCACGTCCGTATTGATCCAGTCCAGTGGGATATTGCCGTGCATGGGGTCACCAAATTCCCCGTTGTCACCATGTCAGACTGCTGAGTAGGACTGTTGATACGTTAAAAATATAGAGAATCCCATAATCTATATTTAAAAAATATCATGATAGGTTCTAGATATACCGTTGAAAGTATCGATGTATCGGTATATTGGTGGAGAAAATATCGATCTACCTGCCTATAAAAATATCAGCTGCATATTGTAAATAAACTGCCAGTTTTAGAACTGTATATTTAAGTACTGATTTATTATTAAATATTATGTACATCAACAAGCTAGCAGCCTGCCTAGCCCCCTTTAGATCAAGAACTGAAAGGAAAGTGATGCACGTTCACGCTTGTCGATAACCTTTTTGTTACCAATAGTAATTTCATGTAACTGGCGCAATAAAAGGTGTAAGACGGCCCGTCGTTCGGTTTCGTCCCATACTGGATTTTTCCGGAACACATCATGTCGACTTTCCTGTTTTTTTCATTTCTGCTGACGCTACCGACCTAGCAGCTGTAGTGTCAAAATTGCGTGATGAAGCTAAATGTTGCAGTTTCTGTAAGTAGCGCCGAAAGCCGATTACGACAGCATTTCAACTCACTCGTCTCCTCCCGCCATACAGACCAATCTTGTCATTTGGACTTTTATTCATCGTTTTCAGCAATTATTTTTGAAGAATGCGGATGTGGAGAAATAGCACACTAGTTGCATTAAAAATTGTTTTCAATGCAACAGTTGTGCTATTTCTTCACATCGAAAATCTTGTTATTCCATTCACACCGCATCCCCAGTGCACCTATACTTGCTTCAAACACTCAAAGATGAAAGCTCAAAAAGTAGAAAGACTCCTTCACATAGTGAATGTAAAATTATGTTCTACTACAAGTTCAAAAGAACAACTTCAAATATTTACTGAAAATTGTGAAAAAAATTTAAAATACAATAAAAATATCAGCACTCGGTATTGCCATTACGATATCGATGTACAGGCGAAAGAAATATCGCCGATATAATCGATGTTTTTGGAAAATATATCGACATTGCTGAGTACTTTGGCGGGGCACTCTCACTTTTATGGGAACGTCGGGCGGCTCGCTCGTCAAACACTGTGCCCGGTCATTGCCGCTGACGTTGGCGGAGCGCAGCGGATGTGGACCGCTGGTGCAGGCCATGTGTGCGTATCCGGTGTCGCGCATGACGTATGTCGCAGCGACGAGAGGCAACTAACAGGACGCCGCAGTCCAGCCAGTATCTCTGCGTCCGAAGGCTAGACACAAAGATGGAATCGTCACCTTGAAATAAATGTAGACATACATTGCCATAAGTGACAACAACATCCAAACTAAATTAAATACAGTCAAACAAATGGAATAAAGCAATGGCTACGCTGCTGCCTTCATGATCTCCATAACACATAAAAAATGCAAAACAACAGGTCTCCACTCTTTTTTACCCATCACCTCAAGGAGTAAATAGTGCACGGTGCGTTGTTCAACCAATACTTGAATATTGTTCGTCTTTCTGGGATCTGTACCAGATGGTTTTGATAGGAGAATTAGAGAATATCCAAAGAAGAGTGGAGTGTCTCAGCGCGAAAGTGTCACTATAATGTTCGTTGTGGATCACGGTGCGGTTCGCTGTTAAAATTCTGAAAGTGAACGTCCTTAGAAGAATCAAGTAAAATACTGCTTCCTCCTATGTATATCTAATGTAGGGATCGTAAAGATTCGTGCAACACGGAGGCTTGTCATCAGTCGTTCTTCTCAAGTTCCATTCTCAACTGGAACAAGAAAAGTGGGAATTGAAAGTAGTCAGGAAGTACCCCCGCCACACACCATAAGGCTTGCAGAGTATAGATGTAGATTAGACGCAACAAAGCGGCGAAGTCAGCCTCTAACTTAACGACTTCCTTTTGGAAGTGAATGTCAGGCAGTGCTAGTACATTTGCATTTCAGTCAAGGCCTTTTCTGGAACGCGCCTGGCGAACTTACAGTATATTTACCTCGAGCGTTAATCTTATTTCTGATGAATCAGTTTGTTATACTTAGCAGATTTCGAGGTTTCACCCATTAAAATGCAGACGAGAAACTGTATGTGTGGAGTCTATGAATTCCCCTCGACCAGAAACGTACCGTAGACACTGAGGAGGACAGGTGGACACAGCCCTTGCTTTGTTTACGTGTGCGTGTCGTTAAATGGGGCACCTGCTGAACTGAACTGACCGCCTCTCCTTGGGCGCGCTCTTGCGTGCTGCAGCTGCCCCTACGGCGCATGACGTCACGCACAGCACCTGCTCGCGTCTCTCTGACTTTAATGCGAGTCCCCGACTCGTGTCTCAGGAATTACTTACTCAAAAGGAAAAGCATATCGACCTGCCAGCATAGTCGACATCGCTAACGCGCCCACTGCCGACGGACGGGGAGGCTACCCAACCACGTATCGAATACGCTTCGCTGGTTGATGAGCCGGGCAGCCTTGATGTGGCTTTTATGCGGTTTCCCACATCCAGTTAGGAAAATACCGGGTTGTTCCCTCGCCCCGTCTCAGATACACGCAATACAAACTTGATATATATACTAGACGCAAACAGTAAGTCACCAATTCCTTTCCTGCGTCAACCTCTTCATCAAAGAGTAGCACTTGCACCATACGTCCTCAATTATTTGCTGGATATATTCCAATATCTGTCTTCCTCTGAAGTTTTTACTGTCTACACCCCGCTCTAATACAATGGAAGTTACTACCTGAAGTCTTAACACTGTCTTTCTATCCTGCCCCATCTTCTCGTCAGAGTTTTCTACCTGTTCCTTTCTTCTCCGATTCTGCGGAGAACCTCCTCATTTCTTATCTTACCGGTTCATCTAATTTTCAACATTTGTTCGTAGCCTCACATCTCGAACGCTTTGAATCTCTTTGTGTTCCGGTTTTGCCACTGTTCATGATACACTATCGTACAATGTTGTGCTCCAAACGCACATTCTCAGAAATTTCTTCCTCAAATTAAGACCTATGTTTGATTCCAGTAGAATTCTCGTGGTCAGGAATGCCCTTTTTGCCAGTGCTAGTCTGCTTTTTATGTCCTCCCTGCTACCTCTGACATGGATTATTCTGCTGCCTAGGCAGCAGAATTCCTTAACTTTGTTTACTTCGTGATCACAAATTACGATGTTAAAGTTTCCCACTGCTCTCATTTCTGCAGCTTCTCATTGCTTTCGTCCTTCTTCTGTTTACTCTCAATCCATTTTCTGTATTCAATAGATTATTCGTTTCATTCAACAGATTCTGTAATTCATTTCCACTTTCACTGAGGACAGAAATGTCAACAGCGGATCTTTTCATTCATGTCCTTTCACCCTGAATTTCAATCAGACCCTTGAATCTTTCCTTTGTTTCCGTCATTGCTTTCCGATGTACAGATAAAACAGTACAAATGAAGTATTTACCCCTGTCTTACACCCTGTTTAATCCGAGCACTTCGTTCTTGTTCATCCAAACTTATTCTTCCTTCTTGGGCCTTGTAAATATTGTGTATTACTCATCTTTCCCTATAGCTTACAACTATTTTTCTAGGAATTTTGAACATCTTGCCCCATTTTACATTCTGGAACGCATTCTCTAGTTCGACAAATCCTATGAACGTGTCTTGATTGTTCTTCAGTCTTGCTTTCATTATCAAATGTTATGTCAGAACTGCCTCTCTGGTCCCTTAGCTTTCCCAAAGCCAAACTGATCGCCATGTAACAGATTCTTAATTTTCTTTCCCCCTCTTCTGAACGTTATTCTTGTCAGCAGCTTGGATGCATGAGCTGATAAGCTGATTGTGCGATAGTTCTTCCACTTATCGGGCCTCGTTATCTTCGCAATTGTGTGGATGATTTTTTCCGAAAGTCTGATGGCACGTCTCCAGTCTCATACATTGTAAACACCAAACCGAATAATCATTTGGCTGCCAGTTCCCCCAATGTTTGTATGAATTCCGATGTATGTTATCTATCCCTTCCGCCTTATCTGGAATAGGTCTTCTAGAACTCTTTTAAATAATGACTTTAATACTGGACACCCTATGCCTTCCGTATTGACTCCAATTTATTTTTATAACAAATCAACAGACAAATCCTCCCCTTCACAGAGGCCTCAATGCACTCTTTCCCTCTGTCCTCTCTCTCCTTTGCGTTTAGCAGTGGCATTCCCATTGCATTCTTAATGTTACTGTCCTTGCTTTCAGTTTCACCAAAGATTGTTTTGACTTTCCTGTATGCATTGTCTGTCCTTCCGACGATCATTTCTTTTTCAATTTCTTCACATTTTTTTCCTGCATTCATTTAGCCTTGGCTTTCCTGCACTTCCTGCTTACTTATTACTAAGTGATTTATAATACTGCTGGATTCCTGTTTTTCCGTGAACATTTTTGTGCTTCATTCTTTCATCGATGCACTGAAGTATTTCTTCAGTTTCTTCGCAGTTACCTTCCTTGCACCTAGAGTATGTTTCTCTGTACAACATCTTGTCTAATCGTTCCTTAGTATTTTAGTGTCCCACTTCCTGTCACACTAATTCTTCCGGATGTTTCTCTTAAACTTCAGCCTACTCTTCATGATTGCTCAATTGTGATCTGATTCTTTGCCCCTGGGTACGCTTTACAGTCCAATACATGATTTCGAAATCTTTGCCTTGCCTAACCAGCTGGGATCTTCCCATGTTTCCGGTTCTTTTCCAAGTATGCCTCCTCCTTTTGTGTTTTTTCAACTGATTATTGGCTGTTACCATGTGACATTTATTGCAGAACTCAATTTGCCTTTCTTCTTTCTCATTCCTAGTACCAAGCCCGTGTTCCCCCCGGGACCCTTTCTTCTATTCCTTCCATTACAACCCCGTCCCAACCCTCATGACCATTAGATGTTCATCTCCCTTTACGTACTGAATTACCCGTTCAATATCCCGATAAACTTTTTCTGTCTCTTCATCTTCTTCTTGCTACGTCGGCATGTACCCCTGAACTATCGTTGTCGGTATTGGTTTGCTGTCGAAACTGATGAAATTTTTATATCTTATCCAAAAAGCTAGAACTTGTTGATGTAATTGTCAAGGAGGAGGAAAGGCTGAATAAGTCTGATATGAGACATGAGCCCTCACGCTTTCCTGTGACGTCATTGGATTTTCTACGTGCTTCGTTCACACAGGTCGAAGTCCTCAAACATGTGTCACGCCTTTAGCCATCATTGCGAAAGCTGTGCTTCTCAAGACACTATTTACTCTTAGGTTTTGATGGCTTTATGGTGAGTGTGACCACTTCCACACGGGAATAATGAGTCTTTGGCCAGTACTACCAAGAAATTTGCATTGCTGGAAGGTTTGGAAAGAGTTCCACTGAGACTGGAAAACAAAAATGAGGAACTACTTGCAGGATAGATTGTTGCAGTGATTTGGAAAGCGGACATTAACAGCCTGGCCATTTGTCTTTTGATCACCTATCCTCTTCATTATGGTGTCTAGTTACGCATTAGGAAATAAATGGATGAACCAGCTGTTAGTCGACAGTGTTCTACTGGACAATAGCGCCACGGAGTTTTACTTGTATTACGTCATTTACATTCTCAGCATTGCTTTTTTCCGAATTAAACGTAACTCAACCAGGAAATTTTCGTAATGCGTTATAGAATTCTATAAAAGTGCAAAAGCAATTCTTAGAAGGCAAAACATTAACATCTGAGGTCATCAGTCCCTTACAACTTAGAACTACTTAAACCTAACTAACCTAAGGGCATCACACACATCCATGCCCGAGGCAGGATTCGAACCTGCGACCGTAGCAGTCGCGCGGTTCCGGACTGAAGCGCCTAGAACCGCTCGGCCACCGCGGCCGACTTAAACGGTGTAAAAGAAAGAAAAAGAAAGCAATCAATAAATACTTTAATTTACTATATTTGCAAAATAATTTAAACATTGACAAACTTTACACAGACTTTAATTATTTCACAATGTCTAAAGTCAGTAAACACGGCTCTGGCAACAGCAAAGATACGAATATTACTCTCGCTGTATGCATACACTAATCTGACAAAATCCCTCCAGTGCGCAAGCAAGTAACAATAACGTACAGCAACTGTTCGCTCTCCACTTCTCGCGATAATAATATCTCAGACTCCGAGTTTGTGTACGCACACCACAGCAGAATCATTGGTCAACCTTACAAAGAAGTATTAACTTCCAGCTTTCAACATGAGCTCCCGTGGGTCACGTGCTAGAAATCGAGGCCACTGTGTGAACTGTAAGGCAAGACGAAAAACACTTGAGACAACCGCGTCGGATCTATGGTGGTTCCTAGCAGGCCTACATTTACTTCTGCAGGTGGTCGAGCGGATACTACAAAGCACACAAAATATTAGACAACTTTATTAAAATTTTGAACCATTAGAAATAATTAACTTGGGAACAATCCACGTCCACTACAAGCACTGTCGCTCTGTCCTGTAACATTTACCACCTGATATAATACAGAATGATAGTCACACCCCGAAACAAGGCCTCTGGAGTAGACGACATTCCACCAGGGCTAATGATAGCCTTGGGAGAACCAACCGTGACAAAACTATTCCGTCTTATGAGTAAGATGTATGACACAGACGAAATTCTCTCAGATCTCAAGAAGAATGTAAGTATTCTAGTACCGAAACAACAGGTGCTGACAGGTGAATATTACTGGACTACATGTTTAACAATATATGCTTGCAAAATACTAACGAAAATTATTTGTAGAAGAAAGGAAAAACTGGTACAAGCTGACCTCCAGGAAGATAAAATTTGGATCCCGGGGAAATGCCGGAACACGTGAAGCAATAACCCTAGAACTTCTCTTAGAAGATAGGTTAAGGAAAGACAAACCTATGTTTATAGCATCTATAGACGTAGAGAAAGATTTTGACAATATTGACTGGGACACTCTCTTTGAAATTTTGAAGACAGCAGGGGGAAATTGCAGGGAGTAAAAGGCTATTTTACAACCTATACAGAAATCAAACGGCAGTTCCAAAAGTCGAGGGGGCATAAAATTGAAGCACTGGTTGGGAAGGGAATCAGACTGGATTGACTCTACCCCAGATGTTATTTAATCTTTACATTGAGCAAACAGTAAAGGAAACAAAACAAAAATTTGGAAACACATTAATATTTAGGGACAAGAAATAAAAACGTTGAGGTTTGCTGATGACATTGTAATCCCATCAGAGGCAAATGATTCAAATGGCTCTGAGCACTATGGGATTTAACATCTGAGGTCATCAGTCCCTTAGAACTTAGAACTACTTAAACCTGACTAACCTAAGGACATCACACACATTCATGCCCGAAGCAGGATTCGAACCTGCGACCGCAGCGCCATCAGAGACAGCAAAGGACTTGTAAAGGCAGTTGAATGAAATGGACACCGTCTTGAAAGGAGGATATAAGATGAATATCAACAAAAGCAAAACAAGGATAATGGAATGTAGTCGAATTAAATCAGGCGATACAGAGAGAATTGGATTAGGAAACGAGACAATAAAAGTAGTAGATGAGTTTTGCTATTTGGGAAGCAAAATAACTGACGATGACCGAAGTAGAGGGGATATAAGAAGTAGACTGGCGATGCAAGATAGGTGTTCCTGAAAAATAAAAAATTGTTGATATCAAATATAGATTTACGTGTTAGGAGATCTTTTCTGAAAGTATTTGTCCGGAGTGTAGCCATGTATGGAAGTGAAACGTGGAAACGGTTTAGACAAGAAAAGAATAGAGCGTTTTAATAGAGGTGCCATAGAAGAATGCTCAAAATTGGATCGGTTAGATGGAGTAACTAATGAGGAAGTAGTGAATAGAATTGAATGACAATGAAATTTGTGACACAACTTGGCTAAAATAAGAGTTTGGTTGATAAGACACATTCTGAGATATCAAGGGATCATCAATTTAATATTAGAGGGTTGAAAATCATAGATGGAGACCAAGAGATGAATACAGTAAGGAGCGTCAGAAGGAGGTAAGTTGCAGTAGTTATTCAGAGTGAAGAAGACTGCATAGGATCGGGTAGCGTGGAGAGCCGCAACAAACCACTCTTCAGACTGAACACCACAATAAAAACCATAACATCTCAGTTTTCAGCTGAGCTTAAATTTATACGGTTCCAGCGCTTCTGGATCTGACTAAGACGATGCTGTCGTGGTAGGCGATGATTAGACAGTGAGGCACCATTTGACATGGGACATTGGACAATACGTTGTGTACATTATTGCAGACTCCAGGATCCTCTGTGTTATATCCTAGCCAGTAATGCCAACCGAGCCCGCTGCCAAAAGGTTGGCAGCATCAAAGTCCGGACGCCGTCCGCATAAGCAGCGCCAGCGATACAGGAAATCGCCGCAAGTCTGCGCGCGCCACCGCTGGCTTCTGGCTTCTTAAGCGCTGGAGTCGCGAGCGCTAGGACAGTTCTGCATTCGCCGCTCAGTTGTGTACTCGCCACCGAATTGTGTACTTGCTAGTCAGTTGGGTGTTCATCGCAGCAGAGTTGTTGTTTGTCGTCAGCCGACGCTGACCTAGCCGCTCCGACTCGAACTAGACAGATTTCCGTAGACACGGAGTTCACGACCTTGTTTCTGTATCTTCGTTAATAAAGATAAGTACCGACTTTTATTTAATCTGAGTGTTTGGGCTTTCATCTTTCTGTTCACTGTTCCAGCGGACCGGTCGGCCCGCTATTAAGTGTGGCGGTGACTTCGTAAGCCGTTTCTACGGCGAATTGCTTGTCGCTACGAACACCGCCACAAAACTCTGCATGCTTGATGTTTTCTTCGACGGCAATGGCATTTTCCTGGAGGACAACTGTCCCTGCCCCAAAGCTTCAGTCGTGCCACAGTGATTTGAGAAAAGCATGGGAGTGACCTAACATTGACATTTTGGCCATCACCAAATTCGTCTAATCTGGACCAGATGGAACACTTCTGCAACGCACTCTGGCGCCTGCTTCGCGTCCACAAACCACAGGCACTTAATTTACGGGAATTACTGACCTATTCGTAGGCATCTGGTGCGACATACTTCCAGAAACCTACAAAGGTTGTCGATTCATGTCACGCAGAATCACTACTGTATTGCGTTCCAAAGCCGGACTAAGCAACCGGTCATAGTTTTCTGGTTCATTAGTGTATCTTGGACTCCAGCCTCATGTCTGCAGTGTAAGAGTGAATGTGGTTTCGTAGATGCAAGTGTTGAGAAACTGTGCTGTTGAAATGGTTTCTGTACCGCTGTACTTTACGAGATGGATGTTTTATGACGGGAGTGCTTTCACCACGCAGAAACGTAGCAACCGCTTGGAAGCTGCGCTCCGCGGTGTAAACGCAGCAGGCGACAGAGCGCGTTTACAATATTGCAGCTGCTCGCGGGGCTTTAAAGGCGATATGCTAAAAGGCTGTGGCGCGCCACGCCTCGGACGGCAGAGTGAGGGAGGCGTGGCCACACCTCCTGGGACGTGAATGAGCATAGCCGGCCCTCTCCAATGTAAATGGCCGGCACTTTACGCTGCTCGCTACACAGCGCTTCATTACTAATCGTGGCGCCTGTGGAAATGGGAGAACGCCGGCCCGCAATGCATTGTAGAGGTCTCGTTAACCACGCGGCGGCCGTTTTCAATGTAAGCGTGCCCTTTTCCCTGCTCCTTATGGAGATTACTTTTGGTACAGCATGTTCATTCGAAATTCATTTAAACTCTGACATGCTTACAATTATACAAGTACAACTACAGTTACGGATAGCTCGTTAAGTACGAAGTGGTACCCAAAAGTCGCCGAAATATTGGGAATGAATACACAAATTCTGCCACTTTTGAAAAGCATTCTGAAAGTGTTTTTTTTTTTTGTTTTTTTTTTTTTTTTTTTTAGATGCTTATTACGCTCAGCCATTCCGCTTGGATCTCCTTCACTGTATCAGAAATTCGACCTTTCAATTTGATTTTCATTTTGTGGTGGAGAAAGAAGTCACGTAGGCTACCATCTGATTTTTAGTCTGGTTACCGTAGGGCCTGTACAGTCGTGAATTACAATAGTGGAGTACCCAGTCATTCGTAGGCCCCTTCTGTTGAGTTTTTCTCCTCATTCCCTTAAAACTCGTTATGAACAATGTCTCAATATACAGGGAGATTATAATTGAAGTTAAACTTTCAAACCGCTGTAGAAATAACTCCACTGATCAGAATGACGTCAAATTGCAACGGAATATTATCGGAGAAGGGGGAAAACGTATGACAGAAGCAAAATAAATAGTTACAATATGTAGCAATAGATGGCGCTGTAATCATCATACTTTAGTAGTAGTCGACTACAAATGACAAATGAATCACACAACAATTCCTAAACTGTACGTTGACGTTAAACAAACTGTACTACTCAGTGTGTATGGGTGTACAGGTGTGATACTGTTACGTCAGCTCATCCACCACGACAGGGCCATATCCCATCGGATGGGAAAAATCGGTTTTTAAGTGTCCTGAGGCGAAAAATCTCATCAAAAGCATCACTATCTTCGGTTTTTAATTGTCCTGAGCCCAAAAACCGCATAAAAAGCATCAGTCACATCGGTTTTTCATTGTTGTGAGACCAAAAACCGCATAAAAGGCGTCAATCGGATTATTAATTTCCGTGTGACTGGCGCAGAACATGCTTAATATGCTGTCCACCGTTTTCTACAAGTTGAAATCGAGAAACAGCATGTTCCACAACTGATAGAAGTGTTTCCGGGGTCACGTTCAGAATGTGTTGCGCAATGCGTGCCTTCAGTGCAGCTAAGTTTGCAATCGGAACACTGAAGACAACGTCTTTCAGATAGCCCCACAGCCAGAAGTCACACGAATTAAGATCATGTGATCGGGACGGCCAGGCTGTAGGGAAATGGCGGCTGATAATTCTATCATTTGCGAAATGGCGCTTCAGCAGCTGCTTAACTGCATTTGCAATGTGCGGAGGTGCGCCATCTTGAATGAAAATGATCCCATCCACACATCCACGCTGTTGGAAGGCTGGAATGACGTGGTTGCGCAAAATACACTCAAAGAGCTTGCCAGTGACGGTACAGGTAACCGGACCGGAAGCACCTGTCTCTTCGAAACACTATGGCGCTGTAATAAAGGATGCCGTAAAGCCGCACCACACAGTGACCTTCTCAGGATGAAGTGGTACTGGTTCATTTGCGTGTGGATTTTCCGTTGCCCATATTTTGTGTATTGACATATCCTGTCAGACGGACGTGGGCTTCGTCTGTCCACAAAATCTTCCACAACCAATCATTGTCCACTTCCATGAGAGCAAGAAATTCTAAAGCAAAGATCTCACTTACTGGAAGGTCAACAGGAAGCAATTCGTGCACATGGGTAATTTTGAATGGATAACAAAGAAGGATGTTTCGTAGGATTTTATGTACCGTGCTCATGGGTATGCCCAATGTTCGGGCATTCTCCGTGCACTACACATTTGCATATCACCACTCGTCTCCTCCTGCATTGCTATGGCCTCTGCTTCCACTGACGTCAATCAATTCGTTTCCCCCCTCTACCAGGTTGCACACCAAAAGAACCCGTCTTTTCGAATTTCCAAATCATTTTCTCCAGAACCACGGAAGTCATCTTTCTTCAAACCCTTCAGTGTCCAGAACTTCTGCAGAGCGACGTGTGCACAGTCATCATCCCTGTAATACAGCTTTACAAGAAGATCGCGAACATGCATTGAGACTTTGGGTAACGTCGCAGACGCGAACTGAGGAAAAGCCGTGTACCCGGCGTGTTTAAACCAACTTCAGTGGGTCGTTCGCATGACAGATGTTATCATTTACGTATTCTGACACATAAGGCGCCATCTATTGATCAATTTTCACACTATGTTTTTTTCTTCTGCCACACGTGTTCCCCCCCTTCTCCGATAATATTCCGTTGCAATTTGACGTCATTCTGACCAGTGATGTTATTTCTACAGCGTTTTAAAAGTTTAGTTATAATTACCCTGTATATAGGGTGGTTCATTGATCATGACCGGGCCAAATATCTCACGAAATAAGCGTCAAACGAAAAAACTACAAAACACGAAACTCGTTTAGCTTGAAGGGGAAAACCAGATGGTGCTATCGTTGGCCCGCTAGATGGCGCTGCCATAGGTCAAACGGATATCAACTGGGTTTTTTAAATAGGCACCCCCATTTTTATTACATATTTGTGTAGTACGTAAAGAAATATGAATGTTTTAGTTGGACCACTTTTTTCACTTTGTGACAGATGGCGCTGTAATAGTCACAAACATATGTCTCGCAATTTTAGACGAACAGTTGATAACAGGTAGGTTTCTTAAATTAAAATACAGTACGTAGGTACGTTTGAACATTTTATTTCGGTTGTTCCAATGTGATGCATGTACTTTTGTGAACTTATCATTTCTGAGACCGCATGCTGTTGCAGCGTGATTACCTGTAAATACCACATTAATGCAATAAATGCTCAAAATGATGTCCGTCAACCTCAATGCATTTGGCAATACGTGTAACGACATTCCTCTCAACAACGAGTAGTTCGCCTTCCGTAATGTTCGCACACACATTGACAACGCGCTGACGCATGTTGTCAGGCGTTGTCAGTGGATCAGGATAGAAAATATCCTTCAACTTTCCCCGCAGAAAGAAATGCGGGAACTTCAGATCCGGTGAACGTGCGAGCCATGGTATGGTGCTTCGACGACCAATCCACCTGTCATGAAATATGCTATTCAATACCGCTTCAACCGTACGCGATCTATGTGACGTCCATCCTCATGTTGGAAGTACATTGCCATACTGTCATGCAGTGAAAGAAACATCTTGTAGTAACATCGGTACAACATTATGTAGGAAATCTGCATACACTACACCATTTAGACTGCCATCGATAAAATGGGGGCCAATTATCATTCCTCCCATAATGCCGCACCATACATTAACCCGCCAAAGTCGCTGATGTTCCACTTGTCGGAGCCATCGTGGATTTTCCGGTGCCCAATAGTGCATATTATGCCGGTTTACGTTATCGCTGTTGGTGAATGACGCTTCGTCGCTAAATAGAACGCGTGCAAAAAATCTGTCATCGTCCCGTAATTTTTCTTGTGCCCAATGAAAGAACTGTACACGACCTTCAAAGTCGTCGCCATGCAATTCCTGGTGCAAGGAAATATGGTACAGGTGAAATCGACGTTGATGTAGCATTCTCAACACCGACGTTTTTGAGATTCCCGATTCTCGCGCTATTTCTCTGCTACTGATGTGTGGATAAAGACGCGACAGCAGCTAAAACACCTACTTGGGCATCACCATCTGTTGCAGGTCGTGGTTGACGTTTCACATGTGGCTGAACGCTTCCTGTTTCCTTAAATAACGTAACTATCCGGCCAACGATCCGGACACTTGGATGATGTCCAGGATACCGAGCAGCATACATATCACACGTCCGTTAGACATTTTGATCACAACAGCCATACATCAACGCGATATCGACCTTTTCCACAATTGGTAAACGGTCCATTTTAACACGGGTAATGTATCACGAAGCAAATACCGTCCGCACTGGCGGAATATTACGTGATACCACGTACTTACAACTTTGTGACTATTACAGCGCCATCTATCACAAAGCGAAAAAAGTGGTCCAACTAAAACATTCATATTTCTTTATGTACTACACGAATATGTAATTAAAAATGGGGGTTCCTATTTATAAAAAAAAAAGGCAGTTGATATCCGTTTGACATATGGCAGCGCCATCTAGCGGGCCAACCATAGCGCCATCTGGTTTCCCCCTTCAAGCTAGACAAGTTTCGTTCTTTGTAGTTTTTTCGTTTGACGCTTATTTCGTGAGATATTTGGCCCGGTCAATATCAATGGACCACCCTGTATACAGGGTCTATTCGGGAATCAAGGTCCGATCGGGTGTGAAATGAAAACCAAATGAAAATCCGATGAAACATTGCACATGTGTTGGGTAGTGTCTCTAGTATGCCCGTCGATCGCGTCACGTCACTCTTTTCAGTTCTGAACGCACAGTGAGCACATAAAGGTGCCCAGAAAACAGTGTCTCGCGCCAAATATGAGGGCTTGCTGAGAGATTCGACTGATGTCTGCAGCCGGCCACAATCTTCAGGACCGATGAAGATGATCCTGCAGCGCTTTCGGTGGGAAGGGTTTGATCATCCACAATACAGCCCGTAATTGGCTCCCGATGAGTTTTTCATCTCTGCTCACATGAACCGCTGACTATGTAGACAACATTTTGGAGCAGGCGACGAACTGTGGACTAGCGTAGAGAATTCACAAAAGGCACAGGCGCCTGCCTTCTATGATAAACTGTTGGAAAGTTGGAGCGGCGACTACATAGAGAAGTAATTGGAAGGTGTAGTTAACTGTTGCATACAAAACATTTTTGATTTTCACAACGGTTTCCATTTCGTGACCGATCGGACCATACTTTCCGAATAGCCCTCGTATATACAAAACAAGGACCTGCTGATGATGTTACTCATGATTTCTAAAGCATTTTTGGTCGTGGTGAAGGAGAACTGTTCCATTGTGACGACTGCTGCTTAATTTCAGGGCTATAGTCATAATCCCAACTTAAGTCACAAATGAGAATCTTTGAAAGAAATATTACATGGTCTTGAAACACTCGTTTTAGTTCCGTGCAAACTTCCACGCTATGTTTCTTCTGATCATCAAGAAACAATAGTTGCATCAAACTCACCGCAATCCTTCTCAAGCAGAATTCTTTTGAAAGAAATGCTTGCAAATACCACAAGTTTTTCGTAATGTGTTGCAGAAGTCTTGGATGGTATGCCTACGATATTGCAAAATCCGATCCACCATTTTGAGAACATTTTCTGGTATGATGCCATTTGGCGGCCGACCCGAACGGTAGCTATCATCAGTCGATTTCGAAACCGTTAAACCAGTCGTAAGTCACATGTCCGATCTAAAGCGTTGTCTGCAAAAGTGTACTTCAACATTTGGTACGTTTCTATTGCAATTTTCCCAAGATTAAAACAAAACTTTTTACCGACACGCTGCTCTTTCAGGCCATCTATTGCAAAACCACAAGTCACAGAAGAACTACATGGATAACATGCACACCAAAACTAAGCAAACCAAGCACCTCGCAGCCACTTAGTACACTGATTTCAGTAGGATAGATGAGGAAACACCTAGAGGTATTTCAGTGTACTCTCAACTACTGCGTACAAAATTCAGATTATCATCATGCAAGACGAGGAAAATAATTGTGATTCGAACGTGAGTGTCATACCACTGGAGCACCGCCTTATCAAGGAGATTCCTCCTCAAATATAGCCTACCTGCAACATATCGAAATCATTAATTCTTGCCGGCCGAAGTGGCCGTGCGGTTAAAGGCGCTGCAGTCTGGAACCGCAAGACCGCTACGGTCGCAGGTTCGAATCCTGCCTCGGGCATGGATGTTTGTGATGTCCTTAGGTTAGTTAGGTTTAACTAGTTCTAAGTTCTACGGGACTAATGACCTCAGCAGTTGAGTCCCATAGTGCTCAGAGCCATTTGAACCATTAATTCTTTCTGTTTCTCGGAAGTTATTATTTTTGGGCATAATATATACTAACATAACTTCCTTGTTTTGGAATCTCCTGACGATTCCACATTGTCCGCTTCCATTGTTCCCCGACTAGTATTTTCTGAACCCTTTCACGAGAGTTACCTTCCATTGCTCCCCGACCAGTATTTGTGTTTTTATTTCGTGTGCTGATATTTACAAATGACCTGCCACATTGTGACTAGGACAGGTCGCGATTTAACACTGTTAAATTGTACATGGACAAAAATTAAGTTTGATTTGTTATTCTTTTATCAAAGTAATAAAGTTGCATCTATAAATGGTTGTAAACCGCAAACTAGGAACGGAAATACCTAAAATTAACAATTTATGTATTAAGAAAAGAGGGAAATAGGAAAGAGTTTACATTTATAGAATGCCACAACCGGAGTTTTCCAGAAGGGAGTAACTCAGAAAGATACTGAGTCTCTCGGTCTTGGGAAGCCACCGCCAGAAAGCGAGGACCTCATTCGTCATCTAGGTTAGATCAATGTGCACAGCAGCGTGTGAAGTCTTGTATTTCTCTTACAATCTAATACTGCTGTCTAATGAACACTTCTCGTGACACTCCGGTGACTACTCAACCAGTCCTTATTCTATGTTTGTCCGTCTTCGCCTGTGCCGCTGCCGTCTGATCTGCTAGCATCACTACTGTCGTCTGTCTCGCCAACATTGTCTGTAAAGGTATTCGTTGCCTGTGCTCGTCGCCGTCTGTACCCTCTTAGTTGCAAGGACTCTCCACTCCGACAAGTATGCCGTAGTAAGTCGAAATCCGTGGTTCGCAGAGTCTAGCCAAGTGGTCGTCAAATTTATTTCCTCTAGAGCCAATTCTGCAGCTGTGGGACGGCGCCTCGGGCCACATATGTACTGAAATTACACTGAAGATGCAAAGAAACTGGTACACATGCCTAATGTCGTGTAGGGCCCCCGCGAGCATGCAGAAGTGCCGCAACACTACGTGACAGGGAATCGACTAATATCTGAAATAGTACTGGAGGGAACTGACACCATGAATTCTGCAGAGCAGTCCATAAATATGTAAGAGTACGAGGGGGTGGAGATCTCTTCTGAATAGCACGTTGCAAGGCATCCCAGATATTGTCCACTAATGTTCATGGCTGGGGAGTTTGGTGACCAGTGGAAGTGTTTAAATTCAGAAGAGTGTTGCTGGAGGCATTCTGTATCAATTCTGGACGTGTGGGGTGTCGCATTGTCTTGCTGGAATTGTCCAAGTCCGTCGGAATGCACAATGGACATGAATGGATTCATATGTTCATACATGATGGGGACGTACGTGTCACCTGTCAGAGTCGTATCTAGACGTATCAGGGGTCCCATATCACTCCAACTGCACGCGCCCCACATCATTACAGACCATCCACCAACTTGAACAGTCCCCTGCTGACACGCAGGGTCCATAGATTCGCTAGGTTGTCGGACGAGGCAACGTGTTTCCAGTCATCAACAGTCTATTGCCAGTCTTGACGGGTCCAGGCGAGGCGTAAAGGTTTGTGTCGTGCAGTCATCGAGGGTACACGAATGGGCCTTCGGCACCGAAAACCCATGTCAATGATGTTTAGTTGAATGCTTCGCACGCTGACGCTTGTTGACGGCCCAGCATTGCAATCTGCAGCATTTGCGGAAGGGCTGCCCTTCCGTTAAGTTGAAGGATTCTCTTCAGTCGTCAGTGGTCCCGTTCTTGCAGGATCTTTTTCCGACCGCAGCGATGCCGGAGAATTGATGTTTTACCGGTTTCCTGATATTCACGGTACACTCTTGAAACGGTCGTACGGGAAAATCCCCACTTCATCGCTACCTCTGAAATGCTGTGTCCCATCGCTCGTGCGCCGATCATAACACCACGTTCAGACTCACTTAAATCTTGATACTCTATCATTATAGCGGCAGTAACTGACCTAACAACTGCACCAGATGCTTGTTGTCTTACACAGGCGTTGCCGACCGCAGCGCCGTATTCTGCCTGTTTACATATCTCTGTATTTGAATACTGATGCCTATACCAGTTTCTTTGGCGCTTCGGTGTATAAAGGACGATCAAAAGGCCGTTTCTGCAGCGTATATGCAATGTAGCGCGACTCCGATGCGGATGTACACTACTGGCCATTAAAATTGCTACACCAAGAAGAAATGCAGATGATAAACGGGTATTCATTGGACAAATATATTATACTAGAACTGACAAGTGATTACATTTTCACGCAATTTGGGTGCTTAGATCCTGAGAAATCAGTACCCAGCACAACCGCCTCTGGCCGTAATAACGACCTTGATACGCCTGGGCATTGAGTCAAACTGAGCTTCGATAGCGTGTACAGGTCCTAATATTAATGGTAACCTACATAAGTGAGTATGTTATTTGTCCCCAACAGACTAGCTACAAATTTTCCCTGAGACATTTAAGTCTCTAATTTATCTACGATAACGTTGGAAGCTGAAGAAGTGAATTAAAATTTTCGCTGCGCCCGAGACTCGAACCAGCTACTTCTTGCGTACTAGGTAGATATGATGACCGTTACACCACGACAGCATTATGGTTAAAAATCTATAGGGAGACGTGAACTGGAGTTTGTGTTGGGGAGGGTATTGGACTTGGGTAGTTCTTGCACCCAAGTTGACCATAATGCTGTAATGGTATAATGGTCAGCAAATCTACCTAGTAAGCAAGAAGACCTGGGTTCGAGTCCCAGCTGCAGCACAAATTTTCGTTCACTTCTTCAGCTTCCAACGCTGTCGTAGACTAGCTATAGTTAATAATATTTGTACGTATATTTAAATGTGTTGGATATGAAACAGCATGACAAAAGGTAGATGAATGATAGTGCCGGTTTTCCTCTACCTACTGTGTTGTATTACAACACTCTTCATAAGTTTAACGTTCCTTGCTACAAATATGTACCGCACTTGATGATGACCGACCCTGTATTGTGCATTCTTGAACGCATGTTACTTTCGGGTCAAAATTTACAACAAGGCAGCGATCGGTACGTGCCGTGCATGCTCGTGAGTTGTCAGTACAGGGAGACAAACAATAAAGCATTCCCCTCTCACGGCTTCTAACCCCGCAGTATCCGCTCTACTCACCCCTGTGCCCATGTGGTAAGCTCACGGCCGAATTCACCGATATCAATTAAAACTAAGAAGTCTTAAAACAGTACAGCCTTTGTAAGTATTTTTGCAAGTTTCGGATCAGGAAAACTTCGCTCTTAGGAAACTCTTAACGTCAGATGACGTCTGTGGATTCGGCTGTCAGCGTTAGTCGCATTTTATTATACACTGAGGAGACAAAAGTCTTGGGATAACTCCTAATATCGTGTCGGATCTACTTTTGCGCGGCTTAGTGCAGCAGTTCGACGTGGCACCGGCTCAACTAGTCATTGGAAGTCCCTTGCAGAAATATTGACCAAAGATGCCTCCATAACCGTCCATAATTGCCGGTGCAGGACGTTGTACATCAACTGACCTCTCGATTACGAGCTATAATTGGTCGATGGGAATCATCTCGGGTGACATGGGTGGCCAAATCATTCACTCAAAATGTCCAGAATGTTCTTCAAATTAATCGCGATCAACCTTGGCCCGATAAAATGGCGGATTTTCATCCATAAAAATTCCATCGTTGTTTGGTATCATGAAGTCCGTGAATGGCTGCAAACAGTCTCCAGCTGGTCGAACATAAGGAGGACCCATTACATTCCATGCAGACATAGCAAATACAGTTATGAAGCCACCGCCAGTTAGCACAGTGCCTTATTGGCAATTTGGGTCCACAGCTTTAGTGGGGTCGGCGCAGCACTCGAACCCCACCATTAGCTCTTATCAACTGAACTCGGGCCTCATCTGGCTAAGCCCCGATTTTCGGTCGTCTAGGCTCCAACCGATATGGTCACGAGCCCAGTAGAGGCGCTGCAGGCGATGTCACTCTGTTCGCAAAGGCAGTCGCGTCGGTCGTCGGCCGCCACAGCCCATGAACGCAAAATTTCACCACACTGTCCTAAAGCTTATGAAACTTGTGGTGGGCAAGGGAAGGCAGAATTCGGTTACGACTGTGGACGGGGCCGTAATCAGTTACTATTGGTTGCCTTTTCAATTACACACAATTTATTTTATACCAGTAATTCGAGACTCAACAATAAATAAACAATAGATAAATAAAAAATACCACACGTTATTGATGAAGGAATAAACAACAGAGTAAATAATAGTGTTTTCAGTGAGTTACAATCTAGCAAATCACCATTAAATACAGGTACAACAGATAATGTTTTAAAAGCAAGCCACTGTGATCTGGGCAGAAGGCCTTACACGCGAGGAATGACAATAATTAAGAATTGTTTAAGAACTCGCTGTAATTCACAACTTACAGGTATTGAAACATTAAGGTAAGTCGCCACAAACACAGCAGAAGGCATCAGACGCCAGGAATGGGAGTAAATAAGGTTTTAAACCTTACTGCTAAAATACAAATACCAAACTTGAATCTTAAGGCAAATGAGCACAGTCACAGCTGAAGGCCTTACACGCCAGGAACGGCAATAACATAAAAAATTTTGAAACCTGCTGTAAAACAACAAATACAATAGCAAAAGTTAATTTAAAAAAATAAGCAACTAGCCGGCCGCAATGGCCGAGCAGCTCTAGGCGCTTCAGTCCGGAACCGCGCTGCTGCTATGGTCGCAGGTTCGAATCCCGCCTCGGGCATGGAAGTGTGTGATGTCCTTAGGTTAGTTAGGTTTAAGTAGTTTGGGGGACTGATGACCTTAGAAGTTAAGTTCCATAGTGCTCAGAGCCATTTGAACCAAAACATGCAACTGATCCAGACGGTACTCCAGGAATCGACCTCTGAGATGGTCCGGCAACAAACACTTTCGCGAGCAATGAGATCAGCAGCCAAGAGTTGCATTCACTTCACAAGATGGTAACTCAGACTAGTGGCAGTCAACGAATGACTGATGATAATCTTGTTGAAGCTACCTGACATCCGGTAATCCAAATGCAACGATGGAACAATACGCCAAAGCCGGAACCGGTGGTCTGCACTACGTCCCGAGAATACAGTGTTTAGAGCGCCCAGAATGAGAAAGGAATGACTACGACCAGAGTAGAAGAATCACCAGCCGGTCTACAATCAAGAAAGCTGTCAAAACTGCACGCCTCGCCGGACAGCAGCGGCAAGGCAAGGAAACGTACACTGCCGTTAAGCACTCCACTCGCTGCTCTTCACCTTGGCGACATTACGAGCAGCAACACGAACCCGAGTCACTGAAGAATCGTGAGATATCACAATGGTGGAGGTTTCTCTACGTGAATTGAAATGCGCTCATCTTAAAGCTTGCTGGATCCGGTTTACGACGAGGTCGTGCACCCTCGTGACAACAGCCCTTCCATCTGGCAGTTCATGCGTGCCGCCAGCGGTCCCGTCGTGTTCGCGCACTGCACGGACCTGGCTCCTCCCGAGTCCACAACCGAACTGGCACACTCACACTGTATGTGTATGTGTGTTGACGAGTTGTGCAACGGATAGATCAGAAAACGATGGTGATGTCGGAATATGTAAGAAATGAAGGTCACGAGACCACGCCACCTTACAACATGACACGACAAAACAACGACGTCGCCCCAGAGATAGGGCAACAGTTACTTGCATATCGATAACAGCCGCTGCTGCCACTACCGGACAGGGAACCCTTGCGAAACCGAGACGCGCCAGTCAACACGAGAAGAAGACCAACCAACCGCAACCATGCCAACTAAATGATACCTTCTGGCATCCAACAGAGGGCGGAAACCTACAAACAGCACCAACACGAGCTGTAGCGCGGCTCAGGTTACGTTCGTCGTGTGCTCTACATTGATTTGTTCAGTTATTTCATGCAGTGTTGCTTGACTCTTAGCACTGACAACTCTGCACAAACGGCGCTGCTCTTAGGCGTTAAGTGAAGGCTGTCAGCCACTGGGTTGTCCGTGGTGAGATGTAATGCGTGAAATTATATTCTCGGCACACTCTTGACACTGTGGATCTCGGAATACTCTGACGATTTCCGAAATGGAATATCTCTTGCGTCTAGCTCCAGCTACCATTCCACTTTCAAAGTCCGTTAATTGACGCCGTGCGACCAGAATCACGTCGGAATCCTTTTCACATGACTCACCGGAGTACAAATGATACTGCCCCTTTATACTTTGTGTACGTGACACTACCGCCATATGTACATTTGCATATTATTATCCCATGACTTTTGTCAGCTGATTGTATTTTAACCAGTTTCCGGGCTAACGTTGGAGAGAGAACTCCATGCAACCGAGATTTTGAGACGAGTACCTTGCAAAAAGTCATTTCCAACAACGGCACATAAAGCTGCACGTCTTCAGTGGGCCATACGATACAGGAATTGGACAGTAGCTGGTGGAGGTGTGTAGTGAGGTCAAAAGATTTGCGATTTTGCCTCTTTCAAAATGATATAAGGCGTCGAATGCTCCGAGCCGTTTAACCTGCTCGGTGTGGAGGGTGAAGTTCAGACCGGAAGTTGTTCTGTTTTTATTCAGTACTGTTTTTCTTACCATTTACTGGGCACACTCATTCAGATTCCCATATTCGCGTTGCCTTAACTGATACGAACTTCGTACGTCCCACATTAATTTCTGCGGCTATTTACGCAGTGTTGCTTGTCTGCTAGAACCTACAACACTACGCAAACGCCGCTCCTTTCGGTTGTTAAGTAAAGACTGTCGGCCACTGCGTTGTCCGTGGTGAGAGGTAATGCCCGAAATGTGGGTTTCTCCGCACGCTATGGACACTGTGAATCTCGGAATATTGAATTCCTTAACGATTTCCAAAATGGAATTTCCCATGAGTCTAGCAGCTCTGGCTACCATTCCACGTTGAAAATCTGTCAGTTGCAGTCTTTAGGCCATAATCACGTCGGAAACCTTATCACATGAATTACCTGAGTAAAATTGACAGCTCCGTCAATACATTGGCCTTTTATACCTTGTATGCGAGATACTACCGCCGTACGTAAATATGCATATTGCTATCCCATGTATTTTGTAACCTCTGTGTAAAATACCGCTGAAAATCGCCGGCCGTGCGAATATTTGATTGGGGCCGCATGCGGACCTGACATGATTATGAGAACGAATTGGTTGCTTACTTCACCGAACTAGAAGACAGTCAGTGAACTGGGATGTAGAACTTGAGTGTGACATGGCGACGGCGCTATGTCTGGTAAATGTCACAGAGCGCGAGATGAGTCACGGGTAGGCGGCAGATAGGCGCTGGCGCGGCTCGAGTGTTGGCGCGGCGTTGTTGGTGCGTGGGAGGGCCAGACAGATCAATGCGGCGCCAGCAGCCGCCGCACCACTCAGCCGGGGGTGGGGGTGAGGGGCGGGGGTGGCGCCATGATGCGCTGCTCTCTCCGGGTTCAACGAACCCCTCCGCTCCACCCTCATACCTCCATTCTCGCGAAGAAAATAAGCACTCTCTATTACATCGCAGCGGTAAATTACTTGTGCCGAGAAATTATGGCGAGATATCTCCTGCCATCGGTGACGTGGTATGTGATGAATGTGAATCCGTTCAGAGCAGCTGCTGCCAGAGTGTAGGGCGTGGCTAGCACAACCGCTGTGGGCACTGCACGGCATGTATCTGAAGCAAACTCATAGATTTCTTCGTAACAACAAAGGCAGCCTAACAGAAAGATGCTTCGACACATATCGTCCTTTAGGTGCCAGGATATCGACATAGAGGCGCGGACAACAACACGGAAACACGTGAGAAATGCTTGCTTTAACATAAATGGAGATGCTAGCCAAGCCTGCAGTCTGCGCTGGTGTATTTGACCACGAACTATAACTGAGAAGTGTCCTCAAAGCGTTGCACGTGTCGTTCGTGATCACAATAGAGTTCTGTGTAGTGTTTTTACATGGAATGGACATGGTCCTCGGGCTGGTCACGGCGGAGGTTCGAGACCTCCCTCGGGCATGGGTGTGTGTGTGTTTGTTCTTAGGATAATTTAGGATAAGTAGTGTGTAAGCTTAGGGACTGATGACCTTAGCAGTTAAGTCCCAGATTTCACACACATTTGAACTTTTATTGACATGGTCCTCCGCTCTAAACGAACCGATCTTTGACTGGAAATGCTTATATTCGGCTACTTGGAACCATTTGCAGCCATTCGTGGACTTCATGTTCCCAATCATCGATGGAATTTTTAATGGATGACAATGCGCCCAGATCGCCCGACATGAGTCCCATCGAAAATTTGTGGGACATAATCGAGAGGTCAGTTCATGAACAAAATCTTGCACCGGCTACACTTTCGCATCCATGGACGGCTATAGAGGCACAAGGATCAATATTTCTGCTCTAGACTTCCAGTGACTTGCAGAGTCCTTGCTGCACTATCCCTGACAAAAAGAGGTCCGACACGATATCAGGAGGTATCCCGTGAGTTTTGTCACCTTAGTGAAAACACACAGAGAATTCTAGAAAAAAACTGCACATATAAACAAGGCTAAGTAAACACAACTAGATTTTTTTTATTGCTCGATAATTTGGTAATATTCCTCTCCTACTGATGTTAAACGCACTGAGGAACCACAATACATTGACAGCTCGGTTTCGATGCGAATGGGAAAGGTTCTCTGCATTGTGAATGAATCCGTAGTACTTTACTATTTGTCCGATCCTGTAGCTCCCGTAGTCAGTGTGATGCCTGCCATGGGGAGGACGCGGAGCAGTTCCCGGTATTCCCGGGAATGTTTCCCTGTTATGAGGACTCGAACGGGGAGCATTGAGTTTCGTGAGGCGAATTGCGGACCTACATGAAGCAGCGATTCCAAGGTGTGGGAAGCTGACAAGTGCCAGTTGCTGACTCAATGCCCGAATGGCGTCATACTGCAGGGGGTGACACGGTGGCCGGTCACCATTGTATGGCTGAGCTAGTTATCTTCAGTATTCACCGGCCTAGGGGAAGTAGCACGATCTCGCCGTCCCTGGTATCTAGGGACCAGAGTTCAACGTTGAGTCCGACCAGTTTTGCGAAATGCCCTCTTCCGCTTCCACAAATCATTACAAAACATGAAAGTCATAAGATGTGTCCATAAAGTGATTGTGACGACTGAGGTTATTTCCCCAATCTCTACTTTGTCTGTTCCGTCCAGTAATGAGTGAGCTCCCTGGATCTAATCGAACAGTATTATAGGAAAAGATAAAAAGTTACATTGTAAACCACTTCCGGAATACAGCAAGCAAAAATTAAGTTTAATTCTTCTCAGAAAAAGTGTATCGCTGCACTGTGTTCGCTCTCTGTCATTCTCATACATATGTGTTCATTTCCATCCGCAAAGACTACTGACTGGCACCTGGTGCAACATCTGATGACATTATTTCTCTAAAATTGCATAGGTCGAACCACTGGAAATTGAGGATATGTAAAAAGAGAAAAAGTTAAATACTTTGCTATAAATCCATTTTACTGTGTGGTGAAGCAGCAAGTCAGTTGCTGTGAACATCTACACTTCACACACTTTACAAGGGCGGGTCACTGAAAAAATAGTAAATACTCCAAGTAATCCAGTACGTCATATTTTCATTTCTTCACGCTTTCAGAATATTTGCTAACTCCTCCGCCCTCTCTTATCGAGTGTGTGTGTGTGGGGGGGGGGGGGGGGGAGGGGGGAGGTGTAAGAGAGAAAGAGAGAGAGAAAGAGAATCGCAGTTCTCCACGTCCAAAGTCCACATTCAAGACATATCACCGAGCGTGATGACGCCGTAGTAAGACACTTGACTCGCATTGGGTAGATGCTGCTACTTAGGTTGAGTTGAGTTGTTTCGGGGAAGAGGCCAAACTACGAGGTCATCGGTCTCATCGGATTAGGGAAAGACAGGGAAGGAAGTCGGCCGTGCCCTTTCAAAGGAACCATCCCGGCATTTGCCTGGAGCGATTTAGGGAAATCACGGAAAACCTAAATCAGTAAGGCCGGACGCGGGATTGAACCGTCGTCCTCCCGAATGCGAGTTCAGTGTGCTAACCACTGCACCACCTCGCTCGGTGCTACTTAGGTTTAATCCCTAGAGGCGAATTTCTTGATTACTTCTTTGAAAGCCCCGCGGGCCTTTGCTTGCTCCACCCCTGTCTAACACAGCGTTTTTACTCTGCCGTTACTGATCTTGTCGTCGACGGGACGTTAAACTCTAATCTCCTTCGCTTCCTTTCCTTATGATATCAACTATATCTGACTCTGAAGTTTCTCTTATCACTCATATCGTGTTATTGAGAGCTGTTAACTGAGCGCAGTATCACTTTCCTCTCAGGCACCTGAGGAACTTGGTAATCTAGGCAAATAAAATATTTATAGGTAGATGAGCCGTAGCACAAGGAAATGATCACCACACACAATGCAAATTTGTTGCGATTATCCTCCTATGTGGCATACTTCGAACTACGGACTTAACTACCTTCTTCTCTTCTTGGTAGAGTAGGAATTAAATCGGTTGACAATGAATTTCTCTTTATTTCACTTTGACATACTCTTGTCATAGTTTCGTCTTAGAAATTAATACACCATATGACTGTATTCATGATGAAATTGTTCAATTTAAACAATTTAAATATGCGTTTCGTAAGAGTTATTGTCACTATTAAAGTAATGCTGTATGGCATTGTTGAATAGGTGAATCCTAAATGGTAATTCAGAGGCACTACTGACACGGTGTTGGACGAAATAAACGCGAAAAAAGTGAGAAAAACATTAAAAGTAAAGCGCATCGAGAAGTAATATTCGAGTACCTTGGAACGTCTGATGATCCTTGTTTCGTGAAGACTGAACATTTCCTGCATACCTTGACAACAATACGTGTTAGGAATAAAGTGAGCTGTTCGGCTCCCTAACGCTGTTTGGAATCAACCTGTAACGTGTGTCGGTTCTTTACACAATTTATGGTGTATCTGTGGTCCAGTCAGTGGTTAACAACTTCTCCTATGTTAAATACACAAAACTCTCTTCCAGGTATGATCTTGAACCGTAATTATTTGGCTTGCAGTATGTTACCTTTTCCTTTATTGTTCTCCATTAAACTAAATTTTCCCGATCTTGAAAGCGATGCTCCACTCGCATTTTTTAGGAAAAAACTGTACTTCTGTTTTAAGAAAGCGGTTATATAGCTTTCAGCATTTTAGAAACAAGTATCAGCTTTTCAGCAAGGACCGTGTACAAATGTTCAGCCACATATAATTCCTGCTGAATGCCTGAGACAGCCGATGTTATCGCCAGTGAAATGTCACAGGCTCTAAACGCACTCGCGTTGTAGCCCTGCACTAATTTGATTGGCGCGTTCGTAAACAGTTTATGTTTCCTCTTTAATGAAGCCCCACAAGTGCATTAAAGCACCTGTAATCAGATTTCTGTATTAAGAGTAGCACTGTGATTAAGAGGCTCCATTTACCTCCGACGTACACCAACGACAAACATCCTTTTTACGTTAATGTATTCATTCAGCGCTTGTCGGAAAAAAAGTCATACACAGCACCCTTGTGGATACATTTTTTTTCATTACTTTCCAAAGAGGATGTTGTTCGTTATTCCGCAGCTATAATTTAGTTTCTAAATTATTTATTTACGTATCATTCTCGGCCACCAGTTTCGAGGTCGTAGCCGTATTCTCAAGAGCTCACTCTCGTAATCTGTCAAGATGGAACATGATGTCATAACGGATCATAGTAGGACTGCAACTGCACAAGAACGTGGTATCCATCGAGTGTGGTATGTATATCACATTCCTATGCAGTTTTACTCTTAACTGTGAGGAGAGACGATGCCAGATTTCAGCCTGACAACTTGGCTGATTATAAGAGAGCACTTGAGATGGGACTGTGACCCGGAAACTAATTTCAAAGAAAGAAATAAACATGAAGGGTGTGAAATAATAACAATGGTGTGTAACTGTGGAACTACAGTATGTGATCAAAAGTATCCGGACACCTCCAAAAACATACGTTTTTCATATTAGGTGCATTGTGCTGCCACCTGTTGCCAGGTACTCCATATCAGCGACACTAGTAGTCATTACACGTCGTGAGAGAGCAGAATGGTGCGGTCCGCGGAACTCACCGACTTCGAACGTGGCCAGATGATTGAGTGTCACTTGTGTCGTACGTCTGTACGCGAGATTTCCGCACTCCTAAACATCCCTAGGTCCATTGTT
This sequence comes from Schistocerca americana, assembly GCF_021461395.2. NCBI lineage: Eukaryota > Metazoa > Arthropoda > Insecta > Orthoptera > Acrididae > Schistocerca > Schistocerca americana. The sequence goes on from NC_060125.1 coordinate 470,969,216, forward strand.
TCCCATGATATAGTGAAGTGGAAACGTGAGGGGACAAGTACAGCACTAAAGCGTACAGGTCGACCTCGTCTGTTGACTGACAGAGACAGCCGACAGTTGAAGTGGGTCGTAATGTGTAATAGGCAGACATCTACCCAGACCCTCACTCAGGAATTCCAAAGTGCATCATGATCCACTGAAAGTACTATGATATTTAGGTGGGAGGTGAGAAAACTTGGATTTCATGCTCGAGCGGCTGCTCATAAGCCACACATCACGTCGGTAAATGCCAAACGACGCCTAGCTTGGTCCAAGGAGCGTAAACATTGGACGATTGAACAGTGGAAAAACGTAGTGCAGAGTGACAAATCACGGTACGCAATGCGGCGATCCGATGGCAGAGTGTGGATATGGTCAATTCCCGGTGAACGTCATCCGCCAGCGCATGTAGTGCAGACAGTAAAATTCGGAGGCGGTGGTGTTATGGTGTGGTCGTGCTTTTCATGGAGGGGGCTTGCACCCCTTGTTGTTATGCGTGGCACTATCACAGCACATGCCTACATTGAGGCACATTCTTGCTTCTTGCTGTTGAAGAGCAATTCAGGGATGGCGATTGCATCTTTCAGCACGATCGAGCATCCGTTCATAGCGCACTGTCTGTGACGTAGTGGTTACACGACAGTAACACCCCTGTAATGGACTGTTCTGCACAGAGTGCTGACCTGAATAGCAGAACTCCTTCGGGATGTTCTGGAACGCCGACTTCGTGCTAGGCCTCACCGACCGACATCGACACTTCTCCTCAGTGCAGCATTCTATGAAGAATGGGCTCCCATACCCCAAGAAACCTTCCAGCGCCTCATTGAATGTATGCCTGCGAGAGTGGTTCAAATGGCTCTGAGCACTATGGGACTTAACTTCTGAGGTCATCAGTCGCCTAGAACTTAGAACTAATTAAACCTAACTAACCTAAGGACATCACAGACATCCATGCCCGAGACAGGATTCGAACCTGCGACCGTAGCGGGCACGCGGTTCCAGACTGAAGCGCCTTTAACCGCACGGCCACACCGGCCGGCTGCGAGAGTGGAAGCTGTCATCAAGGCCAAGGGTGCGTCAGCACCATATTGGCTCAAATGGTTCAAATGGCTCTGAGCACTATGGGACTTAACAGCTATGGTCATCAGTCCCCTAGAACTTAGAACTACTTAAACCTAACTAACCTAAGGACATCACACAACACCCAGTCATCACGAGGCAGAGAAAATCCCTGACCCCGCCGGGAATCGAACCCGGGAACCCGGGCGTGGGAAGCGAGAACGCTACCGCACGACCACGAGCTGCGGACCCCATATTGAATTCCAGCATTACCGACGGAGGGCGCCACGAACTTGTAAGTCATTTTCAACCAGGTGTCCTGATACTTTTGATCACATAGTGTATTTAAAATAGCTGCTGTCAATTTTCTTCAGAATCTACAGGGGTTGGACAAAAACATGGAAACACCGCGAAGAATGTAAACGAAGATGTTAGCCGAGCCTGCAGGTTGCACTGTTGTATTTGAACACGAACGGCACCTGTGCAGCGCCCTTAATACGAGTAGGTTGCAAGTGTCAATCATGTTGACCAAAGTGTTCAGTGTAGTTGCGAGTGCATTATGTCGAAGCTAAATGAAATCGAATGTGAGGTAATTGTTCATGTTCGTATGGTGGGTGACTCCGTAAACAAGGCAGCCAAAGTGTCTTGTGTTTCAAGAGACACCGTATCGAAGATTCATACCACATCCAGGGAAAGGGGAAAACATCATCCACTAAGTCACAACACGGACGAAAGTATGTGTTCAGTCGTAGTAAAGGACGGTCGTTGAAGAGAATAGTGATGAAAAACAAAGGACGACAGCTGCAAAAGACACTGCCTGACTATCGCACTCGAGATCCCTGTCAGCACCGAAGGAACACTATGGGAGCTCCGGAAGCTAGGAATTGTAAGGCGAGCCGGTATTCCAAACCTACTTTACATCTACATCTACATGGCAACTCTGCAATTCACACTTAAGTTCGAATCCTGCGTCGGGCATGGATGTGTGTGATGTCCTTAGGTTAGTTAGGTTTAAGTAGTTCTAAGTTCTAGGGGACTGATGACCACAGCAGTTAAGTCCCTTAGTGCTCAGAGCCATTAGAACCATTTTTTGAACACTTAAGTGCCTGGCAGAGGCTTCATCGAACCATTTTCATACTACTACTCTACCATTCCGCCCTCTAATGGCGCGTGGGAAAAAGGAACACCTAAATCTTTCCGTTCGAGCTCTGATTTCTCTTATTTCGTTATGATGATCATTTCTCGCTACGTAGGTGGGTGTCAACAAAATATTTTCGCATTCGGAAGAGAAAGTTGGTGATTGAAATTTCGTAAATAGATCTCGCCGCAAAGAAAACCGCCTTTCTTTCAGTGACTGGACCCCAACTCGCGTATCATATGAGTGACACTCGCACCCCTATTGCTCGATAACACGAAACGAGCTGTCCTTCTTTGCACTTTTTCGATGTCCTCCGTCAGTCCTACCTGGTAAGGATCCCACACCGCGCAGCAATATTCCAGCAGAGGACGGACAATTGTAATGTAGGCTGTCTCTTTACTGGGTTTGTCGCATCTCCTAAGTGTTCTGCCAACAAAGCGGAGTCTTTGTTTCGCCTTCCCCACAATACTATCAGTGTGGTCCTTCCAATTTAAGTTGCTCGTAATTGTAATTCCTAGATTTTAGCCGAAATGACAGTCCTTAAATTTGTGCGATTTATCGTATATCCATAATTTATCGGATTTCTTTTAGTACCCATGCAGATGACCTCGCACTTTTCTTTGTTTAGTGCCAATTGCCACTTTTCGAACCATACAGAAATTCTCTCTAGATCATTCTGTAATTGGAATTGGTCGTCTGATGATTTTACTAGACGGTAAATTACAGCGTCATCTGCAAACAATCTAAGAGGGCTGCTCAGATTATCACCTAGCTCATTTATGTAAATCAGGAACAGCAGAGGGCCTATGACACTACCTTGCGGAACGCCAGATATCACTTCTGTTCTACTCGACGATTGACCATCTATCACTACGAACTGTCACCTCTCTTAGATTAAATCACAAATCCAGTCACACACCTGAGACAATACTCCATATGCAGGCAATTTGATTAATAGTTGCTTGTGAGGAACGGTATCAAAGGCCTTCTGGAAATCTAGGAATATGGAATTGATTTGAGATCCCTTGTCGACAGCACTCATTACTTCATGGGAATAAAGAGCCAGCTGTGTTGCACAAGAATGATATTTTCTGAATCAGTGTTGGTTGTGTATCAAAAAATGTTCAAATGTGTGTGAAATCTTATGGGACTTAACTGCTAAGGTCATCAGTCCCCAAGCTTACACACTACTTAACCCAAACTATCCTAAGGACAAACACACACACCCATGCCCGAGGGAGGACTGGAACCTCCGCCGGGACCAGCCGCACAGTCCATGACTGCAGCGCCTAAGACCGCTGGGCTAATCCCGCGCGGCTTGTTATGTATCAATAAGTCTTTTTTTTCTTCAAGGTGATTCATAATGTTAGAGTTCAGTATGTGCTCCAAAATACTACTGCAAATTGAGGTCAGCGATATGGGCCTGTAATTCAATGGGTTACTCCTATTTGCTTTCTTGAATATTGGTGTGACCTGCGCTATTTCCAGTCTTTAGGTACAGATCTTTCGTCAAGTGAGCGGTTGTATATGACTGCTAAGAAAGGCACTATTGTGTCTACATACTCTGAGAGGAACCTGATTGGTATACAATCTGGACCGGAAGACTTGCCTTTCTTAAGTGATGCAAACGCACGTAACGTGAAAATGTGGTGCCGAAGTCATTAAATCTGGACTGTGGAGGAATGGAAGAATGTCGTTTGGTCGAACGAGTCTTGTTTCACTCTGTTTACAACCTCCTGGAGAGACCAAAGAGTGATACATTGCGGGGATTCGGTTATGATTTGGGCAGCAATATCGTAGTATTCCATGGGACCTGGGTTACTATGCAAGGTGGCATTACTGCCAAGGATCATGTGACCATTCTGGCTGATCAGGTTCATCCCCTGGTAAGGTTTTTGTTCCCCAGTGGTGATGCTGTGGTCCAAGACGCCAGGGTCCCAGCTGGCTCTTTGGCCGAGCGGTCCTAGGCGCTTCAGTCCGGAACCGCGCTCCTGCTACGCTCGCAGGTTCCAATCCTGTCTCGGGCATGGATGTGTATGATGCCCTTGCGTTAGTTAGGTTTAAGTAGTTTAAGCCTAGGGGACTGATGACTTCAGATGTTAAGTTCCATAGTGCTTAGAGCCCTTTGAACCATTTTAGCCAGGGCCCCTGTTCACACAGCACCATTGGTTTTGTGAGCACGAGTATGAATTGACGCACCTCCCCTGGCTGCCATAGTCTACTTAGGAGAGATGAATGAGTGATCGCTATCCATCTCTAAAATCGTTAACTGAACGTGGAACTGTATTGCAGGAAGGATGCTACACTACTGGCCATTAAAATTGCTACACCACGAAGATGACGTGCTACAGACGCGAAATTTAACAGACAGGAAGAAGATGCTGTGATACGCAAATTATTAGCTTTTCAGAGCATTCACACAAGGTTGGCGCCGGTGGCGACACCTACAACGTACTGACATGAGGAAAGTTCCCAACGATTTCTCATACACAAACAGCAGTTGACCGGCGTTGCCTGGTGAAACGTTGTTGTGATGCCTCGTGTAAGGAGGAGAAATGCGTACCATCACGCTTCCGACTTTGATAAAGGTCGGATTGTAGCCTATCGCGATAGCGGTTTATCGTATCGCGACATTGCTGCTCGCGTTGGTCGAGATCCAATGACTGTTAGCAGAATATGGAATCGGTGGGTTCAGGAAGGTAATACGGAACGCCGTGCTGGATCCCAACGGCCTCGTATCACTAGCAGTCGAGATGACAGGCATCTTATCCGCATGGCTGTAACGGGTCAGTGCACCCACGTCTCGATCCTTGAAGCAACAGACGGGCACATTTGCAAGGCAACAACCATCAGCTCGAACATTTCGACGACGTTTGCAGCAGCATGGACTATCAGCTCGGAGACCATCGCTGAGGTTACCTTGACGCTGCATCACAGACAGGAGCGCCTGCGATGGTGAACTCAACGACGAACCTCGGTGCACGAATGGCAAAACGTCATTTTTTCGGATGAATCCAGATTCTGTTTACAGCATCATGATGGTCGCATCCGTGTTTGGCGACATCGCGGTGAATGCACATTGGAAGCGTGTATTCGTCATCGCCATACTGGCGTATCACCCGGCTTGATGGTATGGGCTGCCATTGGTTACACGTCTCGGTCACCTCTTGTTCGCATTGACGGCACTTTGAACAGTGGACGTTACATTTCAGGTGAGTTACGACCCGTGGCTCTACCCTTTATTCGAATCCTGCGTAACCCTAAATTTCAGCAGGATAATGCACGACTGCATGTTGTAGGTCCTATACGGGCATTTCTGGATACAGAAAATGTTTGACTGCTGCCCTGGCCATCACATCCTCCAGATCTATCACCAATCGAAAACGTCTGGTCAATGGTGGCCGAGCAACTGGTTCTTCACAAAACGCCAGTAACTATTCTTGATGAACAGTGGTATCGGTTTGAAGCTGCATGGGCAGCTGTACCTGTACACGCCATCCAAGCTCTGTTTGACTCAATGCCCAGGCGTATCAAGGCCGTTATTACAACCAGAGGTGGTTGTTCTTAATCCTGATTTCTCAGGATCTATGCACCCAAATTGCGTGAAAATGTAATCACATGTCAGTTCTAGTATAATATATTTGTCCAATGAATGCCCGTTTATCGTCTGCATTTCTTCTTGGTGTAGCAATTTTAATGGCCAGAAGGGTATAAGATTCCACTGAAAACTTTACAGAATTGCTTGTCCATTCCGAGACGACTACAAACAGTTGTGAGAGACACAGGTGTTCTTACACCATCGTAGGCATGGTAATATGTTCTGTTTCTTGTGTTTTTACATTTTTGTCCACCCCTGTACAATACTAAATAGCTAAAACAGTCACATATTCACCCAGTCAACCAAATCCAGTTGCAGGTTGGCAATTTTACGGCTTCGGGGGACACCAAAAATTTGATTTTCATATTTCACACAAGGCAACGGCCTTGCCGCAGTGGTAACACCGGTTCCCGTCAGATCTCAGAAGTTAAATGCTGTTGGGGTGGGCTAGCATTTGGATGGGTGACCATCCGGTCTGCCGAGCGCTGTTGGCAAACGGGGTCCACTCAGCCCTTGTGAGGCAAACTGAGGAGCTACTTGATTGAGAAGTAGTGGTTCCGGTCTCGGAAACTGACATACGGCCAGAAGAGCGATGTGCTGACCACATGCCCCTCCATATCCGCATCCAGTGGCGCGTGTGATCTGAGGATGACACGGCGGCAGGTCGGTACCTTGGGGCCTTCATGGCGTGTTCGAGAGGAGTTTTTAGTTTTTATATTTCATACAATTATTGACCGAATTTAAAAATTTAAAATGCTGTCATAATCTGCCCATTAAAAGATACCGTCTCACGTTAACGGTTTAGCACAATAAGTCAAGTAGAAGTGTTAGGAACTGTTTATATAAGCATAACTCAGAGAGCACAAATTCCCCAGACTATATTTATCCAGTATTTGAAAATGGTAGCACTTAGCGACTTCCAACACAATTTACACGTAAAATCTCTCCTCACAAAGTAACGAAGGAAAAAAATTTATCGCTTACTACATTTATCGGTGTCTATGCAGTAAAACTTCAGCATAAAGCCGTGGCGTTATAGTTTTTCTTTACTGTTCTGCTATCTCTATTCGCAACAAATTTTGCAGACAGTATTCACAGATGCCAATGAATGCACCTGCAAAATTACGTCACAATGCGACACATAGTTCAGGAATGTGACGTCATACACACTGAGATGCGTAAAAATAACACTGGCGGGGGGGGGGGGGGGGGAGGCTACTGATAAAAAAATAGTAGCAGAACATGCAGTAATTAATGAAAGTGAACAGCGGACAGCTTCCTGTGTATTTTAATGTTTTGCGTCAGCAGTTTGTAGTAGAAACTCATGACAGGGGACTCTATACGAATCTTAAATATATAATCCAACTCAGTCGCAAGACGATGCTTCAGAGTTGAATTCCACGTAAATAACTGTTTAAGATAGCTCTGTCATCGTTTTCAGATATTTTAATTCTCATCGAATCCGCAGTGTGTGATCAGACTGCGCTACTACAAATCTGCGAGTGAGAAATTCATTACTTGCAAATATTTCTGAGATCCACGAGCTTACATAAAATTTCGTAGTTACGTTTTCGTAGCGCCCAAAGGAATTCACAGTGACAGTAGTGCATTGTCGAGAAGATTCTCTTTTGCTCCCATTTTAAAGAAACATATGAACTGCACCTCGTTACCTGAACAATAAGGCTAAATCGATCTGATAAACTTAAAACAAAATGCGAAACTAATCATACTTTTTGAATTTGCACTCAAAAAAGACCTTTAAATTAATGAATTTTAATTAAAGAACTTTTCCCTCTAGTAATTATGTACGTCAATATTCCTTCTGATTCTAGTCGATTATTCACACCAAATTTCGTGAGAGAAAATATTTACTTGTGTCCAGCTGTCCGAAGTATCCGAGCGGTTCTAGGCGCTTCAGCCGGGAATCGCGCTGCTGCTACGGTCGCAGGTTCGAATCCTGCCTCGGTGATGGATGTGTGTGATGTCCTTAGGTTAGTTAGGTTTAAGTAGTTCTAAGATCTAGGGGACTGATGTCCTCCGCTGTAAAGTCCCATAGTGCCCAGAGCCATTTGAACCATTTGATTAAACTGGTGTCGAGAACACAAACGTTTGTGAACATCACTACTCATGTGGTTCGTTCTTGTGCACTTTTGAAGATGAATTACTCGAGAATAAACTTCCACGTGAGAAGTGTGTTGATTTATTGATTTATTTATTTCCGAGACTTGCGTGGACGCGAAGAGCAAAAGTACTTGAACTGACTAATTTAAGAATCTTCAAAACGAGTTTTTTGCCAATTTAATTTTTCGTCAATATATACACCTAAAAGTTTAAAAATAATTCCTCTTTACTTACGAACTCTTGTCCACGCTTTAAATTTATCATTGGCGTGGTTCTGTTTAATTAAGAGAGACAACAGCCTTGGAAAACCAGTTAATAATTTTGCCATATGTTATATAAAATTTTCTTTATTAGTGTGCGTATAGTGGGGTTGATTAGAAATCCCGAGTTGCCTGCAAAAAGAAGGAAGTCTGCTTAACACGCATCGAGTCAGAAAAATAGGACTGTGTCATTATCTGTGAGCATCGTAAGACAGAACGACTGAACAAGCATTTCAATGAAACTGCGTGATTTTCCGAAACAACTGTAGTAACATCAGTTGTAGTCAGTGGAAGTTAATGTCATAATCTGACAGGCAGTCAGTTTTCGCCCGAGATCGGCGAGAGCTGTCGCTTCATGTTCTCACTCCGTGTCTGAGGGCAGATGTGGTTGTCAGTGACTATGAATCGCAGAGACGCCGAGCTTCGGACACTGGTTTGCGTTGGTGGTGGTTCCGCCGTTCCGCGTGTGTTGGCGCGGCGTGATCAGGTGCAAGCTTGTGAGACAGAAGCCTGCGCCGTCGCCGCCCGGGACACATTGCCCTCGACCCTGACGCGGCGTCGCTTGGAGCGCTTCCAGGACCGAAATAATTGCTTCCGTCTCAGCACCAGGTGGCACCGCTGATTCAGCTCTTTCTTTCGCTCGCTGCATGCGACAGGCTCAGCTCCCACCGAGAAACTGTCGCGATACACTACTGTCATCTGAGAACTTCCAAGACGCCACGCTTAGGACACACTTACGAAAAAAAAAAAAGTCGCAGCACCGAGGAGGAGTTGTACGACGCAAGCGAAAGTTGGTACGCGTGTTTCTCCATCTTAAAGATGATGTCTACTCAAATTCTGCGACATTCGCATAACAGTAGCGCCACTATGAAGGTGCAAATCGGATTTGCTTTAAATACACGCTGCAACGGTCATAAGCGTTAGTTACCTTTGTGACTGAACGCGTTAAGTTGATGTTAGTCACGAATGCCTTTAAGGTGACAAAAACGCCATTAACAACACGTCACTGACATGAAGATGGTATCTGTTCTTTCGGCCATGTCCGGAAGAACAGGGACCATCTTCACACAGTTAGAGCTAACCGGCCATTGACCTCCTTCTTCTGTGCTGGGTGCACACGCATTGCCCGAACTCTTACGGGACTCGGTAAGATTGTAGGCCGCGAGTCGAGTGTAATGGGCAGGGGCACTACGAATGTAGTGTGTGGACATTAAGTTGGGAATGTGGGTCTCATGGGGAACGTCAAGGGATAAATCCCTGCAGTCACACTATCCTCTGTGCCCTCGGTGGTTCAGATGGATAGAACGTCTGCCATGTAAGCATGAGATCCCGGGGTCGAGCCCCGGTCGGGGCATACATGTTCAACTGTCCCCGTTTATGTATATCAACGCCTCTCGACAACTTAAGGTCTCGATTTAATTTTCATTTCGTTCTAAGAGGGCTGCATGGTCACCGATGGTATTTGTTCTTTCGGACATGTCCGATGGAACAGATGGTTCAAATGCCTCTGAGCACTACGGGACTTAACTTCTGAGGTCATCAGTTCCCTAGAACTGAGAACTACTTAAACTTAACTAACTTAAGGACATCACACACATGCAAGCCCGAGGCAGGATTAGAACCTGCGACCATAGCGGTCGCGAGGTTCCAGACTAGCGCCTAGAACCACTCGGCCACTCCGGCTGGCGATAGAACAGATACCATCTTCATATAGTTGAGACTAGGCGGCCATCGACCTTCTTCTTCTGTGCTGGATGCACGTGCTTTGCCCGAACTCTCACGGGACTCGGTAAGATTGTCTGCCGCGAGTCGAGTGTAATGGGCAGGGGCACTACGAATGTAGTGTGTGGACATTAAGCTGGGAATGTGGGCCTCATGGGGAGCGTGCAAGGGATAAATCCCTGCAGTCGCACTATCCTCTGTGCCCTCGGTGGTTCAGATGGATAGAACGTCTGCATGTAAGCAGGAGATCCCGGATTCGAGTCCCAGTCGGGGCACACATTTTCAACTGTCCCCGTTGATGTATATCAACGCCTGTCGATTTCTTAGAGTCTTGATTTAATTATCATTTCACACGTCACTGAGTCTGAACGAGGTAGTGTGACAGGATTACGAGAAGCTGGTTGTTCCTTGTGTGATATTGCAGCTACACTTGGCAGGAACTTAGCCACTGTACATCACTGCTGGCAGCGGTGGTCAGAGGAGTGTTCGGTCGCAATAAGACAGGGCTGCGGACAGCCACGTGGCACTACCGAGATGGATCACATCTGCATCTACATCTACATGGATACTCTGCAAATCACGTTTAAGTGCCTGGCAGGGGGTTCATCGAACCACCTTCACGATTCTCTATTATTCCAATCACGTATAGCGCGCGGAAAGGACGAACACCTATATCTTTCCGTACGAACTCTGATTTCCCTTATTTTATAATGGTGATCCTTTCTCCCTATGCAGGTCGATGTCAACAAAATATTTTCGCATTCGGAGGAGAAAGTTGGTGATTGGAACTTAGTGAGAAGAATCCGACGCAACGAAAAACGCCTTTCGTTTAATGATGTCCAGCCCAAATCCTGTATGATTTCTGTGACACTCTCTCCCATATTTCGCGATAATACGAAATGTGCTGCCTTTCCTTGAACTTTTTAGATGTACTCCGTCAGTCCTGTCTGGTAAAGACCCCGTACCGCGCAGCAGTATTCTAATAGAGGACAGACAAGCATAGTGTAGGCAGTCTCCTTAGTAGGTCTGTTACATTTTCTAAGTGTCCTGCCAATAAAACGCAGTCTTTGGTTAGCCTTCCCCACAAAATTTTCTGTGTGTCCCTTCCAATTTAAGTTGTTCGTAATTGTAATACCTAGGTATTTAGTTGAATTTACGGCTTTTAGATAAGACTGATTTATTGTGTAACCGAAGTTTAACGAATTCCTTTTAGCACTCATCTGGATGACCTCACACTTTTCGTTATTTAGGGGCAGTTGCCAATTTTCGCACCTTTCAGATATCTATTCTAAATCATTTTGCAATTAGTTTTGATCTTCTGATTATTAGTCGATAAACGACAGCGTCATCTGCAAACAATCGAAGACGGCAGTCTTGTCTCCCAAATCGTTTATATAGATCAGGAACAGCAAAAGGCTTATAACACTACCATGGGGAACGCCAGAAATCACTCCTGTTTTACTCGATGACTTTTCGTCAATTACTGCGAACTGTGACCTCTCTGACAGGAAATCACAAATCCAGTCACATAACTGAGACTATATTCCATAAGCACGCAATTTCACTACGAGCCGCTTGCGTGATACAGTGTCAAAAGCCTTCCCGAAATCCAGAAATACGGAATCGATCTGAAATCCCTTGCCAATAGCATTCATCACTTCATGTGAATAAAGAGCTAGTTGTGTTTCACAGGAACGATGTTTTCTAAACCCATACTGACTGTGGGTCAATAGACAGTTTTCTTCCAGGTAATTCATAATGTTTGAACACAATATATGTTCCAAAATCCTGCTGAATATCGACGTTAACGATATGGGCCTGTAATTTAGTGGATTACTCCTACTACCTTTCTTGAATACTGGTGTGACCTGTGCAACTTTCCAATCTTATGGGTACGGATTTTTCGTCGAGCGAACGGTTGTATATGATTGTTAAGTATGGTGCTAATGCATCAGCATACTCCGAAAGGAACCTAATTGGTGTACAGTATGGATCAGAAGACTTGCCTTTATTAAGTGATTTAAGTTGCTTCATTACTCCGAGGATATTTACTTCTACGTTACTCATATTGGGAGCAGTTCTCGATTCCAGTTCTGGAATATTTACTTCGTCTTCTTTTGTGAAGGCTTTTCGGAAGGCTGTGTTTAGTAACCCAGCTTTTGCAGCACTGTCTTCGATAGTATCTCCATTGCTATCGCGCAGAGAAGGCATTGATTGTTTTTGCCGCTAACATACTTCACATATGACCAGAATCTCTTTGGATTTTCTGTCAGGTTTCGAGACAAAGTTATAAGCATCTCGCATTGAAGTCCGCGCTAAATTTCTATCTTCAGTAAAATATCGCCAATCTTGGTGATTTTGTATTCAGCGTATGGCTGTGGCGCATCATACTCCATCTGCTGCAGCAATTTCAGCAGCAGTTGGCACCACAGTAACACAACGAACTGTTGCAACTCGGATACTTCATGTTCAGCTCCGAGGCAAACGCCCTGTAGCGTGGATTCCACTGACCCCAAACCGCTTCACTGAAGTCAAGCGAGATCTCATTGCAGGGCAGGGTGGAGGTTCAAATGGTTCAAATGGCTCTGAGCACTATGGGACTTAACATCTGTGGTCATCAGTCCCCTAGAACTTAGAACTACTTAAACCTAACCAACCTAAGGACATCACACACATCCATGCCCGAGGCAGGATTCGAACCTGCGACCGTAGCAGTCGCGCGGTTCCGGACTGAGCGCCTGAACCGCGAGACCACCGCGGCCGGCAGGGTGGAGGTCTGTTGTTTGCTAATGAAAGCTGGTTCTGCCTCGGTGACAGTGATGGCCGTGTGTTGGTTACAAGGACGCCGGCTGAGGGCCACCAACCAACCTGCCAACGTGTCAGATACACTGGACTTACACCTGGGGTTAAGGTAGCGGTGCACTCTCCTGGTTATCCCACGCAACCTGACTGCAAATCTGTACGTCAATGTGGTGATTCGACTGGTTGTGTTGCGATTCATGAACAACATTCGACGGGCAGTTTCCCAACTGGATAAAGCTCGCCCACATACCGTTGTTATAGCCCAACGTGTTCTGCTGAGTGCAGACGTATTGCCTTGACCTGCTCGATCATCAGATCTGTCTCTAATCGCGCACATATAGGGCATAATCAGACGACAACTTCAGCATGATCGACAACTAGCAGTCGGCCGCTGTGGCCAAGCCGTTATAGACGCTTCCGTCCTGAACCGCGCCGCTGCTGCGGTCGCAGGTTCGAATCCTGCCTCGGGCATGGATGTGTGTGATGTCCCTAGGTTAGTTAGTAGTTCTAAGTCTAGGGGACTGATGACCTCAGATGTTAAGTCCCATAGTGTTTAGAGCCATTTGACCATTTGACAACTAGCATTACGCGTCCTTGTATTGATCGACCAAGTGCAACGGAACCCCAGCCCACAACCTGAGAATCGGCACTTGTACAACACACTGCATGTACATTTGCACGCTTGTATTCCACATTCTGGCGGCTAATAATATACCACCGTTTCACATTTACAATGCAGTACGTCCTACTTACATCAACCTGTGATCTTCCAGTGTGAATGACTTAAATACACTATGTGGTCAAAAGTATCCGGACACCCCCCAAACATACGATTTTCATATTAGGTGCAATGTGCTGCCACCTACTGCTAAGTACTCCATATCAGCGGCCTCAGTAGTCATTAGACATCGTGAGAGAGCAGAATGCGGCTCCCCGCGGAACTCACGGACTTCGAATGTAGACAGGTGACTGGTTGTCACTTATGTCACACGTCTGTACGCGATATTTCCGCACTCCTAATCATCCCTAGGTCCACTGTTTCCGATGTGGTAGTGAAATGGAAACGTGAAAGGACACGTACAGCACAAAAGCGTACAGGCCGACCTCGTCTGTTGACTGACAGAGACCGCCACAATTCAAGAAGGTCTTAATATGTAATAGGCGGACATCTATCCAGACCATCACACAGGAATTCCAAACTGCATTAGGATCAACTGCAAGTACTACGATAGTTAGGCGGGAGTTGAGAAAAATAGGATTTCATGCTCGAGAGGCTGCTCATAAGCCACACATCGTGCCGGTAAATACCAAACGATGCCTCGCTTGGTTTAATGAGCTTAAATATTGGACGGCTGAACAATGGAAAAATGTTGTGTGAAGTGACGAATCATGGTACACAATGTGGCGATCCAATGGCAGGGTGTGGGTATGTCGAGTACCCGGTGAACGTTTTCTGCCAGCGTGTGTAATGCCATCAGTAAAATTCGGAGGAGGTTGTGTTATAGTGTGGTCGTGTTTTTCATGGAGGGGGCTTGCACCCCTTGTTGTTTTGGGTTACACTATCACAGCGCAGCCCTATACTGATGTTTTCAAAATTCAAATGGCTCTAAGCACTATGGGACTTAACATCTGAGGTCATCAATCCCCTACACTTAGAACTACTTAAACCTAAGTAACCTAAGGACATCACACACATCCATGCCCGAGGCAGGATTCGAACCTGCGACTGTAGCAGCAGCGCGGTTCCGGATTAAAGCGCCTAGAACCGGTCGGCCACAGCGGCCGGCCTACATTGATGTTTTAACCACCTTCTTGCTTCCCCCTGTTGAGGAGCAATTCAGAGATGGCGATTGCATCTTTTAACACCATCGAGCACCTGTTCATAATGCACGGCCTGTGGCGGAGTGATTACACGACAATAACATCCCTGTAATCTACTGGTCTGCACAGAGGCCTCAATACTATAGAACACCTTTGGGATGTTTTGGAACTCGGACTTCGTGCCAGGATTCACCGCCGACATCGATACCTCTCCTCAGTGCAGCATTCCGTGAAAAATGTGTTGCCATTCCCCAAGAAACCTTGCAGTATCTGATCGAACGTATGCCTGCGACAGTGGAAGCTGTCATCAACGGTAAGGGTGGGCCAACACCATGTTGAATTTCAGCATTACCGACGGAGGGCGCAACGAACTTGTAAGTTATTTTCAACCAGGTGTCAGGATACTTTTGATCACATAGAGTATGTTACCTAGAAAAATATATTCCTGAAGTTTCGTTACTCTACATCAATTATTTTTTGGTGTTTCGTTTTTTTTCGTCAGTGTAGGTTATCACCGAGGAAAAATAATCTTAGACTTAGGTACTGATAGGTACCATTTGATTATTGAGCAGTCCGTAAAATATGTTACGGAAAAGGCTTTTGGTTGCACGTCGTTAATCGGAAAACAGCAGCCAAATACTTGTACTATATCATCTGCTTTTCTCTTGACACTAAACTAAAACTGACATGATAGTTTTATATCTTCGTCAATAGCACAGTCTGTCGACTGAATTTTGAACACTGTAACGGCCTTCTGTTGATTCGCTTGTAGCTTCCCTTCTGCCATTACATGCTAACCACAAACATTTTTATTTTCACTGATACCGTCATGAACCGCACTATTTGCGACCTTTATCACACCAACTGATGATGGCTGAAAGCTGGTACACGTCTTAGCATAAATGAGGCTGTATAAGAAGTGGCTTTTTGCTGTATTTCTGTGATTAATTCACGCATCGTTTATCTGTAACATACTACGTATACGACGTACACTATTTGAAGCCAACAGCTTCACAAGAACAACAAGAATCGATATCTCATTCTTAACGAGGAGAAATCGTACATTTTAAAGTAGTTCCAGATGTACAACACGAAGTGGTCACAGTATCTTTAATGTATACAATTTACCATCTGGTCAAAATTATCTGGACATCCCTATGTAATGCGGAATTGACCACTAGATGTCCTGAGAGGCGGACCTGTCAGCACTAAAAGAGGCGAGGTTATTGTGTTGTCAGCAGAGAAGCAGGAACAGTAGAATGGGTCAGTCACTAGAGCTCAGTGACTTGCAGCGTGGGCTAGCCATTGAGTATCACCTGAGCAAAAAAACCAACAGAGACATTTCAGTCTCCTAAGCCTGCCCAATTCGACTGTTGGTGACACGACTAAAGTGAAAACGCGAAGGAACAATCACAACTAAACTAGCAGCAGGCAGACTTCATGTAGTGTTGAACAGGTATCGCCGAGTTTTGCGGAGGGTGACTGTACTAAAAAACGCATTAAATCAGCGGGAGGGGTTACTCGTCAGGTCAAAAGGGATAGCAGAAGTGCAGCTAGCGAAATGATTGTGCTTGGGGACATAAAAAGAATAGGGTTTAATGGTTGAGCAGCTACTCATACGCCACACATTTTTATGGTCACTGTTAAAAGATTCTTGAGGCGATGTGTAAAGAGCGACACCACAGTACAGTGGATGACTGTAAACGAGTGATTTAGACTCATGAATCACGCTATACGTGTGGCTCTCCGGTGGAAGGGTTTGCGTTTAACTAATGCCT
Source organism: Schistocerca americana (assembly GCF_021461395.2). NCBI lineage: Eukaryota > Metazoa > Arthropoda > Insecta > Orthoptera > Acrididae > Schistocerca > Schistocerca americana. The sequence goes on from NC_060125.1 coordinate 470,985,533, forward strand.
GGAAAAAGTCTTCTGTCGTTATTCCAACAGTGAGGTACCGATGAGGTGGTGTTGCGATGTGTTAGTATTTGATGTGCTGAGAATGTGCAAAATACAGAAGGATATGAACACATTTTACAGGATTGTGGGCTACTTACAGTAGGGGAACAATTCGGAGACGGTGATTGTATCAGCACGATAATGCAACTCTCAGAAAACTGTATCTGAGAGGTAATGCTTTGTGGACAATATTCCTCAAATAATCTGGCCTGGTCAGAGCCAGAACCGGAACCCAGTAGAGCACCTTTGGGCTGAATTACATTCATGCTCATAAATTAAGGATAATGCTGACACATGGTGAAACAACGCTCTGGTGGGCGGTTTGCGGGTGTAAATCACCTTTGGGATATGACCATGCGGTGCATTTGACCTGCGGTCGTCGCACGGTAGCGCTCGCAGCAGTCAACATACGCAGAGGTGTGTTGGTGCATTTCAGAGAACGGTGCAACGAGTAAGTGTGCAGACGTTTTGAGACGTGCAAATGGTGACTGTGTGTTGAAATTGGCTCAAAGAACACATATTGATGACGTCATGAGGGGTAGAATACAAGGGCGACTGTAGGCTGGTCAAACACGGGCCATCCGTGTGCCACAAAGTGTGATCTCAAGATTATGGCAACGATTACAGCAGACAGGAAACGTGCCCAGGCGCTACAGTACGGGACGTCCACAGTGTAGAAAACCACAAGAAGTCCGATATCTCACCATCAGTGCCCGCAGACGGCCACGGAGTACTGCAGGTAGCCTTGCTTGGGACCTTACCACAGCCACTGGAACAGTTGTCTCCAGACACACAGTCTACAGACGACTGAACAGACATGGTTTACTCGCCCGGAGACCTGCAAGGTGCATTCCACTGACCCCTGGTCACAGGAAGCCCGTAAAGCCTGGTGTCAAGAACACAGTACATGGTCATTGGAACAGTGGACCCAGTTTATGCTCACGGACGAGTCCAGGTATAGTCTGAACAGTGATTCTCAACGGGTTTTCATCTGGCGTGAACCAGGAACCAGATACCAACCCCTTAATGTTCTTGAAAGGGACGTACTTGGAGGTCGTGGTTTGATGGTGTGGGGTGGGATTATGATTGGTGCATGTACACCCATGCATGTCTTTGACAGAGGAACTGTAACAGGTCAGGTGTATCGGGACCTCATTTTGCACCAGTATGTCCGCCTGTTCAGGAGTGCAGTGGGTCCCACCTTCCTCCTGATGGATGACAACGCACGGCCCCACCGAGCTACCATGGTTGATGAGTGTCTTGAAACGGAAGATATCAGGCGGATGGAGTGGCCTGCCTGTTCTCCAGACCTAAACCCCACCGAGCACGTCTGGGATGCTCTCGGTCGACGTATCGCTGCACGTCTTGAAACTTCCAGGACACTTCAGGAGCTCCGACAGGCTCTGGTACAAGAATGGGAGGCTATACCCCAGCAGCTGCTCGAACACCTGATCCAAAGTATGCCAACCCATTGTGCGGCCTGTGTACGTGTGCATGGTGATCATATCCCATATTGATGCCGGGGTAGATGCGCAGGAAACAGTGGCGTTTTGTTGCATATGTGTTTCGGGACGGTTTTCTCAACTTATCACCAATACCGTGGACTTACATATCTGTGTGGTGCGTGTTCCCTATATGCCTAGGCTATTAGCGCCAGTTTTGTGTAGTGCCACGTTGTGTGGCACCACATTATCCTTAATTTATGAGCATGAGTGAAAAACATCGACTTCGCTCCAGACCCAGCGTCTGACAACTGAACCTTGTCTGCTTTCAGCTCTTGTGTTAGTTGCCTTTCCTGCCATTTCTCCACGGATATTCGGATACATCATTGAAAGTGGCCCCAAGAAAAGTTCAAGCCGTCATAAGGCGAAGGGACGTATTAAGGGGACCTGGACGTGAACAGGCTGCATTTTTAAGCCTCGCTCTCAGTTCTCATTACTCTGGATCTACAATGCGGAGGAAGTTGTGGTTTTTTTTACCAACAATGAATGACATTAACTCAAGCTGTAAAAGGAAATTTATTGAAATATCTGTTACAGTTTAAGAATTACAGTATTTTCCCTAATAGATGTTTTTATAATACACGTTCCCATTCTGGTACCATTTTCTGGTCCATTATCAGTCTAATAGCATTCAGACTGTGGCAGGCTGCTATCAACATTCATAGGAACACATTATGCGTCTCGTTTTGTAGTTTGGAATATATCTGAGGAAACAGAAAAAACCCGTATTATACCACATTACTATTCAGTCTAAAAAATACCGCTAAAATTATATGCAGAATGACAAACATAGATCATTTCTGCGATGTATTAGGCATAATACAAAGATACTATACTATTCCTCGCTTGAGATAAATTTGGTGAACATGGATAGAACCATTGTGAAGTTATATGTACCTAATCTTCTGAAATGTAGTTTCGAGAAAATGAGAAAAGAATGTCCACTGTTTTTGACTCACCGTATGCCTCTTTCAGAACATTCCAGCAGCACAATCTTGCTGATCAGCTGCTTCTTTATCCTCTGTAGACTTCTTCAGGAGCCTTTTTCTTACTCTGGACTCTTTAGTGGTGGCTTCCACAGCCCCTTCAGCTTCAACTAGTCGCTGACGATCTATGGCAGTCAGAGCAGATATATTATTTCCTGGCTGGATGCCTAATTTGTCCATTATTTTTGTCCTGCTGATTACACCATCATTGAAACAGATGACAGCATCCATCACACCCACTTTGAGTACCGTCCATCCAACAAACACTGTTTTTGGTACTCGTTGCCACACGCAACTGTTGAAACTCTCGTTAGGGTTTTGTGTACGGCCATGTAGACATTTGCTAAGTAATTTTTTATCTGCAAGGTTTTTTATGTGCAAGGTCCCCATGACTATGGCAGGCATGGAATGTTTATGGTGATATTCCTTGCCTGAAGCCACTGTGCAGACATTTGTTCACCGAGTGTTTAAGACTATAATAACAATTTAAAAGTTAACAAACCATACGTTTTTGGAAACGGGAGAAATTTGTCTTTCAGATGGTGGCATTTTTTTCGATTTTTCAGTCATTTTCACGTCCAGGTCCCCTTAATGTCCACTATTAGCTGTTCACATTCTTTTATCAGGTAGTGTATACATGAATTAACTGGTGAATAACGTCGGAATCTGTATTAGATTATTCACAGATAATGCTGTTGAGTATAAGAAAGTTGGAATGTCAGAAAATTATATACCTGCATAGAACAGACTAACGGTAGTTGATAAGCGTTAATATTAAGCAAACGTAACTCGTTGCTTATAACTAAGCGGAAAGTCGCATTATTGTTTTATTATCCGATGAGAGATCAATCCCTATAAATCCACAAATCTAAAATATCTGGTATTATGTGTCCGCGGAGATTCAAAATGGAACAACCACAATGAGCTAATTGAAGGAAATGTAGATGCTGGACTGAGATCGATTAGAATAAATCTAAGAAATTGTAATGCACCCAGTAACGTAGCTTACAAAAGTCTCGGCCGACGAATTCTCTCGAGTACTGTTCGTCATTCTACGATCTGTACTAGCTAGAGTTAGTAGAGGAGCTGGAGAAGTCCAAAGAAGAGTAGCACGTTTCGTGACGGGTTCCTTTAGTAAGCGCAGATGGTCATCGAACTCCAGTGGCTGGCCGCAGTGACCGAGCGGTTCTAGGCGCTTCACTGTGGAACCGCGCGACCGCTACGGTCGCAGGTCCGAATCCTGCCTCGGGCATGAATGTGTGTGATGTCCTAAGGTTAGTTCTAGGGGACTGATAACCTCAGATGTTAAGTCCCATACTGCTCAGAGACTTTTTTTTTTTTTAACTCCGGTGGAATAAGCTGCAGGAAAAGCATTCATTCTCCACATCTAACGACGTAGCCATGTCGAGAAAATGAGGCAAATTACGTCTCATTCAGAGAATTACCGAGTCTTCTAGCAGATCATTCCCAAATCGGACATGGAATCGGGGAAATTATGTTGGTACATGCAGTACCCACCGCCACGGACCGTGGAGTATTCCAAAGCCTACAGTTAGCTTCTCTCGTGCATCAAAACAGACATGCGCTCCAGTTTCGTCGCGTCGCAATATGACGTCGCGAACAGCCAACGCTACTTTGTCCAGACGTTCCACACTTTGTTACAGAAAAACCGATGATACAAATATTTACCTGTAGTTAAGCATGTTGGTACAGGTACGATCATAGTAGACATGTCCGAAAGAACAAATACCATCTTTATATATGTAGTTAAGGCTCACCGGCCATTTGACCATCTTCATCTGTGCGGATGCACAAACAGTGCCCGAACTTTAACGGGAATCGGAAAAAAGCCGCGAGTAAAGAGTATAACGGGCGGGGGCATTATGAATATAGTGCGGGACAATAAGATGGGGCATGGAGAGCTGCATCAAACCAGTCTCAGGACTGAAAACCACAACAACAACAACAATAAGATGGGAACGTGGGTCTCACGGGAGGCGTGCCAGAGATAAGTCCCTGCAGTCGCACTATCCTCTGTGTCCTCGGTGGCTCAGATGGATAGAGCGTCTGCTATGTAAGCAGGAGATCTCGATCGGGGCACACATTTTCAACTGTCCCCGTTGACTTATATCAACGCCTGTATCCAGCTAGGGGTTTTCATTTCATTGTAATTCCAGTAATGTGCTTTACTCCGAATCTCTCCTGTCACCAAAAATCCAATGAAAATCTTAAACATTGCCACACCGTAACACAGAACTCATTTATGTGACTGTTACGTGTTAGGTCACCCTGCAATCGTAATCCTACAAATTTTACGCATGTCACTGTTGTCAGTGTTTGACAGCCGGTCGTATTAACAACAATAATGGATATTTCCATCTGTTCATGTGTAAAACCTTACGTTTATTTTCACTGAAGGTCAGGTGCCAGATGCTTGAATTTGAGTAAAAACAGTAACTGAATCTATTAGCACAATTCATACTTTGAAATGGCGCATAAATTTCTACCGTATGCTGTACAAAAATCAGTGTCACTGTTTATATTTTCATACCAATGTAACTTCTTGAAAGCTTGTCTTTGGCACATGTTTGTCTTTGGTTTTGGAAGCTTGAATGAATCAGCATGTATGTCACGAAGTGTGACGAGGTAACTGTGTTAGTGTACTTGCAACTCGGGACTAGTGGATTATTGGCTGCGGACAACAGAAGACATTTTTGCCTAAGTTAAGTAACTGTAGTCATTAACTGAATGTACTCCCCTCCAGACTGATTCGAAGTGCAAAATAGAAGATGTTAACAATAATATTGTGGGAACTGAGCACATTTCAGCATGCTGTCATAAGGGATGTTATCAATAATATCATTGTGGGAACTGAGCACATTTCAGCATGCTGTCATAAGGCAACTGGCCTCTCTTACTGTGGGTTTATGATCTTCACACTGACAAATTTTGCATATATTTCTGTCTTATGATAGAACATTTACCATTAACTGACAGTTACTATTTATGGCTATTGTTGACATGTATCCCAATAATTGTTACGGTTAAAGTAGGCACCTTCTCGCGCACGCGTTGTGGGCCTTCTGCGGCCAATATTGGGGCCGCCGCTTGCGCTGAGAAGTCAGTTCCGGCGAGATCGTGTACTAGCACTCTCACCTGGAGATGGCGGCCAGTTGGACCGCTGAAATACTGTGTCAAGATGACGTTATGATCCGGCTGCACACCCGAGAAGAATATTATTCCAGGGGGAGTATTCCAACAGGATAACACTCGCCCACATACTCCTGTTGTAACCCAACTTGCTCTACAGTGTGTTGACCTGTTACCTTGGCTTGCTTGATCACCAGATCTCTCTATAATCGATAACACATGGGACATCATCGGACGATAAGGTTAGCGTCCCTGTATTGACCGACCAATGCAACGGGCATGGAACTGCATCCCACAAACTGACATCCGGTACCTATTCGACACAATTCACGCACTTCTGCATGCTTGCGTTTAACATTCTGTAGGTTACACCGGTTATTAATGTACCAGTATTTCACTTTTGTAATGCTTATCTCGCGCTTACGTTAACCTGTGATCTTGCAATTTTAATCCTTTAAACACGTTACCTAGAGAAATGTATTCCGAAATTTCATTTATCTACATTAATTATTTTTCTGTGTTGCGCTTTTCTCCGTCAGTTTACGTACGGGACGGAACTTTTCTAGATACTTTTTCTAGTGTTATTTCGCACTAGTAAACGACAAGTTACTGTCGCACCTGACGATTTAGGCCCCTAAAATCGGAATTTGAGTTATGAATGCTTGGGAGCCTTGTCCAGTCAAAAGAGTATAATGACTTTTCTGGAGACTAGAAATCTACTCTGTAGGAATTAGCATGGGTTTCGAAAAAGACGATCGTCTGAAACCCAGCCCGCGCTATTCGTCCACGAGACTCAGAGGACCATAGACACGGGTTCCCAGGGAGATGCCGTGTTTCTTGACTTCCGCAAGGCGTTCTATACAGTTCCCCACAGTCGTTTAATGAACAAAGTAAGAGCATATTTACTATCAGAACAATTGTGTGATTGGATTGAAGAGTTCCTAGGTAACAGAACGCAGCATGTCATTCTCAATGGAGAGAAGTCTTCCGAAGTAAGAGTGATTTCAGGTGTGCCGCAGGGGAGTGTCGTAGGACCGTTGCTATTCACAATATACATAAATGACTTTGAGGATAAAATCGGAAGTTCACTGAGGCTTTTTGCGGATGATGCTGTAGTATATCGAGAGGTCGTAACAATGGAAAATTGTACTAAAATGCAGGAGAATCTGCAACGAATTGACGCATGGTTCAGAGAATGGCAATTGAATCTCAATGTAGAAAAGTGTAATGTGCTGCGAATACATAGAAAGAAAGATCCTTTATCATTTAGCTACAATATAGCAGGTCAACAACTTGAAGCAGTTAATTTCATAAATTACCTTGGAGTAGGCATTAGGAGTGATTTAAAATGGAATGACCATAGGAAGTTGATCGTCGGTAAAGCAGATGCGAGACAGATTCATTAGAAGAATCCTAAGGACATGCAATCCAAAAACAAAGGAAGTAGGTTACAGTACATCTGTTCGCCCACTGCTTGAATACTGCTCACCAGTGTGGGATCCCTGCCAGATATGGTTGATAGAACAGTTGGAGAAGATCCAACGGAGAGCAGCCCGCTTCGTTACAGGATCTATGAGTAATCGCGAAAGCGTTACGGAGATGGTAGATAAACTCCAGTGGAAGACTCTGCAGGAGAGATGCTCAGTAGCTCGGTACGGGCTTTTGTTGAAGTTTCGAGAGTATACCTTCACCGAGGAGTCAAGCAGTATATTGCTCCCTCCTACGTGTATCTCGAAAAGAGACCATGAGGATAAAATCAGAGAGATTAGAGCCCACACGGAGGCATACCGACAATCTTTCTTTCCACGAACAATACGAGACTGCAATAGAAGGGAGAACCGATAGAGGTTCTCAAAGTACCCTCCGCCACACACCGTCAGGTGGCTTGCGGAGTATGGATGTAGATGTAGATGTAGAATGGTCCGATAATCTGTAAGCCCGTGTATTGTTCAGTAGGCGAAAGTGCGGGACCGTTTCAAAGGCATTCCAAGAGTCAGGGAAAAAGAAATCGACATGGGTGCTCCCGATCACTACCTACTACATTTCAAGTGCCAACAAAGCGAGTTTTGTTTCACAAGATCATTCTTTGCGCAGTCCTTGTTGATTACCACAGAAGAGATATTGGGTCTCGAAAAAGGTCACAATATGCTCACATAAAAGTCCTCGCGATATTCTACAACAATCGGACGTAATATTGTAAAAACGGGATGGTCCATACTTCTTCCAGTCACTTGGAACCCTTCGCTTTTTCCCCGAGGTACTTTTTCTCTGCGTTTTTGCCACTCGTTATTCAGTATGCGAAACGAGACCATGTGAAAGAATTACCAGTTGGCATGCGATCAACATCCGCCGTGAGAAAAAGGACGCAGGCGCGTGCAGAATGAGACAATGTTTCTCAAGAAAACCAGCTTCTTTCGTTTTCTCCTCGTGTCTTCGCGTGCAGCAGCTGTTTACTGATTGCCGGCGCTCCTAAGCACACCAAACACGAATCAGTCACGTCTAGCAGACACTGCGCTAGCACCGTGTCTAGTGTTGATAATGGCCTCATTTCGGCGAGGAGGAGGGTTCTCAGATTTATTCAGGCACGCCATAATCCAGCTTAAACCACTTACTGATGATTAGATCCCGTACAGTTACAAGGGGATGTTGATTGCTACGTATGACCCTCTGATCCAAATACTCCCAGACATTTTCAGTCAGATTTAAAATCGGGTAATTTATTGATCAGTCGAGGTGCCACAAGGTTCGCGGGTGTTCATCAAACCAGGAACGATTGAGTGCAGTCCTTTGAACAATGCGTTTCTCATATTGGAAAGTGGGAGTGTCCATAGCATATTTATCACAAATATGTGGAAGAAAGGACAACTCTTGATCACCGAATATAAGAGAAATACTCTCGAAGCATCATTGAACATCATCCGGTCTGAACTACACCCTCCACAACTGCGGGTTTAACGTCTCACTGGGCCTTCAGTGAGCTCGACCCTTTGAAAAGAGGCAAAATCTCGACTCCTCGGATCACACGACTTGTCTGTAGTCGGCTGTTGTACAGTTCCTGTGATGTGTGGCCGATTCAAGATGTACAGCTTTATGTGTCGCTGTGAGGAATAGCCTTCTGCGAGGTATACAGATATCCACTGTTACGCAGCTCGCTCCGCACTGTTCACCTGAAAACTGGAATGGACCTACCTTCACTGACAGCAGCTGTTCTTGCCGGGTTTCAAAGCACAGTCACTGCCACGTGTGAAACTTGTCTCCAACCCCTGTCGATTAGGATCTTTTTGTGAATCGTTCTTAGGATGTGTGACATGGTTGCAAGTGGTACTCCGTTCGTCGTAGGCACGTTCGACAGTTCTCGTTAATGTATTAACAAACCAGGAAACTTGATTGACTTATTTTCCCAAAACTTACGGCGTGCGAACACCCTCACGATCGTTTTTAACATGCAACTCACCTCTCACATCCACTAGTCCATCGCTGTAAGCTTTTCATACCCACCCACTCCCAATTGCCTTTTCCCATTCATTCTTTCATCCCAACTCATTGTCGGTATCTCCTTGTATTTTTCTGTCACTGTGTTCTGTCTCACAGCCACAGTCTCCTTCGTTCTGTCCTACTGCTAATTTTTGTATCCCGCCTGGATACACTTACTTAACTTTGGTTGAGATGAGCACATAGGTGCGAAGCTGTACATAAAGTTACAAAGTTACAAGTAGTGGCTCGCCCACTATGAAATAGAAATAATGTTTCTTGGTCGTCCGCTCGGCATCAAATGGGCTGAATCTGGAGCGGCGCTCGTAGAGCTGCACAGCGCCGGCTAGAGGGCGCTGTCGTCGGTGTCGGTGTCGTAGTGCCAACCTAGCAGAGCGCACCTACGTTGTGGTATCGTAGCTATCGATACCACACTAATGTCTCCTCTCATCACTGTCTCCCTCTTGCTCTCTCCCACTGCTACTATCTCATTCATTCCTTCCCATAGCTGCCGTCTCTTCTCAATATCACTATCCCTCTCTTCCTCGTTGTCATCGTCATATAGTCTGCCTCTCACTGTCACTGTCTCTCACCCACTTCTGCTTTCTCCTTCTCTTTATTCCTCGCCTACTTTCACCGTCTGCGTCACTTTTTTGCCAGCACTGTTCTGTCACTGTCAACTATGTTCCGCTGCCACTGTGCACCTCTCTTTCTGTCAAACTGTCAGTACCTCCTTCGCTCTTTCTGTACCACAGCCACTGTCGTCTTCCACTATGTATTAGTTTTCTGTCTCTATCCCACGGCCACTGTCTCCTTCTCTCCTAACATAAAAGGCGCAAATTTATTTGCATGCCAAAATTTTTGAGAAAAATTTTAAATGTGTGGAGGAAGGTAGAATGACGCAGCTTTTCAGCATCTTTTGAACAGGAGCATATTCGCATTTTTTTGGGACCCGATAGGAGCATTTTTCCATTGGTTCCCTCTTTTCCCCGCTACAACAGGGCATTTCACTCATATGAAACTAACTTTATGAATCAGTAAAATTTCGTCGATAGTTTACTTGTGAAACTGAAATAATGCTAAACTGTATATTTTTACACCTCATATCGATTTTATGTGCGCAAAAATTTTTGCATCTGCTTAAGTTCTACAACAATATGGCGTTCCAAGAACACTGACGGAGACATTTTACAGAATATTTCTCCGTGGTACGTAACTTTACAAATTAAGTTTTCGTCTCAATCCGGATTTTACGTGTGTACTTCACGTGTAAAGGGTAAATTTCGACCTTTCTACCTCGAAAACGACAGAGATATCAAGAGTGTTCGAAATAGAGACCTTAGGAATATATCGTAACACTTACATTCATTTGGCGCTCATAGCCGTCTTGGAATCCGCTGTACCCAAAAACCATGTTTTTTTGGGTTTTTCTTGATAACAGATAAAGATTTTTGAAAACGGGAAGATGTGCTTCTAGACAGATGCCTAGAGAATACACCGTTAAAATTCGAGCAGTTTACTGTAGTTAGTTATTTAGATGTCCGCTGCTGACGGCAAAAAAATTGTGAGAAACACTTTTTTCGGGTTTTTTCGCGAACCTCCCATGAACTACATTGTGCCTCCATCAGCACCTTTAGGTGCACCGTAGACCACATTTAATGCAGAAAGAACCAACCGATTTCCTTCATTTGCCTAAGCTGGGGCAAGTTTGTAATATTCAAAAATTGACCCCTCAGTATAGAATTGTTACACTAGGACGACTCTTCTGTTGGGTATACAAATGGTATCTAACTCAAGACTATCCAAAACACTTGATCCTACCTTTCTATAACCAGTAGAACTCAACGTATGAGGAGCGGAAAAATCGCCGTACTTTGGAACATATTAGGTAGCGCATACCGTAGTATGCGTACCGATTGCAACGGTCAGAAATAGTAGTCCTATCGGTGGCGCTCGTTCTCGTCCATGAAGCATGAAGAGTTTCTACGCCTGAACTTGAGCGCACGTCCTCACACGGCGTCACGCATGCCGTGTTCCGCACACGCGCGACCGGTCGTTAATTAGTATGACAGCCACGATACCGCCCTATGTCGGCACCGCTCCTGCGACCACGCCCAGCCGCCTCGCACGCACACGCTTCCGGCGCCTCTCCCCCCCTCCCCCCTTCCTTCCTCCCCCCACCCACCAACATCACTAGACTCATCACGGGGGCGACGAGGGCGTGGCGGCGTGTAACCGACACCACAGCAACTCACAGTCCTTCCTGCTGTCCCACAAAGAAATTGGTTTCACGTTACAGGTCTACGTTGGCAGTCATAAAGTCCGAAGCGTTTTTTTTTTTTTAAGTAAGTACCCTTTTGAAATTAAAAAAAAAGACATGCTAAGATATCTCAATAATTTTATTTTCGTCAATATTGAGGCACTTGTCATAACGTTGTACCAGTTTTTGAATACCTTCCTCATAGAAGTCTGCCGCCTGACTTGTTAACCACTGCATCATGAATTGCCCTCTCTGTTTATTGATTGGATAGCCACTGAATTTCTATTTATTTATTTAATGGGATAATAATAATTATTAAAAGGTGGCAATTTTATTTAAGCACTGTTTTTACTCTTTCGATTGTTGCGAGTCAGCGATAGTGCAATGCTGCTCGCATTGGAGAATACACGTTTTATAAGAATTATTTGGTCCAGGAAACACTTTTGCGACCACGGTTGCGAGTTAGACGGTATTCGCGTAATTGTATTGATTAAAAGTTATCGTTTCCGAAAGACACAGGTTCGATTAAAGCTGTGTGTACTTTTGCGCGTATAATGAAAATATTCATAACACGTCGCGTAACAAAAAGAAACATGCGAATCACATCCGTGATCAAACGAAGAAAATATATGATAACATAAATGTTCTTCGCTGTTATTCAGGACAGGCTCAGATTAGACCTAGCAAATTTTTAGTTATAGGAAATCACAAGACGTTACACTTTAGAGATATTTGTTTTGAATAACTCGTATTTACCTTCTCTCTCTCTCCGTTTTACAGCCTTTATACCTTCACGTCGTTTGTGCCCCGGCCCACGGCGCTAGATGCGCTGAAACCTTTTACGCATGCGCGGAACGGGCTTTGTCGACCAATCACAGCGCTCGCTGGCACGTATGCCGCCCAAGGCATCATTAAATGTTAAACTTGCTTTGTCAGTGCACTACCTGTTTCATAAGTCGATTTTTGACCAGTTTATTACTTCTAACATGGATCAGTGGCTGAAGTCAGGATCATTGAAGAAGGATGCAGTTTCTCCATCGCCTTCACAACAAGGGAAGTTTCCAGTTGAAATGAATGAGGATGGAGGACGATCAAAGGAAGACTTTACATACATTTGAACATTTTTCTTCGGATTTCACGAAAAATCACACACACACACACACACACACGACTGTTACGAAATATGCATGCTCCGTAAACAACAGTCGCCAAATAGCGGAAGTGAACTGACCATAAGCGACAGCTTGTCAACAGCGAACAGTTTGGACGTGACGTTGATGGCTCTTGGAGGAAGACAGCTCCATCGTGTAAAATTACAGTTACCAAGTAATTTTAATCAGGCTATAGTGTGCTGAACAAAGGGAGTAAATCCACTAGTAAGTGTCTGGATACAGTGGGAATTGAAATTGGATCGTTAATTTCAAGTTTTTTTCATTCATCTCTAAACCAAAGACTATTGATACTTTGAGGGGGGGGGGGGGGGGGTTCAATGGGAACATGGCACTTGCGTTAAGAAGCTTTCAGTTCACATGGGTTTCGCTCTGAAAATTTAAGTTACTGTGCTCTTGACTGACTAGGGGTCCGCCATGGATTTTCGACTGAAGAAGGGGTCCGCCAGCTGAAAAGGTTGGGAAGCCCTGCTCTAGATCATACCCCGTACAGCCACGATCTTGCGCCCAGTGACTACTATCTGTTCCTGCACTTTAAGAAACACCTGGGCGGCCAGCGTCTTCTGGACGATGGCAAAGTCAAAACAGTGGTGATGCAGTGGTTAACAAGTAAGGCGGCAGACTTCTATGAGGAGGGTATTCAAAAACTGGTACAACGTTATGACAAGTGCCTCATTATTAACGGAAATTATGTAGTAAAGTAGATTAAGGTACAGGCTTTCATGTAAAAATAAAATTATTGAGATATCTTAGCACGTCTTTTTTTAAATTTCAAAACGGCACTTACTTAAAAAAACACGTCTCGTATAAGTACATGTTGACATAATATGTTTTCAAAACGTGCTAGAAAGATAAAATAATTTCTTCTAGTTCCATTCAGATTCCTAATCCCATATAGATAATCCCAGAAATCTGTGCTTGTGGATTTTTAATATCTATATAAATTACTTGTCGAATTAAAACGAAAAGCGTGGGACGAATGCAGCAGATAACAGTAAGGAAGTGAAGCATTCATGCACCAGTTATGTACTGCATGCTCTCCCTGTTCTTAGTTTTAAATTCTACAAGTATTTTCATAACTATTAAAAAGTCAGAAGCACGAGTTTTAAGGGCTGTCTCTACGGGGTTAAGAATCTATATGGGTCTAGGAGAAATTATTTTATACAATTTTGTCCGTTTTAAAGAAGCGTTATATTAAAAAGTTTTTTATTCGAATAATTATTTTCTGCTTTTAGTCTTGCTTGTATCAAATTATTCGATCGATTTCAAACATATCGATGAGATTGCAGGAGAGACTTGTGGTAAATTTCAGGATTATTTCAGATTCTCTTCGCTTGAGTCAACCAATACATTTCTTGCTCCTACAATTATCTCACGAGAAGACCTCGAAGGTAAAAATTAGAATCGAGCTCACCTGGGAACTTACCAGCTACCGTTGTTACCGCGAAACATTCGCAAGTGGAATAGGAAAAGGGGGAAACAGAAGTGGTACATAAAGTACTCTCCGCTACACACCAGACAAGAGACCGAGTTAATACTACATTGTCTGAGTTCTGAGCTATATTGAAACCTTCAAATCTCTTAACTCATCGGGAAATGTCAATGGTAAACAAAGTACCCCCGCCAGACACCAGAGAAGAACACGAGTTATTATCGCATTGTCATCCTGTTCAGAGCTACCTTGAAAGTTTCAAGTCTTTAGCTCATAAGGAAACGATAGCGGTAAACATAGTACCCTCCACCGCAAACCAAGACACGAAAGCTAGTTAATATTGCATTCTCATCGACTTCTGAGCTATGTTGAAAATTTCAGGTTAGGTTAGGTTAGGTTAGGAAGTCTCTAGCGCACTGGGAAGCTAGTTTAAAATCAATTGCAAAAATTGTACCGGAAAAAGCAGACAACAAAGCGACCTAATAAAAACATGTTAATGATGTTTCTGCCGTGTCCTACAGGAGAAATGGGACAGTCATACATAGAAGAGCGCGAGCTGCCTAAATTTCAGTCGCAATTGAGTTAACGGTATGACCCAGAGGATGCCCAAGGCAAGCCTTATTTAATGAATCCGCCTTGCAGCACACAAATAGTTCCTAAACGGGCATCTATCCGTCAAACGCGAATGTAAGCCGACGCTCAGATCCACTGTCAGCATTCACACATCAACAGTACCTCAAGACAGTATCAGAACTGTGTCACTGTTGCCGCCAAGAACAGCCAAACTTCACATTCGACAAGTGATCATAGTTATCGTTGACAGGATTCAGCACTGGACCGGAGTTAAAATCAATCCAGTGCACGTTGTAACGTTACGAGTATGTAGGAAAGTTATTCGTCCATCCAGTAAGATCTCAGATAATTGTGATGCACCCAGTCACACAACAATATATTTAAAACTACAGAGGTTAATATTCCACACTGAGTAACAACTTTTATTCACTTCATGCGATTTCAACAAACGAAATCAAAGATTATAGCATTGTACTACAGCTATCATCGCTGAAAGTTACGTATCTGCATCTATTATATTCATTGATTTAAGACATCCTTTACATCTTTTTCATTATGCAACTGTTTGTCATAACATTGTATTCTCTACATTCACACAGCAATTGAACACAGTGTGAATACCTTACATTTTGTCATAATTGTGTATTTATTGAATGAACAGTTTACTAATTTAACAGTTATTTATTTATTTAGCTTATGGCATGACACACTACATTGGAAACAGCATAAAAGAGAGTATACAGTGTTAAAATATAGGATACAAACATAATAAAATAATGTAGATTGAACACTGGCACATAACAATAAATGTAAAACTATATTACAAAACAATTAAATGTTGGATGCAAGTGCTATTAAAAACTGTTCAAAATGGTTCAAATGGCTCTGAGCACTATGGGACTCAACTGCTGTGGTCATCAGTCCCCTAGAACTTAGAACTACTTAAACCTAACTAACCTAAGGACATCACACACATCCATGCCCGAGGCAGGATTCGAACCTGCGACCGTAGCAGTCGCACGGTTCCGGACTGCGCGCCTAGAACCGCGAGACCACCGCGGCCGGCTATTAAAAACTGTGTTGATTTAAAATTGGTCAGTTGCTTGTGTTAACGAACACCAGAACTGAAAAGAGAAACGAAAGACGCCTCTATCGAGAAGGCATAAATAATTGTTTAAATAATATGTAACGCCAATCTGTTCTCATTTATCGTGAGCACACCTGCACAAGACCACCGGCTTATTTATTTATGGACAAAATCTCTATTTATAATTATTGTAAATTATTTGAGTATGTTAGAATGTTTATAACATTTCATTGTTTAAATATTGTTCTAATATATTAGTTTAGCGCGGAAAAGTGGTCATGTTGAGTCAGAACGTGTCCTTAGAGCTTAAGAACGATGTATTTTTGGTGGGGACGTAGAAGCAGCCAATGTAGAAGCAGACAGCAGGAGAACACTACTCGAGACAAGTGGAGACAGGGACTTCTGGAGTGAAGAGCTGAAGGGAGCTATTCTGGACGTTTTATGTCGAGTTCTTGAGGAAGGCAGACGTGCCACAGGTCACGTGCGTGATTCAGTTGTATAGGGGTTTGATTCTGGGCGGTGAACAGCCGCTATCAGACTAACTTTTGAGGACACTTTTCGGTTCGATCTTGAAGGGACGCTTGCTGTCGAGTGATCGAAGAAGACAAACCTGCCTGTGGTAACGTGCGTGATTCAGTCATATAGGTGATTGTTTCTGGGCGCTACTATACTTTTGAAGGGACTTCATATATCGAGAGGTCTGAATCTGCTCCATAGGAGGACTCTACCTTATTCCGCTTGATGTATGGAATTGAGAACAGAGAGAGTATGAGTTACTGTTATTTGCATCTAGTGTGTTAATTTGTGAATCATCACGTTGAACTCTGAACACTGTTTTGAGCAGCTGAATATTTCGTACATTGTGATTACGAAATGGACTTAGTTTTCGCGTATCTCTGATGACTGTTTAGTTGCCAGCCGGTGTGGCCGAGCGGTTTTAGGCGCTTCAGTCTGGAATCGCGCGACCGCTACGGTCGCAGGTTCGAATCCTATCTCGGGCATGGATGCGTGTGATGTGCTTAGGTAGTTAGGTTTAAGTAGTTCTAAGTTCGAGGGCACTGATGACCTCAGATGTTAAGTCCCGTAGTGCTCAGAGCCATTTTTGACTGTTTAGTTGGGGGGTTTTGTTACCACTCCTTTAGCGCCCTCAACGTAACTTCACTGCATTTGATAGGGTATTTCCTGTCTGTATTTTAACTGGATGTCGTGGGAGCACTGTTCGTTTATTTGAGATGTCCTTTTCTGAATAAATATTATTCAAAATAATTCTCTATCATTTACAGTATGGACCTCGCAATTTCTCTTTTGTTTCCTCTAGCGGCGGGATGCGGTACTGTGACATGGAATTTCCATGTGTACCAGGCCAGCAGACACGTCTAGAAAACAAAGAAATCTTCAATGACGTAACTTCCTTTTTTCTAGGTGCTAATTCAAACTTAATCACTAACCCTCGTAAAAATAGGTACCCATAAGAAGGCGGTACTCTCGAAACACATATCCATGTGTCAACCTTTCTTTATTGCTTTCTTTTGCGCCATATGTCGATTGAATACGGGGTGCCCCAGGAGGACTGGTCAATATTCAGAGGTATGACTGGAATTCTTTGAGATAATAAAGCTCCATATCGACATATGCCTAGTTCTGAATCGTTTCCAAGAGCAAACACATTTAACGCCTACTGTCATTCATTTTCTGTATTCTTCAGTGCATTACACATGTGCAACACTTACACCTTGAACACCTTGAGCGGCCAGAGATAAGACCTTCAGATTTACAGGACCTGTACATTAGTATGTTCTGCAGAAATGAGTAGCATTTCAGTCACCTCGGTTCAGGATGTGTCCTGTTGCCTAGCAGGCCATGGGCCCTGATAACTTATTCCACGTGTGACGTCATCGACGCGTATAAGGCGTGAATTACGTCGCGGTATAGTAATGCATGTTGCATTCACCTGGTTCCAAAGTTCATCTGTCGTGGTTGGCACTGGGTCACAGTGCTGCACCTGTCGTTTCACCGTACCACACGTTTGCCCCCGGTAGCTGAGTGGTCGCCGGCACGGTAGCTCAGCGTGTTCGGTCAGAGGGTTAGCTACCCTCTGTAATAAAAAAACTGAGTTAATCGACCAGCAACGAGCTTAAACGGATGTCTTACGACGTCCGCCCCGAGCAGACGCAACGAACAAAAGCGAACAAAATTCGATTAAAAAAAAAAGTGGTCAGCGCGACAGAATGTCAATCCTAAGGGCCCGGGTTCGACTCCCGGCTGGGTCGGAGATTTTCACTGCTCAGGGACTGGCTGTTGTGTTGTCCTAATCATCATCATTTCATCCCCATCGACGCGCGAGTCACCGAAGTGGAGTCAAATCGAAAGACTTGCACCCGGCGAACGGCCTACCCGACGGGAGGCTCTATTCACACGACATTTTACCGTATCCCACCCATATTAGATTGGCGGCAAATCTGATGATCTGCTGGGCTAGGGCAAAAGTCTGACATCCTGTGACACCAAGAAGGCACGTGTTCGTGCAGCATGTGGCCGTACATTGTCTTGCTGAAAAATTGAGGCTGTGTTGTTGGACGGAAAAGGTATGGCTACAGGTCGCAGGATGTCATTAACGTAGGTCACACAGGTCACAGTGCCGTGGACACGAACCAACTGTGATTTGTGTTTGTACCCAATAGCACCCCTCACCATAAGGCCTTGAGTTGATGCTGTATGTCTTGTATGAATGGAGTCACTGTGATGCCGCGTCCCCCTGTCTGCGGCGAACCAAGATGCGGCCATCATTTTCAAACAAACGGAACCTGGATTCTTCCGAAAACACTATCTGATATCATTCCTGTCCCCAGTGACGTCGTCCCATACACCACTGCCGTCTAGCATGTTTCGGGACATTCGTCAAAGGTAGGCGGAGAAGTGGACGACGCACACGTAACCCATACCGGAATAAACGGCGACGGACTGTCACCTGTGATGGTGTACGATGTGTTACGCGTTCCACTGTTGCACCAGAGCCGAGAAGGATGAAGATCTTGTAACCTCCCCCCTCACTTACCGACCTTAATGACAGTGAAAATTTAAACCGCGTGTACCTAATGGAAATTTGGGAAAAGCAATCGTCACCGAAGTTAATCTATCGGTAAAGAGGGAGGAAAGGGTTACATCTTAATGAAAGGAAAAATGCAAATGAAACTGGTGGAAATTAATTTTGAAAAGGGGTAAAGTTAATAAAGAAGGTAAATGTGCAGCCGTTACGTTAACAATTAACTAGCGGTAATTAGGTATTTGAGATTTGGGGGAAATCACGGTCGCCAGTCCTAAGGACAATTACTATAGTAACTGAAAAAGAAAGGTTATTACACATATAATTAACACTAGAAGCGTGGCAACTGAAGGTTGACACGTGTAGTGTGAAAACTGAAAGTTTGTCAGAAGTAATAAATTTCGCTACACTCTGACTTAATTTAGCAAAAGAATTAATAACCGGAAAATCGAAAGTTAATTTAGTGACTGAAGTTAATAGTGAGCTTTCTTTCTGAAGCAAATCGAAATTGAGTAAAATACGGTTAGTCTTGGACTACCTCATCAATCATTTCAAAAGCTACTTGAATCTATGCAATTTAGAAAGAAGAGATTTAACTTTGAACTTGAATTAAATGATTCTGAACAATTAACAATAGTAAAATTTAGTACGTACCAAGCTGAGCTGCAGTCACAGGTAAGCTAAAATACGGTAACAAAGCTCGCACTCTTAATTCGTGCTTGTGTAATCTGAATATTGTAGCCAGCTATTAATGCCATAATTGAACTTTGAAATTAAAGCAGTGAAAACGAGTTAGCTATATTACTTTAATGCTGGCGTTTGAATTTCAACGACACTCGGGTTCATTTCGGAAAAGGAAGGGACCCTGCTTGGTAATGCAATTGGGACAATGAGCAACAAAGGTTGATGCTAAGTTGCTGTAATTTTGCGAGGCAAATGGAACAAGATTAAAAGCTGAGGTCTGCCATACAGTTCTAAAACTTTACGTGCGTCCAGTCTTCCTTGTCGGTTGATTGAAGGTTTGAGGCCGTCGGTCGAGGAGGTGGCGACAGTCACTCATTGTCGGCCGTCGCTGTTGCAGAAGCTGGATGTTGGCGGGCCTTCTTCTCGACACGGTCACCAGGCGAAACGGGCTCTTGATGTGCGCCAGCTAATGCTTCCCGTCCGCGACACCATGTCAGAAACTATCATCGCAAGTCGAGCGCAATTACATGCTGCCAAACCCCGAAAGCGCGGCAACTCGCGGGAGCGTCACACAACACACCTGCTCCACTCGCTACTCCCGCCACACTCCGAAAGCCCAGCCCGCGCTCCACGCGGCAGAGTTAACACTCCCAAAGATCCTACACACTTTGATTCTTCACACGACCTATCGATGTAATCGTTCGATAGCAGTTTTCCCTAGGCAAGACCCAGCGTAAAAATACAAATAATATTTACGAAACAAACCAATTATACATCGACATAAGTGCATAAATATAAATATATCCAAACAGTAAAGCAATTACAATATATAAAGAGACAGAAATGTCATATCTTGAGGTAACAAAACAAGGAAAAAAATAATAGTACAATAGATGGAAATAGGAGGATATGCATTTCCGGCGTTACACGTGCCCCACATTGTCTGAGGATGTTCGTGTAACGTAAACAGACTCAGAAAATGTCCCAAAAAAGAAACAGCGGAAATGCATATGCTCAAAACATCAACAAAATTTAGCATTCGTCTAATTAAGCATAAATCAATTTTTAGACCATAATAATTGAGTGGAGACACTCCTAATCTTATTCCACTCTGTCATCTTGCACAAAATAAAACAGGTTGACAACATATTAAAATTCATAGAAAACGTAGAAAATGGTTTAGCTATTCTAAAATTGTCAAAATTCCCAACAGTATCAAGAAATGGAATACTATTTACAAAATTAATCAGAGTACATGGTCATAAAAACAGGTAGATGAAAATACGCAAATTAATAATTAATTACATAGAATACACATTTTTACATAACCCTTTCATAATTAATATTCTCGTCATGGGAGTCCATTAAACGCTAAACAAGAAAATAACACACATCAGATCGAAAAAAACATAAATATTGACAGTAGAATTCTTTCAGCTGTCCAGGAAGAAAAACAATTCCGCCTTCGGTACTCGCAAGTACAAAGAATGCCGACAGCGGCCCAAGAGCCAACAGCGACACAAGAGCCGACAGCGGCTCGCCTCGCCAGTATTGTTGCGCCCGCGTGTGCGGCACGCTTGATCTCACTCGCCCTTGTGACGGCGTTTCCAGAACGTCCGTTCCACTGAATTCTTTCGGAAAAACTCACTCCCGAGTAATCTCAAGGAGTCCATAAACACTATCACAGTGGATAACTCAACACTGTCCATCATCACACATGTACAAGCCTGAAACTTAAAACAGCGTCTAAGTACATCGGCAATGACTAGTAAAACACATATTCATGGGATCTCACAGCTAGTTACAAAATCATATTTACATTGCTTAATCTACTGTGACTCAGCTGAAAACTTAAACTAGCAGCTTGGATTTTTAAATTGATTAATATTCAGTAACTCTTAAATCATTTAATCAACATAAATTACTTATTAATTACAACTTCTTTAATGACCTCTAGGTCAGGCAAAAGCATCGCCACATGGCACATCCTTAAATCTTACACTCTATATCTACATACTGTATAAATTACCCATTGTGTGGTATTAATCGATCCTAGGTTGGTACAATTTCAAGTCTACAATATTCCGTATGCATTTGTGTGAGGCATACCAATGACTTTATATGGTCCATTATAAACAAACTTAAATTTAGAGTTTTCATGGTCTATCTCGCTCGATTTCTCATGAGCTTTTACAAGTACTAAGTCTCCGATTGCAAACTTAGCAAAACGCGCTTTAGCGTCATGACGACGTATGCGAGCATCGGCTTTTAGCTTCATTACTTCTCGCAAACGATCTTTTTTCACACCAATACTAATGTTAATCCGTGGAGGGAATTTGATTATCTCTTCCAATTCACTTTCTACACTTTTGTCAATGCCGAAATTCCTCATGTTATGGCAGTTCAAACTCATTCCTACGTCAATGTCATCCGGCCAGTTAACAATGTGTATAGGCTGGTATTGCCTATGCACACCGTCTCCTGCCTCGTCAAAACCAACTACCATTGTTTTATCTAGTGACATACATGTCAAAGTTTTGCTTTCGCAGTTAATCACTGCACGGTACTTTAATAGCCAATCTAACCCGATAATTACTCCCGTAGTCAAGTCTGGCACGACGACAAACTCTTGTTCAAATCGTGCCCCACATATCTCGAAGTGGACAAAAATCTGTTTTGTGACCGGTTCACTGGCCTTCCCAGTAGCACCGATAATTTTCACTCCTGTTACTGGCATAACTACGATGCCAGGTCTGTCTTTCAGTAACTCAAATATTTTCCCAGATACAGCACTCAATTCTGCACCGGTGTCAATCAACACGTTTAGTTGTAGGTCGTGCATATTAACCGACACTACTATCTGTCTACACTTGTCCTCGACTGTTTCTTTATTTTCCCACAGTAAATCCTCGTCTATATCCAGGTCATTCCAGAAAAAACCATCCGGCTTTGATCCTAAATCCGGTTTATCTGGCGGCTTTTTCAGCCTCTGTTCACATACAGTTTTAATTTCAACACGTCTGTCCTGAGGCTTAGTCTGTAGCTTCGCCTCCAATACCGAAACCTTTTCCTGTAACTCGTCAACTAGTGAGTGTTGCTTTGCTATCGATTCACTAATTGTCACCTTCGTTGATTCCTCTTTGGTCAGATTGATCTCATCTGCCAATCTACCTGGAGGAATGTGCCCAGTAGCATCTGAAATTACTTCCTCTGGATCTGCGCAACCCACACTGCTATCGTCTGACTGTATAATGTCAGCTCTAACCTCATTCACGCTGTAATCTATGTGCTTTTCTACCAATCGTGTCCGGCTATCACTAAAATTTTCGTAATCTTTCTCCTTAATACTCTCGCAATGTTTAAACTGGAGGTTTGCGTCGGATGGGTCGGCTGCTTCTACCACTATAACTTTCGGTAAAGTCTGCCGGTTAGGGCCAGAACTTTCCGTTACTACTTCAACATCTAACTCCTGCGGGACGAAACACGACGAATCTTGCTCGTGCTCCCCATTAACATCAACTATTTCTGGTAAAGTCTGCCGGTTAGGGCCAGAACTTTCCATCACTTCACAAATACTATCTTCCTGTGGGGAGAGACGCGGCAAATCCTGCCCGCGCTCCCTATAAACACTCCTCCCGTACAGGCCCCTATAATCTCTTAGTTCGTCGTATAAGCGACCGAACTGCCTTAACCAGACCGCATCCCTCTCTGCATCCCCTCGCTCGATGACGGACGCTTTATCCGACATCTGATCTTCTCTCAACAATTGCGAATCATTCTTAAACTCAATCTCCAGTTCCGCTGTGGGTATTACAGCTGCCACTTTATAATCGATTTCCGGAACACTACTTAAATTGTTCTCACTGACAGTGAATGTATTTTCTGCTGCCATGTATACAGCTGATTTACTACTTGTGGGCGCACTCCTTTCTCCTAACACTGGCACACTCTCCCGCCGTTGATTATTCCATACGGAATTTTCATAACGACGACACCTGGGTTTTCTCCTGTTATTGGGCCGCCAAAATTTCTCCACGCCCGGTCGGCCCCTCACCGGCGCGGCTAATGGTTTCCCTGTCTCGTCCCAGCAGATACGCTCCCCGGATACTGCTGAGGCGGCTGGTCACACCCTCTGGCGTTATTACTATTCTGCGCAGCCCGTATCACGCTAGTATGATACTGGTTTCCGTCATTCCGGTTATTATTTGCATTGTACCGATTGTTATTACGGCCCGAACCATTATTGTTATTGCTGCGGTATGCATTATTCCCATGGTTATCGTTGTTATGGTTGGGGTGGTACCCGTTGTTGTTACCACGGCCTCTACCACTGTCGCGATTATTGCGCCAATTGTCCTCGTCCTCAACTCTTTCCAGGAAATCACTGATTGTCCTGTAATTGCTTCCTACGTAGCGTTTTGTATCATCTGGAAGCTTCTTGTAGAGTTCCCAGACTATTTCGGATTCCGTGCGGCGATCACGCAAATATTCCAACTTGCGGATCCAGCCCTCACAAAACTCCTTCATCGAGCCGCGCGAATTCGCATCGAAAGGCCTCGATACGACAAATTCGCGCCAGACACTTTGCTGTTTTTGCTCTGACCAGTATTCAGCCAGAAACAAATTTTTAAACTCGGCAAAAGTCAGGTTCGTAATGTCGAGGTTTAAGCCCCAACGCTTGGCATCACCAGCCAGCACATCAATAACCGCATTAATTTTTCTCTCATTAGTCCATGATCTGGGTAAAACTCTTTCACAATTTTTAATGAAATCCGTCGCGTGTATACCGCCTTTTTTCAAGGGGTCGAACCGCTCCTCTTTCGTCAACAATTCCGAACTATGTGCACAGATTGGCACATAGCTCTGTTTTTCGTCAAGTTTCTTTTCTAATTCCGACACTCTCGTAATTACTTGGCAAGTGGTTGTCGCAAGCGTTTCCACTTCCCTCTTTTTCTCTTCGCAGGTATTAGCCTGCTCCCTCACTTTAGTGTCTACTTCGGACACTAAAGCCTTTAAAGTTTCCACCTTCTGTTGATCCTCTTTTTTCACTAATTGAATTTGTTCCGTCACCTTATTCTCGATGATCGGAGCAACTGCTTCTCCTACACTTTTCTCGATTCTGCTAATTTCGGAATCAAAACGAGTATTTATGCTCGCAATTTCCGCCTGAACGCCTATCATTTCCTGTTTAAGATTACCGATTTCGGTATTAATTACAACAATATCTTCTTTGATTTTATCAACTTTTGTATTAACAACTCCAACATTGTTGTTAACAACATTAATAGCTTTGTTCTGATTGTCTAGCTTTCGTTCAATCTTTTCAGACTGAGCTTCTTGCTTGGCAGACAGAGCTATAATTTCTGCCGATTGACTCTTGATTTCATTAATCAAAACATTCAATAAATCAGTTAAATTCCCGGAGACTACCGGTTTTACTTCCGTAGCTGGTTCCTCTATACATGTTCCCCCGTATTCATCATCAAGGGGTACAGATTTGATTTTCGCTTCCGATTCCGAAACATTTTCTAAAGTTTGGAATTCCATTTCTGCTCTTTGTTGCGTTTCGGCGGTCGCGTCTTTCATGCTAGCCGCCTGCCCCTGAACAATGGGAACCGCCGTGCGCGTTTCCCACTGTTCGACCGATTGTTCCGTATCCAAGTCTACCAAATTTTGGTAATTGTTGCCTTCACTCATTTTAATAATTTTCAATATAAATGCAAAATCTCAACTCTAATTAGGATTCCTCACACGAATATTCTCGCTGACGTAACGACCATTTCGTAACCAGTACTTTGTTACGAGATTTGCACAATGCAAAATTCGTGTCCAGAACAACCTCAAATTCGAAGATTGTCCTGTCACCAGGTCGCCACGTGTAACCTCCCCCCTCACTTATCGACCTTAATGACAGTGAAAAATGAAACCGCGTGTACCTAATGGAAATTTGGGAAAAGCAATCGTCACCGAAGTTAATCTATCGGTAAAGAGGGAGGAAAGGGTTACATCTTAATGAAAGGAAAAATGCAAATGAAACTGGTGGAAATTAATTTTGAAACGGGGTAAAGTTAATAAAGAAGGTAAATGTGCAGCCGTTACGTTAACAATTAACTAGCGGTAATTAGGTATTTGAGATTTGGGGGAAATCACGGTCGCCAGTCCTAAGGACAATTACTATAGTAACTGAAAAAGAAAGGTTATTACACATATAATTAACACTAGAAGCGTGGCAACTGAAGGTTGACACGTGTAGTGTGAAAACTGAAAGTTTGTCAGAAGTAATAAATTTCGCTACACTCTGACTTAATTTAGCAAAAGAATTAATAACCGGAAAATCGAAAGTTAATTTAGTGACTGAAGTTAATAGTGAGCTTTCTTTCTGAAGCAAATCGAAATTGAGTAAAATACGGTTAGTCTTGGACTACCTCATCAAT
This sequence comes from Schistocerca americana, assembly GCF_021461395.2. Lineage (NCBI taxonomy): Eukaryota > Metazoa > Arthropoda > Insecta > Orthoptera > Acrididae > Schistocerca > Schistocerca americana. The sequence goes on from NC_060125.1 coordinate 471,011,363, forward strand.
CATTTCAAAAGCTACTTGAATCTACGCAATTTAGAAAGAAGAGATTTAACTTTGAACTTGAATTAAATGATTCTGAACAATTAACAATAGTAAAATTTAGTACGTACCAAGCTGAGCTGCAGTCACAGGTAAGCTAAAATACGGTAACAAAGCTCGCACTCTTAATTCGTGCTTGTGTAATCTGAATATTGTAGCCAGCTATTAATGCCATAATTGAACTTTGAAATTAAAGCAGTGAAAACGAGTTAGCTATATTACTTTAATGCTGGCGTTTGAATTTCAACGACACTCGGGTTCATTTCGGAAAAGGAAGGGACCCTGCTTGGTAATGCAATTGGGACAATGAGCAACAAAGGTTGATGCTAAGTTGCTGTAATTTTGCGAGGCAAATGGAACAAGATTAAAAGCTGAGGTCTGCCATACAGTTCTAAAACTTTACGTGCGTCCAGTCTTCCTTGTCGGTTGATTGAAGGTTTGAGGCCGTCGGTCGAGGAGGTGGCGACAGTCACCCATTGTCGGCCGTCGCTGTTGCAGAAGCTGGATGTTGGCGGGCCTTCTTCTCGACACGGTCACCAGGCGAAACGGGCTCTTGATGTGCGCCAGCTAATGCTTCCCGTCCGCGACACCATGTCAGAAACTATCATCGCAAGTCGAGCGCAATTACATGCTGCCAAACCCCGAAAGCGCGGCAACTCGCGGGAGCGTCACACAACACATCTGCTCCACTCGCTACTCCCGCCACACTCCGAAAGCCCAGCCCGCGCTCCACGCGGCAGAGTTAACACTCCCAAAGATCCTACACACTTTGATTCTTCACACGATCTATCGATGTAATCGTTCGATAGCAGTTTTCCCTAGGCAAGACCCAGCGTAAAAATACAAATAATATTTACGAAACAAACCAATTATACATCGACATAAGTGCATAAATATAAATATATCCAAACAGTAAAGCAATTACAATATATAAAGAGACAGAAATGTCATATCTTGAGGTAACAAAACAAGGAAAAAAATAATAGTACAATAGATGGAAATAGGAGGATATGCATTTCCGGCGTTACAATCTGTCCTGCAATTCCATTCGGATGAGGTGTCGATCTTCTCGGGGAGTTGTCTGGGTGGTGTGACCTGACCCATCTCTTGTTCTACGGCCTTCTGTTAACCATTCTGCAAACACCCGTTGCACTGCAAAAACACTTCGTCCCACACGCGCAGCAATTTCCTTGATAGATGCATCGCATTCTGTCATACCAATAATGCGCCATCTTTCAAAGCCATTGATTTGTTGGTACAGTTCGTACATATGTCTGGGAGGCAACCCGCGCATCTGCTCAAGTCACACTGATCCATTACATTCGGTTTATAGCGACGACAGCCGTAGGCACGTTTTACCGCTAGGAGCTGTTACGCTGCGATATCGATGTTGACCTTGGACCCGCGGGCCGACATAGTTCAAACGCTAATAATTCATGCTGAACATACTAATGTACATGTCCTGTGAATATGAACGTCCTCTCTCTAATCGTTCAAGGTGTTCTGTTTTTTCTGATCATGAGTGTATTTTTAATACATTCACCTCTAAGCATTATCGTGCACGTCACATTACACCTGTTGTACAGTTCACAATAAATTCTCGAATACCCGAGCGTCAACTTCAGTGCATTTACAGCTGCTGAACAGTTCACAATAAATGTTCGAATATCCCACCGTCAGTGTCTTTGTGCACTCGAGGGAAAACATTTTATGTTGCTTGTCTGACTGCTACTGCACGATGCGACCAAGCAGTTCACCTCGCGTATCAAATTTCGTTTGTACACCTCAAGACTCCATCCAACCCCATAAACAAAAATATAATGGCGCAAGGTCTGGCGATCTTGTAGGCCTTTTTAACTGCACTTCCACGAACAATTCAGCCATTAGGATAACAGCTGAGGTGTTCCCTCACGTATCTCCTGACGGTTGGAGGGGATCTGTCATGTTGGAAGTACATTGCAGTTCGCGTCGCGTCGCGTCGCCAAAGGTACATCCTCCAGGTGTTCAACAAACGTATTTTCCAAAAAATGCAGGTAATTGTGTCCATTATTCTTACTTTTAATTTGGCAAGGGCCCTATCGACCATACGCCTGCTCTATAAGCCTCTTCCACTTCTGCCTGTCCAATGCGCTGCTTGTCCAGTTGCTGTTGCTGTTCATCCTAGTTGTGTCCTCAAGAATGTTATCCCGCCATCTGATTCTGGGTCTCCCTCTTCCTCTCGTTCCATCTATTGTTCTGCTGAATGCCACTCTAGGTAGTCTATTCTCTGTCATTCTTGCTATATGGCCTGCCCAATTCAACCTTCTCCTCATGAGCACTTAGACGATGTTACGGCGTTTGTACAGCCCTCTTAATTCTTCATTTCTTCTTATTCTCCATTCCATGTTATTTCGTCGTATACAGGTCCAAAAATTTTCCTTAGTACTTTTCTTTCGAATATTAACAGTTTTTCTTCATCTTTCTTTCTAAATATTGATGTTTCACACCCATATAACATCACAGGTACAATGGTCGATTGATATAAGCGTATTTTGAAGTTACTGCTAAGTGATCTTTTTCTTAGAATTTTGATGAAACTAAAAAGTGTCTTGTTTGTTGTTGATAAACTGCATCTGAATAGTTATATAGGATATACGGTTATAAACATGTTTGAACTCCCTTACTGAGTCATCTGTTGATTTATGAATGTAGAAATCGGTTCCAAATTCATGGCGCTGGCCGCAGTCTCCATACATTATTGTCCCGTCTGCTATTTTCAGTGAACCTGTTCCCCACCATCTTACTTCTTGGAGAGCTGCCAGTTGCACTCTATATTTTCTTAATTCGCTTGCTAGTATTTGGGCAGTTCCAGGACGATACAGGCTTCTAATATTCCATGATCCAAAAGATAATTCCCTGTAGCTTTGCCAGTTTTGTTTCCAGTAAATCCGGTCCTGTTTCCGAGGCTGGCGTTGAGTATCCTCACCGTTTTTTACATGAGTGGGTTGGTAGCCCTCTGCACAACCCCCAACCTGGAGGACCAGGAGTCTTGATTTTGGGTTACTCTACCCCTAGGAGGGTTGCATTCACCGCGGCTGAGCGAGCCTCTCTTGCCCGTGCTCGTTTTGGTCCACCCCGGGTATTTTATTTCCCCGGTACCCTCTATACCTAAAGAGCATTCCCCTATCCGCCACCTGGGGAGGCGTCCGATGGGGGACTAGCAAACCCCACACGGGTGACCATTATTTGCTATTCTAAAATGTTTGAACTTATCAACATGTTACCCATCACGTATATTAAATGGGTGCTATCTGGAAATCCAGTCGGTATAGCGCGTATGTTCATATGAATTTTCTTGCTTCAAATGAACATTCCTGTCATATCCCTGACTACTGATCTTTCCTTCTGGGACCCTCTGTATAACGAGATATCAGAAGGACGCAAATTTTAGGCCAGCTGAGAAACCTGCACAGAAAAGACGGGAGAGAAAGCACGCTACACGTGAGGATGCTGGCCGCCTGGTGAACGTCAGAACAGCTATCTGTCGGCCAACCGGGAGGGCTCGTGCAGCCGGCCGGTCGATAGCGCGACGCGGTGTATTCCATTCGCCTGCCGCAGCCTGTCAGCTGTAAAGCCGCCTCTCCCAGACGTAAACTCACATCGGGCTCCACGTGTCCGTCTGGCCTGGTCGACGAACTCCGCCTTCGAGGAGTGCATCTTTTCTACACGCGGATCCAAGTTTTGGTCTGGAAGTGTCCGCGGGTAGAGGGAGGTGACAATCTGTCATTGTCATTATCCCCCCCCCCCCCCCCGCCCCATCCCCTTTCTCAAAGACAGCTTCCCATAATCACCTCTTTTAATGTGCCGTAGATGTCTAGGATTTTAATAACAATAATAAAACAGTTTCCATCTGTAGTGGTACTTCAGAAGCCTTCCTTTTAGTTTTCATCATTTTATAGAACATTTTCTTAGTGCTCTTCACATATTGTTCAAGTTTTTTTGTAAACTCTTCCTATGCCTTTTTCTTTGCTGTTTCCACTATTTCTTTGCACTGCTTCTTTTCCTCTATGTATCTTTTATAGAGGAAAAGAAGAAGTGCAAAGAAATGGTGGAAACAGCAAAGAAAAAGCCATGGGAAGAGTTTACAAAAACAACTTGATGTAGATGTGAAGAGCAATAAGAAAATGTTCTATAAAATGACGAAAAATAAAAGGAAGCCTTCTGAAGTACAACTTAAGATGGAAACAGTGGATGGTACTATGATTGAAGATCCAGGGAATATAATAGAACTCCGGAAAGAACATTTTAAGAAACTGTTAAACGCTGAGGAGCAGGTACACGAGGAAACAAACAATAATGGAGAAATTGAGAGAAGTTGGGAAGCAGAATTAGGACAAATTACACGGGAAGAAATGGAAACAGCTGTGAAGAAGATGAATGGGGGGAAAGTCCCAGGACTTGATGAAGTATCAGTGGACATGATAAGAGCAGCAGGCCCAGTGGGAATGCATTGGCTGTATAAGTACTATCAAGTGTGTGGAGAAATAGTACAATACCAGACGATTGGAGAAGAGGAGACATTGTTCCCATATTCAAAAAAAGCAATAAAAGACTCTAAAAACTACAGAGGAATAACCCTTATGAGTCATACAGCCAAGATTTTTGAAACAATTTTACTAAATCGAATAAGTGAAAAGATAGAAAAGGAGCTGAGTGAAGAACAGCATGGGCTTAGGAAAGGAAGAAGCACATTCGACCTGATATTTTCTATGCGCCAACTGATGGAAAAAAAGTTGGGAGTATAACAAAAGGGTGATAATGGTTTTCATAGACAGAGAAAAGGCATATGATTCACTTAACAGGGAAAGACTCTGGGAAGAAATGAAGAAAATAGATATAGAAGATGGATACATTAATGTAATAGAGACAATGTACAAAGGACACAATTGTAGAATTAGAACATCATTGGGGAACTCTGAATACTTCGAAATAAGACAAGCACTTAAACAAGGAAGTATTCTATCTCCTGCATTTTTTAATGTTGTGATGGAGGAAATGAATAGGGCAGTTAAAGATATAGTGAAAGAAAAAGACAAAAAGATGATTTTTGCAGATGATATGGTAATGCGGGGCGATAAAGAGGTAGATGGACAGTTACAACTTGATGCGTGGAAGCAAATAATGAAAAGGTATGGATTAAAAATAAATAAAGGTAAGAGTGAAGTAATGGTATTTGGAAGAGGCAAAGGGGTCAACGGAAATATTACCTTGAACGAAGAATCCCTCAAAGTGGTAGACAGTTTCACTTATTTAGGGGGTGAAATATCTGGATGTGATGGAAGAATAACCAACGAAATTAACAGGAGGTCACAGAAGGGAGGCAATTTCTACCAAACAATAAAACACCTGATTTGGAATAAGGAAGTTTTATAAAAAGCAAAACTCCTTACATAGAAGAGTTATTACTTCCCTATTGCCACCTATGGAGGAGAAACATGGACAATGACAGAAAGAGACTGGCGCAGACTGCAAGCAGGAGAAATGAAATTTCTTAGAACAGTTAAGGCAAAAACAAGAATGGACAGAGTAAGGAGTGTAGATATCAGAAAGGACCTTAAACAAGAAAGTATGAGAGAAGAAATTGAAAAAAAGGGATTAAGATGGTATGGGCATGTTAAGAGGATGATGGGCAGAGACTCCCCAAACTTATGGAAGAACTAAAGACGGATGGAAAAAGACCTAGAGGGCGCCCAAGAACACGATGGAAAATGGGAGTGAGAATATCTGTGGAAAGGAGAGGTGTGACCTGGTAGCAAATGGAGAAAGAAAAGTGGTGGGAGGACCGAGCCAAATGGAGAGGACTCTTCAGCACCCAGATCCGGCAGTAGCTGGAGCGGGACCCAGATATAAATAGATAGAATATAAACATACATAAAATGCTTTTTGTGGTAATTTAACTGTCAGTACTAAGTGAGGCATTATTATGCAGGGTGCGGTGCTTAAATCCGGACAAATTTCAATTTTAATTTCCCGCCATATCGTAGTTGCACCAGAGGTCGCGATTTGCGTTCTTGAAAGCTATAGGCATCTAGTAAACAGTCAGAACCTCAAAATGACCGAGATGTTACTGACAAGTGCGGAGTACAACCGAAAAGCCGCGGTTACCAGAAGTCTTCACGCTGGACGTTCGCCCACTGAAATAGTTCGATACTTCGGGTACCCGAGGTCAACTGTTTAGGGTATTGTGGCCAACTATAATGGTTGGGAGAAGTCTGGGGAAGGTTCGGCTAACCTGGCGAGAAAACCTCATTCGAGGCAACGCGTGTCACGAACTGCAGCAGTCATCGAGAAGGCTGGGGCGTTGATTTCGGAGAACCCGGAGCAGTCGCTGAGGAATCGCATCAGTATTGAATGTCGGCGAGCGAACAATGCGTCGAATGGCAGAGGAGGACCTCATACGAGCCATTTAGTCCAAAACTCGCTCTCGGATAACGTTGACATATTCTGGTCAAAGGAGTTCTGGCCCCCGAATAACCCGGATTTGAACCCCTTCGACTACTACGTTTGGTGCGTCGTCGAAAGAGTTACCAATAAGACGAGGCAGTCTATTATCGCATCTCTGACGCGCCGCTATCGAAGCAGCATTCGCGAGTATGGACAGCGATGTTGTAAAGAGTGCGTGCGATCGCTTTAGGACAGAATTGGAGGCAGTCATTGCGGCGGAAAGAGGATGCATCGAGTAATGTTACTCTTGAAAGACACCACTACTTATAAGTAAAAGGATTTTCATTTGTATTTTTTAATAAATCTGATTTTTTAAAAAAGTTTGATTTGTCTGGATTTAAGCGTCGCACCCTGCATTAAAGAAGTGCTCTTATTTGTTACATGTTTCAATCATCATTGATTTTTGCGACGCGGGTTCTGAGTTCTTAGCCCATTATCTAGCATTTTGACAAAGATGTTGTGCATAGAGGTGCAAAACTAAACAGCAATGAATTTACAATCATCACAGAAATCTATATTACTAAACAGCTAACTCGGTTCATGGTCCATGGTCCTACTTCCAAGTTGCCTCTCTTCCAGGGCCAACAAAAATTTAATTTTCAGTATTTGTTTTCATATATTTACTAACCGAATTTAAAATGCTGTCGTAATTTACTCTTTAAGAGGTACTGGTTGGTTACTGACTTAAAGTGAAACTACTCAAACCGGTCGCAGTGGCTGAGTGACTCTAGGCGCTTCAGTCCGGGACCGCGCTGGTGCTACTGTCGCAGGTTCAAATGCTGCCTCGGGCATGAATCTGTGTGATGTCCTTAGGTTAGTTAGGTTTAAGTAGTTCTAAGTTCTAGGGGACTGATGACCTCAGATGTTAAGTCCCATAGTGCTCAGAGCCATTTGAACCATTTAGAAACTACTCACGGAAGCCTAGTGTGGGCTGTAATCATCGCATGGCAATTAAACTTCGTAGACACGCTAATGCGTTAATGCTGAACAGATTTACTCTGGGAAAAATTAGTTCCAATTTTGCAAATCTGGCGCTGTGAATGCAAGAAAGGCGTATAGCAATCGTTCCATATGTAATGAATTAGGAACGAGACATGGGCACAAAATGTCAAACAAGTGAGAAAGAAATAATGCTGATTTTATTTTTAAACATACAGTTGTGCTTTTCAGAAGCAGGAATCACACGCTGTCCAAGGAGGTCTCGATAGCGTGCAGACGTCACGGAACAGCTAAGAGGCCCCCTGTACCACAAGTCAAATATGGCGACCGCATTGGCTCTTCGTGCACAACGCACGGTTTAAGAGTCCCCCAAATTTGGCAATTTAGTATATTCACTGCACAAATTCAGAACGTTACTGCGGGCCATGAGGTTTCAGCTGCTGCACCATCTGGATCTTGTATGGGTACCGGGGTAATATAGACCACAGAACTTTCCGTGCTGTTGGCCATGGGGTGGACAATTCTCGTGACACTGCACGAGCACTAGCACTACCCGAGGTACATCTACATATATACTCCGCTAGCCACCAAGCGGTGTGTGGCGGAGGCCACAATTGGTGCCAAAATCATATTCCCCCCCCCCCCCCCTCCTCCCCCCACCACCCAGTTCCACTCGCGGATCGCGTGAGGGAAAAACGACTGTCTTGACGCCTCAGTACGAGCTCTAATTTCCCTTATCTTCGAATGGCGATCATTGCGCGATTTGAATGTTGGTGGTAATAATATATGCTCTACATCTTAGGCGAAGATTCGGAATTTAGTGAGCAGCCCCTTCCGTTTAGCGCGTCGTCTATCTGCAACTGTGTCCCACTTCAAACTTTCCATGAGATTTGTAACGCTCTCGCGATGGCCAAATGTACCAGTCACGAATCTTGATGCTCTTCTTTGGACCTTCTCAATCTCTTGAATTTGCCCGCATCTCGTGGTCGTGCGGTAGCGTTCTCGCTTCCCACGCCCGGGTTCCCGGGTTCGATTCCCGGCGGGGTCAGGGATTTTCTCTGCCTCGTGATGGCTGGGTGTTGTGTGATGTCCTTAGGTTAGTTAGGTTTAAGTAGTTCTAAGTTCTAGGGGACTGATGACCATAGATGTTAAGTCCCATAGTACTCAGAGCCATTTTCTCTTGAATCACACCCAACTGGTAAGGGTCCCATACAGACGAACAATACTCTAAGACTGTACGAACTAACGTATTGTAAGCAATTTCCCTTGTTGAAGGACTGCATCGCTTCAGGATTGTACGAATAAACCGCAATCTACAGTTCGCCTTGCCCGTTACTTTTGTAATCTCATCATTCCATTTGAGATCATTTCGAATAGCCTCACACAGATACTTGACGGATGTTACCGCTTCCAAAGACCGGGCATTTATTTTGTGCTCGCACATTAATGGGGATTTTCGCCTTGTTGTACGCATTAGGTTACATTTACTAATATTGAGAGATAACTGCCAGTCATTATACCACGCATTTATTTTCTGCAAATTCTCATTTGTTCACAACTTTCGTGTGATACTACTTTCCTGAAGACTACTGCATCATCAGCAACCAGTCTAATGCCGCTGTCAATACCATCAACGATACCGTTTATGTAAACCGTAAAAAGGAGCGGACCTATTACGCTGCCCTGGGACTCACCTTAAGTTACACTTGTTTCTGTTGAAGTCACCCCATTCAGGACGACATACTGCTCTCTGTCTGTTAGCAAACTTTCTATCTAAACGAATATGTCATCGGATAGACCGTGAGCGCGCACTATTTGGAGCAAGCGACAGTTGCTGCATGGTCAGTTACAGCAACAGCAACCTCGTCAATAGCTTCCACCGCGACAAGACGCCTTCCCTTTCCAGGTGCCATACGAAGCTCCTTCTGGTTTTAGAATATCATTATTTTTTTAAAACAATTTAATGATATCGCGCTTCTCCTCAGACCTTTCAGTCGGCGATACTCTCTCAATGCAGTACTGCAATTTCTGGCTTTCATATAAAACACTTTCACTTAAAGCACACGGTCTCTCTTCCCGGTATCCATACTTTCACTAGCGTTATGGCTTGTCGAATGTCGTACCGTCATACAAACAGCGTGCAGCGCCAGATTGGCACCTGGTCGCCAAAACTGGTACTAATTTTTTTCCAGCGTAAATCGGTTCCACTTTAACGCGTTAGTATATCTACCAAGTTTCGCCTCCATACCATAATTACAGCCCTCACTGGACCTCTGTGAGTGCCTGCAGTTTAATTATAACCACCCCATATAACCTTTGATTAAATGTTTAACATAGTAAGATAAATATTACTTTCAGAGACTGTATATATTCTTCAGACAGCACAGCTCACTGCGCGCAAATTACGCAGACCACATTCATCCTGAATGAGAGCACTTAGCGAGTTCCAACAAACAATACGAATAATTTCAAACCGTTATGAAACTTTTTTCGCTGCCCTTGCAGTAAAATTTCAGCATCAGACATGGCATTTTAATTTATTACTTCTTTACTAGCACGTTCGCAGCACATTTTCCAACCAGTATCCGCACATCCCACTAAATACGCACACAACATTATATCATTTGTACGACAATTACTTCACGAGATATGAAATCATTAACACTGAAATGCGGGAAAATTAGCTTTTCTTAAAGTGCAAATTACCCTGACTATGCTCAAACAGTGTTTCATAATACTGTGGAGGGGTTAAGGTTACTGGTTAATTACTAATGGATTAGCAATGTGTTCCCTATTATTTCGTACAGTGCAGCATGGAATTAACAGGCACATCCATTGATTTTATAGAGATTAATACTGACATCTACACATGTAGCTATCAATTTAAAATATACAGAAGACATACTCACTGCTAGTTCCAGATCCCTCAATGAATCCCACTTATGATCCACCGTTTCAGTTCCAATGTCTACCACTGATTTTGAACAACAACACGCCCAAACAGAACAATACTTGTAAACAACGGTTACCATTCTTATAGCGCAGTTTGAATCTGACTTCTATAGTGAGCATATGTTCAGGGTGATAATTATTGAACTATATGAAAAAACGTAAATTAGTTACAAACTACGGCATGCACACACTTTATTCAACGTGTAAACGTCACTACAGATATTCGGATTTAGGTTATGAAATGTTCTATATGCCTGCCATCACTGGCGATGATGTGGCGCAGACGAATAGCGAAATTCTGCACGACCCGCTGAAGTGTCGGAACATCGATGCTGGCAATGACGTTCTGAACGGCTGTTTTCACCTCAGCAATGGTTTTGGGGTTATTGCTGTACACCTTGTCTTTAATACAGCCCCACAAAAGGGAGCCGTATGTGTTCAGATACGAAGAATATGGCGGCCAAATGAGGCCCCTGTCAGTCGCCTCTGGGTACCCCAGAGCCAGAATGCGGTCCCCAAAGTACTCCTCCAGGACATCACTCTCCTGCTTCGATGGGTTCGAGCTCCGTCTCACATGAACCACATCTTGTCGAAATCAGGGCTACTTTGTATAACGAGGATGAAATCATCTTCCAAAACCTTCGGTAGTCACTCTGCCATCAAGGAATATCGTACCGATTATTCCACGACTGGACATTGCACACCAAACAGTCACCCACTGACGGTGAAGAGACTACTCGATCGCGAAATGGGGATTATCAGCCCCCCAAATGCGCCAATTTTGCTTATTGACAAACGCATCCAAATGAAAGCGGGCTTCGTCGCTAAACCGAACAATGCGCATGCTCGTACTACTTCCCATCATGCCCCGCGGCCAACCATGCAATGTGACCGTCCTAGCGCAAAATGCAAATCAATAATTATTCCACACAGACACGGTTCCCAAAAGTAGCGAGTAGAGCCACAATTAAGTGTCACGCATTACTCATAGAAGGTATCATACACTCCTGGAAATTGAAATAAGAACACCGTGAATTCATTGACCCAGGAAGGGGAAACTTTATTGACACATTCCTGGGGTCAGATACATCACATGATCACACTGACAGAACCACAGGCACATAGACACAGGCAACAGAGCATGCACAATGTCGGCACTAGTACAGTGTATATCCACCTTTCGCAGCAATGCAGGCTGCTATTCTCCCATGGAGACGATCGTAGAGATGCTGGATGTAGTCCTGTGGAACGGCTTGCCATGCCATTTCCACCTGGCGCCTCAGCTGGACCAGCGTTCGTGCTGGACGTGCAGACCGCGTGAGACGACGCTTTATCCAGTCCCAAACATGCTCAATGGGGGACAGATCCGGAGATCTTGCTGGCCAGGGTAGTTGACTTACACCTTCTAGAGCACGTTGGGTGGCACGGGATACATGCGGACGTGCATTGTCCTGTTGGAACAGCAAGTTCCCTTGCCGGTCTAGGAATGGTAGAACGATGGGTTCGATGACGGTTTGGATGTACCGTGCACTATTCAGTGTCCCCTCGACGATCACCAGTGGTGTACGGCCAGTGTAGGAGATCGCTCCCCACACCATGATGCCGGGTGTTGGCCCTGTGTGCCTCGGTCGTATGCAGTCCTGATTGTGGCGCTCACCTGCACGGCGCCAAACACGCATACGACCATCATTGGCACCAAGGCAGAAGCGACTCTCATCGCTGAAGACGACACGTCTCCATTCGTCCCTCCATTCACGCCTGTCGCGACACCACTGGAGGCGGGCTGCACGATGTTGGGGCGTGAGCGGAAGACGGCCTAACGGTGTGCGGGACCGTAGCCCAGCTTCATGGAGACGGTTGCGAATGGTCCACGCCGATGCCTCAGGAGCAACAGTGTCCCTAATTTGCTGGGAAGTGGCGGTGCGGTCCCCTACGGCACTGCGTAGGATCGTACGGTCTTGGCGTGCATCCGTGCGTCGCTGCGGTCCGGTCCCAGGTCGACGGGCACGTGCACCTTCCGCCGACCACTGGCGACAACATCGATGTACTGTGGAGACCTCACGCCCCACGTGTTGAGCAATTCGGCGGTACGTCCACCCGGCCTCCCGCATGCCCACTATACGCCCTCGCTCAAAGTCCGTCAACTGCATATACGGTTCACGTCCACGCTGTCGCGGCATGCTACCAGTGTTAAAGTCTGCGATGGAGCTCCGTATGCCACGGCAAACTGGCTGACACTGACGGCGGCGGTGCACAAATGCTGCGCAGCTAGCGCCATTCGACGGCCAACACCGCGGTTCCTGGTGTGTCCGCTGTGCCGTGCGTGTGATCATTGCTTGTACAGCCCTCTCGCAGTGTCCGGAGCAAGTATGGTGGGTCTGACACACCGGTGTCAATGTGTTCTTTTTTCCATTTCCAGGAGTGTATTTGACCATTGGTTCCATATCGCAAAATACTCAGTTTATGATACTTTCCGTCTATATAATTTAAGACTCCCTGTACATCATGAACAATAGCAGTAACATGAGGTAAGTAGAACAGTGTTTCCGCCTACCCATGAAGAACGCCGTACAGAGTTCATTTGCCAGGGAGTCTTCAATCCAGTCGCATATTTTACATTCACGTACTATGTTTACTACGCACCAACACAAATGAAAAACCGATAACGAAGTGTTCGCATTAAAATGGGTGTAAAACAGGGCAGCAGTCTTTCGCCACCACTGTTCAACCTATACATCGAAGAATCAGTCACAGAAATAAAAGAAAGGCTCAGTAGTGGGATTCCAGTTCAGGGTGAAAGGATATCAATGATACGATTCTCTGACTAAATTGCTATCGTCAGTGAAATGGAAGAATTACGCAACATTTTGAATAGAATGAACAGTCTAATGAAAAAAATGGCTCTGAACACTATGGGACTTAACATCGGAGGTCATCAGTCCTCTAGAACTTAGAACTACTTAAACCTAACTAACCTAAGGACATCACACACATCCATGCCCGAGGCAGGATTCGAACCTGCGACCGTAGCAGTCGCGCGGTTCCAGACTGAAGCGCCTACAACCGCTCGGGCACTGCGGCCGGCGAACAGTCTAATGAGTGCGGAATGTAGATTGCGAGTAAGCCGTAAAAATTACGGAAGTATTGAGGGAGTAGCAGAAATAAGATTAGTGATAGCGTCAATACGGGAGACAGTAAAGTAAAAGAAGTTAAGGAATTCTGCTGCCTTGCAAGCAAAATAATACATGACGGACGAAACAAGGAGAGCATAAAAAGCAGCTTGACACAGTCAGAGAGGGCATCTCTGGCCGAGAGAATTTGCTGGTATCAAACATCGGTCTTATTCTGAGGCATAAATTTCTGGGAATGTACGTTTGGTACACAGCATTGTATGGTAATAAATCGTGGACTGTGGGATAACTGGGAAGGAAAAGAATGGGAGCGTTTGAGATACTGTGCTATGAAGATACACGTATGCTGAAAATTATGTATGCTGATAATATAAGGAATGAGGAGATTGTCCACAGAATTGACGAAGGAAGGAACATATGGAAAACTCAGGCAAGAAGAAGGGACAGGATGGTGGGCCATTTGTTAAGACAGCAGAGAATAACTTGCAGGGAGCCAAGGGAGTGCGAAGGTGTAGAGGTAAATACTGTAAGGGAAGACAGAGATTGGAATACATCCAACAAAACTAAGGATGTAATGTGCAGTTGCTACCCTGAGATGAAGAGGTTGGCACAACAGTGGAATTCGTGGTGAACGGCATCGAACCAGTCGCAAGATTAGTGACTCAGGAAAGAAAAGGCGCTGTGCCGAACTGCTTCGAAGATTTGTTGATAGTCAGGAAACACGGCATCGACCTAGAAGAGATAACCCGTCGTCAATTCGTACGCTGTGTGCCACAGAAGTCAAACCTAAATATGCTACTCTCCCATACATAGGCCCACTATCATGCCAAATAGCAAACTTATTTAAAAAGAAAAATATCACAATCAGCTTTTCCGCAAATAATAAATTACAACAAAAAGTAATCCATGATGTAAATACCTCCAAGAGTCCCTACTGTAAATCAGGATTATACAAACTCAAATGTGATACATGCCCAAAATTCTACATTGGACAGAGAGGCAGAAGCTTTGAAATTAGATACACAAAACAACACATTGATGCTTTAAGACTTGGAAACTTGAACAAATCTGCATTTGCAGCCCATATTGCTGCAGAAAACCATTCAGTGAGAAACATTGAGAACAACTTAAAAATCTTACATCTAGCAGAAAAAGGAGCCACTATGAATATATTAGAAGAAATAGAAATACACACACACACACAAACAGCACCCTAGACTATATCCTTAATGAACAGAGTTAGCTAACACCCCTTTCCTGAAAAATTTCCAAAAATTATTTTCCAACCTCCAAAGAAAGCAAATAATATTCCTACGCCTATCTGCAGATCAAGTAGCAAATTTATATGTTGCTATAATCCTCAGGATGCTAAATGTAATTAAATAATGTACTATTTTACCTATACAGTACTAAAAAAAGAGGAACAAGTTTATAATTAATGTAACAGTATCAATGTCTCTGTACTAGTGTAAAAAGCATTTCAGTTGCGTAAGTGAATATATGATCCATTTCCAAACATAGGACATACTCAAATGTCACGATATATCATAGCATCTTTGAGACTCATATGTTTGTAAGGTCTTTGTATGTATCAAAACATGTGGGGCGTGGTAGAAATCTTTTCAGTGACAAATCTAAAGTGTTCAGTGAGAAAAATTTACGTGTGCAACAATAACAATGCAGTGGGAATGTATCCACATCTGTTGGACAAATGTTATGAAAACAAACACTCCAAACCGACATTTCACGTAAGTCACATCCAACGAAAATCTGTAACGCAACCATCTGTGTGTGGCGTGCTTATAATTATGTATTGTTTATATTTTAGGACAATTAATCTGTAAAAAACGCACCACATGTTATAAGGAAAGCGTGTAAACCGTCTGAAGATGAATCATAACGATTCGAAACCGGTAACGGTACCCTTTGAATAAAGGAACTGAAAGTAATATTACGGTATATTGATAATTTTTACTTATGGACCGCCTGACAGCAACTGAATAAAACACAGTTTTAGTGCCATGCGCGTTTTGCCTTCATTTTCTGCAAGGCATCATCAGTGGCAGGTTGCGTGGACAATTTCTTACATTTTTGGTGTCGTTCTTCTTCTTATGAATGCCAATTTGCGGGTTTTTTCCCACATACCACAGCACTATGAGCTGAACGCTTGTATCAGTGCAACGTTCCATAAGTAAAAATTATCAATATACCGTAATATTACACGCAACTGAGGAAGACAGGACCAAAAAAGTTGAACTGAAAGTAAATTTGTGGCTGGTTGCTGCCCCAACACCATCAACTTAAAATTGTACGCCGTTAGACGGCTGGCATAAACTTGAGTTTCCCTTGTGGGCACCTGTCGGCAGTCGTATTTCATATTCCGACCGAGAAACTGTAGGGGGATAATAGAGCACTTTAGCTACAGCGTCCTGCGACAGCTGCGTGGGAAGGCGCAATACACACGGGGCGCCTCGCTTTTGTATACAGGAGGAGCAGCGCCTAAAAAGAAAAAGGAAACAGATGCGGGCACCTCGAGCGAGTCCAGTAAACAAAGCGAAGTGCCTTTCAGCGGAACGGCGGAACTGGGCGCCTCCCCCCCACCCCCTCCCCCATTTAGCGCGCAGCGTCGACTTGTTTACAGCCTGTAGCGCGCTGACAGACGCGGGAAGTGGTCTCAACCGCCCGTGCTCGCCTCTGCTCAACGCCACGTCACAGTTTAAACAAAAAGTCCACGTCACTGTTTTCTTAAACGCAGAACTCTACAGTTTATGGACATGTGGCTACATCCCCAGGTGGGGATGAAGAAATAAATAACAAAAAAAAAAAGACGCAACACCAAGGAATTATTCGAATCGAATGGAAATCGGTAGATGTGATGTACAAATAATTACAGTTTCAGAAAAAATTTGATGGTATATTCTAGAGAAAGAGCTTTACAAATTGAGCACATCAACAACGCATTGCTCCACCTCTGGCCCTTATGCAAATAGTTCTTTTTTTTTTTTTTGTCACTGATTCATAGAGTTGTAGGATGCCCTCCTGAGGGATACCCTGCGAAATTCCAATCGATGTGATAGATCGTGAAAATCCCGAGCTGGTTATAGGGCTCTGCCCATCGTGCTCCAAAAGTTCTCAACTGGGGAGAGATCCGGCAACATTGCCGGCCATGGTAAGGTTTGGAAAACACGAAGACAAGCAGTAGAAACTAGAGATGGGCAAACTGAAACACGTAACTGTTTCGAAACAAATGAAACAGTACAATGTAATGTTTCGATACGCTGTTTCGAAACAGTGAAACAGTTTGTGTTTTGTAATCTAATAAACCTAGACATTTTATCATCTTGAATGTCTACTGTATAGGTATGTCCATATAAACACAAATGAGGTGCGAGAGCGCTAATCATATCGCAGAAAGTATGAAACTATCACTTAGGCGCCTTGGCAGTTTCGTATTTCATGCAGCAAATGCGCTACTTTCGTGTCGTGTGACTTTCATACTTTTCAATTGGCTGAGGACAGCCATAGCTGAAGACAGAAGAACCACCACGAACGGAACTGGAGGTGGGAGCGAACTGCAGAAACAACGGATATGGTACTGGGATTCCCACATTCCGCTAGTATGGGAATGTACCCATCCTGCTAATTGCCATGCACAGAAAGGGAATCATTGTGGATAATAGGCACAGTGACTATAGACTCACAAATAATGCCAAATAATTCGAATAAATAACAAAATATAACAGAAAAATTTTCGTCTTTCAAAGTGTTTCGAACCGTAACTATAAATTCACCATGCTTCCCAGCCCTTCCCGTTCACCATTACACTATCAGTGATATGTCAAACAGATTGCTTGCAATTATACCTACATTAAATTTATGTATATGTCACTCTACGCCTTTTTTTATTCAAAATGTTCTAGGCTTGCTTGCGTTTCTTAACATGATTACTGTACTTGAACAGAGAAACGTATGTTATAAAAAAAAGTAATTTAACTGAATGATTTTCACATATTTATTATTTTGAATGTGAATAGTATGCGTTGTTTTATTGTTTGGTTAATGTTTATAAAGCAAATGTTACGCCATTTCGGAATAGGAGAGTCATCTAGAAACGAAGCTTTATTTTCGGATATCTTAAGCTTCATGCTATTGCTTGTCAAAACGATTTCGACACTCTTGAAAGTGTTTCACGAAGTGGTATGTTGTGTTTCAGTACCTGTGCCGAGCCCGAATCTCGTCCGACACAGAGCGGAATGAAACATCACTGTTTCGATACAATCAGTCCGTTCCAAGCACAGGTGGACTGAAACAGCTTTATTTTGAAACAACGATACAGTTTCTGTGTCTGGCTCGAGATCGAATCTGGTCCGGATATCCGAGACAGGGGCGGAATGAAACACCACTGTTTCGAAACAGTGAACCACAGCCGTTCCGAAACACTGAAACAGTTCCACGTATCGATACACTGTATCGAAACATAGAAACAGTGGCCAAGTCTAGTAGAAACTCTTGCCGTATGTGGGAGAGCATTACGTTGCAGAAATATAGGCCCAAGCCCAGAATGGCTTGCCATAAAGGCAACAAAATGAGGTGTAGAATACAGCCCGACAACCAGGAATGATGGTCTAGGGTGCCATTTCTTTTCATAGCAGAACTCCTTTGGTTCTCATCCGCTGCTACTTCGACGATAATCTACGCCCCGTTTTGTTTTGCCCTTCAAGGCAAGCCACCCTGGGCTGACGTTTCAGCAAGATGATGCCCGCCCGAAAACAGTAAGAGTTTCTACTTCTTGTCTTCATGCTTACCAAAACCCATCATTACCAGCAAGGATGCCGGATCTATCCTCAATTGTGAAAGTTTGGAGCATTATGAGCAGGGCCCTCCAATTAGCTCGAAATTCTGACGATCTAGCGCGCCAATTGGACAGAATTTGACTTGATATTCCTCAGGAGGACTGCATAAGGGCCAGAGGTGGACCAACACGTTACTGACTTGCTCAATTTGTGAAGCTCTCTCTCTCTATCTCTATCTCTCTCTCTCTCTCTCCTGAATAAATCATCTAGTTTTCCTGAAACTGTAATCACTTGTTTGTCTCATTTGGATCATTCCTTCGTTGTGCGTCGTTTTTCTTGTCTTGGAATGTGTAAAGTCCATGAAACATTTTAAAAAATCTGCATGGATTAAGCCGGCCGCGGTGGCAGAGCGGTTCTAGGCGCTTCAGTACGGAACCGCGCGACTGCTACGGTCACAAGTTCGAATCCTGCCTCGGGCATGGATGTGTGTGATGTCCTTAGGTTAGTTAGGTTTAAGTAGTTCTGAGTCTAGAGGACTGATGACCTCAGATGTTAAGTCCCATAGTGCTCAGAGCCATTTGAACCATTTTTGCATGGATTAACGACCACGAGTAACATCAGAAGTGATACATTATATGAATGAGAAATTTTCAAAGGTTTTTTTTAAAGCGTTTAGAAATGTTCTATGTGTCCATCATTCATCACACGGCGCATACGTAATCGGTACTTTAATTCTGCCAGTACCCAATCCAGTAAATCAGGAGTGACTGTAAGAGCAGCTGCTGCGATGCCGTGTCCTCGCAAGTCTTCGAGGCAGTATGGTAGGGGTGGAACATTTACGCCATCCTTCATCTACATCTACATCTACATCCATACTCCGCAAGCCACCTGACGGTGTGTGGCGGAGGGTACCTTGAGTACCTCTGTCGGTTCTCCCTTCTATTCCATTCTCGTATTGTTCGTGGAAAGAAGGATTGTCGGTATGCCTCTGTGTGGGCTCTAATCTCTCTGATTTTATCCTCATGGTCTCTTCGCGAGATATACGTAGGAGGGAGCAATATACTGCTTGACTCTTCGGTGAAGGTATGTTCTCGAAACTTTGACAAAAGCCCGTACCGAGCTACTGAGCGTCTCTCCTGCAGAGTCTTCCACTGGAGTTTATCTATCACCTCCGTAGCGCTTTCGCGATTACTAAATGATCCTGTAACGAAGCGCGCTGCTCTCCGTTGGATCTTCTCTATATCTTCTATCAACCCTATTTGGTACGGATCCCACACTGCTGAGCAGTATTCAAGCAGTGGGCGAACTAGCGTACTGTAACCTACTTCCTTTGTTTTCGGATTACAACCCCACGGGTCGTATCGCCTCGTTCAGGTATATAGTTGTAGAAATGTGGAGGGGTCCATCTCGTTGAAAGGTGAGATTCCTGCTATCATTTTCAGATTGTCACAAGAGCCAAAGCAGTAGCACGTCGAGATAGGTAATACTACTGACAGTTCTCTCCATGAAGAAGAAAAATGGCTCTGAGCACTATGGGACTTAACATCTATGGTCATCAGTCCCCTAGAACTTAGAACTACATAAACCTAACTAACCTAAAGACATAACACACATCCATGCCCGAGGCAGGCTTCGAACCTGCGACCGTAGCGGTCACGCGCTTCCAGACTGAAGCGCCTAGAACCGCACGGCCACACTGGCCGGTTCTCCATGAAGAAGAAGGGTCCATAGACCATTATTGTACAGGTCATATAACACGTTAATTTTCGGGGAATCCAAACAAAATTTATGGTTCAAGAGCTCTTTTCAACTCTCACACATCTACGATGTATGTATGCAGACTGAAGCGACAAATGAAAATTTGTACCAATACCGGGATTCGAACACGGGTCTGCGGGTCACTAGGCAGAGGCGCTAACCACTACACTGCCCTGGCATAGTAGGTTTACACATACACATGCACTATTCTAGCACCACTCCCTTCTCAATCCAAATTCCGCCGCGCGGGGTGGCCGTGCAGCTTGAGGCGCCATATAACGGATTGCGCGGCCCCTCCCGCCGGAGGTTCGAGTCCCCCCACGGGCATGGGTTGTGTGTTGTTCTTAGCATAAATCAGTTTAAGTTAGTTTAAATAGTGTATAAGTCTAGGGACGATGACCTCAGCAGTTTCATGCCTTAGGAATTCACACACACACACACACACAATCCAAATTTCCATTCACGCCTCGACCCACTTGGTATTCCTCCTAAATTCGAACAGCATTGACCTCCAACTGTAATGGAATAGCACTTCAGCGTCTAAAGAAATGGTGGATCCTACCTGCAACCAAAGCATAGGCTCTTTAATCAAATGAACTGCACTGAAGAGCCAAAGAAATTGGCACACCTGCCTAATATCGTGTAGGGTCCCTGCGAGTACACAGAACTGACGCAACACGACGTGACAGTGACTCGACTACTGTCTGAAGTAGTGCTGGGGGGAACTGATAGTAAGAGGGGGTGGAGATCTCTTCTGAACAGCACGAAGCAAGGCATCCCAAATAAGCTCAATAATGCTCAAGTCTGGGGAGTTTGGTGACTAGCGGAAGTGTTTAAACTCAGAAGAGTGTTCTTGGAACCACTCTGTAGCAATTATGGACGTGTGGGGTGTCACATTATCCTTTTGGAACTGCCCAGTCCGTCGGAATGCACAATGCACATGAATGGATGCAAGTGATCGGACAGGGCGCTTACATACGTGTCACCTGTCAGAGCCGTATCTAGATCTATCAGGGGTCCCATATCACTCCAATTGCACACACTCCACACCATTACAGAGTCTCCGCCAGCTTGAAAAGTCCACTACTGACATGCAGGGTCCATGGATTCATGAACTTGTCTCCATACCCGTACACACCCATCCGCTCGGTACAATTTGAAACGAGATTCGTCCGACCAGGCAATATGTTTACAGTCATTCACAGTCCAATGTCGGCGTTGACGGGCCCAGGAGAGGCATAAAGCTTTGTGTCGTGCTGTCATCAAGGGTACATGAGTGGTCCTTCGGCTCCGAAATCCCATATCGATGTTTCGTTGAATGGTTCGCACGCTGGCACTTGTTGATGGCCCAGCGATGAAATAAATCTGCAGCAGTTTGCGGAAGGGTTGCACTTCCGTAGCGTTGAACGATTCTTTTCAGTCGTCGTTGGTCCCGTTCTTGCAGGATCTTTTTCCGGCCGCAGAGATGTCGGAGATCTGATGTTTTACCGGATTCCTGATATTCACGGTACGCTCGTGAAATGGTCGTACAGGAAAATTCCCACTTCGTCGCTGCCTCGGAGATGCTGTGTCCCGATGCTCGTCCGCTATAACACCGCTTTCAAACTCACTAAAATCTCATAACCTGCCATTGTGGCAGCAGTAACCGATGTAAATGCGCCAGACATTTGTTGTCTTATACAGGCGTTGCCAACCGCAGCGTCGTATTCTGCCTGTTTGCCTATCTCTGTATTTGAGTACGCATGCCTATAACAGTTTCTTTGGCGCTTCAGTGCGTATTCCTGTACGTGTTTGTTGTGCGCAAGGCCAAATGACACAACAATATCGTTACTGGCCGCAACAAAACAGGCCCAACCACTCACCTGGCGCCTCGCAAGCCCTCGCAGCAGCCTCCAGATGGCGCCCACAAAACCCAGACTTCTTCCTGCTTCCACGTCACTTCTTCCAGTGAGTCCTACATCTGCCGGTAGAGTGAAGACAGCGTGTACTACTTTGCTTTCACACTGTGCTGGTAGTCAAGAGCATCCTTTTACCGAAGGGCACAAAAAATCACGATGGGCCACGGACACACAGATAGTTACGAACCAACAGTCAGATGGTTCAGTGTAGTGCCAGCAACGAGCTTAGACTGTACTCCCAAGACTACATGCCAATGATCAGTCAGTGTTTACAGAGAACTACAGCCAGTAACAGAGTTTCTACAAACGTTACCATCAGTGATAACTGCAGTGTCATAGACTATCAAGAGACAGCAAAGGTATTAGGTATCATTGTATTAGTTTAAAACATCAAGTGCCATACGTTAAACCGTACTACTGTTAAGTATCATTTTATAACATACCCTTAATAAATGTTACCCCCTACTGTTTTGCCACATCTTTGTTATAATGCTGACCTATCAAACAAGTGTTTATTTTCAAGCATATAAATCAGCCATGATAGCAGTGAAATAGTTTTCTGCTACCGTGGATGTTTGTGCTGGATTAATAGTAGCGCTCAAACACTGCCTTGACAACAGTATTCGACAGCTGCGTGTTGATTCCTTGTACCTCCATGTGCGTGTGTTGTGTCAGTTGACCTTTTCTGACGGATGAAAAGTGAGGTTGTCACTGAAAATTAATTTGCTTGCGAAGTCGTCTTTTTCAAGATGGTTCTGCATATTAATGAAGAACTGCAGACCACGTAATTTTTCATTGTGGCTTATAGCTTGCGGGAGTTGCTATTTGTACGGCTTCGCTCTGATTATAAAATGAATATACTATGAACATCAACAAAAGTAAAACGAGGATAATGGAATGTAGTCGAATTAAATCAGGTGCTGCTGAGGGAATTAGATTAGGAAATGAGAAGCTTAATGCCGCGGGGGATTAGCCGAGCGGTCTCAGGCGCTGCAGTCATGGACTGTGCGGCTGGCGCCGGCGGAGGCTCGAGTCCTCCCTCGGGCATAGGTGTGTGTGTTTGTCCTTAGGATAATTTAGGTTAAGCAGTGCGTAAGCTTCGGGACTGATGACCTTAGCTGTTAAGTCCCATAAGATTTCACACACATTTGAACTTTTTTTTTGAGAATCTTAAAGTAGTAAATGAATTTTGCTATTTGGGTAGCAAAATAACTTATGATGGTCGATGTAGAGAGGATATAAAATGTAGACTGGCAATGGCAAGGAAAGCATTTCTGAAGAAGAGAAATTTGTTAACATCGAGTATAGATTTAAATATCAGGAAATCGTTTCTGAAAGTATTTGTGTGGAGTGTAGCCATGTATGAAAGAGAAACATGGACGATAAATAGTTTAGACAAGAAAAGAATAGAAGCTTTCGAAATGTGGTGTTACAGAAGAATGCTGAAGATTAGATGCGTAGATCACATAACTAATGAGGAGGTATTCAATAGAATTGGGGAGTAGAGAAATTTGTGGCACAACTTGACTAGAAGAAGGGATCGATTGGTAGGACATGTTCTAAGGCATCAAGGGATCGCCACTTTAGTATTGGAGGGCAGCGTGGAGGGTAAACATCGTAGAGGGAGACCAAGAGATGAATACACTAAGCAGGTACTGGGAGATGAAGGAGCTTGCACAGGATAGAGAAGCATGGAAAGCTGCATCAAACCAGTCTCTGGACTGAAGACAACAACAACAACACTCTTATTCATTTACAAAGAACTTTCAACACTTTTGGCTGAGTAATGCTCAGTTCTGCAATAGCTCAATAGATACTTTATGGGACTTCGCAACATCATCTCCTTCACATGGTCCACTGTCTATTCCTGAACGTCTTCCATGGCACAAACAACTTTCTTCTTAGAATTTCTTGTTACCCACCAAATTCTGTCGTAAACTGGTGGTGTCTTGTGAAACTTGCAATGGAAACATCTTTACACACTTTTTACCTATTGGCAACGGATAAATCCTAGCATGCAAAATGGTTTTTCTGTCTGATTCGCCTCCACTTCGCAGCTATAGTCGGTGGTACACCTGTCGAAGATTTTCCAAACTAATTTGCTAGCACCACGTTCAAAAGATACTTTGAGAATTAATCTTCCACATATGGTATCATTTGTTGTATTATGTTTATCCATCTACCTATACCGATTTTTGTAAGTGTTTCGTGGACTTTATACTCTTTTTTTTATTTTCTCTCTCCAGACAGATAGGGTCAACATCATGGAGGGTTCGGAACGGAGTACCTCAACTTTAATATTATAGGAAGAACTTAAAACTCAAAGTAATAGTTTAGAGTGATGGTTGACAGATAAAGGGAGAACAGGTGGACACAGAAATGGGAGGAGGAGCTGTGTTCAATATACACGATGACCCAAATGTCCGCTAACATTTGAAAATGCAGTAATTTTAGTGATACGTTCCTATGGGACCAAACTGCTGAGGTCATTCGTCCATAGGCTTACACACTACTTAATCTAACTTACGCTAAGGACAACACACCAATGCCCGAGGGCGGACTCGGACCTCCTACTAGGGGAGCCGCGCGAACCGTGGTAAGACGTCCAAGACCGCGCGGCTATCCAGCGCGGCTACAGTAATTCACGGAATAATGTATGTAAAGAGGTAAAACTTGGCACACATGCTAAAATAACTTGGGGTCTATTGAAACCAAAACGAGTGCAAATATCGGCAAACAGATGGCGCTTTCTTCGAGGAAATGTGGGGTGCTGCTTATCAAACTGTCAGCCTGACGGGAGCGAGGTATGCCAAAATGTTACAGAGTTGTACACAACATTATTCCTCGACTACAGGTATTGTTGATGAATGACGGCCGACATGCCGAGCATTTGTTACTAAGAACATCGTCTTTGACAAAAATCCGTTGTTAATTATTGATTTTGTATCATTTGAAGATTTTGTTGGTCATTTTGTGCACCTGTTTGGTTCGATAAAACCCTATGTCATTTCAAGCATGTGAGTCAATTTTTACCAATCTACATTATTCCATGAGGTATTGAGTTTTTCAAATGTTAACGGTCTTTGGGACCATCCTGTATGTGTCTAACGTGTACACGGACGAAGCCTCAGGGAGAAGGACAGTACAAATATAAAACAAACACTAAATTAAACGCAAAATTGTGAAAACATAATTTACAGTAAACTGACGACGTAGACAATTTGGAAAAGTGCAAAATGGTCCTTAAAGTAGACCTTCAGTTTAGGAAAACAAGTCTAAAATTTGTTTCTGCTTCAGTTGAGACGCTTTTCTCGCTATATCTCACAAACGTTTGAAGATAGCACTGGACTACATCACATTCTTCTTTTCGTTATAACTACTTCGTCGCCGTTTCAATCCAGCGAAAAGCTTACTCACTGGATGGCCTTTTGTCAGCAGAGCTTTGTTACCAGACAGCAGCGTCGTCACACGGGTCTTTGTCGTTGATGGCACGGGCAATCATTCCATCGTCCGTCAATAGTTGATAGACAGGGTCTTCAAAACCACATTCGAGCCTATCTTAAATGCTTTCCCGATCGCATTTTCAAATCCCTAAGATTCTTTAACCAACCCAGCTATTTCGGATATAAATTGGCTGTTTGGTAGATCTTCAGGAGCATTCATAGTCATTTGAATGAAGGAATATATTCCACGCTTTGTGCTATATCTCAAACCTAGTTTTCTGCCATTACCGCCGTTCTTCTGTGCTCACTGCCTTATTACCTGTCAAGTAAAGGAAAATTTTCTGATGACATCGCTGTTCATTTTAATGTCCGATATTATGGTATTTCCAACTACGTTCCCGAGCTAAGCTTGACTGGCTAGCACCTCTCTTCAACAATCTGTTGGAGCAGTCTGCGTTGTATCAGATGGTTGAACATAAATATGTGTTCGTAACTATCTTTCTTAGGGTGATTTCAAAACTGTTCTTACTTTTCTCCAATCATGTGCAGATTTTTCATATAGGAATGAAATTTATTTTATTTTTCGTTGTAGGAATTATTTTATTTTTCGTTGTAGGAATTTCATTAGGTCAGAAAAACAGGTATACGAACATGTCTATTTTTTATGTGAGTCAACATCTTGCCAAAGCAGACATTGGAGCGCCAAGTTTGGTCATATCGGAGACATTTTGTGCCTAAGACTAAAAATATCTTGCATCTAAGCCATAAAAAATATTGTTTCCAACACTACATATCAAACTGGTTGTGACGAAGGAGTTTGTAACGGCTGTTCGTGCTGTAAGTACCATTCTTTGAAATTTCCCTTCATCAGTTAAGACCCACTGAAGAGCTGGAATTTTTGTTGGTCCTCAAGTTCACAAACTGATGAAAGATCGCAAATTTGAGAATACAAAGAATGTTAGAGAAAAAGGTGTGATGATTGATTATAGTTCTGTCACTGAATACTTTCTAGGGAATAACATCCAGATTGCAAGAATTAGACCAAAATTATGTTGGAAAATCACGAGAAACTGGGTTGAGTGCAAAAGCCCACGAGCGCATATTCAGGCGATCTGCCATATACAATTAGCATCAGTTGTTCTCACAGCGCAGATGATAGCGCACGAGACAGCCAAAACTTTGGCTCAGGTTCGATCCTTACTATCGTCCCATGTCCAGTTTTCTATCGCTGACTTGTTAGGTTTTAGCAAACCAAACGAAGAACATATTTGGCGACACCATCTCTGGCGGGCTTCTTGAATTTGTGCGCGCAATGGTCTGATCGGCTAACTTCAATCCCAATTAACTCCGAAATGGTGCAACGTATCGAATTTTTTGCTTAACAATTGTTTCTCAGCCCAACCTGCCATGCAGCACCCTTACAAGCTCTTTAGATTGTTTCTGACCACCGCGCTACTGATCACTTCCCTGGAAATCTAGGACATCATGTGAAGAGCAAGGAGAATGCTTCCACCAGAACATTAAAGATAAGGAGAAAAGGTAGCAAGGCAGGCAGAAATGAAAGTATGATGGTCTATTGTTGTTGGATGTTGAAGAGTAAAGATGAAAATTCAACGAAGAAATCAGAAAAGAAGAAGACTGAAAATTAAATGTTGCTAAGAGAACTGTTTGTAGTATTTTTAATATAAAGTACCTTAAAATGTTTAATTGAAATTTTATTTCAATAGTTGTGCCTCAGTTACTAAAACGTTCAAAATATGAGATCTTCTCCTGACGTTGTAGAACAAAATGAAAGTAAATGTCAGAATCACCGTACAAATCTATATTACCAAGTGACTAACCCGGTTCACAGTACCAGCAAAGTTTTCTATCTAACGGCTTCCAAGGGAAACAAAAATTTGATTTTCAGTATTTCGCGTGATTATTGAAATAATTAAAAATTTTAAAATGCCGTCATAATCTACGCGTTAAAGGGTGTAAGCTTTCTTTGAAAGTTCAGCACAGGAAGACAAATATTACAGATAGAAACAATGTATATATCGTGGGACAGCGTAACTGACTACGCGCAAATTACACCGCCTACAATTCATCCATTAATTTAAGAGTCATAGCATTTGGTGTCTTCTATCAAAATGTAATTATAATTTCAAATAAAAAGTCTTTCTCCTGTCACCCCTTCCCCTCCCGACATACACAAAATAATTAAAAGAAAAAAAATTAACGCCTCATGGAATTTTTTGAAGAACATCATACTTTCCATTGACT
Organism: Schistocerca americana; assembly: GCF_021461395.2. Taxonomy (NCBI): domain Eukaryota; kingdom Metazoa; phylum Arthropoda; class Insecta; order Orthoptera; family Acrididae; genus Schistocerca; species Schistocerca americana. Next base: position 471,039,061 of record NC_060125.1, read on the forward strand.
GTATAAATATTTATTTCACTACCATAATTTTGGCCTTAAGGCCATTATCAACTAATAATTTCGTTTCAGAACACGTCAAACTTTAAAATCTACCTGCATGTACCCATGTCAACGTCCAAACTGTGTCTTTTCATTGTAAGAATACAGCAAGACTAAACGTGCGCGAAGCTCCGTACATAATCAAATGATGTAAAGTGCATGAACTGTTGTTATCTATATTAACATCCTTAACAGAAATCACAATAAACCAAGTGTTCTTACATGTGTACTACAGTTTGAATACTGCACATCGGTATGAAGTCCTTACCAGATTTTTATGACAGGAAATAGAGAAGATCCAAACAAGAACTTCACTTTTTGTCCCAGGTCCGTTCAATAACCGTGATAGCGTCAGAGAAATGTCATCAAAATTCAATGGGTGACGCCAAAGAGAGTTGTGCGTCACCATGTGGTTTACATTTAAAATTCTCCAGCATATTGCTTCCTACGACGTATATCTCATGAAATGACCCTTAGAGTAAAATGAGGTATAGTCGAGCTCACAAGAAGGCGTACCAACGAGTGTTCTTTTCGCACACAATTCGCAACTCGATCTGGTAAGGGGGGAAATGATAGTGGTACACAAAGTAACCTCTTCCACCTCACACCATTAGGTAACTTCAGAGTAGTAGAGAGATCTGTTGAAATGACAACTTTTCAGAGCATTCACACAAGGTTGGCGCCGGTGGCGACACCTACTACGTGCTGACATGAGGGAAGTTTCCAACCGATTTCTCGTACACAAACAGCAATTGACCGGCGTTGCCTGGTGAAACGTTGTTGTGATGCCTCGTGGAAGGAAGAGAAATGCGTACCATCATGTTTCCGACTTTGATAAAGGTCTTTGAGTTTTCAGACATATATTGCCAGAAAATACGATCCAGTCGCATCAATGTGACCACCACCTTTGTTAGACGTCAACGTGCAACAACCACTCTCAGGCAGTAGGTGTCTGATCTCGCAGTGGAGGGTATATACACTACTGGCCATTAATATTGCTACACCACGAAGATGACGTGCTACAGACGCGAAATTTAACCGACAGGAATAAGATGGTGTGATATGCAAATGATTAGCTTTTCAGAGCATTCACACAAGGTTGGCGCCGGTGGCGACACCTACTACGTGCTGACATGAGGAAAGTTTCCAACCGATTTCTCGTACACAAACAGCAATTGACCGGCGTTGCCTGGTGAAACGTTGTTGTGATGCCTCGTGTAAGGAAGAGAAATGCGTACCATCATGTTTCCGACTTTGATAAAGGTCTGATTGTAACCTATCGCGATTGCCGTTTATCGTATCGCGACATTGCTGCTCGCGTTGGTCGAGATCCAATGACTGTTAACAGAATGTGGAATCGGTGGGTTCAGGAGAGTAATACGGAACGCCGTGCTGGATCCCAACGGCCTCGTATCACTAGCAGTCGAGATGACAGGCATCTTATCCGCATGGCTGTAACGGATCGTGCAGCCACGTCTCGACCACTGAGTCAACAAACGGGGACGTTTGCAGGACAACAACCATCTGCACGAACAGTTCGACGACGTTTGCAACAGCATGGACTATCAGCTCAGAGACCATAGCTGCGGTTACCCTTGACGCTGCATCACATAAGGAGCGTCTCAGATGGTGTACTCAACGACCAACCTGGGTGCACAAATGGCGAAACGCCACTTTTTCTGATGAATCCAGGTTCCGTGATGGTCGCATCCGTGTTTGGCGACATCGCGGTGAACGTACATTGGAAGCGTGTATTCGTCATCGCCATATTGGCGTATCACTCGGCGTGGTGGTATGGGGTGCCATTGGTTAGACGTCTCGGTCACCTCTTGTTCGAATTGACGGCACTTTGAACAGTGAACGTTACATTTCAGATGTGTTACGACCTGTGGCTCTACCCTTCATTCGATCCCTGCGAAACCCTACATTTCAGCAGGCTAATAGACGACCGCGTGTTGCAGGTCCTGTACGGGCCTTTCTGGATACAGAAAATGTTCGACTGCTACCCTGGCCAGCACATTCTCCAGATCTCTCACCAACTGAAAACGTCTGGTCAATGGTGGCCGAGCAACTGGCTCGTCACAATACGCCAGTCACTACTCTTGATGGACGGTGGTATCGTGTTGAAGCTGCATGGGCAGCTGTATCTATTTACGCCATCCAAGCTGTTTGACTCAATGCCCAGGCGTATCAAGGCCGTTATTACGGCCAGAGATGGTTGTTCTGGGTACTGATTTCTCAGGATCTGTACACCCAAATTGCGTGAAAAAGTAATCACATGTCAGTTCTAGTATAATATATTTGTCCAATGAATACGCATTTATCATCTACATTTCTTCTTGGTGTAGCGATTTTAATGGCCAGTAGTGTATAAAACACGGAAGGAGGACGCGGAAAACAGTGCAGTCGTTGTCGTAACGCAGACACGGATCGATTTATCTGACGTTCAAATGGGCATGATCAATGGCTTTCGGGTCAAGGATGGAAGATTTTCCGAAACAGCTAAGTTTGTAAACTGTTCGTGTGACGCCATGGTTGCCGCGGAGATGCGTTCGGGCGAATAGACGTGCAATTGTTGAGCAACTGACTGCCCAGTTTATCCAAGGGGCTACCAACAATGTCTCATCAATGGCCGTTCATCGAACGTTGCTGCGTATGGGATTCTGCAGCAAGCTCCTGGTTGACGCGCCCATGCTGACTGCTATCCATTGGCGACGAAATCTGGAATTTGCCCGACAGTACGGCATCTCGATGTCCCCTGAGTGGCGACAGGTGACCTTTCCAGATGGCGGACAGCGGTTGGCGTTTACGGCATGGAACGTCAGAAAATAAAAACCATGCAACCAGGAGGAAGCGTTATGGTCATGCGAATGTTTTCGCGGCATTCTCTGGGTGATCTCATCATTCTGGAAGCACAGTGGATCAACACAAATATGCATCTATCCTTAGGGGACCATGTCCACCCCTACGTCCAGCTGATATTTCCTCGGCACGATGGCATCTGCCAGCAGGATAATACAACGTATCACACAGATAGCAGTATACGTGCGTTGTTCGAAGAGCGGCAGTATGAGTTTAGCGTACTCCCCTCTCCACCAGACCCCCCCAGATTTAAACCCAATAGCCGGCCAGGGTGGCCGAGTGGTTCTAGGCGCTACAGTCTGGAACCGTGCGACCGCTCCGGTCACAGGTTCGAATCCTGCCTCGGGCATGGACGTGTGTGATGTCCTTAGGTCAGTTAGGTTTAAGTAGTTCTAAGGTCTAGGGGACTGGTGACCTTAGAAGTTAAGTCCCATAGTGCTCAGAGCCATTGGAACCATTAGCCATTTAAACCCAATACAGAATCTGTGGGACCACCTCGATCGGCCTGTTCGCACCATGGATTCTCAGCCGAGAAACCTAGAGCAGTTGCCCTGCGGCCCTGGAATCGAAATGGCTCCACATCCCTGTCGGTACCTTCCAGTACCTCAATGAATCTCTTCCGGTAGGTCTCGCAGCGGTCCACGTTGCGAAAGATGCTTACTCAGCCTTTGACAGGCGGTCAGATTAATGTGATATACAGTTGTCAGCGTTGCCGAATGCTAAGATGGATGTCTTGGATGCGACTCATTACGCCTACCTCAGATTTTTCTGTGATGGAAATATATGGGACGGAGTCCACCCACCGTCGTGACGTCCATTGAAAACGTGTTTGAATAAATAAACAAGAAATAGACACGCAAGCTGCTGAAGTAGCACCAAGTCAAAAGTCTTGCAGGATACAAGGAGCCACACGACAGTAATTTAGCTGAATTTCTCTGCTACTTGAACATCTTCAGTCGAGTACCAACTGGACGCTTCCAAGATTAGACGACTATCCCAACCTCAGTCCAGCAGAATAGGAGCTCTTCTAAAGACTTCAACGCCGACGTGTCGTCAAACAAACCAAAATCATAGCGTACCTCGTAGAAATGCCGACCAAAGCGTTCGATTTGATTGGATTTCAGTTCAGACTGATGGAAAACAGTGGCGGCGGCTGCGTTGGCCGCGACTGATGAGAATCTGGCACAGCGAACACCAACACACAAACAGCGCGCCTCTGCCTTTGTGGAGCTGCCGCTCTCCTCCGCAGCAAATAAACACGGCGGGCCAAGTCTGCAGGAGCCCGGCGACAGAACAGCGCTGCAGAGCAGTATTTTTACCTCTAATGGGCCACAACATGCTCGAATGGACCGAACAAGAGCGTACCCTGCGAAAAGCATGGGATGACAGCTGCTTCCCCAACCCACCCACACATGTATGCACTGAGTTTCTTTAAGTATCAGTGATATACCTTGATTGGATATTTTCAATATACACATAGTATGAGATTTTCGGGGCAATCAGACACCCCCTGGTTTCAAGATGTTTGAGACACGCTAAATACCCTCAGACTTCAAGATTAGTAGCCGGCCGCGGTGGTCTCGCGGTTCTAGGCGCGCAGTCCGGAACCGCGCGACTGCTACGGTCGCAGGTTCGAATCCTGCCTCGGGCATGGATGTGTGTGATGTCCTTAGGTTAGTTAGGTTTAAGTAGTTCTAAGTTCTAGGGGACTGATAACCACAGCTGTTAAGTCCCATAGTGTTCAGAGCCATTTGAACGATTTTTTTTTTTCAAGATTAGTGTAATAATTTATTTTCCATACTAGACAGTTGATGACAGGTGTGGATACTACGGAACCATCAGTTCAATGAACTGGTTTCAACACTTATGTACAGAAGAATGGAAAAACTAGAAGAAACCGCCATTAACATCAATTTGGGTTCTGGAGAAATGTAGGAACAGTCTAGGCAACACCGACCCTAAGACTGATCGCACAAAATAGGTAAAGAAAGGCAGATCTACGTTCACAGTATTTGCATATTTAGGAAAAGCTTTTGACAGTGTTAACCGGGTTAACCGGAATACACACTTTGAAATTCTGTTTAGTACTTGTACAAAAAGTAGACTGCAATTATAAGAACCATAGGACATGAAAGTGAAGCAGTAGTTCAGTGCTGAGTCAGGCAACCCTGAGGCCATCTAATGTGTACATAGAACAAGGTGTAAGGGAAACCAAGGAGAAACATGACAAGAGAATTAAAGTTCCGGAAGGGAAACAAAAATTTCGAAGCTTGCCGATGACATTGGAATTCTATCAGAGACGGCAAATGACTCGGAAGATCAGTTGAACGCAGTCGATAATGTCTTTGAAAGTGGTTATTAGGTACACGCCAACAAAATTGAAACAATAGTAATGGAATTTAGTCGAATTAAATCAGGTCATGCTGAGGGTACTACACTCCTGGAAATTGAAATAAAAACACCGTGAATTCATTGTCCCAGGAAGGGGAAACTTTATTGACACATTCCTGGGGTCAGATACATCACATGATCACACTGACAGAACCACAGGCACATAGACACAGGCAACAGAGCATGCACAATGTCGGCACTAGTACAGTGTATATCCACCTTTCGCAGCAATGCAGGCTGCTATTCTCCCATGGAGACGATCGTAGAGATGCTGGATGTAGTCCTGTGGAACGACTTGCCATGCCATTTCCACCTGGCGCCTCAGTTGGACCAGCGTTCGTGCTGGACGTGCAGACCGCGTGAGACGACGCTTCATCGAGTCCCAAACATGCTCAATGGGCGACAGATCCGGAGATCTTGCTGGCCAGGGTAGTTGACATACACCTTCTAGAGCACGTTGGGTGGCACGGGATACATGCGGACGTGCATTGTCCTGTTGGAACAGCAAGTTCCCTTGCCGGTCTAGGAATGGTAGAACGATGGGTTCGATGACGGTTTGGATGTACCGTGCACTATTCAGTGTCCCCTCGACGATCACCAGTGGTGTACGGCCAGTGTAGGAGATCGCTCCCCACACCATGATGCCGGGTGTTGGCCCTGTGTGCCTCGGTCGTATGCAGTCCTGATTGTGGCGCTCACCTGCACGGCGCCAAACACGCATACGGCCATCATTGGCACCAAGGCAGAAGCGACTCTCATCGCTGAAGACGACACGTCTCCATTCGTCCCTCCATGCACGCCTGTCGCGACACCACTGGAGGCGGGCTGCACGATGTTGGGACGTGAGCGGAAGACGGCCTAACGGTGTGCGGGACCATAGCCCAGCTTCATGGAGACGGTTGCGAATGGTCCTCGCCGATACCCCAGGAGCAACAGTGTCCCTAATTTGCTGGGAAGTGGCGGTGCGGTCCCCTACGGCACTGCGTAGGATCCTACGGTCTTGGCGTGCATCCGTGCGTCGCTGCGGTCCGGTCCCAGGTCGACGGGCACGTGCACCTTCCGCCGACCACTGGCGACAACATCGATGTACTGTGGAGACCTCACGCCCCACGTGTTGAGCAATTCGGCGGTACGTCCACCCGGCCTCCCGCATGCCCACTATACGCCCTCGCTCAAAGTCCGTCAACTGCACATACGGTTCACGTCCACGCTGTCGCGGCATGCTACCAGTGTTAAAGACTGCGATGGAGCTCCGTATGCCACGGCAAACTGGCTGACACTGACGGCGGCGGTGCACAAATGCTGCGCAGCTAGCGCCATTCGACGGCCAACACCGCGGTTCCTGGTGTGTCCGCTGTGCCGTGCGTGTGATCATTGCTTGTACAGCCCTCTCGCAGTGTCCGGAGCAAGTATGGTGGGTCTGACACACCGGTGTCAATGTGTTCTTTTTTCCATTTCCAGGAGTGTAGATTATGAAATCTGACCCTACAATTAATACGTGAGTTTTGTTTGGTGCGTGAAGAAGTTGGGCAAGGGAATACCTGGAGTGCAATCCATATCAATGGCGTCGGTTCTCTAGGCCGAAGAGTGTAACATTTGTCTGAAGCCTGCAGATTGTAAAAGAGTGTGGAGGTGGCACCATCAACGGCACTTCAATGCATGTTTCAGGCATGCAGTGACACAGGTTCAGCACGGAGATGTGTCGGTCACATTTTGGGCCGGTATCATGATGTAGCGATGTTGAAAGCTTTTCTCTCGCTATAGAGGGTAATTTGAGGCCAGTTTAAAACTGAGACGAGATCCTCCAACCCATTCTCCATCCCTACAATCAATATTTCGTTGATGGACTCGTCTTTTTGAGAAAATAATGCATGGACACACCTTGTCCACCTCGTGAACATGTTTCTTCAAAAAATGTTCAAATGTGTGTGAAATCTTATGGGACTTAACTGCTAAGGTCATCAGTCCCTAATCTTACACACTACTTAACCTAAATTATCCTAAGGACAAACATACACACCCATGCCCGAGGGAGGGCTCGAACCTCCGCCGGGACTAGCCTCACAGTCCATGACTGCAGCGCCTCAAACATATTTCTTCAGGAGACAGGAATCAACATTATATACGCCCTGGGAGACCCGTCATCTGCTTATGGCTACATACAGGCCCGATCAATATATTTTTACTTCTACTTTAGATACGGCCCGGGAGACCTGTCATCTGCTTATGGCTACATACAGACCCGATCAATGTATTTTTACTTCCCCATAAATTATTTATTAGTTATGGCCTTTGTATTGCCTTCAGTGCCGCGATTTTACACCATCTACTCTTTCATCGTCCATTTACACTTTTGCGGACGTCAGTGGCTCCAGTTATACTACCTCTTGACTAAGGGACTGATGACCTCGCAGTTTAGTGCCTTAACCCCAAACCAGCCAACTAACCAAGCAATCAGGCAATTGAAATGGCCTGCTGTATCTGCTCACTGAACGAGATTGGATCTGCATGGGACCAGTTGGAAATGGAACAGGCTTTAGCAGCAATATGTTACCCGCCTTGCGGACAGCTTGCCAAGGAACATCCAAGGATGTTACTATGCAAAGGGTGAACCAAATCGGTATTTATTGCTGCATAGCTGTAGATTCTGTTTCCATAAATGTGCAAAGATGTTGAATTTCGAACAGACTGCCTTTTTTATTTTTTTGGCTATTGCTTTGTTTTTATTTCACAGGAAAGAATTTTTTTGTTTAGTTTGATAAGTCTTGTTTTTTTAATTTCTGTTCTCCGCATAAATCTAAGCCCACACTTAGCATTCTTTGTGAGTGGTTTATACAGAGTTTAGGGAAATAAGTGCAGATATTGTGATCGTTGGTCACTTAATATGTACCCACTTCACTGTGTTGGTGCTTCTTCTGATTCTAACCGTCTTCCCGCAAACACCCCATATAATTTAATAACTGATGTTCCCTGCACAGTCCTAATTGCATAACTGAGTGGATTATGCCTCTCAGAATAGACTAACCCTTTGTCGTCCACACTTTATGACTTGACCTGCTGCCCAAGGGCAATAACCATTAATGGCTTGCTATTGCGACATGTACTCGGATGTACTAACTAACCTAAAAACATGCTATTCTTAATAGCTATAGTTATCAGACTGCAAATAAAGTAAATAATGATGTAATGTTATTGAGTACAGTGTCGTCCGTCACCAATAAAAATATCTGCACTTGGACGCATAACACCCTCTATGTAAGTGAACACTGAACTGATAAACAACCATTAACAGTTCTTTGTTCGTGTTTGCGTGTTTCAGAGTGAGTAAATATGGCTGGCTGGATTCCCGGACTAGGAGAGAACAGACCACAACCCAGGAAGCTCGACATGTCTTTCTTCGGTTACGTTCCAGACGACGGCTCCGTCGACATTTTCACCAAAACAGGGCAGAAGTCGCCATCGAGACCCGAACAGGTAACCATCGCCACTTCCACACACACGAAAAGGCGCATGTTTATAAATACAGTAGTTCAGTTTCTGGTTACAGTAATGTTGGTATGTCGTTAGCACAGTGTCCATGAAAAGTTCTCACGAACTCATAAGGCTGAAAGCGTTATTTAAAAAAATTCTGGCAAATAGTATGTAGTAAATTAATGGACTGTGTAGTAAATTAATGAGCTAAAGCCAAAATACCGGTTCAACGCCGTCGAAAAATCTGTTCCAACGTCTGATGTGTGCGTGTCAGAAAGTATATATGGTCTTACAGTCTCCTTCAGATCACTTTGCATCCACTGACACTGCGAAGAAGTGCTGCAATTACCAATTCATCACTCGGTCCGTCTGCGCGTCGTGTAACCGGAATCTACCCATGACCATCTCCCCAACCTTATAAGTCACTATTGTGTAAAATTCAGTCTAAATTTCACTTTTAATACTGTCATTTTTTAAGCACCCTGCAAGGAGCACATACTTCCTATTTCCTCGAAGGTGATATGTGATTCACTCCTCCTAAATTTTTTGAATGTGAAGAATCAACAAACGCCATCCTAATTAGCAATCTTCGTTAAATTGTAGATCCACTCATGGCCAGCTGAATGGATAACGGTAAATTAGATCTGTGGCACAGACACAAACATCAAACATAAAACAAATCATCTAGCTGGTGACTGCTTTACGTGTGCTTTAGAAATTGTTCCAAAATTCATTGCTATCTGATTGTACAATTAGTGGGGTCCCTCCGTTATTTCGCAGTTTTTTGCTCTTGAAAGGAAAGTTAGTAAATTCCTAGTCCAGTCCAGTTGCTCCGTATCGATACTGTATCATTTATATCAAGACATCTGAAATGAATTGATTCACCGCTGTAGTGTCAGCTCTTTAAATTTTGTTAGATTATATTAATTATTCATTCCATAGAGCCACAAAAGAGGGGATCCTTCTGAGTGTGAAACATGTCAGCTAAACACATTACAAAAATGTAATTCGAAAAATTTGAGTTTCATTAATTTTAATGATCCTCAGTCAATAAACAGTAAAATTATGTACATGAATTAAAATTAAACTTCTAATATTTACAGGTTTAATACTTACATCTGCTTTCATTAAATCCATCATTCACACAGTAGCTAGTTACTAGACTATTACAACCAAATATCGTCAAAAATCAAAGTAAGTTATTCATCTCAATGATCCTCAGTTAAGAAGAGTCAAATTATGTACAAGATTTAAAATTAAACTTCCATTATTTACAGACTTAAGACTTACATCTGCTTTCCATACAACCATTCACACAGTAGGTAGTTACTTGGCTGTTACAACCAAGTATTGTAAAAAATTAAAGTATAATAAAGTTTCATTAAAATGGTCTACCGCACTTGTTGAAAAATTCCTGGATGGAATAGAAGGAGTTAACCACCAAAAATTCTTTTAAATTATGTTTAAATTGTGCCTTGTCTGAAACTAAACTATTAATGGTCGCTGGTAACTTATTGAAAATATGTGTTGCTGAATACTGGACTCCCTTCTGGGCAAGAGTAAGTGATTTTAAATCTTTATGCATATTGTTCTTATTCGTAGTATTGATACTGTGTACTAAGTAGTTAGTTGGAAAAAGAGATGTACTATTTACAACAAACTTCATTAAGGAATAAATATACTGAGAAGCTGTGGTTAGTATGCCCAATTCTTTGTATTGGCTTAGACATGATGTTATGGATTTACACTACACATTACTCTTATTATACGCTTCTGTACTCTAAAAAAATTTTCTCGGTTTGTGGTTACCACAAAATATGATACCATGTGACATAATGGAGTGAAAATAAACAAAATGTGCAATTTTTTTGTATTTTTATCTCCTATGTCGACAGGAAGTGCAAAATGGCTAAGCAGGGATGGCTAGAGGACAAATGTAAGGATGTAGAGGCTTATCTCACTAGCGGTAAGATAGATACTGCCTACAGGAAAATTAAAGAGACCTTTGGAGATAAGAGAACCACTTGTATGAACATCAAGAGTTCAGATGGAAACCCAGTTCTAAGCAAAGAAGGGAACGCAGAAAGGTGGAAGGAGTATATAGAGCGTCTATACAAGGGCGATGTACTTGAGGACAATATTATGGAAATGAAAGAGGATGTAGATGAAGATGAAACGGGAGATACGATACTGCGTGAAGAGTTTGACAGAGCACTGAAAGACCTGAGTCGAAACAAGGCCCCGGGAGTAGACAACATTCCATTAGAACTACTGACAACCTTGGGAGAGCCAGTCCTGACAAAACGCTACCATCTGGTGAGCAAGATGTATGAAACAGGCGAAATACCCTCAGACTTCAAGAAGAATATAATAATACCAATCCCAAAGAAAGCAGGTGTTGACAGATGTGAAAATTGCCGAACAATCAGTTTAATAAGCCACAGCTGCAAAATACTAACACGAATTCTTTACAGACGAATGGAAAAACTAATAGAAGCCGACCTCGGGGAAGATCAGTTTCGATTCCGTAGAAATACTGGAACACGTGAGGCAATACTGACCTTACGACTTATCTTAGAAGAAAGATTAAGGAAAGGCAAACCTACGTTTCTAGCATTTGTAGACTTAGAGAAAGCTTTTGACAATGTTGATTGGAATACTCTCTTTCAAATTCTAAAGGTGGCAGGGGTAAAATACAGAGAGCGAAAGGCTATTTACAATTTGTACAGAAACCAGATGGCCGTTATAAGAGTCGAGGGACATGAAAGGGAAGCAGTGGTCGGGAAGGGAGTAAGACAGGGTTGTAGCCTGTCCCCGGTGTTATTCAATCTGTATATTGAGCAAGCAGTAAAGGAAACAAAAGAAAATTTCGGAGTAGGTATTAAAATCCATGGAGAAGAAATAAAAACTTTGAGGTTCACCGATGACATTGTAATTCTGTCAGAGACAGCAAAGGACTTAGAAGAGCAGTTGAACGGAATGGACAGTGTCTTGAAGGGAGGATATAAGATGAACATCAACAAAAGCAAAACGAGGCTAATGGAATGTAGTCGAATTAAGTCTGGTGATGTTGAGGGTATTAGATTAGGAAATGAGACACTTAAAATAGTAAAGGAGTTTTGCTATTTGGGGAGTAAAATAACTGATGATGGTCGAAGTAGAGAGGATATAAAATGTAGACTGGCAATGGCAAGGAAAGCGTTTCTGAAGAAGAGAAATTTGTTAACTTCGAGTATAGATTTAACTGTCAGGAAGTCATTTCTGAAAGTATTTGTATGGAGTGTAGCCATGTATGGAAGTGAAACATGGACGATAAATAGTTTGGACAAGAAGAGAATAGAAGCTTTCGAAATGTGGTGCTACAGAAGAATGCTGAAGATTAGATGGGTAGATCACATAACTAATGAGGAAGTATTGAATAGGATTGGGGAGAAGAGAAGCTTGTGGCACAACTTGACCAGTAGAAGGGATCGGTTGGTAGGACATGTTCTGAGGCATCAAGGGATCACCAATTTAGTATTGGAGGGCAGTGTGGAGGGTAAAAATCGTAGGGGGAGACCAAGAGATGAATACACTAAGCAGATTCAGAAGGATGTAGGTTGCAGTAGGTACTGGGAGATGAAGAAGCTTGCACAGGATAGAGTAGCATGGAGAGCTGCATCAAACCAGTCTCAGGACTGAAGACCACAACAACAACAACATGTCTGACATCAAACGCATTGCAAACACAGACTTGTTTAGGCACTTTAGCAGTTCGTTAGTATGTTGCTTCCAACTGAATTTATTATCAAGTTGTAATCCCAAGACTTTTACTCTCTGAACTTCTCCTATTTCCATGTCATCATATTTTATACACACACATTCTAACGCTGCATTTTAATCAGTTGAGGTAAGTCTTAGGACTGTTATTAACACTTGGTGATATCTGATAAATTCCTTTTACACTAGCCACGACATCGCCAACTAAACGCATCCAGACAGATTGATCTAGATGTGAATGCTACATATGAGTTTCAGTGCTCGCCGTTTAACAGTTTTATTCCATTATTGTTCACCGGCTGTTTGATACCGCCGATCTGCCACTTAGAAATTCATATGGAAAAGTACAGAACCATGTTTCTGCAGTGTCATACGAACATTTCAGCCAAGAGCGGTTTGCCTCTGGCTTGCATCTATAACCAATTCTTCAAACTTCACTTGTGTATATCTAGTGTCATACGGATAGAAAATGAAAGATTAATGTTTTGTAGCATGAATAAGATTACAGGCTATCATTCAATAAAGAAAAATTCGTCCATGAAACAGATGTGGTTGTCTAAAAGGAGAGATTCCAGATTAGATTTTAAACATGCTTTGATAACTGTTAGTCATTTTATGTTATTGGGTAAATGATCAAAAATTCTCGTTGACGCATACTGAACTCCTTTCAGAGCTAATGACAGCTTTAGTAATCGGTAGTAAAGGTCATTCTTCTATCATTGTTGTAGTACAGACATAGCCATTGTTCTCAAATTGTGACGGATTATTTATGACGAATTTAATTGACATATATCTCGTGAAGGTGCATTTCAAATGCCCAACTCATTGAAGAGGTACCTCCAAAATAACTGCGTGTAAACAACACATATTGGTTTTGCTGCTCGCTTCTATGCAATCAGTTATTTCTTTCAAAGAGATGAGTGACCGTAGAAAATTAGTCCATAAGGCATTATTGAGTGGAAATATGTAAAATATATTGATTCATTTGTTTCCAAAACAAATAATTGTATGAAGAGCAACAGTAGATTCATTTCATTGTTTGAGAATTCGGTCATATTTTTCTTCCACCTCTAATTTTCGTCAGTATGTATACCAAAGACTTTGGAGCATTCTATGCCGTTTAGTGACTCCTGCTCATGTGCCACAGCATTTGTTGGTACAACTATTTGTTGTACAGAACTGAATACAGAGTTTTATCTAAAAGTGCAGTGTACGTCCATTTTCAGAGAACCAAGAGGTGTGATAGAGGTCGTGGTGACCTCCTATGGGCGTTGATGGAACTGGGTTAGCAGGGTTCAAGAAGCCAGTAATTCACCACCCTGGGGGGGGGGGGGGGGGGGGGGGAGGGGGGGATAGCATGACAACATCATTCTTTACACATTCATTTATTGTTCATCAATTGCAACAGTTGTGATGACACTCGGAGGGGCCAATGTCTCCTGTACATAAACGATAGGCAGCTTGCGGAGAGATACAGCCATAAGGAAGCTGTCTGACGGCAAGCAGGGTCATAAGGCCGTGGGTTGATGACGGCAGCTGACCACGACAGTGGGAGGTGGCCCACAATGCAGACTAGACACTGTCCAACTGTACAAGACGGGACTCGCTGAGGCGCCAGGATCGTGCTGTGGCCTAAACGTGGATGAGATGGCTCACAGCGCCAGCGGTGTCTGCCCACACGAGCTGAGGCACGCATCGAGAAGTTTGCCCGCTCAAGCGAAGGTGGCTTAGCGACTGCACCGCTCTGGCCTGAAGCTGTAGGCCACCAGGTGCCCCACCTGTTGGAGAGCGCTTAGCAGCATTCGTCTGAGGGTGATCAGCAAGGCCGCAGCTGGCAGTGGCAGAATCCAGAGGAGGAGATTCGTTGATCCATGTAGACTCATAGATGTTAGTAGGTCCCACGTCGGAGCTGGTTGCTGGTGGACTGCAATACCTTTGGCTAGAAATGAGGAGTACTTACTATGGACATTCAGTAAGTAATGTAACAGTTTTTTGTGAAAGCAAGCTAGTTTTATCCAGGGTTCCAATAAATCATAGTATTTCCATTGCTTTTGACTACAAAGTCCGCCCCCGGTAGCTGAGTGGTCAGCGCGACAGAATGTCGATCCTAAGGGCCCAGGTTCGATTCCGGGCTGGGTCGGAGATATTCTCCGCTCAGGGACTGGGAGTTATGTTGTCCTCATCATCATCATTTCATCCCCATCGACGCGCAAGTCGCCGAAGTAGAGTCACATCGAAAGACTTGCACCCGGCGAACGGTCTACCCGACGGGAAGCCCTAGCCACCTGACATTTTTATTTGACTACAAAACCCTATTTTTCAGCTTAATCTCCATTCAATACGACTGCCTTTCGTCACCTTATTGGGAGGACTTGTATGCCTGCATGGTCGACGACGGAGACAACGTCATGTTGCATCAATAACCTCTCCATCATCACGTACTACTTCCCATGGAGTGCATCCTTCATTGCACCAAACAAATGGAAGGTACGAGATCCGGGCTGTAGGGTGGATGAGGAAGAACAGTCTAATGAAGTTTTGTGAACACCTCTCGGGTGCACAGGTTTGTGTGAGGCATTGGATTGTCATGGAGAAGGAGAAGTTCGTTTGCATTTTTGTGGCGACGAACGCGCTGAAGTCGGTTCTTCAACTTCCTAGGAGCAGCACAGTACATTTCAGAGTTGATCATTGCACGATGAGGGAGGACATCAAACGGAATAACCTGTTCAGAGTCCCAGAAGACCGTCTCCAGGACTTTACCGGCTGATGATGTGATATTGTAAGGTGGCTATAATTTCCCACCTACAAGCACCCATCCACATACTTTGCCATGATCTACAAACACAATTAGGTATCATTTGATAGGCTGCACATCGTATATATGAATACATAAAGAAGACTGACATTGTCACGTACGCCTTCTAAATTATTGTTAACGCTTATTGCATGAAATGTGACGGAGTGTCTTTATTATGAGAACGGTGTATGATTGCTTATACTAGCAGTGGTTGGAACGCCAGTGGAGATGAAACGGCAGGCGAAACTCAAACCCTGGATGGAAGGCCCACACAGGTATGTTGATCCTGCTTAAACACAGGAAGTAGCTAGACGGACGTCGTGACGCCTGAAAGCGAAGACACAATACAAGGGCGACCGTCCGCTATCGGCCGCTATTGTAGTAGGGCCGGAAGGATAACCGGATAATAGTGCCGAACTTTGCAAATCTTGGGCGGAGGTGAGAGGAACGAAGAAGCGGCACCTCGGGAACCACGCAGGCTGGGTTATTTCCAACGATTTTTGCTCAGATGCGTACCATTGTACGAGCATAGGTATTTCCTCGCAAACATTCCGCGCTGGACGACAAAAGACTGAAATATGGTTGGTAGGCGCTCGTAAGAATCTATAGAGAGGGAGAATGTTCCGTGGTTTCGGGAATTATGATTCGTTTCGGAATTACGATGGTGGGGAGCTGACCCTTGCTGGGAGGCCAGCGGTGGAGAGACGAGGTCTTCCGTTGTGAGCGCCCGTTTGTGACGGTCGCTCGATATAAGCTTTGTTGGTACAGACGGACTTGCTGTCTTTGCTCTCAGGGGAGTTTATAGCTAGAACAGTTAGCCTGTGTACTGTTGCAAACCTATACGATTCTGGACTTCACCTCTGGGTTGGAAGTCGTCGTTGAGTACGCAGCGTTCAGTAGTTGAGAGCACTTCCTCTGCCTATACTTACGTTGAGACGTTATCTGAACTCCGTCCTTGTGGCTCGTTTGTAGAACACAGAGAGGAGAAGACAGTATTAGAGTACGCCTTCTGCCGTCCTAGTGTTTGAAAGAGTTTATCTGTGGCTGGAGTTCTTCTCTCGTCGCAGACGAGTACGAGAACCATCACTTAGACGCACTGGACGCAGTACATACGGTGATATCGCAAATTGCTTCGGCTTGTTAGGCCTGTAAAAGCTCAACAGCTGTGATCACGTTAGTTTCTACTGTGGTTCCACACCACCGTAGATCATCTTTGATAGTAGTGTATTGTATTGTTTGGTACGTACATGATGTCAGTCGCGTTATTGATATTAGACCGCAAAGTCATAATAAGGGGCAGAGTTGGGCAATTGATTAGTAATTTTACTTTGTAAATGTAAACTATGCAATATAAAGGTTTTTGTAATCTACAATAAATATATAAGCAGTAATAACTTTATGATTTAGTAGTACTAGTTGCCTTCATCATTCATGTTTAGATTGTAATTTATAGAATAAAGAGATCCTAAGATCTGCTTCAGGGGGTAGTCAGACAAGGCCAAATCTTCATTTTAGCGTTTATTATTCTCTGCTGCGCATATTTATTCTACACCCGCCTGGAGTAGCATCTTTGAATATACTCCATGCGTTGTTGTTTTCTTTCCGGTTCGATGTGGAGAACCCATGTTTTATCGTCTCTGACGATGTTCGACAAAAATTTCGACGATCAGTCTCGTAACGTGCAAACAATTCCGCATAGATGGTCCTTCATTGCTGTTTGTGTTCTTATGTTAGGAACCCAGTGAGCATCCACCTTTGAGTATCCCAACTGGTGGATGAGCGTGTCAGCACTACCAGCAAAGACGCCCAGCTGAGCAGCAGGGGTTTGATTGTGATCCGTCGATCACCTGGAATGAGAGTGTCCGCACGTTCCAACACTGCAGGAGTCACAGCTGTGTGCGGCCGGCCAGCACACAGGAGGTCGGACAGGGCTGCACGACCTTGTTTCGGTGATGACACACGCCTCGCACAACAACTCACCGTGCTGTTGTTCACTACCAGGTCTCCACAGACACTCTGCAAGAGCCCATGAATATCTGTGATGCACTGGTTTTCCGCTGAAAGACACTCCATGACAGCTCTCTGCTTGGAACGCACCACCATTACAGGCATCATTTTGAAGGCTACGTATCGGCACTTCTGAATCAATGGGAGCTGAAGCGGGTGTATTCCACGATGTCCCACAGCAAATTCCGCATTTTTTCAACTGAGTTTGGCCGACAAAAAAGGTATTGCATTATTTATTGGGCGCCTCTCGTACATGTCCTTGGTCTATGCTTGATATGCTTAAGCACTTGCTCTTATCATTACGCTCCAACAGAACCATGGCTCAAACAAGAAGCAGAAAGGTCACCCACGCTGCAGTAATTCCGCCTTTTTGCTGCGTCAGTGCTGTAACACCTCTGGTCCCTAGGTTTGGCTATAGCGTGTGGTAACTCTCTAGAAACCTTGGAGACTGTACTTGTCATATCGGCAGGTCAGCTCCGATGTAACTTCACCTGGCTGACCCGCACTGACTCGCTTCCGTGGCTTCTTGCGTTAGCTGTCGGAGATGTCTCGATTTTACTCAGCCGTCCCTAGTGGATTATGTGGATTGTCCAAAAAGTAAGTTCCGATCGGTCGCGAGATGGAAACCACAGTGAAAAGCAGAAGCGTTTTATTTGCAGCAGTTGGGTACACCTTCCACCTACTTCTCTACATAGTCGCCGCTCCAACTTCGAGTGTTGTAGCTTTCCGATATCCTCGCCATAGACAGCAGCCGCCTGTGCTTTCGGCCAGTTATCTGCAGCTCGTTGTCTGTGGAAAAATTTTGTCTTCATAGCCAGCGGTTCTTGTGGGCAGAGATGAGACTCAGGGAGAGCCAATTACGGACTGTATTGCGGGTGATCAAACACTTCTCATCGGAAACGCTGCAGGAGCGTCTTGATTGCCCCTGCAGTGTGCGGCCGAGAATTGGCATGAAGAAGGAACTGCTCAGCTGTTATGTGGGCAGCATGACACAGGTGAAATCTCTAACCAGGCCCTCATACTTGGCGGGAGACGCTATTCCCTACGCATCTTTACCTGCTGACTGTTCACTCAGAACTGAAAAGAGCGACGCGACACGATCGGCGGGCAAACTAGAGACACTGCCCAACACATCTGTGCAAAGATTTACCCGATGTTCCCAGTAGTTTCCATTTCGCGACCGATCGGAACTTACTTTCTGGACAATCCTCGTATTTGTGGAGGAACACACCTCCCTGTTTCAGGAGACCTAGAACACAGGAGCCAACTCACGTCAATTATGCAACGCCTCGAAACATATTCTACAAGTTGACAATCATAAACCAGAATGTTCACTGGCTGTTTCTTAATTTTAAAAGATACTTTCAGTAATTAGCCTACTGCACTTTTTTTGCCTCTTCGTAGTAGCCTGATTCCATTGCATCATCACTTACAACCTAGTACAATTACATCACCAAATTCTCTTTCCTTGTCAAATTCCTCAACAATCTTCAACAATAAATAATGCCCCTTAGTTCTGTCTTATTCTTGGCGATTCTTATTGTTTATAAGGCAACTTCTTTTCTAATTCTTACTCAACTAACATCCCTTGCTACGGGTGACCAAATGGACTCCTAGCTTGCGCACTGGGAGTTCCCTGGCGTATGCAGATTTCTGCCTGAGGAAGATGCAAGTTACACAAAGCAAAACCAGTACAACAACAGTACCAGAAATCGAGATACTTATGGTCACGATGTTATAGCGCTGGTTACCGTAATAATGCCGTACAAGCTAGCACATTTACTCGGTGGTAATTCTGCCTTTCTGTGAAGCTATACGCTTATCCAAGCTATAATCTCATCCAGTGGTTTTAGAGCTCAGTTTAAATGTCAGGTTTTGGGTTGTCAACACGTCTAATGATTTCCCTGGTCAATACAGCGAAGGTTTTGCCAGGTTTGTTATGTATGTTCTTGAGATGGTAGCTGGGAATAGGAAAGTCATCCCCACTACATCACAGGTCGTACCATAATCCACTGTACTGTAATTCAATCTCGTTATTCCCTTGAGCGTCCTTGTTCGTTCACTATCACTATCTATGGAGCAAATACCGAGTAAACCCAATACGTACCCACACTCAAAGTACGGGTGTGGTGTCAGAGCATCCCTCTGGCATCCTACCACTTCCGCTTTACCGCACTTCACACGCCCGCTGCCAGTCTGATCCATCCTGGTTGAGCATATCGCAGTCCTCTCTCTTTAGCACAACCGGAGTTCATCCGTTGACGTCACTGCATAGTTGGCCCTTCCTTTGAGATGAGATTTCATTTGTAAAAATTTGTCCATTGTTTCCCATTTCACCAGGAAGGAGTGCATCGTGAAACACTGGTACTGTGCATCCACACATTCCACTGGGAACCGAACCAACGCATGAAGCCTTTCTCTATCGCTATTAATTTCGAATATTACCATATGATAAAAGAGGGACAAACTTTGTTCCACAGGTTCTATCTACTATATGCTGCTGTTCTGCCGTTAATTCTTGCTGCGCTTCCGCAGGCCAGCCAGCAAATGTCAGGGAGGTAGCAACGTAGGATCTAATTGCCCGTGTGCAACATGATGTACCGCCTGCTGCGATGGTGTTACCTCCACACTTGCATCACAAAGGCTGTCAGCCGTGGATAGCAGCAACCTTGCTACGGCCACTCTCCCATCCAGTAAGTTCAGTTGAGCCTGCACCACATCCAAATCCCGATTACCCATCCCATCGTCTTCGTGTATCCTGTTAACTCCTCAGTTAACATTCATATCATCCTAGTGTTTTTGAATACATGCTGCCCCAGATTTGTCAACTGCGTTGTATGGCACTCCACAGTTGCCTTGTTGCTACTCAGTACTCCCAAAAGTGTCATTTCATTCCCGGGTAGCAACACGCGTGATCTAGGGGTGCCGGCACGATAGCTCAGCGTGCTCGATCAGAGGATTAGCTGTCCTCTGTAATACAAAACTGAGTGAACGGGTGTACGATGAACTTGAACGGACGTCATAGGATGTCCGCCCCGAACAAATGCAACGCACAGTAATGAACAAAATGAGATTAAAAACAGGGTAGCGTCTTTGATTAGTAATCAAAACGTCCTCGGTCCCGGGTTCGAAACCCACCCCTCTTAAATTTTGATTAATACTCAGCATTGGCGGCTGATGACTTCCGGCGAAAGAAGTCACCCTGATTCTGCCAACGACCTTGTCAAAGAGGGCGGAGGAGCGGACAGAGCATCAGGGCACACAGTCTTGTCGTTGTGGTCGGAAACTGGCCCTAAAGGCAGAAGTATCAGCAATGATTAACGGTATGAGGATGCAGAAGGCAATGGAAACCACTGCATTAAAGACACATAACGTGTATCCACAAGTCATGTGGCCTGTAACTGAAAAAGTGTCATGATGATCTCTCCACTGGCAGAAGATTCTGGAACAGTCCCCCATTAGGATTTCCGAGAAGGAGCTGCCAATAGGGAGATGATTATGAGAAAAAGATTGAATAACCAAAGAAAGAGTACGTATTTCAAGTCGGGGTGGGGAATGACAGAAGCTTGAACGTGGTAGGGAAGCTAGAAAATCTGAAAATGGAAATGCGAAGGATCAATCTAGTTATAGTAGGGAGTCACTGAAGTGAAATTGAAAGAAGACCAGCATTTCTAGTCAGATGAGTGTAGGGTAATATCAACAGCAGCAGAAAGTGGTATAACAGGAGTAAGATTCATTATGAATAGAAAGATAGGGCTAAGAGAATGTTGCAGTGAACAGTTCAGTGACAGGTTTGTTCTTATCCGAATAAACAGCAAACCAATACCGACAACGATAGTTCAGGTATACATGCCGACGTCGCAAGCTGAAGATGAAGAGATAAAAAAGAATATAAGGATACTACAAGGGTAATGCAGTACATAAAGGGACATAAAAATCTAATAGTGTTAGAGGATTAGAATGCAGTTGCAGTGGAAGGAGTAGAAGAAAAGTTACAAGAGAATATGGGCTTGGCACTAGGAATAAGATAGGAGAAAGACTAATTGATTTCTGTATCATATTTCAGCTATTAATAGTGAATCCTCTGTTCAAGAATCACAAGAGGTGGAGGTATAGTTCGAAAAGACCGAGCGATACGGGAAGATTTCAGTTAGATTACATCATGGTCAGACAGAGATTCCAAAATCAGATACTGGGTTGTAAGGCGTCACCAGGAACAGATATCGACTCAGATCACAATGTAGTAGTGATGAAGAGTAAGCTGAAGTTCAAGAGATTAGTCAGGAAGAATCAAGACGCAAAGGAATGGGATACAGAAGTACTAAGAGATGATGAGTTAAGCTTGAAGTTCTCTAAGGCTATAGATGCAGCAATAAGGAATAGCTCAGTAGGCAGTACAGCTGAAGAAGAATGGACATCTCTAAAAAGGGCAATCACAGAAGCTGGAAAGACAAACATAAGTACATAGAAGGTAACTGCGAAGAAATTATGGATAACAGAAGAAATACGTCAACTAAT
Source organism: Schistocerca americana (assembly GCF_021461395.2). Taxonomy (NCBI): domain Eukaryota; kingdom Metazoa; phylum Arthropoda; class Insecta; order Orthoptera; family Acrididae; genus Schistocerca; species Schistocerca americana. The sequence continues at coordinate 471,060,905 of NC_060125.1, forward strand.
CGATGAAAGAAGAAAGTACAAAAATGTTCAGGGAAATCCAGGAATACAGAAATACAAGTTGCTGAGGAATGAAATAAATAGGAAGTGCAGAGAGGTTAAGACGAAATGGCTGCATGAAAAATGTGAAGAAATCGAAAAAGAAATAATCGTCGGAAGGACTGACACGGCATATAGGAAAGTCAAAACAACCTTCGCTGAAACTAAAGGCAAGGATGGTAACATTAACAGTAAAATGGGAATTCCACTGTTAAATGCAGATGGGAGAGCGGATAGGTGAAAGACGACATTGAAGACCTCTTTGAGGGGGAGATCTTGTCTGATGATGTGTTAGAAGAAGAAACTGGAGTCTATATAGAAGAGATAGATGATCCACTATTAGAATCAGAATTTAAAAGAGCTCTGGAAGACTTAAAATCAAATTAGGGAAAATGGGTAGATACCATATGAGAAAGTGACAACAAAGCGACTATTCACGTTAGCATGAAGAATGTATGAGTCTGGCGATATAACATCAGACTTTCGGAAAAACATCATCCGCACAATTCCGAAGATTGCAAGCGCCGACAAGTGGGAGAATTATCGCGCAATCAGTTTAACAGCTCATGCATCCAAGTTGCGACAAGACTAATAAACAGCAGAATGGAAAAGAAAATTGAGGACGTATTAAATGAAGATCAGTTTGGCTCTAGAAATGGTAAAGTCAGCAGAGACAGTTCTGACTTGGCGCTTGATAATGGAAGCAAGACTGAAGAAAAATCAAGACACGTTCATAAGATTTGTAAACCTGGGAAAAGCATTCGACAATGTAAATGGAACAAGATGTTCGAAATTCTAAGAAACTTAGGAGTAAGCTATAGGGAAAGACGGGTAATATACACTATGCACAAGGGGGAACAATAAGTGTCGGAAACCAAGAACGAAATGCGTGGATGAAAAAGGGTGTAATACAGGGATTATAGCCTTTCGCCCCTACTATTCAATCGGTACAGCGAGGAAGCAATATGGAAGTTAAATAAAGTTTCAAGAGTGAGATTAAAAATCAAAGTGAAAGAATATCAGTGATAAGATTCGCTGATAGCACTGCTATCCTTAGTGAACGTAAATAGGAATTACAGGATATGTTGAATGATGTGAACTTTCTAATGAGTACATAATATGGATTGAGATTAAAACGAAGAAAGATGATAGAACTGAGAAGTAGCAGAAAAGAGAACAGCGAGAAACTTAACATCGGAATTGGGAAGGAGATGAAGGTAAGGAATTCTGTCACCTATGTATCAAATTAACCCACGGTGGACAGAGTAAGGAGGACATAAAAAGTAGACTAGCACCAGCAAAAAGGGCTTCCTGGCCAAGAGACGTCAACTAGTATCCGACATAGGCCTTGATTTGACGAAGAAATTTCTGAGAATGTGCGTTTGGAGCACAGCATTATGTGGTAGTAAGACTGGAATGTGGGAAAACCAAAACAGCAGAGAATCGAAGTATTTGAGATGTGGTGCTACAGACGAATGTTGAAAATTAGGTGGACTGATAAGGTAAGAAGTGAGGAGGTTCTGTGCAGAATCAGAGAGGAAAGGAATATGTGGAAAACACTTACAAGGAGAAGGGACAGGATGATAGGCGGGCTACATCAAACCAGTCAGAAGACTGATAACTCAAAAACAAAAACAAAAATCCTGGATGTTGCCACTATATGCTTTACCAAACACCATCTTCAGTAACTTTCCACCTGCATCCAACCATGTTCTCTTTTGTGGCAACAACGTACGTGGTGCTAATTCCATCACTTGGCGCACCTGTTCCCACTGACATTATTCCTGTATTTCCCCTCGTATTTCTTTCCTGTCAAATTCGAGATGCAGTCCGGCGAACGTGTATCCTGTTTTCGTATCTCATTTCTTACTTCCCATGTATTGAAGGTTGTCCTCAATGGTTAAAAAACCATCCTCCTGACTGGAAACAGTACTACTGCTTCGAGTCGTTGGTTCTACAGTGCGTCCACGACTTCTCCTCTGAAAAAGTGCTGCCGGCTGCTGTGGCCGAGTGGTTCTAGGCGCTTCAGTGCGGAACCGCACTGCTGCTACGATCGCAGGTTCGAATCCTGCCTCGGGCATGGATGTGTGTGATGTCCTTAGGTTAGTTAGGTTTATTTAGTTCTAAGTCCACCTGATGATCTCAGGTGTTAAGTCCCATAGTGCTTAGAGCCATTTGAACCATTTGAAAAAGTGTTGTACAATCAGACAGTGTCTGTGGTATGCCACCTAAGCAAAAGGTATTCGCATCATTCTCCCTCCCACTTTCGCAAAACTGGTCGTATATGATTAATTACTACATCAAGTACTGTATTAACGTAGCATCCTCCCGTTCACTTACAAACTATCTACCTATCAAATAAATTAAAAACAACGTAACATAAGCCCTTAAAATAACGCTATATAAATCATTAAATTACAACAACCCCCTGGAATAAGACAATGACACAATTACTACGTAATCTGACACGAAACCGTTTACTTATCGCTCATAAATCGATGTCTAATGACTTGATCTGAGTGCGTGAGGCACTCTACGCGGAGGAGGAGGAGGATATTAGTGTTTAACGTCCCGTCGACAACGAGGTCATTAGAGACGGAGCGCAAGCTCGTGTTAGGGAAGGATGGGGAAGGAAATCGGCCGTGCCCTTTCAAAGGAACCATCCCGGCATTTGCCTGAAGCGATTTAGGGAAATCACGGAAAACCTAAATCAGGATGGCCGGAGACGGGATTGAACCGTCGTCCTCCCGAATGCGAGTCCAGTGTGCTAACCACTGCGCCACCTCGCTCGGTACTCTACGCGCGTTCAGCTCGTCGGTCCCCATTACCTTCCTTTACTTTTTAGTTTTAACTTTCCCGCAGGTGACGACACTGATACTTGTGCTAAAATGTCTAGAATATCCTCAAAAGTCTTAACGCGTCCTATATTAACAACAATGGAAGTTCTTGTCTGTAATTGTAACTTCATACTCATGGGTGATATCATTTCTACGACCTAATATGGCCCTTGATGTCGCGTAAAGATTTTTTTGTTTTGATGTCTAGGAGTCCTCCAGAGTAACCCACTGAAAGATTTTATACTCAGACAGCTTAACGGAAATCATCTCATTTGTTCTTGACGCTCGACCGCTTTTGTATTCGCTTTCTTTACCCATTTTCGACAGCTTCTTCACTGACTCCCTATTATTCCCATCTTGTTGATTAATCGCTTCAAAGGCGATAGCATATTCCTACCATATACCACTTCATACAATCAGTGCCCAACACTGTTATGCACTTTAGTTAGAATTGTATGCAGGTACGACACAGGACAGATAAACGTCCTAGCCATTGTGATGGCTGTTCACATAATAACTTAGCATTTTATCAATAGTACGATGGACGTGTTCTGTTCTTCCACTTAACTGAGGTTGGAATGGACTCATTCCGAGCTTCCGGATTCGCAAAAGATGGCGCAGCTTTTTAATCAGTTTGGATATGAAGTTGTGAGGTTACGGCTATGTCATCGACACACCCCCACGGATGTAGGAAGACCTGTACTGCATGACCTTACCGATAAATAGATCACGTGAATTAAATTACACGTGTCGCACAACGGATAACTTAATAAATTCAATTCATTAAACAGAGGGTGGCCATAGCAGACGTGAAACATGGGTGCTGTAACGCACAAGATGATAAAAATCGGCAGTTCACCAAGCTATTGAATGAAAAAATGGTCATTACAAACCGTATTTATTACAAGTTCCTGTAGACTTTAAATTATATACAAGTGCGCTAAGACGGGGAATGGTTAATTCATTAAATATTAACACGGTTTACAATGGAATTAAAATATCAACACTTTGACAAAGATCGGATAATAAGTCTGGGGTGACAACTATAGAGTCACCACATTATTTGGGAAAACAACCAAGTTCACAGAAGTCACACAGTGATGAAGAGAAGAACTACAGAAAGACTCACGGACTCACCTACTATCCTCAATGAGTGCATATTGAGCTCAGGATTGCTAATAAGCGTATTTGAGTTAGAAACGTGAAAATTCAAATGTCAGCCAGAAATCCTTGCATAACCTGGGTTTCGAACGCTGCGGTTTTTCACCATGTTTGCGGTTGCCAGTACCAGAGAATGGCAGTGGTGGCGGCTGTGGGGTTTTAAGTTATTTGGCCAGCATCAGAGGCTGCTCTCCCTCAGAACCTCGAACTGAAGTCCCTCTGTCACGACCAGCCAATAAAGGTGTCCTCCACAGAGCACTCCCGCAAGACGAGGCAAGATACTAAGACCGAGACTCAGAACGGAGCTTTACTCTGCCTCTGTCAGAGAGTGACTTGTGCATGATAGCGATTCTTTCGAGTGCCAAACAGTCAGATCCATTATAATAAGGCAGCAGTCTCCCTCCCACACTCAGTTTCTTGTAATTAACCAATACTGGGGGTTCTTAGTGCTGGAGACCAGAAACAGGCAACCTGTAACTCGCACTATCCATCCTCTTCTGATTTTCAGCCAGTAAGACCTTCTCTACATATGCACAAGCAGGTTCTGCTCTCCCACTCCATAGATTACCTATATTAGCCAGTGGCAGCTGCTCTTACTGTTTCTCAGCACGGTCAATAACAAATCAGTTAGCTTGGCATCAGTCAGGTCTTCCAAGGACAAACTAGCGGGATGGCCTCTTCTCGCCGGCCGGGTGGCCGAGCGGTTCTAGGCGCTACAGTTTGGAACCGCGCGACCGCTACGGTCGCAGGTTCGAATCCTGCCTCGGGCACGGATGTGTGTGATGTCGTTAGGTTAGTTAGGTTTAAGTAGTTCTAAGTTCTAGGGGACTAATAACCTTCTAAGTTAAGTCCCATAGTGCACGGAGCCATTTGAACCATTTTTTGGCCTCTTCTCAATCCACCTCACAGATCTTATCTCTGGACTGCGGTGTCCAGCAGTTCCTATGACATGGGCTTTCTGCAGGGCACAGTGCATTACGATACTTCACATCCTATCGCTGTTAGCTCGCGACTCACATCCCTGGCGCCGGTGGATACGCCACATTAAAGACAGTCTTTCATTGCTCAACAGCTCTCCGTTGTTCAAGACACAAACACAGAGGCATCTGTTCGGTGGACCGGTGCAATACCCTGGACCTAGTGGCTTCTTCCTGGCTCCTCTTCTTACCCCGTAATGGCGGAGTGTCTTTTAAAAGGTCTGCGGCCACCTAGTGACCCGATACTGGCTCTCTCTCCTCTGCACTGCTATCCTCTGCTCAATATGTGTTCAGTATAATTCCCAACTTGTCATTTAAACAATCCCCCAGAATAAGAAGTTAATGTGGAATTTTAGTAGCTGCATATGGCTACCATTAACGTTAACTTTAAGGTACTCGTACGCCCACTTCTATCTGGGATGGTTTAGATTAGATAAGTTTATCAATGTAATAGAGTTTGATTACGATAAGTAGTAGTTTTGACAAAAAGCAGCCATACAACATCACTCCTACCGCGGTTTCAGAATTTGTGCAGATGTAATTACACGCAACTTGCCATGGCATGTCATTAGTACATACCCATCCGGGGAAGTTCGGCCGCCGTGTGCAAGTATTATTTCAGGTAACGCCACATTGGACGACGTGCGCGTCGGTGATGATGAGATGTGGATGAAGACAACACAACACCCAGTCGATGAGCGAAGAAAATCTCCAACACGGCCGGGAATCGAACCCTGTCCCGCTGCATGGAAGGCGAACACGTTACCTCTCAGCTAAGCAGGCGGACAAATCAAGAAAATTTTCGTTTATCTGGAACTGGATTCGCGTGCTCTTCATGGCACGACAAGCATGGATTGTTAGGAAAGGGAAAGAACGTTTCTTACGGATACATCATACCATATAATGAATTCACAGTTGTAAGCCGCCAGACATTCACGATAATTTCTGGTATAAAGGTAAAGTTTATTTAATGAAACATCATGCTCAAAGGCGACACCAGCTCACGAATACCTATCATGCTTTTAGATAAATTTTACAGTTATTATCCTTTAGTTAAATCCTTCATTCACACTCATTTACTTTATAAAAATGGTATTGGCAATATTATCATTCTTTCACTGACAGCTTACGGACTAATACAGATAAACTCCTTATTGAGCACAGAATTATTAAATCATATTCATCCTTACTTTATACTGTTGAATATTCACTATCATTCACACCCTTCAACAATGCGTACGTATAGCAAAACACAGGAAATATATATCTCTATCAAAACACAATTACTCCAGATATATAAGTATACAAGTTATCAAAAATCATTTTCAGTGTGTGTGTTCATGTGCACAACAAAAATAATGTACATCTGTAAGTGGTGGCACATAAAAATGGTGTAAGAATTATAAATTAAAGCATCAAACAAGGTTTATGTCGTCAACACAGAGCTCAAGATTTCATAATGTATTATTGACCAATGTGAGATTTCACAACTAATATTCAGTGATTAATGTAGTTACTCTCCTGACAATATTATCAGTAAATCACCACCAGACTGGCAGTTTCTTCATACGTATTGGAATTCCAGCATACGCTTATTGTTCATTATTACGGCCTACAGGCCAGTCCCTGCGAAACAAAGTTGAAAAACATACAACACATCAAAAATTTTTAATCAATTCCTATAAGAAAAATTTAACAAGCAAATATATCAGTAGCCCAGCACATGAGAAACGAAGTCGAAGTAGAGTTGCAAGTTAAGATTTGATGGTACGAGGATGTTTTCATTGGCAGTGCCGTCCTGATTTCGCATAATTGTTGGACGAACTTGCAAGACTCATCTCGGCGTGAGGTTTCTCCTATCTTCTTCTCGCCACACACCGGTGTACGTTCACTCAGACAGGTAGTCATTTTGTTTATGACTACAGCGTATCTTCATTCATAATTGTTCAAGTCTATGATTTGATTACTGCTGCTCTTGCTTATTTTAACTACGTACAAGTTCATGTTATCTAGTATATGTTCTCTCTTTCAATAGCGCAATTAACTTCATGGAACCTTAAGCAGATTATAGTGTTCTTCCACTCGCTCAGGACTTCGAATATTATTTATTGCCTGATAGTGAGCTGCATTACCTTGTCGCTTTTCATTTAGCAAACAAACATTGTCTCAAGATAAAAATAGTGCTCATCCCTGTTTACAGTTTTCCTGTGTTACTAGTAAATTGCCTCTCGTGCACAGTACTTTGTGTTCATTGATCACAGTTATCACAATTCAGTGTGTGATACAAATGAAGATGAGTTCAATGGGTTACATGAGCAACACGTAATAAACGTCTGTATAGCGCTCAGACCCCACGTAAACATAGTCATCCACCAGATGTGCTGAAACATGTCTGGCACGTTTGTTGTTGGCGTTGGGCAATCAGCTGAATGAGCGCTCATGGCTTAGTGTTGGCAGGACTGCAAGATGTCTTCCTGCCGATGCAGCTCATGGCATCGAGCACATGGTCGAACAGTACATGGCTCCAGGTATACAGCATCTGCATTGATTTGCTCCACGGTGCGTCGGATTTGGGCCAGCTGAGTGTGGTACATATCATGTGCCATAAATTATGCCAAACTCGCCTTTCAGACTCCAGGTGTGACATAGGTCTGCGTCCCGATCAGCTCTCGTGTGCCAGACACCTTATGCCCTGTGATGGTTATCTCGCCACAGCTGTCCCTCCCTCTTGCGCTTCTTCTTGATGCGTAACTCACGCAACTCAAACAGTCTTAACAAAAATACATTACAAACAGATAATAAAGGATAATGTGGCATACCTTCACCACAGGTCACTGCTCTTTCTTACACTTAATTCATGAAAATTACGACTCATTAATCATACAATGTAGGCTTTCACGCCCGGTGTTGTCTTCAGTTGAAACTTCCGGGCTGAGAGGCCGTGGTCGATGTATAAAATTTCCACCTAACGTTTCGTCTCCATCTGCGGGAGACATCTTCTGAGGTCGTCCGGCTACTGCCACTGAGGCTCAAGGTACTTTCGCATTTATAGATCGCATAGATGGCACCACCATAGAGATTCACAAACACCATAACAATTTTAATAGAAAAGAGGAAGTTTTCAAGTTAGACAAAATATGGATGTCGACGTTGCGCCAGCAGAATGACAATCGATTACTCTTAATCGAGAATGGTGGCGCCTTCCAAAGATAGGCATACCGTCGGCATCACGTGACGAATGGTGGTGCCCTCTATGCGCTCTATAAATGCGAGAGTACCTGGAGCCTCAGTGGCAGTAGCTGGACGGCCTCAGAAGATGTCTCCCGCAGATGGAGACGAAACGTTAGGTGGAAATTTTATACATCGACCACGGCCTCTCAGCCCGGAACTTTCAACTGAAGATTACAACACATTGTTTATCTACATAGTTTATTCTAAGCTTCTCTGTTTTTGTGCCGCTAGAGGGAATGATAGGGCTGCATTGAGCTGCGAGTGGTCTATTACCTTAACATTTTTATTTGACAAATTCTCAAAATTTTGCAACCAACATTCGGCAAAGCTATGTGCCACAGTTTAAATTTGCATTATATCACGTAACGTCTTTAACAGTTCGACACTGAGAAGAGTCAAAATGCAATTTCACAATTTAAAAATAAATATCAAAATTCACAATTTTTAAAAAAAATACACCTTTGGTATCCCAAAATAAACTTAAAACACAAAAACAACAGATTCCTTGAATAATTCTACAGGTTCTTGGATCATGAAAACTGCTAAACCGCAATCAGCAAAAATACACTTCGTAAAAACCTTCCCAAAACACTGCAACAGCGAGTTCATTGGATCAAATTAAAGAAAGGAACAATCATGTGTAGTGTGCTGAATACTACTGCAGACTGACCAATATATAGTATCTCGCACAGAGGCAACCTAATTTCATAACCAACCTTCGGAATACACAGTAATTAGAGATCAGCCTAGTAACAGCAAGAAATGTTCCCTCTACAAATTACTGTACTCGCCTCAAACGAACACACTACTGATTACATCAAGGACAAATCTAATCATCGCTTGTCACAGAAAGTTAGAATAGCCCTGCCTGATCACAAACTCACAGAGGCTAAATCGTCTTGCAGGAATAGGCCAGGCAGATGACCTTAAAGCAAAATGCCTCACCACAACCCTTCGGGCAGCCCACTCTTCTTAATGTCAGCCGACTCGACCGCCGGCAGCCCAGGCGTATGGTTAAATCTGTCATTGCTCCTTTGATAGGAAGGTTATTCAGGTGTGCCACATACAGCTGAAACCACTCATTCGTGATTCGATAACGCAAAGCTACCAAACTATGGGGACGTTGATTTTTACATTGCATTTGCCGCTGCGAAGTAGTGCCCGACATTTGCTATAGGATTAAGACCGGGTGATTTAGCGGGCCAGTGGACATGTGATAAGGTGCCTTGCTCATAAACAGCGTGTTCAGCGATGTATGCCTGCAGCCCTGTGAATATTAGATTGTAAAGAGCATACTCAGCATTTAATATGTAGTATAACGCCGATCAAAAAGTTTCCGTTTGAAGGCTGTACACTTCGGAATAGGTATGCCAGTCAGGCAAAATTACCGTGAGTATTGAGACAACTGTGCGACCAATGCACCAGATCGAAGGTACCCATGAAGTAAAACACAGTGACCTGCTGTGTGAGGAAGTCCGTAACTACCTGCTACACATTTTTTTAACGGAACGAAGGCGTGATAATCGTTCGGTCAGGTGCTCGAGTGTCTCTCACTTGAGTGTTGTTGTCAGTACTGGATGAGGCTGGCCTTCCAGATCCAACGGCGTTTTGTGTCGAATCGCGACCCCCTAGGAACGTGCCGCGCAATTCCTCAACAGTGATTTTCGGCAGACGTTATACCCCTATACAGGGTGTTACAAAAACGTACGGCCAAACTTTCAGGAAACATTTCTCACACGCAAATAAAGAAAAGATGTTATGTGGACATGTGTCCGGAAACGCTTAATTTCCATGTTAGAGCTCATTTTAGTTTCGTCAGTATGTACTGTACTTCCTCGATTCACCGCCAGTTGGCCCAATTGAAGGAAGGTAATGTTGACTTCGGTGCTTGTGTTGACATGTGACTCATTGCTCTACAGTACTAGCATCAAGCACATCAGTACGTAGCATCAACAGGCTAGTGTTCATCACGAACGTGGTTTTGCAGTCAGTGCAATGTTTACAAATGCGGAGTTGGCAGATGCCCATTTGATGTATGGATTAGCGCGGGGCAATAGCCGTGGCGCGGTACGTTTGTATCGAGACAGATTTCCAGAACGAAGATGTCCCGACAGGAAGACGTTAGAAGCAATTGATCGGCGTCTTAGGGAGCACGGAACATTCCAGCCTATGACTCGCGACTGGGGAAGACCTAGAACGACGAGGACATCTGCAATGGACGAGGCAATTCTTCGTGCAGTTGACGATAACCCTAATGTCAGCGTCAGTGAAGTTGCTGCTGTACAAGGTAAAGTTGACCACATCACTGTATGGAGAGTGCTACGGGAGAACCAGTTGTTTCCGTACCATGTACAGCGTGTGCAGGCACTATCAGCAGCTGATTGGCCTCCACGGGTACACTTCTGCGAATGGTTCATCCAACAATGTGTCAATCCTCATTTCAGTTCAAATGTTCTCTTTACGGATGAGGCTTCATTCCACCGTGATCAAATTGTAAATTTTCACAATCAACATGTGTGGCCTGACGAGAATCCGCACGCAATTGCACAATCACGTCATCAACACAGATTTTCTGTCGCAGGTTGTGTTCCAAAAATGAACAGCTAGAGACAGAATTGATGACACTTTCTGCATGACCTGATCATCATTTTGCAGGACAAAGCTCAAGCACGTACAATGCAAGCTGTTACTGATTTGTTTCATTGATGGGGCTGCTAAGTGCTATACCACCTACTGCACTCCCCTGACTTAAGCCCTTGTGAGTTCAACTGGATTTCTAAACTGAAGAAAACACTTCATGGCATTTGCTTCAGAACTGCTACAAATTCGTCGGGCAATAGACCGCGCCACTCGAATTATCAACGCAACTGGCACTGTTAAGAGTATCCTAGGACTTCCGCATCGCTGGCAACGGGCTATACACTTTGAAGGTCAATAAAACTTTGAAACACGTATCTATATTGTACGATTTGTAAATAAATAGTTGCCACTATTAAAGTTCCAACCCTCATATATTCTTCATTCTCCTTTGGATGTCTACCGATGTTTGTCCTTTGGCAGGCAAGAAGAGAATAACAGCACTTTGGTCCTGTTTGGACGCATTTGGTAATAACGTCTCCATAGTTCACCATTCCGCACTTATCATACGCACGTCTGACACACATGACATGACTGTTTGCAGATGACGCTGTAATTTACAGTCTAGTAAAATCATCAGACGATCATTTCGAATTACAAAATGATCTAGAGAGAATTTCTGTATGGTGCGAAAAGTGGCAATTGGCCCTAAACAAGGAAAAGTGCGAGGTCATCCACATGGGTACTAAAAGAAATCCGATAAATTTTGGTTATACGATAAATCGCACAAATCTAACGGCTGTCAATTCGACTAAATGCCTAAGAATTACAATTACGAGCAACTTAAATTGGAAAAACCACATAGGTAATATTGTGGGGGAGGCGAAACAAAGACTGCGCTTTGTTGGCAGAACACTGAGAAGATGCGACAAACCCATTAAGCAGACAACCTACATTACACTTGTACATCCTCTACTGGAATATTGCTACGTGGTGAGGGATCCTTACCAAGTGGGACTGTCGGAGGACATCGAAAAAGTCCAAAGAACGGCAGCTCGTTTCGTGTTATCGCGCAATAGGGGTGAGAGTGTCACTGATATGATACGCGAGTTGGGGTGACAGTCACTGACACAAAGGCGGTTTTCTTTGCGGCGAGAACTATTTACGAAATTTCAATCACCGCGGCGAGATCTATTTACGAAAATTCAATCACCAACTTTCTCTTCCGAATGCAAAAATATTTTGTTCACACCCACCTACGCAGGGAGAAATGATCATCATAATAAAATAAGAGAAATCAGAGCTCGAATGGAAAGATTTAGGTGTTCCTTTTTCCCACGCGCCATTCGAGAGTGGAATGGTAGTATGAAAATGGTTCGATGAAGCCTCTGCCAGGCACTTAAGTGTGAACTCAGGTAACCATGTAGATGTCGACGTAGAATGCCACACTAATCGCCAGCTTACATGTCGGTGCTTATACTGGGTGTCTCTCCTAAAAGTCGTCTGGTGCATTTTCTCTGTAGTTTCGGTGGATATTTGCGTTTTGGTTTTTGCAATGTGTAGCTGGAATCAACCCAAACAGATACTGATGATCACGTCTTTTATGCAACCCCCAATGTCGACGGAAAGCGTCGGCTTGTTTCCTATTACGATCAAAACGATTTTTAAAGTGTAATTCAATGTTCCCATTTGATAGAGGGGTTCCAAATTAGCCTCGTGTGATATTCGTTATATCGATGCAACAGCATAACCATGTCCAGCGCTGTCTGCTGCCGCCATCCAGTAAGCCTCGCATTGTATAGTCACTGCTGGAGTACAGGTCACTCTTCACAAAAACGGTTCACTGGGCACTGGGCACTATGGGAGGTCATCAGTTCCCTAGAAACCGAACTAACCTAAGGACATCACACACATCCATGCCCGAGGCAGGATTCGAACCTGCGACCGTAGCGGTCGCGCTCTTCCAGACTGTAGCGCCTAGAACCGCTCTGGTTATTCTTCCTGTTTCACTTTCCCTCTTATTATCATTCGATAAAACAGATATCGCAGTAGACTAATTTTGGACCGCTCTATCGAACAGGTACGAAAATTTCGTTTAAAAATCATTTTGTTTGCAAAGGGAAAACAAATCGACGCTTTCCGTCTACGCTGGGCGACACATAAAAGATGTGACGAGCAGTGTTTCTTTGGGCTAACTCCAGCTACACATTGCAAAAAAGAAATTGCAAATATCTGCCGAAAGAGCAGAGAAAATGTGCCTGAGGACTTTTAGGAGGGACACGCTGTGTACGCGCATGGTGGTTGCGCTACGTTGCATCGCGCTGCAGCAACACCGTTAAACGGGCGATACTTGACACGGGGAATTACGAAATAGCCGGCCGGTGTGGCCGAGCGGTTCTAGGCGCTTCAGTTTGGAACCGCGCGACCGCTACGGTCGCAGGTTCGAATCCTACCTCGGGCATGGATGTGTGTGGTGTCCTTAGGTTAGTTAGGTTTAAGTAGTTCTAAGTTCTAGGGGACTGATGACCTCAGATGTTAAGTCCCATAGTGCACAGAGCCATTTGAACCAATGATGAAATAAACATACTTGGTTCATGTACGCGGAAATCCGAATGAATGGGCCTAATGCCTGGTAAGAAAAGCAGCCCTGAATAAACGCAGAACAATCTCCAGTCTGAACTACAGCATCCACACTGTACAGGTTAATCGGCTCGGAGCACTCGATGCCTTCCATCATTTTAAAAGAGGAAAAATCGCAAATCGTCTGACCTCCCTACACTCCTCCATCCGTTACTGTCCAGTCCTGTGTTATTTGGCCATCAAAAGACGGGCAGCTTCAAGTGCTCCATTGCTTGCAGTTCTGTTTGCAACGTTAGCTCGAAAACTGACTAATACACATTTATGTGATAGTTATGGGATAGCGATTTGCACATATACAGATGGCGGTAGTATAACGTACAGAAATATAAAGGAGCAGCGTCATTTGTACCCAGGTCAGTCAATTGAAAAGGTTTCCGACGTGCTTATGGCCGCAGAATGGGAATTAACAGACTTTGAATGCGGAATGGTACTTGGAGCTAGAAGCAAGGGACATTCCATTTCGGAAATCGTTAGGAAATTCCATATTTTGCGATCCACAATGCCAAGAGAGTCCCGAGAATACCAAATCTTAGGCGTTACTTCTCACCACGGACAACGCAGTGGCCGACGGCCTTCTTTTAACGATCGAGAGCAGCGGCGTTTAAGCAGAGTTGTCAGTGCTAACAGACAAGCAACAATGTACGGCGAACATAACCTTTAGGACAGTGCGGTGAAAGTTGGCGTCAAGGGGTTGAATGGCTCTGAGCACTATGGGACTTAACATCTGTGGTCATCAGTCCCCTAGAACTTAGAACTACTTAAACCTAACTAACCTAAGGACATCACACACATCCATGCCCGAGGCAGGATTCGAACCTGCGACTGTAGCAGTCGCACGGTTCCGGACTGAGCGCCTAGAACCGCTAGACCACCGCGGCCGGCGGCGTCAAGGGGCTATGGCAGCAAACGACAGACGCGAGTGCCTTTCGTAACAGCACGACATCGCTTGTAGTGGCTCTCCTGGTTAGACCCTAGACGACTGGAAAATCTTGGCCTGCTCAGATGAGTCCCGATTTCAGCTAGTAAGAGCTGATGGTAAGGTTCGAGTATGGCGCAGACCACACGAAGCCATGGACCCAAACTGTCAACAAGGCACTGTGCAAGCTGGTGGTGCCTCCATAATGATGTGGGCTATGTTTACATGGAATGCGCTGTGTCCTCTGGTCCAAAGAACCGATCATTGATGGGAAATGGTTATGTTCGGCTACTTGGAGACCTTTTGCAACGATTCATGGACTTCATGTTCCCAAACAACGATTGAATTGGATGACAATGCGCCATTAACCGGCCCACAATTGTTCGCGACTGATTTGAAGAACATTTTGGACAATTCGGACGAATGATTTGGCCACGCAGATCGCCCGACGTGAATCCCGTAGAGCATTTATGGGACACAATCGAGAGGTCAGTTCGTGCACAAAACCCTGCACCGCCAACACCTTTCGTAATTATGGACGGCTGTAGAGAAAGCATGGCTCAATATTTCTGTAAGAGACTTCTAACGTATTAAAAAACTAAAAACCCGCCTCGATTGCGAAAAGAGAACCTAGTTTTAACCTAGGTTTCGGCGTAGATAACTACACCTTCTTCAAAACAACAATAAAACCCACAAGTGCCTAAGAAGACCTTTGTCAATGATTAAAAGAACGCCATAGCTATACATTTATAAACGAAAAAAAAGGAAAACACAAATAGTACATATGTACAAGGTCAAAACCACTTCTTAACTTGATGGTGTACGCTCCACCTCACACCGGCCTATGTTCGGTGGACCATGACCCGCCATAAAGTGCAAGAACTTAATATATTATATATTAATAAAGTGCAAGAACTTGCAGTTTATGGCGGGTCATGGCCCACCGAACATAGGCCGGTGTGAGGTGGAGCGTACACCATCAAGTTAAGTAGTGGTTTTGACTTTGTACATATGTACTGTTTGTGTTTTCCTTTTTTTCGTTTATAAATGTATAGCTATGGTGTTCTTTTAATCACTGACAAAGGTCTTCTTAGGCACTTGTGGGTTTTATTGTTGTTTTGAAGAAGGTGTAGTTATCTACGCCGAAACCTAGGTTAAAACTAGGTTCTTTTTTCGCAATCGAGGCGGGTTTTTAGTTTTTTAATATATTAACCAACGATTGCTTACGCGCTGCGATGTTGAAGGCTCTTAGACTTCTAACGAACTGTTGAATCCACGCGACGTCGAGTTGTTGCACTACACTGGACAAAAGGAGGTTCGACACTATATTGGAGCTATTCCATGACTTCGGTCACCACAGCGTACACCGGCATTCGTTGACGGCAGCAGTTCCTGTAGGGTCTGAAGCCGATTGTCATAGACATGGCGCGGAATCCATTTCCGATCACTGCACTGCCCTGTAGGATCTTTTACGACCACTGTTCTTACGCTGTTTTGCATGGCAGCGAGTGGTACGCCATCCCTTGCAGACACGCCGGGCAAGTCGCGTCGATACAGCAACAAATCGGGCAGTTTAGTTCACTGTGTAGCCAAGGGCACATTCAAACACGATAGCTCCTTTACGGCTCTCCGTGACGGATCCAGGTCGATTCACATTACTGGGCTAACTCCATACAACCAACTGGCACACACACACACATACACACACACACACACACACAAACACATACACACACACCTCTTCACTGTTATGACTTTCGTCAGCGCTGGAGCATCACATGACCGCCAGGTAACAGTTGTTCAGCATCTTCAACCCTCCAGAGCCAACTGTGTGTTCTTTTATGGTGTCGACTAATGTGACTTTGTCATTTTGTTGTGCTCTACGTTAAAAAAAAATCTACAACTTTCACGGCTTTCCACATCCCAATGGTCCCTTTTCACAGTACCCATGGAAGATGACTAATATAATGCAACAGTTTTACCCTTTTCAGGGTAATTAATAGATCTCTTCCCCAACCACAGGCTTCTTGACTCACACCTATTAACTTTGTGTGGCGTATGTTTCTGGCGTAAAAAGCTGGACACCCTCATCCACAATAAGAAGTTGGTACAGGAAATACAATATATTATTTCTACAGCAGTCAAAAAATTGCTGAGAAATTCGCTCTCGCTTTTCCTTCTTTGTTGTCCGACAGATGCAGCACTCGCCTCTTAAGATGACTTCTCATAGATAATTTTTCATCTGAAATGCAAAATGTATCGTATTCCCTCTTATTCTGGCATGCCTATATTGTCAGCTATTTCAGATATCGTCAGTTGCCGATCGTCCAACATCAAATCTAGTAATTTCTCGATATTATTAACATTTTACATTCGGAAATAATTGAAAATTTGCTAATGGCCTAAGGGCCGAAATCGGTCTTTTAAATCAATACGTTTTCAGTGCAACTGACTCCTTCATTTAATGAAATTGATGACGGTAATTGAGGATGCTGCATATCCGAGGTGAGAAGCATGCTGGACAAAACAACTTTCTAGATATTTCCCTCTATAGTTAACGTTTTTGAACATTTTTAATGAGGACCGTGCGTAGAGAGAAGCAGGGAGAAATTTGAACCCAACCACTCAATCGTGGCTGAAGAAGCAGGCTCGTTATAAAATTTCACCAACTTCGAGTGAATATGCATTGTCGATAAACCGTCCAAAACAAGGAATCATTAAATGTGCACGGGATACAGTTTATCCCCTGGAACGAAACGTTTGAAAAACGTCTGCTTTAGAGCACTATATGAGCAAAATTATTCCGTAGGCCAGGAATTGAATATATGATGTTGTCTGAAAACTCCTTTGGTAAGTGCTGCGCCCGTTAGGGGGTTTCCGAAGTTTTTCAAAATTAAAATGGCACCAGAAAAATCTACGTCATGGAAAACTCACTAGCCCTTAAAAGGGTCTAGTAGGATCCGACAACAGCATTTTGCTTGCATTGTGAGTCTCCCCTACTCAACGTACCCATGAGAACGTTTTCTATCAGGTTAGACTCGAAGTGAATAAAATCCTTTTTCCAATTAATATCCAGAATTGATAGTTACTACGGTCTGAAATGAGTTAAGAACGGTTATCTGGCTTGATAACACTATCAATAAAAAACTGATTGAGAATGAAATATTGATTTTTCTAATGGAAATGACTATTCTACAGAGACAGAAACGAGGAGCAAATCATTTACGAAACAAAATCTACGTTACTAAGCATATGCTTTACATTAGCAGTTTACATTTCAGCATTACACTTATGCACTTCTTTCAAATTAGTTTTTTTATTTCTGATTTGTATTACAGGTACTGTGTAAATTATTATTTTTTCTTTTGTATTATTATTCTGTTAATTAATTTTTATGTTTTCTTAATATAATAAGGTTGTCTTACCAGTTAAATACAAATTTTCATAAAAACTATTTTTATTGTATTTTGATATGATAATTTACCTTGAATAGTATGCACTATTTGTTTCGTCCAGTGACATGAGAATGATAACTGTTTCGAGTATTGTTATATGTCAGAAAATATTGTTAGGATGGTATTTCATTTTACAAAATAACTAAAATAAATCAGATTTTTCAAGAATTTCTTTCTTAGTTTACATTTTGCTCATGTGGGAGAAGAGCGAGTAGGGTAATGCTGTAATGTAGGGTTTGATAGGCTGGCTACGGTAGGCGAGGTGTGGACAATGTTTTGGTGATTTTGGAAAGGAGCAAAGGAAGGCAGCACGTATGGAGCCCTACTCTGAACAGACCCATATGAATGTTGCAGTTTAACAGACAATAGATATCATGCTTACCGTTACGCTACGTAACATGCCAGTAGCATTAAGAATTTTCTTTACTGGACGTTCTCTCCATTATATCCTTAAAATCTTTCACCTATAGTTTCTCTTTCATTCGATCTGTAATTTGCAACCTACAGGCAGTTAACTATAAATAGTTATAGTCGCCTTGTATATCAGCGAGTAGCAGTACTGTTGTACAGTCCCATGTGTAAATACTATCTCGCAACTGAAAGGCTATTTCATCTTTTGTTTGTTCTCTGGTAAAGAGCTGGAGACTAAATCGCTCTTCACTTGGATTTCGGCGTTACAGGTGATTCACAGAGATGACGGTCAGTCCGTTCAAGAAACTGAATCCATCGCTCAGCAGTCGGACGTGGCGAGCGTCTCGGATGTCCAGGACGGTTCTGTGGGCGTAAGTACCACACATCAGTTTGCTTCAGCATTCTAACAACTAACAGCACGCTTTATGGATGCGCTAGTCATTTTACGCACTTCAGAAAAGGAAAATGCCATTCCCATTTCCCAGTGGACACTCTAATGAAATTTGTGTAAGACTTGTGTCGACACGCATGTCAAAATCATGCGGCATTATGTGTGGTTAGTGGTGTTGGGATACTGCTTATTTGATTACACAACGAACTATTAGGTTTTTGTAATTACCCAATTATTTTGCCTGATTTAGGAGGGCAGTGTTTCACAATCTTGGCATTTAAGAGAGAAGTGAGCGGAACCCCTCTAAACTCCTCATCACACGTATAATTAAGGCAATGGTGGCCAATTACCCATTCAGTGCAGATGCACACTTTGGATTCCTACGTTAAGCGTTTAGATGCCGCCAGCAATGAGGCTAATGAGTAGTAATGTGTGGTGCAAGTTGAGAATTTGGGTTCGACGGGAGGCGTGCAGTAGTAGTCCGTGCAGGTGTACTGACATGTCTGTCCATCCCGGCACGGTAGCTCAGCGTGCTCGGTCAGAGGGCTGCGTGCTCTCTGTAATAAAAAAAACTGAGTCAAAGAATCAACGATCAACCTGAACGGATGTCTTGTGGCGTCCGCCCAGACCAAATGCAACGAAATACCTCGAACAAAAAAAGAAAAAAAAATGGCGTAGTGGTCAGCGCATCTGAGTAGTAAGCAGGAGACCCAGGTTCGATCCTACCCAGGCACATTTTTTTTAACTTCGCTCATCGATACAAGTCATCGCCCACTGGAAGATACTGACTTTAATTCCTTCATGTCATCGCGATTGTTGATCCTGTTGGCTTCGGTATTTGAAGTTGTAGGCATTGAAAACTTACTGTGTCTTGTGTGATTCGTCGACTTCTTCTTCCAGTAAGTGATGAAATCGTTTTTCAGTCCTAGTAAGTTGGTATATATTTTGCTGTCACCGGTCAGGTTACTGATACCCTGTGTGATGATACGTCGTGGGCAATGATGTTCGTAATGGGGGCAGTTGCATGTGGTTATGGTTTCATTTAGTAAATGCTGAGTTAAGATTTCACTGTCTGCGTTTGTTGTCTCATATAAGAGACGTTCAAAAAGAAACGCGCCGGAGGCATAATTACAGAAACCAGTACCTGTATGTTGGAAGTACTGACCCTGGCTGTTGAGACACTTGTCCCACTGTGACACAAGGCGGTGAATGGCTGTCTCATAAAATTCCCGGGGCTGCGATGTTAACCAGTTCCGCATGCACAGCTGGACGTCATCGTCCGAGGTGAACCGTTTGTCCCTCAGAGCCTTTTTAAGGGAACCAGAAATGGCGCGATCACAGGGAGAGAGGTCCGGACTGTATGGAGGGTGGCCGAGAACCTCCCATTTGAATTTCTGCAGGAGTGCCGCGACTGTGTTGGCCGTATGAGGCTTTGCATTGTCGTGGAGCAGAATGACCCTACGGGTGAGATTGCCTGGTCGTTTTGATTTGATCGCTTGGCGAAGGGTGGTCAAGGTTTGCGAGTAACGCTGGCATTCACTGTTGTCCCGTGCTGCAGGAAGTGAATCAGAAGGGGGCCATCTTGGTCAAAGAAGAACGTCAGCATAACGAATCACCTCGGACGACGACGTCCAGCTGTACGTGCGGAACTGGTTAACATCGCAGCCCCGGGAATTTTATGAGACAGTCATTCACCGCCCTGTGTCACAGTGGGACAAGTGTTTCAACAGCCCGGGTCAATACTTCTAACATACATGTACCGGTTTCTGTAAATATGCTTCCGGCTCGTTTCTTTTTGAACGCCCCTTATATTTTTGCCGGTAATTCTACGAGGCTTGTGTTTAGGGATTTCGTATGGCGTTCTTGAGCCTGCTGAGTAGTAGCTGTTCACCGCGATTCTGGGTATCTGCCATTCTGTTCTTAACCCATACGAGTATATGCCCAATGGTTCGAAAACAACTCTGCTGCGACCTGACAACGTGGTGACCCGTAAGAAGCATGTGCCACTCGGGTACTATAGAGCATTCGGCGGGCCTCCAGAAATGTGGTACGGCTAAAATCCAGCGTGGGCAACAGCAGCAAATGAGGACGACTGTATCTGTTAGTGTAAGAAAACATTTAGCTCAACAAGCTACTCTCACTCGTCAGGTCAGAAGAAGATGTGAGCTTTGTAAAAATAAAGTGTCAAATTGTGTTGTAAATGCAACATACATTTGCACTACAAACTTTGCAAACAAAGTTGAACGCACAGTTACATTATGTTTTGTGATTAATAATAGTTCATAACTTGAAAAAATAAAGTCTGATTATCAAACTTCAATTAATAAACATTGATTTGCGTAAAAAAAATTTTATTTTGATTATTCCCGTTCCATAGTAGTGTACGACCACATGTGCCCTTGGGGTCATTGTTGCCCGACTGTAAAAATCGCCTTTAAGA
The DNA here is from genome assembly GCF_021461395.2 of Schistocerca americana. NCBI lineage: Eukaryota > Metazoa > Arthropoda > Insecta > Orthoptera > Acrididae > Schistocerca > Schistocerca americana. The sequence continues at coordinate 471,081,977 of NC_060125.1, forward strand.
GCTGGCAACTACAAATTATTATTGCACTTGTTGTCTGTGGTCACTAATAAAAGATGTATGTGTGAAAAATCGTTCAATTACTTGACAAAAAAGGTTATCGGCATATATGGGTTAATATGTCTGACATACAAGTGGCTGTCGTCATACATACTGGCGCTGCGTGCTCTAGTATCTATGGACTAGCGATTTCCTCATGTCCCAGTTACTTTGCCTATGGTTAGTCGTATTAATCCTAGCCTGTTTCTCGCTTTGCTGATGATATAGTCTGTGTGTGGTTCTCGTTATAGAAATGCTTCACTTGTAATTCCTAGGTATGCGTTGTTGTAAGACATTAGAGCTTGTCTCCAGAGCTTAACTTATACGCTTTCTGGGCTTAATGATTTTTTCCGCTTGGATGTCAGTGTCTAAATATTATCAATTGGCTTTTAAGTGCATCTGGCCTTACGTATCATAAACTAAAGTAGCGCTCTAGATAGATAGGTGGCCGGTCGGCGTGGCCGAGCGGTTCTGGGCGCTACAGTCTGGACCGCGCGATCGCTACGGTCGCAGGTTCGAATCCTGCCTCGGGCATGGGTGTGTGTGATGTCCTTAGGTTAGTTAGGTTTAAGTAGTTCTAAGTTCTAGGGGACTGATGACCTCAGAAGCTAAGTCCCATAGTGCTCAGAGCCATTTGAACCATAGATAGGTGCTTAATTAATACACTTACGAAAATGGAAACTGTTGCACTGGATATGTTTATAAAAATCTTTTCTGCTTCCAGTCACGATTTTCTTTTATTCCTATTTTACACGACGCTTTTCGGAAAGTGATGCCCATTTTCAAGTGCGTTTTCCTATGTGTACCAAGCCACATTTTCGTAATGTTTTTGATGTGTGAGGTTCTGCATTCTTATGTTGCCTTTACAGCAATATATAAAAATTTTCTGTGCACAGTCTACAACAGGAATAACAAACTTACATAAACAAACGGTTACACAGATGTTTTTAGATGTTGTCAACAAAGTTAATAATATAGGTCTTCCACAGAGTCTGATATACTTCTATACAGAGGGTATTTATATTAACAATCTGTATAATAATTGTACATTCCAAGAACATATAAAGTACTTAGGACAAACAGACCGAAATTTGAACACCAAGTATACGGAGCATATTAAAGCCTACACAAACGACAGGCACACATTAGCAATAGCCACATACATACACAATACAGGACACCATTTTGGAAAAATAGAGAACAATATTAAAGTACTCCACCGACTAAATATTCCATAAAATGGATGTGTTAGAAGAACTGGAGATATGTTCACATTACAAAAAATATGAAGATAAAACAATAAAAGCTTGAAAATGAATCAGTGAATTTCTACAATTGCTTCGACACTATACTTAAAAAAGTAACAAATGGAAATATGCACCATTTAAACAGGTATAAGCAAATTGTGATCTAGATCGTTAAGATAAATACCCTCTGTACAAAAGTTCGAGGGCTATTCAGAAAGTAAGATTTGATAGGTCGCGAAATGGAAAAGACAGTGAAAATCCGATGAATTTCTGCACAGTTGTGTTGGACAGTGTCTCTAGTATGCCTGTCAAACGCGTCACGTCACTCTTTTCATTGAATTTTCTCAGTTTGAGAGAACTGAAGGGCGATCTGCTTAATTGTTAAAAACCATTCAACAGCCAAGATGGCACAAAATATGCTGTCATCTTCAGGTCTGAAGCTTTGGATCACATTACTTTGGGAAACAGCGACCACCCACATTTTTATGTGTCTTTATTTATCCTAATACAAGTCTTGGGCTTTCGCCCGTTTTCATTCTGCATAATACATAATTAAATCTTCAATTAGCATATCATTATAAACATCGACTGCAATTTGGATGCTGCCGCTGCCTTTCTATTCTGTTGCTCTTATTTGCCGCATTTATAAGCGTGTCGCAGACACGTTTCTTTCGTATGATGCATCAAAACTGTGCAGTATCCGCATATTGCATAGAAGCAACAACAAGCAGAAGAGAAAGGCAGCTCCAACATCGATGTGCTAACTATAGATTTAATCACTTTTTACGCCAAACGAAGATGGGCGAAAGCGTAAAATGAACATGTTTCACAACAAAACATTTTAAAACATGGATTCGACAGGATAGTCTATTGAAACTGGCTCATCATCATCATCATCATTTAAGACTGATTATGCCTTTCAGCGTTCAGTCTGGTGCATAGCCCCCCTTATACAGTTCCTCCATGATCCCCTATTCAGTGCTAACATTGGTGCCTCTTCTGATGTTAAACCAATTACTTCAAAACCATTCTTAACCGAATCCAGGTACCTTCTCCTCGGTCTGCCCCGACTCCTCCTACCCTCTACTGCTGAATCCATGAGTCTCTTGGGTAACCTTGCTTCTCCCACGCGTGTAACATGACCCCACCATCTAAGCCTGTTCGCCCTGACTGCTACATCTATAGCGTTCATTCCCAGTTTTTCTTTGATTTCCTCATTGTGGACACCCTCCTGCCATTGTTCCCATCTATTAGTACCTGCGATCATCCTAGCTACTTTCATATCCGTAACCTCAACCTTGTTGATAAGGTAACCTGAATCCACCCAGCTTTCGCTCCCGTACTACAAAGTTGGTCGAAAGATTGAACGGTGCACAGATAACTTAGTCTTGGTACTGACTTCCTTCTTGCAGAAGAGAGTAGATCGTAGCTGAGCGCTCACTGCATTAGCTTTGCTACACCTCGCTTCCAGTTCTTTCACTATGTTGCCATCCTGTGAGAATATGCACCCTAAGTACTTGAAACCGTCCACCTGTTCTAACTTTGTTCCTCCTATTTGGCACTCAATCCGTTTATATTTCTTTCCCACTGACATTACTTTCGTTTTGGAGATGCTAATCTTCATACCATAGTCCTTACATTTCTGGTCTAGCTCTGAAATATTACTTTGCAAACTTTCAATCGAATCTGCCATCACAACTAAGTCATCCGCATATGCAAGACTGCTTATTTTGTGTTCACATATCTTAATCTCACCCAGCCAGTCTATTGTTTTCAACATATGATCCATAAATAATATGAACAACAGTGGAGACAGGTTGCAGCCTTGTCTTACCCCTGAAACTACTCTGAACCATGAACTCAATTTACCGTCAACTCTAACTGCTGCCTGACTATCCATGTAAAGACCTTTAATTGCTTGCAAAAGTTTGTCTCCTATTCCATAATCTTGTAGAACAGACAATAACTTCCTCCTAGGAACCCGGTCATATGCCTTTTCTAGATCTATAAAGCATAGATACAATTCCCTGTTCCACTCATAACACTTCTCCATTATTTGCCGTAAGCTAAAGATCTGGTCCTGACAACCTCTAAGAGGCCTAAACCCACACTGATTTTCATCCAATTGGTCCTCAGCTAATACTCGCACTTTCCTTTCAACAATACCTGAGAAGATTTTACCCACAACGCTGATTAAAGAGATACCTCTGTAGTTGTTACAATCTTTTCTGTTTCCATGTTTAAAGATTGGTGTGATTACTGCTTTTGTCCAGTCTGATGGAACCTGTCCCGACTCCCAGGCCATTTCAATTATCCTGTGTAGCCATTTAAGACCTGACATTCCACTGTATTTGATGAGTTCCGACTTAATTTCATCCACCCCAGCCGCTTTATTGCACTGCAATCTATTGACCATTTTTTCCACTTCCTCAAATGTGATCCTATTTCCATCTTCATTCCTATCCCATTCTACCTCGAAATCTGAAACATTACTGATCGCATTTTCACCTACATTGAGCAACTCTTCAAAATATTCCCTCCATCTGCCCAAGGCATCCACAGGATTCACCAGCAGTTTTCCTGACCTGTCCAAAATACTTGTCATTTCCTTCTTACCTCCCTTTCGAAGACTGCTAATTACACTCCAGAATGGTTTTCCAGCAGCTTGACCCATAGTCTCCAACCTGTTTCCAAAGTCTTCCCACGATTTCTTCTTGAATGCTGCAATTATCTGTTTGGCTTTGTTTCTTTCTTCAAACTGGCTGTCTTAAAGAAATATTTCATGCTGCCTTTGCTGGTGAATGGTTTTTAACCATCGCTCTTTTCAGTTCTGCGCACACAGTGAGCACATAAAAATGCCTGTAGTCCAGCCAAATATTAGTGGCCAGTGCAATGAGGATGCCTCTGCAGCGTTTTGGATGGGAAGTGTTTGATCCCTCTAATGTTCATCTCTGCTCACATGGACTACTGGCTATGAAGACATTTTGGCACAGAATAGCGAACTGCAGACAAGCATTGAGAAGCGATGGATAGTATAGGCGGCTGTCTTCTATGACGAGGATATTGGAAAGTTGGTACAACGCTACGACAGATGTCTAAGTCAGAGCGGCGAATATGTAGAGAAGTAGCTGGAAGGTTTAGCAAACTGTTAGAAATGAAACATTTTTTAGTTTACTGTAGTTTACGGTTCCCATTTCGCGACCGATCGAATGTTAGTTTCTGAATAGCCCTCGTATATCACAATCTGTGGAAGATCTATAGCACTATCTCTGTTGACTCCAACTAAAATCACCTTCGTATCTGTTTGTTTATGCAAGTTTATTATTCACAATGTACACTGCACCCAGAAAATTGTGTGTGATCTTTAATTTGTGTGAGACTCTGCACAAATGGGCCACAAGAAAACTGTAAGTACAAGTTGTTCCAAATTTCGCCACTAACTATATACAGAGATCGACAATCAACTAAAAATTGCGCATTTTTATATATTGCAAAACAGGCAACAGACCAGTGTAGAACCTCACACATCAAAAACATTACGAGGAAAAATAGTATAGTACACAGAGAGAACGCACTTGAAAATGGGAATCATTCCCCGAAACGCGTCGTGTAAACTTTAAATAAAAGAAAATCGTGACTGATAGTACAAAAGTTATTTATAAAAAAAAATTGCTTTCACAGTCTTGGGCTTTCAGAAACCATTTCTAATAGATCCAATCGGGAAGCTGTTAGAGTACGAACAACTTGGCCGAGTGCTATCAAACTGGCCTTCTAGTAATGTCCATTCCTGTGGGGTATGTTGATTAAAATTTCCTCCTGAGCTTATTTGCGCTGCAGAAGAAAGTAGAAAAATGGTGTAAGAGCAAGATGGCTATTGAATCTGTCTGACGTCACTGGGACTTTTCAGTTGTAGATCATTACACAGCTTGACCAGAGGACGCACAAGTGCAGATTACCTCTATCTTTTGGCCTCTGAGAAAGGCCGGATCATTAGAAGGAGGGACGCGGGATTACCATACTGACAGATCGCCCAGCTAGTTGACTGTACTGGAATGACTACAGCACGAGAGATCACGAGACGGACTCAGGACAACGGTAGCAAGAAACGTTGGCACAGGACCTTACAGACGGACTAATTGCTAGAAGATAGTTAGGATTGTTCCACTGGTTCTGACAAACAGGCGGATGACAACAGTTCAAAGCTCGGCAGATGTTTCAGGCAGTATCACTGCGAACCGGCTGGAACAGACTACTGGAAGCTGGGTTGAGATCTCGAATTGTAATGAATCGCTAAGCGCTAACAAAAAGCCACAGACAACAGAGACATGTATAGTCCAGAGCCATAGTCAACTGGAATGTTGGGTGGTATTCTGTGGCTGTCAGGTATGACAACAGGACTTATTAGGCAATCGTTGAAAACAAGCTGAATGCTCGCCAGTGTGTGGCAAAAATGGTAAATCTTGCTCTTGTGCCCTTGTTTACCAGGATAAAAAATGGCGTGATCCAGCAGAATGATGCAAGACCCCACTCAGCAATTCACACTACAAACGCCTTGAATAATATGCAGATCCTTGACTGGCTTGACGGGCCCCCTGCTTTGTCACCTACAGAGCTTGTCTGGGATACAGTAGGACGCCATATACTTTCAGACAACCTGCAGCCAGAAATCCTCTTGAACTGACTCAGCATGTGTTTGAGGCATGACAAGAAATTCCTCGAAATGACGAGGCCGTTAGCTTCCATGCCGCAACGGTTACAAGAGTGCACTGTGCCCGTGGGAATCACACCTCATACTGAAATTGGTGAAGGGGGTGAATGACACTTTAATCATTTAATATCCGTTATGTGATGAACATCTCCATAAAGTTTGATAATAACACATTTGAAATCCGTTCTGTGATGAACACCTCTGCCGGGCGGAGGCGCTAAAGTCTGGAACCGCGCGACCGCTGCGGTCGCAGGTTCGAATCCTGCCTCGGGCATTGATGTGTGTGATGTCCTTAGGTTAGTTAGGTTTAAGTAGTTCTAAGTTCTAGGGGACTGATGACCTCAGAAGTTAAGTCCCATAGTGCTCAGAGCCATTTGAACCATTTTTTATGAACATCTCCTCAAAGTTTGATAATAATATTAGATTGATGTTTCATCGTGTAACTACACTCCTGGAAATGGAAAAAAGAACACATTGACACCGGTGTGTCAGACCCACCATACTTGCTCCGGACACTGCGAGAGGGCTGTACAAGCAATGATCACACGCACGGCACAGCGGACACCCCAGGAACCGCCGTGTTGGCCGTCGAATGGCGCTAGCTGCGCAGCATTTGTGCACCGCCGCCGTCAGTGTCAGCCAGTTTGCCGTGGCATACGGAGCTCCATCGCAGTCTTTAACACTAGTAGCATGCCGCAACAGCGTAGACGTGAACCGTATGTGCAGTTGACGGACTTTGAGCGAGGGCGTATAGTGGGCATGCGGGAGGCCGGGTGGACGTACCGCCGAATTGCTCAACACGTGGGGCGTGAGATCTCCACAGTACATCGATGTTGTCGCCAGTGGTCGGCGGAAGGTGCACGTGCCCGTCGACCTGGGACCGGACCGCAGCGACGCACGGATGCACGCCAAGACCGTAGGATCCTACGCAGTGCCGTAGGGGACCGCACCGCCACTTCCCAGCAAATTAGGGACACTGTTGCTCCTGGGGTATCGGCGAGGACCATTCGCAACCGTCTCCATGAAGCTGGGCTACTGTCCCGCACACCGTTAGGCCGTCTTCCGCTCACGCCCCAACATCGTGCAGCCCGCCTCCAGTGGTGTCGCGACAGGCGTGAATGGAGGGACGAATGGAGACGTGTCGTCTTCAGCGATGAGAGTCGCTTCTGCCTTGGTGCCAATGATGGTCGTATGCGTGTTTGGCGCCGTGCAGGTGAGCGCCACATTCAGGACTGCATACGACCGAGGCACACAGGGCCAACACCCGGCATCATGGTGTGGGGAGCGATCTCCTACACTGGCCGTACACCACTGGTGATCGTCGAGGGGACACTGAATAGTGCACGGTACATCCAAACCGTCATCGAACCCATCGTTCTACCATTCCTAGACCGGCAAGGGAACTTGCTGTTCCAACAGGACAATGCACGTCCGCATGTATCCCGTGCCACCCGACGTGCTCTAGAAGGTGTAAGTCAACTACCCTGGCCAGCAAGATCTCCGGATCTGTCCCCCATTGAGCATGTTTGGGACTGGATGAAGCGTCGTCTCACGCGGTCTGCACGTCCAGCACGAACGCTGGTCCAACTGAGGTGCCAGGTGGAAATGGCATGGCAAGCCGTTCCACAGGACTACATCCAGCATCTCTACGATCGTCTCCATGGGAGAATAGCAGCCTGCATTGCTGCGAAAGGTGGATATACACTGTACTAGTGCCGACATTGTCCATGCTCTGTTGCCTGTGTCTATGTGCCTGTGGTTCTGTCAGTGTGATCATGTGATGTATCTGACCCCAGGAATGTGTCAATAAAGTTTCCCCTTCCTGGGACAATGAATTCACGGTGTTCTTATTTCAATTTCCAGGAGTGTATTACAATTCAGTGAGAGCATATGTCAGCTCAGCCACTGTTGCAGAGTCGCATCAATATACATTGATAAGCCAAAACATTATGACCACTGCCAACCGCGACGTTGGATGCCGTCTGGTGGCTTTGCGGACATATGACGTGATAACAAAAGTATGTAAGCGGAGCAGACACGGTCGGGGTATCACCCCAGCGAATATGTGGGCTGTAAATGGGGAAATCGATTGAGATAAACGACTTTGATAAAGGGCAGATTATTATTACATGAATCCTGTGAACAAGTATTTGGAAAACGGCGAAGCTGGTCCAATGTTCACGTGCTAGTGTCGTGAGCACTCACGGAAAGAGGTAGGAGGACAGTGAAACTACCCTAGGCACTAAACGGTTGGACGTCCACGACTCTTCACAGAACGTAGGGTTCGGAGGCTTGTCTGCTCTGTAAGGTAGGAGAGATGGTGACCTGTGGCATCCCTGCCAAAAGAGCACAATCCTGGTGCGCGCACAAGTGTTTCAGAGCACACAGTTCGTCGTACAATGTTGAACATCGAGTTCCGCAGCATACCATCCCTACGTGTCCACATGCTGACAGAACGACATCGTCAATTACGACTGCAGTGGACACGGGACCATCGGGATTCGACGGACGATCAATGGAAACGTGTCGGCTCTTCGAGTGAATAGCATTTTTGCTACATTAGGTCGATGGTCGTCTCCATAAACGCCGTCATCGAGGTGAACGGCGGCTCGAAACGTGCAGCGCGCCACGGACGCAGGCAGGTGGAAGCGGTATTATGCTGTGAGACACATTCTTCTGGGCTTGAATGGGATCTGTGGTAGTAATGGCCGGCCGGTGTTGCCGAGCGGTTCTCGGCACTTCAGTCTGGAACCGCGCGACCGCTACGGTCGCAGGTTCGAATCCTGCCTCGGGCATGGATGTGTGTGATGTCCTTAGATTAGTTAGGTTGGCAGAACACTTAGAAGATGCGACAAACCCACTAAAGAGACAGCCCAGGGGACTGATGACCTCAGATGTTAAGTCCCATAGTGGTCAGAGCCATTTTTTTTTGTGGTAGTAATGGAAGACATGCTGAGGCTGCGAACCACCTGCATCCCTTCATGCTTGATGTCTTCCCCGACGGCGATGTCATCTTTAAGCAGTATAACTGTCTGTGTCTCGGAGCCAGAACCGTGCTGCACTGGTTTTTGGAACATCATAGTGAACACACGTTGATGTCTGGGCAACCAAATTCGCTTGATGTAAATCCTGTGGAACACACCTTAGTCGCTATCGGGCGTCATCACTGCGTAAGCAAATCAGCGGCCCGTTATTTATGCGAGAACGTGACCTGTGCGTAGACCTCCACAAACCTAGCAACAAACTGTCGGATTCCTGATTCGCAGAATCAGTGATGTATTTCCTTCCAGAGACGGACAAACAAGCTATTAACAATGTGTAGAACAGAAGTGATATCTGGCGTTCCGCAAGGTAGTGTCATAGGCCCTCTGCTGTTCCTGATTTACGTAAATGATCTAGGTGATAATCTGAGCAGCCCCCTTCGATTGTTTGCAGATGATGCTGTAATTTACCGTCTAGTAAAATCATCAAACGATCAATTCCAGTTACAAAATGATCCAGAGAGAATTTCTGTGTGGTACGAAAAGTGGCAATTGGAACGAAACAAAGAAAAGTGCGAGGTGATCCATATGGGTACTAAAAGAAATCCGATAAATTTTGGGTATACGATAAATCGCACAAATCTAAGGGCTGTCAATTCGACTAAATACATAGGAATTACAATTACGAGCAACTTAAATTGGGCAGACCACATAGATAATATTGTGGGGAAGGCGAAAAAAAGACTCCGCTTTGTTGGCAGAACACTTAGAAGATGCGACAAACCCACTAAAGAGACAGCCTACATTACACTGTCCGTCCTCTGCTGGAATACTGCAGCGCAGTATGGGATCCTTACCAGGTAGGATTGACGGAGGACATCGAAAAAGTGCAAAGAAGGGCAGTCCGTTTCGTGTTATCGCGCAATAGGGGTGAGAGTGTCACTGATATGATACGCGAGTTGGGGTGGCAGTCACTGAAACAAAGGCGGTTTTCTTTGCGGCGAAATCTATTTACAAAATTTCAGTCACCAACTTTCTCTTCGAAATGCGAAAATATTCTGTTGACACCTACCTACGTAGGGAGAAATGATCATCATAATAAAATAATTGAAATCAGAGCTCGAACGGAAAGATTTAGGTGTTCCTTTTTCCTACGCGCCATTAGAGAGTGGAATGGTAGAAAAGTAGTATGAAAATGGTTCTATGAACCCTGTTGTGTACACAGTTCCGCGTAGTCAGCGCGTACACAACTTTCCCAATAGAGCCCGCCCCGCTAAGCACAACAGCGCAGGCGCAGCGCTCGTCCGTCTCCGCACTACGAGATGGCGCTGTCTTAGAGACGGACCAAATTCTGCTTCCGCCGATCAGCGTATTAATATGCAACGCAGCCAGTGAGATTGCTGCTAACGTAGTACCTTTTCTCCTCGCGGATCACACTCGCGCAGTGATACCTGAACGCGCGAGGCATTATAACGAGTGTACAGACCTCCGATTACTCAGTCTGCGTTAGTCTGCAGCAGTCTGTTCCAATCTGCATTAGTCTGTACCTAATAAGATTACCATATTCCTGTACATAGCCATGAAGAGAAATGTATAGACACTTTGTCAAGTATCAGAGATACGTGAGAATAAGATTAACGTACCAAGACCAAAGGAACTTCATATTGTCAATTTTAAACAGCATCCAGAATCAAGTCACGTAATGTCTATGATTTTATTATTTTAATAAATGTGTGTGAAAATTAATCAAGTTCTATTTAAAGTTGGTCACCGTCAATCTGCTACTCTAAGCGTGCAAGTGGCATTTCTATTGTCTGACCTAACGGCAGAAGATAAACACGCCACGATAAGATCACGAGACATATTGCTGACACTCGCCTACTTCGTTAGAGCGACAAGTCAAATAATCTGATGGTGTGTGTACCGAAGGTCTTACAGTAAGCACACCACAAACCCTCAGCCAGGCACTTAAGTGTGAATTGCAGAGTAACCATGTAGATGTAGATGTATATGTGGCCATAATGTTTTGGTTCATCAGTGTATTATCGTCTACAGTTCCTTTCGTACATTTCTTGGGTCAGGAGTGGTCGGCAGATACTTTGTATTTTTTTTAAATCTTTAATTTCCTACACATGGGAGCAGTGCAGGCTGTTGTAGACCTACGTTCTTTTCAGCCATACATCGCATTGTGCTAGGGATGACACACAGGGATTTGCAGTTGGCCATATTTGGGAGGGAATTTCCAGTTCTGGCGTTCACCTGATGAGCAAGGAAAACATTCCAAAAATTAGAGAATTGGCAGTAATAAATGGCAGAATTGAACCGTATTTCTGTCCTACATACGGCGTTTCAAGAGACGGTTCTGTCATCAGGTTGTAAAACCAAGCTCATGAAGTACAAACACTACAAAAAAAAAATCTACCAACAATAATATCTGCGATGTTTATGACATAAAAGAGAATAAAAACACATTGGACTCTGGGTCCGCGTCTTACATTAAAATCGTCGGCATCTATCAGTGGCCATCCCCACTCACACCGCGGCCTGTAGAACAGTATTACGACTAACAGCTGCAGTTACATAGTCTTACTGCGGACATATCAGTACGCGACAACCCTAAAACCTATGCAGAATCGTCAGCTTGGCACTTTTGGATTTCACAGCAGAGCCAATAGGACGCCGTCTGGTGTAGTGTGTGCTGTGAGATAGAACACTCACACGTATATCAGCGATTTTATTATAGGTCGAGGACCCTTACTCCAATGTGTATTTTATTGTGTTTTATTTTATGGACGTCACAATTGTTATTGCTGACAGTTTTTTTTAGCATTTTCACTTCAAGAGTAAGTTTTACAACCTGATTATGAAAGTATTGTCTCTCTAAACACGTTATTTAACTGTTTGGAGAACAGAAAAGCGGTTAAATCCTATCAGTTATTACTGTAAAAATATATAACAACCATTACCTCAAATCCATAATGGATAATACGAAACCTATATAGATTGGACCAGTTTTAATTAGTTTCTGGGACAATGTCATCCATTGTCTTAGACAAAACTTACACAATGTGTGCACATGTACGTATGTGTGTGTATAGGTGTATGAATAGAGCTTAGTATACTGAATTAAGTAATTGTATCGGGTACTAATAGTGTGACTTCCACATTCTAGTTGCAAAAGGAAAAAGGGAAATTTGAAAAGCATTGATGTGCTATGTGACTCCACCATCACTGATGCAATAAATATAGTGAAGGAAATGGCGCTAGAAATTTTAATGAACTACACGAATAATTATCCTTATATCTATTTGAGAACTACAGAACTTTACTAGGCATCAGAAGCGGATCGGTGCAAGTGAAGGAAGATCCCTTCATCAAAAACATTCTAAGAGGCTACTGAAGATGTTTCTGGGACTACATATCTCAAGCATAACACATGTGGAAGGGAAGTGTGAACTAGAGCAACCGCAGCAGAGAAAGTAGTAGTGTAACAGAAGAACATTAAATATTAAGAGAGTAGGCAATGAAAGCAGTTAATATTAATTTATACATTTCTTGAGCTCTGTAGCTTTGGATCATATTACATTGACAAACACAGCAACCACCCACATTTTTATGTATTTTTACTTATACTAATACAAGTTTTGGGCTTTCGCCCATATTCATTCGGCATAATATATAATTAAATCTTCAATTAGCACATCGCTGTATGCACCGAGTGCAATTAGGATTCTGCCGCTGCCTTTCTACTCTGTTGCTCTTATTTTCCACATTTATAAGTGTGGCGCAGACACGGTTCTTTCGTATCAAAAAACGTTCAAATGTGTGTGAAATCTTATGGGACTTAACTGCTAAGGTCATCAGTCCGTAAGCTTACACACTACATAACCTAAATTATCCTAAGGACAAACACACACACCCATGCCCGAGGGAGGACTCGAACCTACGCCGGGACCAGCCGCACAGTCCGTGACTGCAGCGCCTAAGACCGCTCTGCTAATCCCGTGCGGCTTCATTCGTATCATGCACCAAAATTATGCAGTATTCACACGTTGCATAAGAGCAACAACAAGCAGAATAGAAACGCAGCCCCAACATTCAAACTTCAATCGCCGTTTTTAACGATGTGCTAACTGAAGCAATAACAAGCAGAATAGAAATGCAGCCCCAACATTCAAACTTCAGTCGCCGTTTTTAACGATGTACTAAACGGTTCAAATGGCTCTGAGCACTATGGGACTCAACTGCTGTGGTCATCAGTCCCCTAGAACTTAGAACTACTTAAACCTAACTAACCTAAGGACATCACACACATCCATGCCCGAAGCAGGATTAGAACCTGCGACCGTAGCAGCAGCGCGGCTCCGGACTGGAGCGCCTAGAACCGCACGGCCACTGCGGCCGGCAACGATGTACTAACTGAAGATTTAATTACTTAGTATGTCAACTGAAGATGGGCGAAAGCCTGGAACGCTTATTGGTATGAATAAAAATACTTTAAAAATCGGCTGGTTGCTGTCTTTCTTGAAGTGAAATGAGAGATGTGCATGGTAACCTTTTTTCTATTCTAGGTGTTACAAAGTATATGAATAGTTGACTATGCCTAGGAAGGAGCATTAGTTGGGGAAAATGGTAGCGGCAGACCTAACGGGGGTATGCGAAGAGATATTAGTAGTGTAATAGGTACGCAGACTAGCACAAGACAGCAAGAGCAGCTGTTCCAGTTAGATGTAACATCTGGCCAGCTGCATCTAGCGTCAGCAGCAGTGACTCCGTTGGCACTCCGCCAGCAATTGGCCTCATCGCCTGTCGCTAACTGTTTTTGTGCGTTGCAGACAATTCCCCTCTTTCGGCCTGCAAGCCCGTCTACTTTTTTTCTGGCGATCCCCTCGACGGCGGAGGCCGTTGTGCAAACTTGGGCCTCCGCCACGAGATGGCAGCTGTGTCCGTGCGGCGCGTCCGGAACACGTGCGCGTTTGCCGACATAGCACGTGTCAGGAAGTGCCTGCGGCGCTCCAAACACACTTCCGCTGCTCCTCAGAACCTGCGCTTCCCTCCACAACCACTCGTGCTCCCTCAGAATACTCTTCAACATGCTTCGTAGCCTGTTGCTTCTAGCGCCCGAGCGCCCACTTGCGCCAGGCGCTGATCGAGGTTTTGGTTCTAGGGGAGGGGTGTGCGTCACATTTTGTTACTCTCTCTCTCGACCTCCCCCCCCCCCCCCCCCATCCTTCCCCCTCCGAAATATTATTTGCTCTCCCTGAGGTTTTAATAATAATAATATTAAAATATATAAATTGTTTCAATATAACAATCAGTGATCAGTCTACAAAACCCAATACATGGACAGAAAGAACAGCAGTAGACAAGCCATGGACTCAAAATACTGAAAGGCTAACAGAGTGGAAAAAATCGAATATCTTGGGATACATACAAACAGGAGGATCAAACAAATAAGGCAACCAACATAGAACAACCAGAAAAACTTCAGGAAGCTTACAAACTGATACGGACACACTGCAATACAAGAAACACTTCAAGACAGGCCAAAATCAGGCACTAAAATACAGTTGTACTACCAGATGCACTCTACGCATCAGAAATATCTTCAAGCGGGGCATCAGGAGTCACAGAGATAGAAAAAATAGAACGTATAATGCTTAGAAATAGTTCTGGAGCAGTTCGTGGATGAATAGACCAACCAAAGGATTTTACGAACTCACAGATTCACGGACATAAAACTATCACAAAGAATCTTCTTTGTAATAGTTTCATGCAGACATTGTGAAGTAGTCGTGTGACTAGGGCCTCCCGTCGGGTAGACCGTTCGCCGCGTGCAAGTCTTTCGATTTGACGCCACTTAGGCGAACTGCGCGTCGATGGGGATGAAATGATGATGATTAGGACACCGCAACACCAAGTCCATGAGCGGAGAAAATCTCCGAGCCAACCGGGAATCGAACCCGAGCTCTTAGGATTGACATTATGTCGCGTTGCCCACTTTTTTATTATTATTATTTTTGTCCGTTGTTGATCATTGGGTTTGGTCGTTGCGGACGTCACATGACATCCGTTAAAGTTTGTTCGTTGATCCATCCACTCAGTTTTTTTATTACAGACGCCAACCAGCTCCCTGACCGTGCCGGCGGCCACTCAGCTACTGGGGCCAGACACTGTGAAGTAAATGACATTCTGCTGTATGCGCTTTATTATTCACACTCCCAAATAATACGATAGGCATAAACTTCTGAAGAAGGGCACTAAGTGCCCGAAACTGGTAAAGAAATTAAATTTCTTTTATGCAACTGGTTCTTATCATTTCATTATACAGGGTGATTCAAAAAGAATACCACAACTTTAAAAATGTGTATTTAATGAAAGAAACATAATATAACCTTCTGTTATACATCATTACAAAGAGTATTTAAAAAGGTTTTTTTTCACTCAAAAACAAGTTCAGAGATGTTCAATATGGCCCCCTCCAGACACTCGAGCAATATCAACCCGATACTCCAACTCGTTCCACACACTCTGTAGCATATCAGGCGTAACAGTTTGGATAGCTGCTGTTATTTCTCGTTTCAAATCATCAATGGTGGCTGGGAGAGGTAGCCGAAACACCATATCCTTAACATACCCCCATAAGAAAAAATCGCAGGGGGTAAGATCAGGGCTTCTTGGAGGCCAGTGATGAAGTGCTCTGTCACGGGCTGCCTGGCGGCCGATCCATCGCCTCGGGTAGTTGACGTTCAGGTTTCATAACTAACCTTTTTCGTAGGACTCTCCATACAGTTGATTGTGGAATTTGCAGCTCTCTGCTAGCTGTGCGAGTCGATTTTCCTGGGCTGCGAAGAAATGCTTGCTGGATGCGTGCTACATTTTCATCACTCGTTCTCGGCCGTCCAGAACTTTTCCCTTTGCACAAACACCCATTCTCTGTAAACTGTTGATACCAACGTTTAATACACCACCTATCAGGAGGTTTAACACCATACTTCGTTCGAAATGCACGCTGAACAACTGTCGTCGATTCACTTCTGCCGTACTCAATAACACAAAAAGCTTTCTGTTGAGCGGTCGCCATCTTAGCATCAACTGACGCTGACGCCTAGTCAACAGCGCCTCAAGCGAACAAATGTACAACTAAATGAAACTTTATAGCTCCCTTAATTCGCCGACAGATAGTGCTTAGCTCTGCCTTTTGTCGTTGCAGAGTTTTAAATTCCTAAAGTTGCAGCCGGCCGCGGTGGTCTAGCGGTTCTAGGCGCGCAGTCCGGAACCGCGCGACTGCTACGGTCGCAGGTTCGAATCCTGCCTCGGGCATGGATGTGTGTGATGTCCTTAGGTTAGTTAGTTTTAAGTAGTTCTAAGTTCTGGGGACTGATGACCACAGTAGTTAAGTCCCATAGTGCTCAGAGCCATTTGAACAATTTGAACCTAAAGTTGTGGTATTCTTTTTGAATCACCCTGTATAATTTGAAATGCATTCCCCCAAACATTTGAGAAGATTTCATGTCATGCAGTTGATTTAAGGGTTATGATAGGAGCAAACATTTACAACTTCGACAATTTCAAAATTTGCACGTAAGCGTGTGCACTCAGCTATATCAGCACATTATCTCAGAGGCAGCAAAGGGCTTAGAAGAGCAGTCGAACAGAATTTACAGTGTCTTGAAAAGATGTTATAAACTGAATCACAACAAAAATAAAAGAAGGATCATGAAATATACTTGAATTAAATCAGGTGATAATGAGGGAATTAGATTAGGAAATATGACGCTGAAGGTAGTAGTTGAGTTCTGCTACTAGTGGTGCAAAATTGATGAAGAAGGCCGAAGTAAAGAGGATACAAAATTCAGATTGGTAAAGCATTTCTGAAGTAGAGCAGTCTGTTAACACTAGGTATCAATGAAAGTCTTTGGAACTCTTTTCCGAACGTATTTTGTCTGGAGGGTAGCCTGTATGGAAGGCAATGTTAACGATAAGCAATTAACACAAGAAGAGAATAGAAGCTTTTAAAATGTGGTGCTACAACAGAATACTGAAGATCAGACGGGCCGAATAGCTAATGAGGAGGTACGGGTACTGAATCTAACTGGAGGAAAAACAAGGCGGTGGTATAATCTCGTTGCTTACGAGTCCTGGCAAACCACTAATAGCCAGTCACGCTCCAGTTGCGCTTCACCCTCCAAGGTCATTTTACTCTCTTCTTTCAGTCTGGATTTGAGCTGAGGAAGCAATCAGGAGTGGACGAGTGCAAATTTTTTGGGACACTGTAATTATTACCGACAGAAATATCTCTGTTCGACAGAGAAGCTAGATCAACGTTTGGTGGCGAAAATGTAAAGGATCTAGAATTAATCAACCTAACACTTTCCCAAACTCCCTCATTTAATTACGCGTCTCTCAGTTCTAGCAACGTAAGAAAGATCATTTTCTAGATGAAAGAAGGTCCCGAGAGCCTAAAAGAGGAGGATTTGGATTATTATCTACATCTACATCTATGTGATTACTCTGCTATTCACAATAAAATGCCTGGCAGGGGGGGAGGGGGGGGGGTTGTTCAATGAACCGTTTCACTCTCAAACGGCGCGTGGGAAAAACGAGCACTTAAATTTTTCTGTGGGAGACCTGTTTTCTCTTATTTTATCGTAATGATCATTTCTCTCTACGTCGGTGGGCGTCAACAGAATGTTTTCGCAATCGGAGGAGAAAACTGGTGATTGAAATTTCATGAGAAGATCCCGTCGCAACGAAAAACGCCCTTGTTTTAATGATTGCCACTCCAGTTCACGTATCATGTCTGTGGCACTATCTCCCCTATTTCACGATAATACAAAACGAGCTCCCCTCTTTGTACTTTTTCGATGTCATCCGTCAGTCCCACCTGATGCGGATCCCATACCGCACAGCAATACTCCGGAATAGGACGGACAAGCGTGGTGTAAGCAGTCTCTTTAGTAGACCTGTTGCACCCACTAAGTGTTGTGCCAATGAATCGCAGTCTTTAGTTTGCTCTACCCACATTATCTACGTGATCATTAAAATTTAGGTTATTTGTAATTGTAATCCCTATGTATTTAGTTCAATTTACTGCCTTCAGATTTGTGTGACTTGTCTCGTAATCGAAATTTAACGAATTTCTTTTAGTACTCATGTGAGTAACTTCACACTTTTCTTTATTCAGGGTCAATTGCCATTTTTCCCACCGTACAGATATCTTATTTGAATCATTTTGCAATTCTTTCTGGTCATCTGATGACTTTGCTAGACGGTAAATGACAGCATCATCTGCAAACAATCTAAAACGGCTACTCAGATTGTCTCCTATGTCGTTAATATAGATCAGGAACAATAGTTGGCCTATAACACTTCCTTGGGGAACGCCGGATATTGCTTCTGTTTTACTCGATGACTCTCCGTCTACTACTATGAACTGTGACCTTTCTGTCAGGAAATCACGAATCCATTCGCATAGCTGAAACGATATTCCACAGGCATGCAGTTTGGTTAGAAGACGCTTGTGAGGAACGGTATCGAAAGCCTTCTGGAAATCTAAAAATATGGAATCAATTTGACATCCCCTGTCGATAGCACTCATTACTTCATGAGTATAAAGAGCTAGTTGTGTTTCGCAAGAACGATATTTTCTGAAACCGTGCTGACTATGTGTCAATAAATCGTTTCTTCGAGCTATTTCATAATGTTCGAATTCAGTATATGTTCCAAATCCTTACTGCAAATCGACGTTAGTGATAAGGGCCTGTAATTCAACGAATTACTCCTACTTCCCTTTTTGGGTATTGGTGTGACTTGAGCAATTTCTCAGTCTTTAGGTACGGTTCTTTCTGTGAGCGAGCGGTTGTATATAATTGCTAAATATGAAGCTATTGTATCAGCATACTCTGAGAGAAACCTGACTCGTATACAATCTGGACCGGAGGCCTTGCCTTTATTAAGTGAGCTGCTTTGTTACACCGAGGATATCTACTTCTATGTTTCTCATCTTGGAAGTTGTTCTTGATTGGAATTCAGGAATATTTACTTCGTCTGCTTTGGTGAAGGAGTTTCGCAAAACGGTGTTTAATAACTCTGCTTTAGTGGTACTGTCATCAGTGACTTCACCGTTGTTCTCGCGCAATGACGGTACTGACTGCGTCTTGCCACTGGCGTGCTTTATGTATGACCAGAATCTCTTTGGGTTTTCTACCAGATTTCGGGACAGAATTTCGTTGTGCAAATTATTAAAAGCATCTCGCATTAAAGTACGCGCTATATTTCGAACTCCTGTAAAACTTTGCCAGTCTTGAGGATTTTGCGTTCTTTTAAATTTGGCATGCTTTTTTCGCTGCTTCTGCAACAGTGATCTGACCCGTTTTTGTGTACCACGGGGGGTTCAGTACCATCACTTATTTATTTATGTGGTATATCTCTCAACTGTTGTCATACTATTTCTTTGAAATCATTCCACAACTTTCCCACGCTTACATGATCAGATCGGAAGGAATGAAGACTGTCTCTTAAAAAGGCGCTAAAGGCATTTTATAAGCTTTTTTAAATAGATATACTTTGCGTTTCTTTTTTATGGTTGTAGGTGTTACGGTATTTAGCCTAGCAGCAACTGCCTTGTGGTCGCTAATCCTTGTATTCGTCTCAATACTCACTATTTGTCCAAGATTATTTGTTGCTAAAAGGTCGAGTATGCTTTCGCAACCATTTACGCTTCGAGTGGCCTCATGAACTAATTGTTCAAAATAATTTTCTGAGAAAGCATTCATTTAAATTTCTGGTGACGTTTTATGCCTTTATGCTTTAAACGTATAATTTTTCCAGCATTTCGAGGGTGGATTGAAGTCGCCACCGACTATAATTGTATGAGTGGGGTATCTATTTTAAATGGGACTCAAGTTTTATTTGCACTGTTCAGCAAGTGCGTCTTCTGAGTGAGGGGGGGGGGGGGGATCGGTAAAACGATCCAATTAATACTTTAGTCCGATTGTCAGGTATATCCTCTACCCATACTATTTCGCAGGAACTATCTACTTCAGTTTCACTACAAGGCAAGCTACTTCTGACAGCAATCACCACCAACTGTACTTAATCTATCATTTCCGAACACTGTTAGGTCGTTTGAAAAAATTTCGGCTGAACCTATTTCCGGCTTTAGCCAGCTTTCTGTACCTACAACTATTTGAGCTTTCAAGTACGGCTTGGAGCTATGACAATTTACACAACAATACCGATCGTTTCTACAACTACTTTACTGTGTTTTACCTGCCCCCTTTTAGACGGACGCCATTTCTGCAGTTCCCTGAGACCCTCTAACCTAAAAAAAACCGCCCAGTCCCTTCCACACAGCCGTGTAGCCGCCTCCTGTGTGTAGTGGACAAGCGGAACTCGGAAACCCACCACTCGATGGCGCAAGTCAAGGGATCTGCAGCCTATTCGGCCGCCGAACCGCCTGAGCCTCTGATTCAGACCCTTCACTCGGCTTTACACCAAAGAACCACAGTCGGTTATATCGACGATGCTGCAGATGGTGAGCCCCGCCTTAATCTCGGAAGAAAGGCTGGTAGTCTTTACCATTTCCTCTAGCCGCCCGAAACGAGAGAGAATCTCCTCCGATCCTAAGCGACACACGTCATTGGTACCGACATGAGTCTCCACCTGCAGTTGGCTGCACCCTTTATTCTTCATGGTATCCGGAAGCACCCTTTCCACATCCAGAATGACTCTCCCCGGTATGCACACGGAGTGCTCACTGGCTTCCTTTCCCTCCTCGGCAGCCATGTTCCTAAGGGGCCCCATTACGCGCCTAACGTTGGAGGTCCCAACTACCAGCAATCCACCCTCTGTGAATGCCCAGACCTTTACCATATGGCTTTTAGTGCCGGTAGTCTTCGACGAGAAGCTCGGCTCTCCTCCGATGCACGAGCGGTCTAAGGCGCTGCAGTCATGGACTGTGCGGCTGGTCCCGACGGAGGTTCGAGTCCTCCCTCGGGCATGGGTGTGTGTGTTTGTCCTTACGATAATTTAGGTTAAGTAGTGTGTAAGCTTAGGGACTGATGACCTTAGCAGTTAAGTCCCATAAGATTTCAAACACATTTGAACATTTGAACCTCCGATGCAGCTCTTTTCATTTAAGCAGAGTTGCTGAATCTGGAACTGTAATCTGTCAGAAAAGAAAGGAATTTGGAAGGATTCGGCTCTGGCCTATAGTAAGGGCACAACCCCGGCATTTTCCTATTGAAAATAGGAAACCACAGAAAACGATTAAATGTTGCTGGCAGATGGATTCAAATCACCTCGCCTCCCGAATCCAGGGATTGTCACCTCATCGGCTCAACACGCAGAGCTAATTCAAGTCGGTGGAGAATTTGGAAAAACTGGTTGTTGCACAGCGTTTAAAAATAAAATAAAATAAAATTCATCACAACAAAAGACTGAATTCTGACCCTGAATGTTTTTCCTTTAATTTTAGATGGAATTGCTGGCTTCAGTTACAGTGTTACTAGAGTACACACGGATTTTGGACGAAACGGGGAAGGAGGGCTGCAGGACTCAGTTATCTCGGACGAATTCAAGCAGCCAACTGAAAAAATCTTTTAGAAACGACAGAACTATAGGATGTGTTGTCCTCATATACCTCTTCCGCTCTCCACAAACCCTCGCCATCCTTCCATAACGGAACTGGTTTTCATAACTGAATACCGCCCAGATAGGGCGATTGCTGGTTACCGCGATTTCTGGGCGACACAGAGAAATTCATTTTTATGCACTGATTTTAATTTAATTACTTGTAGTGATATTCCCCGCTCCGCTGCCTTGTGAAATACTGAAATATTCCAACCCCGAAGCTCTACCAGCCTCCGATTAACGACTACAATGCTAACATTAAAGTGTTATAAATAGGTAATTAGGCCATTACAGCAGTGCGTACATATTTTTAACTTAACATAGTGCTAGCGGACGAATCAAAATGGATCTCCCTCTTCTTTCTTGGTACAAACTTACACATAAACTATCACAACTGCACAGAGCACAAAAACAATAAACGGTAGCACCTGCATTAAATTCAACTGCAGGTAAGAACTGAACTGATAACAAAACAACTGAGCTCAAGCAAGGCCAACAATTGATCTTGGCTAAAACAGGGCGGTCGATGGCCGACAGTGCTATGGATGTATAGATCGTTTGCATCTGTCTTTGGCATTGCTGGCTATCGATAATGCGATCCGTTATTCGTCGTAAGGTTGAAAATCAAAATATCTGTCAATTTCACTACATGGCAAGTAGGTCATGTGTAATTCCATTTAGGTGATTGGAAGGGAGGGGAGCTTCGAGGCACCCTGGACACCCCTGCCCCCTTTGGCTACGTCCTTCGTGACTCTCCTCATTCAGGAAGACTTTCGCAGTCTCGTCAAGATTGTTTACACGCGTTAATCCGCAATAATCCACGTCAGTGTGCTCGAGAACTGACAAATTTGATGAACTGTGATCATTCAGCCGACGTGTGACATTTTAGTGCAATGGCGCAGGGTTCAAAAATCATTGTGTATGGGTACCGCATGCTCTTAGCCAAAATCACAGAAATCAGTGGGTGTCCATATTTGCATCTTCCGCTTGCTTATCAGCAATTGGCTCCTGAACAACACCTACCATACCTATCCTGTACCGTTACTGGTGACAGGAAGCTGTGTCTTTATGCTAACGAAAGGAAAAGTGAGGAATGATTGAGCCCAAACAAAGCAGCAACTCCCCCTACAGACACCAGCGTGCATCCATAAAACATAATACAGGGTGATTCAAAAAGAATACCACAACTTTAGGAATTTAAAACTCTGCAACGACAAAAGGCAGAGCTAAGCACTATCTGTCGGCGAATTAAGGGAGCTATAAAGTTTCATTTAGTTGTACATTTGTTCGCTTGAGGCGCTGTTGACTAGGCGTCAGCGTCAGTTGATGCTAAGATGGCGACCGCTCAACAGAAAGCTTTTTGTGTTATTGCGTACGGTAGAAGTGAATCGACGACAGTTGTTCAGCGTGCATTTCGAACGAAGTATGGTGTTAAACCTCCTGATAGGTGGTGTATTAAACGTTGGTATCAACAGTTTACAGAGAATGGGTGTTTGTGCAAAGGGAAAAGTTCTGGACGGCCGAGAACGAGTGATGAAAATGTAGCACGCATCCAGCAAGCATTTGTTCGCAGCCCAGGAAAATCAACTCGCAGAGCTAGCAGGTTAGTTATGAAACCTTATTGTCTGAAATTGGTTCAAGCACTGTCTGCAGCTGATAAGATTAAAAGAATCGATTTCTGTGATTTTATCCTTGCTCAAATGGAAACAGATGAATCTTTCGTTTCAAAGATTGTGTTTAGTGATGAAGTAACTTTCCACACTAACGGGAAAGTCAACCGTCACAATGTCTGTATATGGGGCACTGAGAATCCGCGGGAAACAACTCAGTATGAACGTGACTCGCCTAAGGTGAACGTTTTCTGTGCCATTTCAGCCAATAAAGTTTTTGGTCCCTTTTTCTTCGAAGGTGCTACTGTAACTGGACTACAGTATCTGGAGATGTTAGAGAATTGGCTGTTCCCTCAGCTCGAACAAGAAGCACAACAATTCATATTTCAGCAGGATGGAGCGCCACCACATTGGCACTTATCTGTCCGTAACTACCTGAACATCAACTACCCGAGGCGATGGATCGGCCGCCAGGCAGCCCGTGACAGAGCACTTCATCACTGGCCTCCAAGAAGCCCTGATCTTACCCCCTGCGATTTTTTCTTATGGGGGTATGTTAAGGATATGGTGTTTCGGCCACCTCTCCCAGCCACCATTGATGATTTGAAACGGGAAATAACAGCAGCTACCCAAACTGTTACGCCTGATATGCTACAGAGAGTGTGGAACGAGTTGGAGTATCGGGTTGATATTGCTCGAGTGTCTGGAGGGGGCCATATTGAACATCTCTGAACTTGTTTTTGAGTGAAAAAAAAAACCTTTTTAAATACTCTTTGTAATGATGTATAACAGAAGGTTATATTATGTTTCTTTCATTAAATACACATTTTTAAAGTTGTGGTATTCTTTTTGAATCACCCTGTATTATGCATCTGGTTGGCAGCGATGGTGTGGTGTGCTACTATGTCCTGCAGACACAGTCCAAGAACAATGACCAGGAAGAAAGCGTGAAGTGGTACTACTCCACGATAAAGTCCGTCCAAATTCTGTTGGACTGACAAAATACACTATGCGGGAGGTTGGTTGGGAAGCCATTCTGCACCCACCTTATTCACCTGATCTTGCTCCCATAGACTTTCTCCTTTTCCGCTCTGTATCTGCCGCGCGAAGTGGCCGCAAGGTTTGAAGCGTAACGTCACGGACTGCGCGACCCCTCCCACCGGAGGTTCGATTCCTCCCTCGGGCATGGGTGTGTGTCTGTTGTTCTTAGCATAAGTTAGTTTAAGTAGTGTGTAAATATAGGGACCGATGACCTAAGCGGTTTGGTCCCTTAGGAATTCACACACATTTGAACATTTGCTCTCTATCTAACAACCTTCAAGAAATTTCCTTTCCGCATGGAAATGCCTTCCGAACATGTCTCGACGAGTTCTTCTCCTCAAAACCATGTGATTTCTACAGTCGCGAAAGCTAAAAGTTTCCCCAGCGCTGGCAGACTGTTGTAAATAGTGAAGGTTGAAACCTCCCCTCAGAAACATTTATGAATTACTGTGCTCATAAACCTCTTACGTTATTTGATCTTCAAACTGGTGAGCAGAACTGAACTTACTCAGACATTTCTCTCTTTACTTATTCTGATCAACACTAAACTGACACAAAATATTTTTAGCGCAACGCAATCTTTCAATAATCCCTACAAAAGAATGGCCCTGACTAACAATAACCTGTACCTTTCATGAATCACTTACCTCACAAAAATCTTCGTTACTCGAACTACTGCAATACAGCGAGCGCCAGTACTGCCAGCTAAATAAAGGATTCTAACTACTGAAGGCACTAACTACTGATAGGCATAGTTAGCAAATGAAAGATTTTGATAGAGAACAAACAATTTATTTACCTTATATATCCATGACATCCAGTCTTACAAATTTCGTTTTACTGACGGAAACACGTCCAGATCGTCCGCTCTCAAAACTCTGCCATCTCTCTTCCCACATCCACCACTGCTGGCGTCTCACCTCCAACTATGCAAAGCTACAATAGCGAATATTCCAACAATGCCAACCAGCCACAGACTGCACACAGCACAGCCAGTGATTTTCATACAGAGCGCTACGTGACGTTACCAATCCCAAACCTAAACAGCCTACTTACAAGGTGATATACTATTAATGGCTTAAGTCTATCACTGAGGATAGCAATGTTATCAGGGAATCTTATCACTGATACCCTTTCACTTTGATTTTTAATCCTACTCTTGAACCTTTGTTTTATTTACATCATTGCTTATTCGCTGTACAGATTGAATTGTAGGGGCGAAAGGCTATATCCCTGTCTTACACCCTTTTTCAGCTGAGCACTTCATTCTTGGTCTCCCACTCTCTTTGTCCCACCTTGGCTCTTGTACATATTGTATATTACCCATCTTTCCCTATAGCTTACTCCTATTTTTCTTAGAATTTCGAATCTCTTGCTCTATTTTACATAGTCGAGTGCTTTTCCCGGGTCGACATCCTATGAACGTATCTTGATTTTTCTTCAGTCTTGCCTCCGTTATCAAGTGCAAAATCAGAACAGCCTCTGGTGGCTTTACCTTTCCTAAAGACAAACCGATCGTCATCTGACAGTTCCTCGATTTTCTTTTCCGTTATTCTGTATATTATTATTGTCAGTGACTTGGATGCATGGGCTGTTAAGCTGATTGTGCAATAATTCTCGCACTTATCGGCTCTTGCAGTCTTCGGAATTGTGCGGATGATGTTTTTCCGAAAGTCTGATGTTATATCGCCTGTGTCATACATTCTACACACCAATGTGAATAGTCCTTTTGTAACCACTTCGCCCAATGATTTTAGAGATTCCGATGGAATGTTACTTATCCTTTCTGCTTTATTTAATCTTAAGTGTTCCAAAGATCTTTTACACTCTGATTCTAATACTGGATTCCCTAACTCTTCCCTGTTTCTTCATCTATCTCGTCATTGGGCAAGTCATCCCCCTGACAGATGACTTCAGTGTGCTCTCTCCACCTATCCGCCCTGCCCTCTGTATTTAACAGTGATACTCGTGTTGCGCTCTTAATGTTGCTGCCCCTCATTTTAATTTCGCTGAAAACTGTTTTGACTTTTCTATATCTGAGTCAGTCCTTTCGAAAATCATTTCTTTTCCTACTTCATCACATTTTTCATGTAGCCGTTCGGCCTTGGATTCCTTGCACTTCCCATTTATTTCATTCCTAAGTGACATTGTATTTCTGTATCCTTGAATTTCTCTGAACATTTTTGTAGCTCCTTCTTTCGTCAGTCATCTGAAGTATTTCTTCCATTATCCATGGTTTCATCGTAGTTACCTTTTTGTACGTATGTTTTCCTTTCCAACTTCTGTGATTGCTCTTATTAGATATGCCCATTCCCCCTAAAGTGAAGTGCATTTTGAGCTATTTATTACCGCAGCCTCAGAAAACTCCGGGCGTATCTCTTCGTTCCTCAGTACATACGTATCCCATTTCTTTATGCATTGACTCTTCCTGTTTAGTCTCTTAAACTTCAGCCTACTGATCATCACTAAATTGTAATCTGAGTCTATATCTGCTCCTGGGTACATCTTAATATCCAATTATCTGATTTCGGAATCTCTTCCTGACCATGATGTAATCTAACTGGAATCTCCCCGTATCTCCTAGCCTTTTCCAAGTATACCTCTCAACCTTTTCCAGGTGTACCTCCTCGTCTTACGATTCTTGAACAGATTATTCTCTATGACTAGCTGAAATTTGTCGCAGAACTCAATTAGTCCTTTTCCTCTCTCATACCTGCTACCAAGCCCTTTTCACCTATAACCTTTTCTTCTACTCCTTCTCCTGCAACTGCATTACAATCCTCCCACTACTATTATATTTTGATCTCTATTTACGTACTGAATTACACTTTCGATATCTTCACATACTTTCTCTATCTCTTTGTCACCTGCCCGCATCTCGTGGTCGTGCGGTAGCGTTCTCGCTTCCCAAGCCCGGGTTCCCGGGTTCGATTCCCGGCGGGGTCAGGGATTTTCTCTGCCTCGTGATGGCTGGGTGTTGTGTGATGTCCTTAGGTTAGTTAGGTTTAAGTAGTTCTAAGTTCTGGGGACTGACGACCATAGATGTTAAGTCCCATAGTGCTCAGAGCCATTTGAACCATCTTCGTCATCTGCTTGCGATGTCAGCATGTATACCTCAACTACTGATGTAGGTGTTGGTTTGTTGTTCATTCTTATGAGAACAACCCTACCACTGGACTCGTCAGAGTAACTCACTCTCTGCCCTACTTTCCTATTCATAACGAATCATACTCCCGTCATTCCATTTTCTGCTACCCTACAATCGTCTGACCAGGAACCCTTGTCTTCTTTTCATTTCACTTAACTGACCCCCATTATATCTAGATCCAGCCTTAGCATTTTTCTTTTCAGGTAAATTAATACATATCCCAAATTTCTAAAACCTCATGAAATTTCAAGACTATTGAAATGTAACAGAGCGAAGGACTTCACAATGACA
The DNA here is from genome assembly GCF_021461395.2 of Schistocerca americana. Classification (NCBI taxonomy): domain Eukaryota; kingdom Metazoa; phylum Arthropoda; class Insecta; order Orthoptera; family Acrididae; genus Schistocerca; species Schistocerca americana. The sequence continues at coordinate 471,109,675 of NC_060125.1, forward strand.
TTAACATCTGTTCCTCGTGGTAGTTCTATGTTGTACCTTGTCACCATCTAATGATTTTCATGAACTAGTGGATACTTCAATCAGTTCTCGCTGTTTGTTGGACTGAAAACAAATGTTTGTTTTTATACAACGGTAGAAAATGTTGTTGTTGTGGTCTTCAGTCCTGAGACTGGTTTGATGCAGTTCTCCATGCTACTCCATCCTGTGCAAGCTTCTTCATCTCCCAGTACCTACTGCAACCTACATCCTTCTGAATCTGCTTAGTGTATTCTTCTCTTGCTCTCCCTCTACGATTTTTACCCTCCACGCTGCCCTCCGATACTAAATTGGCGATCCCTTGATGCCTCAGAACATGTCCTACCAACCGATCCCTTCTTCTAGTCAAGTTGTGCCACAAACTCATCTTCTCCCCAATTCTATTCAATACCTCCTCATTAGTTATGTGATCTACCCATCTAATCTTCAGCATTCTTCTGTGGCACCACATTTCGAAAGCTTCTATTCTCTTCTTGTCCAAACTATTTATCGTCCATGTTGCGCTTCCATACTGGGCTACACTCCATGCAAATACTTTCAGAAAAGACTTCCTGACACTTAAATCTATACTCGATGTTAACAAATTTCTCTTCTGCAGAAACGCTTTCGTTGGCATTGCCAGTCTACATTTTATATCCCCTCTACGCTTGACCATCATCAGTTATTTTGCTCCCCAAATAGCAAAACTCCTTTACTACTTTAAGTGTTTCATTTCCTAATCTAATTCCCGCAGCATCACCCGACTTAATTTGACTAAATTCCATTATCCTCGATTTGCTTTTGTTGGTGTTCATCTTCTAAACTCCTTTCAAGACACTGTCCATTCCGTTCAACTGCTCTTCCAAGTCCTTTGCTGTCTCTGACAGAATTACAATGTCATCGGCGAACCTCGAAGTTTTTATGTCTTCTCCATGGATTTTAATACCTACTCCGAATTTTTCTTTTGTTTCCTTTACTGCTTGCTCAATATACAGATTGAATAACATCGGGGACAGGCTACAACCCTGTCTCACTCCCTTCCCAACCACAGCTTCCCTTTAATGCCCCTCGATTCTTATAACTGCCATCTGGTTTCTGTACAAATTGTAAATAGCCTTTCGCTCCCTGTATTTTATCCCCGCCACCTTCAGAATTTGAAAGAAAGTATTCCAGTCAACATTGTCAAAAGTTTTCTCTAAGTCTACAAATGCTAGAAACGTAGGTTTGCCTTTCCTTAATCTATCTTCTAAGATAAGTCGTAGGGTCAAAAAATGGTTCAAATGGTTCTGAGCACTATGCGACTTAACTTCTGAGGTCATCAGTCGCCTAGAACTTAGAACTAATTAAACCTAACTAACTAAGTGCTGTACAACCATCACTCATAAATGATACTCGTACCACAAGAATGGGTGACTGTTTATTAGATTTTGAGGGGGCCTATATTTCCAGCATCCACCCATGATACCACCCTCACCCCTATTACAATAACACTACTACAACTACTGCTAATAACGATAATAATAATAGTGACAATGTTTTAGCAGGTAGAAATTAACTAGAGCTGGAACAGCATCCAATTTCGGTCACCAAGATCACTAGACCTTATTTCATCAGATTGCTTGTATTAGTGCAGACACAAAAACGAAGTTTGCAGAGAAAGAGCATAGCCACGAGACCAATTATTTATCGTATTATAGTCATGAAATGTATTCGCAGTTGCAAATATGAACAACCATGGAATGACGACAATGAAAATTTGTGCTGGACCGCGACTCGAACCCGGCTTTGGTTATCCGTATACGACTCACGGCCAGCTCCAAATCTCTTATACGTCGTCATTCCTGCATCATTCGTACACACATTACGCAATTCCCGGACAGGGTAGGACATTTTAATTGAAAGTCGCTGCCCGGTTTCGGCGGATAATTACGATATTACAGTGCCTATGTTGTTCAGAAGAACGATATTATGCTCCTCCGGACATACGTACATGCAGGTCTGAAGGAACCTTGCATTGTTCTTCAACACAGACGTTGCAATATTGTATTCTAGTCACTCGCATTACGCACAGTGCTGGGCTGATAGAAGTCCACCAAAGTTATTCAGAAGAGTTGCAAGGTACGTAAAACATTGTGAAGTTATTCAGAAGAGTTGCAAGGTACGTAAAACATTGTGAAGACATTAAAAGTACCTGTAGTCGACGTTGTGATTCATGAGAATTTGATTAAAACTGGATCAATTATTCGTTAGCTTTGTATCAATACATCAGTTCATAAAGTTCTCAGTATGCTCGTAATAATTTTGTGAAATTTATTTTGTGGACAAAATTCAGAGCTGGAACTCTACTCAGTATGAAAATTGGGCATTTTTTGTCACATATGAACTATTCACTCCGCGTTGTCCATACAGTCAATCGCCTGTAGAAATACTGCATGTAATATTCCTTCTGGAATCCCTTGTATAGCAGTTCCAGAAGACTTGCACAATTTACCAGCTAGTGAAGAGCTTGGGTAATATCTTGCAAAACATTTCACGATTCCAATGCGTACTCGAACACGAGAAGGATGTTCTTAATTGATAACAGTGCAAAAATTGCAGTTTCTTGTGTAAGTCAAGTTTTTAGTATCTCGTGTCCCGCCCCCTTCTCTCTAGACCTCTGTATATAAGACCGCATGACAATCTTATTGTAAACATTTACTTCCACAATTCGTTTCGATACTTATCAATTACAGAATTGGACTAGAATGTAAAATAGCTCTGGCTGCTTCGCATTTCGGCGATACACTTAAACTATGGGAGATTTTTGCATTGCAGACTTGAGGAAAATTCTCTTATCGTTCCTCCCCTACGGTCTTTCTAGCGAGTTACCAGTCGTTCAATAAAATGGATGGAAATCCCATGACGCGGCAGTTCAGCAGGCAGGTAAGGGCTCAAGATCACGCGTGTTGCTTAGAGTGCTTTGTGATTCCCTTAGGAGTAGTTCAGTACTGCTAACAGTCGCGTAAACGTGTGATACGTTATCCAGTGCTCTAGTTAAGAAATCTCAACTGACAGTAGTGGCAGTTGCTACAAAGTGTATCAAGCATGATGAATGAAACACAAGAAGATGTAAATAAGAATGTAACGTCTAGTACAGAAGTTCATTTGAACCACCTGAACTGCAGTGATCAAAAGGTAAAACATACATTTGACAATAATTCAGTAACAAATGTCAGTAGTTTGCCATTTTTATGCATTAACATAGTTAAACATGGGTCTATATGACAGAATTAGACGTACACGCTTGCAAATAAATATGTTAATAAACTGAGAAATTCAGCATTTGGGTACAGTTCAACTGACCTTACTGCTCACTGAGTTACTGGTCTTTGGAGTTATGGGTACTTTGAGGCTTCTGCTACTCGATGGCGCACTATTTAAACAATATTTTTTTTTCCTCACTTAATCTTATCCATATGATATTGTTTACGTCGCTGTGACGTTTCGTGGAGCGTTATGGCACAAACAGTGTGTCACTATACTGTTTATATGTCATATAATATCTCAGAAAACAATTTCGCATGCAATTTATTTTACGTTATTGATCGTTTCGTGCATATCAGCAGATTCGTAGTCAGTAACAGCATTCAGAAGTTGGCGTAATGATTAAATTACTAATGTCGTAAAATAACAACATTGTTTAAAATATTATCGTCAATTTCACAATTGTTTTGTGATATTTTGAAGAAGAGAGTTTATCACAACTCACATGTCATTACCGTGTAATCGTGTCAGGTCAAAATTTTCAATTAAATTTTATTGCAAAGAAATGTTTCTTTTGCCACAAACTCGTGATCTCAATTGTCTTCCATATTTTATTTGTGATGACAAGAGTGATCTGTAATCTGGCATAAGGTCTAGGTTAAATTGGAAGGTGATAATTTGTTTGAAAGTCTGTTAAGCTAAGGAACGTGAATGTCAGATAACGCTTGTAGTAACAAACTTACTTGTGTCATAGTCTCATGTTTTTCGCTCGCGCCGTATTTCAAACACCTTTCATCGTAAAAGAAAAATGTCAACGTAAATTCAAAAAACCTATATGAGATTGTGGTCAATCTTCAGCAAGTATTTTATACACGGTATTTACGTATGTCACACATGAACTAATTAAAAATGGGAGGGGGGGGGTGTCCCACTATGTATAGCAGATCACAGCTGATATGTGAGATTCAGCAACAATTGTTCCCAGTCTATGGATTCTGGAACCTAAAGGTTACCACATAATTATATATAGTTCTTACTTTGAGTGGATAGATGTAAAGGTTTCAACATATAGGTACAGTATATTGTTACCTGGTTCACACTGATGTCAGTGACACTTATTTTAACCACTGTTTGTCAACTGGAATGGACTATCACATATTGGCTGTACTGCTTTTGTCTCTTGATTAGCCAGACAGTAACCTAATATATATGTTGTATCTCTGAACAAGAAACTCAGGAACCAGTATTGTTAGAAATGTAACAACAGTATGTTTGTGGATTGTCATTTAGTGTGCACACAGTTCCTCACCTACATTTTGTTTGTAATAATTCACACTATATACTATAGAGAACAGTTGAGATATAACACTCTCTGTGGGCTCAGTGGAATACAGCTTACATGACAGACAAAAATTTTTCATGCCACAGGTAAGTTAATTGCATATTGCTTTCTCATTAGTTAAAGATGTTGCTGTCATATACTCATGTAACAAGAAGCAAAAAAATACCTTTTTTAGGAACGGAAACTGTTTTGTGCAGACAGCTAAATGTAGGCTGACTGGCCTGCTAGGTGGAAAGTACTGTGGTTTTCTGTGTCTATCTTGTGCATGCTCAAGTGTTAAACTTGTATTGTGATATAACCATTTCCATATCTCACTGTGTCAGGTATCTGAAAATTATATTTAATCTCTGAAAAATAAAGTCAGACATTCTATAATTTTTTGCACGGACGTCAAGTATGTCGTTATTTCCTGTTGTGATATCCCAGCTGAGAACTTTCAAGGTTTGTCAAGGTAAGGTGGTGACTGACATTGTAGAATGAAAGCATGGCTGTTTATTAATATGCTGTGGGAAGTTCTGGTGGAATGTAAATAATTGAGGAGTAAAGGTAACAACTCACAGGATAGTAGAGGTGTTAAGTTGTCAAAGGGAACATAAAAAGACTGCAAACTCTTTCAGCTACTTAACACTTCTACCATTCGGTGAACTGATACCCTTACTTCTTAATGTACATCTATACTGATAGCTCAGTCAGTGTGTCACAGATGGCAGTTGGCACAACAGTGTAGTTAGATATAAGGCCCATGTGTCCGAGGGAAAATGTTGCTAGTGACAAGGCAAAACTAAGACAAAGCTACTCAAGAATTTGCATAGCCACAATAATTATTACTTGGGTGGTCCTTCATTGAATTCGTAGCAGGTGGCAGAATGAAGGCAGTGAAGATTCTGAATGGAAAATCCTGAGAGAGAAGAAACTAAATTGGAGGACACCACAACTTTTGGAAGCTCTCTGTGGTGAAACAAGCAGTAGAAATAAGACTGACAGACAACCTCTTCAGCCTTCGCCAGATTTTCGATGTAGACATTCATAGAATTTTCTCATATTAAGGTTTCGCCCTCACATGGATTTCTGTTCAGGGTCTGTTCCAGCCTGTGATGCATGTATGTTTCACTCTCCTTTATGGTTTTGAGTCACATTGTTTTATTATCTCAAAGAATAAAGAGGTATAATTTCATAAACAGAGGTCAGTCACCAAGTCACATTGTCAGTGGCTGGAAGATTCTTGGCTGAAATATTGAAAATGAGCAAAATATGTCAGTCAGATATCTTGGTTAGCAAAGATATGTAGAGCAAACTAGAAGAGTGGAATTAACAGTCAGCTACAGAGTGTGATACCACCTGCCTGGTTTGACCTGTGATGTAACAGTGTTGAAATTACTGCTTTAGAGCAACAGTAAAGTCAAACACGAACATATTAGACACTCCTAAAATCTATCAGAATATTTTGACTCTGAGATGTAGTTTCTGGTTAACAGTAGTATTCACATTAAACCATATTTAACTTTTCTGTTGTACAGGCAGGTGACAACATTCTGTGAAAGTAGTAAGATCCCTATAGTTTCTCCATCTTGATTCCATTTGCGGAACGTGGTGTATGAGTATATGAATTGGTTTATTTTCAGATACAGGCTTAATATAAAACAATGCAAGTAAGGTTCTCTGCATAATTTTCAGTACTTAGAATCTTGTATCTGGATGCATCAGCATTTTCAGCTTTCTATTAAGAACAAATATCTGTTAATTTTCTTCCCATGCCTCCCCCTCCCCCCCCCCCCCCCCCACATAAAATTGATTGTGAGTAAGGCAGTTGCCAGACTCAGATTCATTGAAAGTATTCTCGGGAAAAGTAGTTCATCAACAAAGAAAGTAGGTTACAAAACACTTCATTCAACCAGTACTTGAGTATTACTCTTAAGCCTGCAATCTGTACCAGAGGGAACAGAGAAGATGCAAAGAACAGCATGTTTCATTAAAGGTTCATTCAGTAAACATGAAAGTATCACAGAGATACTTAGCCAACTCCAGTGGTAGACGCTGCAGTAGAGATGTTCTGCATTATGGTGTAGTTTACTGTTAATGTTCCGCTAGCATACATTCCTGGAAGAGAGAATCAATATATTACTTCCTCCTACATCTATCTTGCAGAAAGACCATGAAGATGAAATCAGAGATATTTTAACTCAAATGAAGGGTTACCAGCAGTCATTCTTCCCACAAACCATTTGCAACTGGAAGAGGAAAAACAGGGAAGTAACAGTGGTACACAAAGTACCCTCCACCAGACGCAGCAAGATGGTGTGTGGGGTATAGATGTAGATGTAATTAGATTATCAGTTTGAATGGATTAGCCCTTGTCATAATCTGTTGCTGTATGATTTACAGAAGTAGCCATGGGGAAGGGTAGTGAATGGCTCAGAGGGAGGCAGCAGGTGTGAGGGATAGGAATGTGGGAGGGACTAGGAATGCAACAGATGTGCACTGTGGCAAGTAAGTTTGTGCATAGCATTATCATGTTATGGAGTGGATTGGGAGAGGGTTACAGGACAGAGGAAGGTGATACTGTTGGGTGGGGGTTGTGGGTGTAGTGAATTAGTGAAGATTGAGCAAGGAGGATTGCAAGAGTGGATGATGTGTTGCAAGGATAACTCCCATCTGCATAGTTCAGAAAAGCTGGTGCAGGGGGAAAGGATCCAGGTGGCACAAATTATGAACTCACCATCTCCAGTGCCCCCTTCTTGCATTCCTATCCTGTGTACCTGCTGGCTCTTCCTCCCACATTCCTACCCCACACATCTGCTGCCTCCCTCCAGACCATCAGCTGCTCTTCCTCAACCCCTCCCACCTCCCTCCCCCCCCCCCCCCTCACCATACTCTACACAACATTCATCCCAGTCTACCCTCATAACTGCAATCCCAGCATATTTTGTGTGTGTGTGTGTGTGTGTGTGTGTGTGTGTGTGTGTGTGTGTGTAAATTCCCCTGTTGCCATTTGTAAGCACTTCTTTTCAGTCTTGATAGATAGTGGTGTCATACACAATCTTGCTTTTGAATGTGTTTCACACAGATGAGATAATTATAGTGTTTTCTGTTGTCTTTCAGTTTTCAGAGGACAGGATCCTAATCAGAAATGGGAAAATTGTAAATGCAGATACAATGTTTGATGGTGATGTGTATATTGAAGATGGAGTGATAAAGTAAGTTGCCCTAATCAACTCTTAGAAAGATTTTTACTCTTCACTGTAACATTGTTTCATCAGATTATGAAGCTTTTTGTTCTTTAATCTCCAGGCAAGTTGGCAGTGATTTGACAATACCTGCTGGAACAAGAGAAATTGATGCTCAGGGCAAATATGTGATACCTGGTAAGTGCTACTATCTTAGTGTATTTGTGGAACTTGGACTTATAAAAATAAGCTCACTGGTGCAAGATGATCATCTTAACAGTGTGTAAGACCTCCATAAACTTTATCAACAACTGCAATTCATTGTGTTTTATAATGGACAAGGCTCGGGGAACTGGAGACTGGAGTGTTTAGCCATTCTTGGGACAGCGACTAATGCAGCTCAAAGTGATAGTGTGAATTCCATCACTGATGTTAGACATTTTGTTCCTAGTGATATCAGATATTTTAGTAGGATTCAAATTCAGCATTTTGCTCCTACATCTGTCTCAAACCATATAGACATTAATATCCCAGTTCAGTGGCTATTTTCATCTTAGCCTCTTTTAATATTATAAGAGAACTGCAAAACCAAGTGTTCCAGCAGTAGTGTACAACCTTGAAATTATCTATTATTCCATAAAAGAATAAATTTTATTGTAATTTAAACACCATTTTGAACTACACAGAGCCTTCCTCAGCTTGTTCCATCTCTTGCCTGTTGTCGTTTGGGAGTGAAAGCTTCCTAAAGCTTGTGATAAACATGCAGAAATGATCAAGGGTCTCTTGCATAAAACTCTGCATCCATTGCCCAGGCAGTATAAGTGCTCCTTGAGTGCTTGAAAATCACGAAGAATTAGCACTGATGTTCTGCATCTCTCTCTGCTTGACAGTGAAATTACCTTCAACCATAAACTGTGATACAGTGTGGCAGTCTCAGTTCATCATGGAAGTCTTTCAGTCATTATTATTCTGGGTGAAATCCTTGTCGACCAGGACATTTGCATCCACTACTTCCCTAACAAGATGACATTTGATACTATCTACTGTCTGCTGCAATTTTTTGAGGATGGTGAAGTGTTATTTTTATTTATTTTTTTGTCCTTTGATGATTAATAATAATGATATAGGACGTGTCAGATACATTTCAAACATAACAGTATGAGAGAAGGAAAATTGCTACTCACCATATAGTGCAGATTTTGAGCTGCGATAGGCACAATAAAAAGATTCACACAATCATAGCTTTCGGCCATTAAGGCCTTTGTCAGCAGTACACACACACACACACACACACACACACACACACACACACACACACACACACAACTGCAACTTACACACACATCTGCAGTCTCAGAGAGCTGAAACTACACTGCCTCTCTGAGAGTGCAGGTGTGTGTGTGTGTGTGTGTGTGTGTGTGTGTGTGTGTGTACTGCTGACAAAGGCCTTAATGGCCGAAAGCTATGATTGTGTGAATCTTTTTATTGTGCCTATCGCAGCTCAAAATCTGCACTATATGGTGAGTAGCAACTTTCCTTCTCTTGTATTGTTACATTCCATCCTGTATTTTCCATTGTTTGACATTTCAAATATATTTACACATGTATACAAGATGTACAAAATACAACTGGATGAGGTGAGAGTGGGGAAGGAAATCAAAAGTTTAAGCTATTAAAGTATGAATCACAGAAATTAAGGAAGATATAAAAGAACTTCAAATTACAGTAGATGACCTAAAAAACAAGACAGAGAAAACCAGAATACTGCAAGACCCGCAAACCAGACTACAAATGAAAATCAATAAAAGGAGTACAGGAAGAGTTGTCTCAGATGAAGAAAGAAAGAAAATATCTGAAAGAATGAAGAAATATTGGGCAGACAGAAGAGCAAAACACCTTTCATATAAGAATAGCCTCTAATAATTATATTACCTAAATATATTAAGTTATTGTCGAACCAAATTGTATCCATGTGTAACAACTTGTTTAGAACTTTGTATTTTTGACTACAGTGGTCCAATGAAGGCCATAAAATAAATAATAATAAAGTATTTATCAAGCAAAATAATACAGTAAGCATATTTTATAATGTAGAAAACTATGCAAGTTGCAAACATTTTAGATTTCTCACACTCGGTTCATTGTACATTTACGTGAGTATTGTGCAGTCCACAGTTACAAGCGTGACAGAGAGTTCATGAAACCACCATCAGAATTTCTCTCAACCGTTTAACTCGCAAACAGCGTGTGACAAAAACACACACTTAAATATTTCTGTCTGGTTTTTAGTATTTTGTAATTATCAGTTGCCCGTGTGCACATGGACATAAAAAAATATGTTGACATTTGGGCGAGAAGGTCCGTGATCGAAATTTTATGAAAAGATCTCACTCTAACAAGTAATGCCTTTGTTTTGATAATTGCCACCCCAGCTTGTGTATCCTGCCCATGACACTCTCTCCCTTATTTTGTGATAATACAAAACAAGATGCAGGTGTTGTCGCTGGTTAGTGGGCTAGATATGGACCGAGATTTGTCAGGAGCCATCAGAGAGGTGGGGATAAATGTCCAGAAGGGTGGTACACTGGACTGAGGAGAACCATTTGAAGCATATGGGAGAGAAAGGGTTGAGACTGTGGAGGAATGAGGATAGTCGTTTCATCTGTGAATTTGTATGTGTATTCTATTAGCTCTGAAGAAAGATTTGTCTGAAAGTTAGCAATTTTCTCAGTCTTGTCTGTGTGCTTATCAACATTTCAACTGTATGGTGGGTTGTTACCTTCATCTCCTCCTTTATTTTCCATGTACACAGAATTTTCCCTTGCACAGTCCACTTGCAGTGGTAACTAATTCTACTGTACCATACTTAATGTTACATAGGCAATGTATGTGTGCCTCACAATCTGCTATCATTAAGCATTCAGTAATTAGAAAAGACCCACAAATGGAAGTTTTCCTTGAGAGCTTTTTGCATGCTTCTGCATGATTATTCCCTTACATTTCCTGACATTTTCTTAAAAATTTAAGTTGTAACTAAAAAAATTCAGTAAATAAAAATTCAGTGTTATGTGGCAGGCCAAGATCTTTTCATAATTCCTTTCAGTTGAAATATAGGCAGAATTTTCTACCATTCTTTTTGATTGCTTGTGTTTGAAAGTACAGATTGTATTCATTTCTTTCAATTTTTTGTCACTATTTTACGTATTTCTCATTATGAAACTAATAATCTTTTTAAGGTGGAGTTGACCCACACACATGTTTTGAATTTGAGATCCAGGGCCATAAATCCGTAGATGATTTCTACACTGGCACTAATGCAGCAGTAGCAGGAGGAACAACTACTGTCAGTAAGTACTATTCTTTCAATAATACCAAGTTTAGCAGTGATAAAGTAATTACAGAGGAAATATAATGTTAGTCAAATGTGAAGTATTTATACCTTGTGGATGAAGTATAAGTGTGCTAATGTATTGATTGTGTTGTTTTGCTTATCTTGCAGTTAACTTTGCTATTCCACAAAAAGATGAATCACTTATTGAAATTTATGAGAAGTACAGAAAACTAGCAGATGAGAAAGTGTGTTGTGATTACAGTTTGCATATTGGAGTGACAAGCTGGTCAGATAAGGTAATATTTTGTTATTATTAACTTGGAAAATATTTACTTTAATAAATGTAATTTCATCCACAGCCAGTATCCCAAGCTCCAGCCAGTAGCATTTATCCTCTAATCAATATTTCTGGGATATGTGGTATCATTTTCATCGTTTCTGATCAGACAATACTATGTGCAGTAACATAGTCTTTCCCCTTGTCAGTTATGTTTGTTGTGCTGTCACTACATTTTGTAAGAGGACATTTAGTACCCGTATTCATGTGCAGCCCATACGTTGTGTGCGGATTTGTTTTGTGTTTTGAACAATGACATTGAAAGTGCAAAGTGTATTACAGAGTTCTGTTTAGCATCCAGACTACTTAAAGTGTGTGTTCTCGTTCCTTCAAGGTCAACAAAACTGCCAAACTATTATAATTGGTATTTTTTAAATCTCTGTATATAGATTGCTTACCTTGCAATGTATGTTTCCATTTTTAGTGTTTTTACCATATGTTGTGATCAGCCAGAACATTATGACCATTGACTATATTAACCCGTCTAGGTGATACCAGTGTCACCTTGCAAGGAATGACAGCATCAGACACCAGACACATGCACAGTGCATGTACTATCAGTGAGCATGCTGTCCATGTATAGAATGGGGAAGGCATCTGACCTACCAGAGTTTGGCCAAGGTCAGATTGTTATGACCCGGAGTCTCGGTACGAGCATTTCAGAAACTGCACAACTTGTCAGATGTGCAAGGAATGTTGCGGTGAGTGTGTTCAACATGTGGCGAAACCAAGGTGAAACCATTCCAAGCGGGATGGAGTTGGGTGGCTACCCTCATTACAGATGTCGGAAGTCGTAGGCTGGACAGACTGGTAAAACAGGACAGGCGGCGAACTGTGGCAGAACTAACAGCAGACTCTGATGCTGGCAAAGTATAAGTGTGTCAGAAAACATTGTACACCAAACACTCCTAATGATGGGCCTTCATAGCCAACAGCCCATGCACATACCAATGTTAACATCACGACATTGGCAACTGTGACTGAAATAGCCATGTAACCATTGGCACTGGACATCGGCACAGTGGCAGAGCATTGCATGGTCTGATGAATCCAGATACCTTCTTCATCATGCTGATAGGGCAGCATGAATGTGTCGTCTTCCAAGGGTACAGATCATTGACACCTGTACTGTGGGACAGAGACAGGCTGGTGGCAGCTCCATATGCTCTGGGAAACATTCACATGAGCATCCATGGATCCAGTGGAGCTCATGAAATATACCATGTCGGTGAAGGAGCATTGTATACTGGCTGCAGACCACGTACATCTCACCATGACGATCATGTTTCCCAACGGCAATGGTATTTTTCAAGAGGATGCTATGTCACAAGGCCAGGAATGTGATGGAGTGGTTCAAGGAACGCAGTGGCAAGTTCCAATTGATGTGCTGCCCCCCCCCCCCCCTCCCGCCCCCAAATTCACCATATTTGAACACATCTGCCATGTGACTGAATGTGGTGTCAGAGCTCATTGCTCCTCTCCCTGTAATTTACAGGAATTAGGTGATTGTGTGTGCAGATGTGGTGCCAACTCCCTCCAGTGACCTACCAAGGCCTCGTTGCTTCCATGCCGCAATGTGTTGGCACTGTTATCCACGCCAAAGATGGACATATCGGCTATTACTTGGGTGGTCATATGTTTTGGCTGATCAGTGTATAATGTTTGTATGATTTTACAATTATCAATGCTCGTCCTTTCTCTCATGTACCGTGATCAAAACAGCAACAACAGTTATTCAACTACAGATAGAACTCTTATAGTTGCATGTGAGGGTGGAAGTGTGCTTCCTCCACTCCTTCAACCCACTTACATTGGTGACTAATATAAAGTGAACAGTAGTATAGAGTTTTGAGGGAAATAAGTAATCAGTCTCTTGATCAGAAGTTAATGCAGTGAGAAGACAGAATCCGAGTGAAAACTTATTTTATGTCTTTAAGAACATGAGAAAGGTGTACGTTGACTTTGAATTGCTTCTTTACGGACAGTTAAGTCTATGTATGGTAATTTATTGGCTTCTTTAGTTCATCAGATTTCTGTATACATTATTTGCTACAATTCATTTTTAGTTGCATTCTGTAGCTGTCAAATTCAACAATAAAGCAAAGAAATGAATTGTTTAAAAGTTGAATAAATGTTAGATACACAGATTATTATTATTATTATGCCTTAAGTCTTGATGTTCTGGAATGTAATAGATAAAATAAAGGAAAAGCAATCACTCATCTCTATGGTATCAATACATGGAGCATGGAAACACGTAATATCACACTATCTTTTGAGCCCTAGCTCTTTTTTTAGTAAAAATACCCATATTCCCCCACACAAACACACAGGCAACCAAATGAACACTCCTGTGGCCATAGGAAGACTGATTACTGATACTCAGTTATTGAAAGCAGCCGCCTGAATTGCTGGAGGTGGGTGTGGGATAGGAAAGGACACAAGGAGGGAGTAACAGGAAAGAAGCAGCTCTTTAGACAGATGAATGCACCAGCATACGATGAGACAAAAAGAGTACAGAGGGTGCAGCAAAGACGTGTAAGAGGAGGAAGGGGAGAAAAGGGGAGGTGGTAAAGGAGAGAAGGGGGAGAGGGAGGGGGGCGGGTTGAGAAGGATGTGCACAATTTGGATAGAAAATGAGTGGTGTGGACAGAAAGGAAGGGAAAAGGTGAAGTGAGGCATCGGGAACAGGTTAGCAGATGTTTAGACCAGAGGGTTTGCGAGGACGCTGGATATATGGAAAAAAAATTCCCATCTTCACACTTCAGAGAAACTTTTGCTGGAAGGAAGTATCCAAATAGCCTGTGTGGTTAAGCAGACGTTGAAGTCATTTGTCTTGTGGTGTGGCAACTGGATGGTCAAATTTACAGGTTGCCACAGTTTGCCAGTGGCCATTCATGTGAGAAGTCAGTTTGTTACTTGTCTTGGCCACATAGACTTCTACAGTGATTACGGGTTACCTGATATGTAACAAGGCTGCTTTCACACATGGCCTGACTTCTATTGGGTAGGAAATGCCTTTGATGGGAATGCCATAGGAGGTAGTGGGTGGGGGTATAAGATCTTGCATGTGGTCTGACCACAAGAAAATGATCCTTTGGGTGAGTGCTGGAGTGGGAGCACGATTTGAACAGGGATGGAAAAGGATATTCTGTAAGTTGGGTGGACAGCAGAACACTACTTTTGGCAATGTGGGTAGGATTTTGGCTAGGAATACCTCATCTCAGGACATGACCAGGGGTAGTCAAAGCCCCTGTGGAGGATGTGGTTGAACATTTCAAGGCCAGGGTGATACCGTGTGATCACAGGAGTGCTGGTTGGTGACTGGTCTACAAATGGTTCAGGATACTTGTTTATGGATGAGCTGGGTAGGATATTGTCTTCCTGTAAAGGCTCTGATAAGGATATTGGTATATTTTGATGACTCCTACTTTCCACTGCAAATGTGGCATCTATAGATGGGGAGGCTGTGTAAGGAAGAGATTTTTTGACACGGAATAGGTGACAGCTGTCATAGTGGAGATACTGTTCGAGGGACATATTTATGGAGCCATTTGAGGGGCAGAAAAAGACATCAAGGAAGGTGGCTCGATGAGTTGAGAAGAACCACGTGAATCTGATTTGGGAATAGGTGTTGAGGTTGTGGAAGAATGAGCAAAGGTTGTTTTAGTCGTGAGTCCATATCATGAAAAGTCATCGCGGAGTCTGAACCAGACAATAGGTTTGAGGTTTTGGCTGGATAGGAAGGATTCTTCCAGATGGCCCATAAATAAGTTGGCATATGATGATGTCATGAGAGTACCACAGTACCATGGATTTGTTTGTTGAGTGTGCAGCTCGTGGTCTAGTGGCTAGTGTTGCTGTCTCTTGAGCACGGGATCCTGGATTCGATTCCCAGCCAGGTTGGGGATATTCTCTGCCCGAGGACTGGGTGTTTTTGTTGTCCTCATCATTTCTTCTACATCATCATGATCATGATCATAGTCATTATTTATGGCAGTGGCTAGAGTGGACTGTGAAAAAACTGGACTGTGTAACAATTGGGACTTTGTACGGGTGCTGATGACCGCGCAATTGAGTGCCCCACAAACTTAAACATCATCATTTGTTTGTAGCTTTGGCCTTAAAAAGTGAAATAATTGTGGGTCAGGATGGGGTTGGCTGTGACAACTAGGAAAGAAGAGGTGGGTTTGGTATCAGGAGGACATTGAGAAAGATAGCGTTCCATGGCCGTAAGGTTATGGGAATCGGCGATTTGGTATCTCACTCACAATGTTCGACCAGCAGGGCAACCTGTGAAGTTGTGTTCGTGGAGTTGGGGAGTAGGCAAAAGGTGGGAGTGTGGAGGGGTTGGGGGGGGGGGGAGGGTGCTGTTGTGAGGAGGAAGTTGGAATCAGGTGTCAGGGTTTGGAATAGATCTAAGGGCTTGAGGTCATGTTGGTCTTCTGGGATGGGAATATGGTTTTAAGGTTTGTGTGCAGAGGTGTCAGAAAATTGGCGGAGACCCTCAGCCAGTCACTACAATTCATGACAACAGTGGTGAAGCCTTGGTGTGCTGGAAGGATGATAAGGTCATAATAATAGTAATAATAATAATAATAATAATAATAATAATTTTAATCAGCATCCTCACAGGGATTAGACCCTTTGAACTGTTCTGGGCTCAATCCACCTTTGTCTCAGTCTTCCTGGTTCTCTTTGGCCAGTAGATCTTTGGCAGTGCCACTTTTGGAAGATCCTTTTATTGTCCATTCTTTCTAAATACTCTTCCCATTTCTGTATTCCTCCATTTTATCCTGTATTGCAAATGTTTATAATTGATTGTGCATATCATCATTCACTTATTTGATCAAGATGTGTGTCCCCCAGTATGCCCTAAACAATTTTATTTCTGTTTCTTTTATAATGTTGTGGTCCTTCTGTCTTAATGTCCATGTTTCACTGCCATACGGAATAACTGACACTGCCATCATGTACAGCTTCAACTGTTTCAGTCCGTGCTGCTTTGTGTTCTTCAAATATACCAGGAGAGCTTCTGTAAAGTTTGGGAGGTAGGAGACAAGGTACTGGTGGAAGTAAAGCTGTGAGGATGGGGCATGAGTTGTGCTTGGGTAGCTCAGATGATAGAGCACTTGCCTGCGAAAGGCAAAGGTCCCGAGTTCGAGTCTCGGTCCAGCACACAGTTTTAATCTGCGAGGAAGTTTCACTTCCACATATTGCCTGGTATCTTCCTAATTTATTATTTACATCTCTATCATTGTCACATGAGGTATCACAGCCTAAAAAATTAAAATGTTGAACTGGAACTAAAATTTTATCATCCAAAATAATCTTTTCTCTTATTAGGTGTCTACCCTGAATGTCATGGTTACTGCTTTTGAGGTAGAAATTTTATAACTACATTCTTTACAGGTAATATGTAGTAAATAAACGGTTCTTTGAAGATTATCTTCATTGTCTTGCACAGTCACCAAGTCATCAACATATACAACTAGCAGATTTAAAGTGGTTCTTCCTAACTTAATTCCAGTTCGGGCCGGAGCCACCCATATGCATAAGATATTGCTCATATAAATATTCAAAAGCATGGGTGGTATTACATACCCTTGTCTTCCTCCCTAGTTAATAGCTGTATTTTCCCCACTAAAATTACATAAATTGGTTCTGAAGCATATGCTTTTATACGAACTTTTCATAATACTGCTATGCGTTGAGGATAGCTCTGTTTAGCCATTACGTTGTAAAGTTCATGCCTGTGTACCTCATTAAAGGCTTTCTCTAGAACTACAGATGCCCTATCGGTGGACAAATAGTATCCTTTTTCTCTGTTAGCTGTTTCGTAGTAAATACATTGTCCATATGAACTCTCTCTCTTGAAATCCATTCAGCTATTCTTGCAACAATGACTGCTATTGGCATTAACTGGTTATTTAATACACCATTGTAAAGTTTATAGGTTGAATTTAATATACTTATACCTCTGTCCTTTGCCTGATACTTATTTGCTCTTTCTTATATATGGAAGAAAGAGCCAGCAGGTGTTTAATAGATGAAGGAGGTGGACTTCGAGTAAAAACCACCATTCTTTTGATTTTGTATGTATGCCCTCTGGCTGTGTGGATATTTTTCATTCTTTTTTTATTACTGCCACTAACTCTCCTAAAGTAAGTAAGTCAGTATTGTCAATTAGTTCTCCAGTCTCATCTCCAGAGTTAGTAGAAATGTATGCCTCAGGGTTAAATCAAATACTTTTAATATGACCACTCTATTCATCATGCATTATCAGATCCATTCATGCACTGCCTCTTTCTGGAATGTTGAGATACTTTAATACTTTATAAGCAGAGTCTTGTCTCCCATATACATGGTGTTCAACATTGCTTATGAATTTTTCCCAACTGTTTCTAGGTGCTCTTCTTGTTAGATACTTTGCAGTATTTCTAGCCGCTGTATAATGTTGCCTAGCTGATCTATTTTTGGCTGCAGGTATGTTTCAAACACTTTTTGCTTATCCCTGATGACCTTTGCTATTTTATCATTCCATAGTCTTAAACCTTTCATTTGTTTTCAGAGGGTTCTCCCCCCTTACCCCCCGCCCCCCAATACTCCACCTGCTGCTCTTTCCATACAGTTTTTTGTACCCTGCCATTCTTCGTCACTTTCCTTCTTTGTTTCATTTTCAACCAAATATCTGCTGATGTCTACTTTGATTTTTCTTTTAACAGTGTAATTCTGTACTTTCCTTCATTCTATTTTCTCATACTAATTTGTTTCTTATTTTTTGACCATATAGTTCTCAGAAGTATTTTGGCCATCAGTGATAATGGTCACTGTATACATATCACATCCTCTGTATACTGTAAAATTATTTATATTGGCTACCAAATAATTTGTGATTAATATGGAACTTCCATCACTCCAGGTGTACGTATGGATATCTCTTTTTTCCTGCAGAATGTATCAGTTACCTTCAAGGCATTAAATGTACAAAAACTCCATATTTTTATTATTAGTGTTAATTCTGGCTTCACTGAAATTTCCTACACTGTCCTAGATAGGAATATTCCCAACTTGGGCCTACCAGTCTCCACAGAGGATATATCTGTTTTATTAATCTGTTTGATGGCAAATTGTAATTTCTCATAGAGTTCCTCCATCTCTTCTTTCCTAACTTCTTCTGGACTACAAACCCCTACTATTGTCATATGTCTTCAGAATATTTTAAAATGAACTGGCATAAGTCTCATTATAAAAGGTGTATGCTGTTATTCTTTTTTCTCCATTTCTGGTGTGGCATTATGGTAATTCCTACTTGAGTTCTTATATTTCATTCTACTCCACTGTATAGTAATGTATGATCTTGAAGAACTACTGTACTGTCTCCCCCCCCCCCCCCCCCCACTGTCTGTCTGTCTCTCTCTCTCTTTCTCTCCCCCCCCCCCCTCTATTGCTCTCTCACACTCTTTTTAAATACGACTAAATTTACTTTCTTCTTTTCTAATTCATTCTGTAACTCAGCTTCTTTTGGGTAGAAATCTCTGAAAATCCAGGTTGCTAAATTATGTCTGTTGCTCCATATTGTTTGACCTTATCCTTGTGGTGGTTGTATCCATTAAATCAGCCTGGGCTCACTTTTTATATGGAAGGGACACCAACCTGGATGCAAAACTCCAAAGCTGGAGGGCTGGTGGGGAGATTTCTCTTGGGGCCTACCCTTAAGAGTGTTGTTTTCCTTAGGCTTATGGGAGGTCTGGATTATTTTTCAGGTTATGGATAGCAGTGTGTTCCATTCAAGGACACATTGGGGGGGGGGGGTTAGGAAAGGAAGATGAGGCCAGGTTAGAAGTGATTATATGATGTCAAACTTCACCTCTCAGATGGTTCCATAAATACGTCCGTCCATACCAACTGACCAACCTCCAACAGTACATCCACTTTGACAGCTGTCATCCATTTTGAGTCAAAAAGCCTTACTATCTGTAGACACCGCATTTGCTCTGGAAAGCAGGAATTGTCAAGATGTACTGATAACCTTACCAGCACCTATACTGATCGACAATATCCTACCCAGCTCCAAATACTCTGGATAAAAACATAATACTGTTCATGTGAAGGTGAACCTACCTGAGGTGGGTGTGGATCATTGGGACATGAAACAGGAACAATCTACTTTCACAAGGTAGTGCTTTAACAGATTGTGAAATCATATATTATGTAGCAGATCCTCTAATACAATTGTTAACTGGGTAATTTAAGAGCAGCGAAAACACACCAGTAGAATTTGACGTAAGAAATTCCATTGGTCAAATGAAAGTAAAAATTAATACTAATAACGGTTTTATTGAAAGAGCAGTATTCACTTTCTAGCTATCTAATCACTTACCAGTTACTAGAAATTACAACTCGAGCACTGACAAATGTGCAAAGTAAAAAAATGTCTGTTGCTTATGACTAAAAAAATAAATAAATTGAGATTAAAAGCCTGTTGATAATTTATTTCAGCCCTGGCCCTGTTGTTTCTGTCCCAGTGGCTAATCAGTGTGTGCTCATTTTCTGATGTAAACACAGGTATACTTAGTTTCAAATTGTTTAGCATATGGTTATCATAGTTGTAACTGTGCTTGCAATATATTTGGATGATTGTTAATGATAATGGTATGATATGGTGCAATTTGAACTGTAGCAACATTTTGCTTTTCTAGATTAAAGAAGAAATGGAAGAGCTGTGCAAAGCCCATGGTGTCAATTCCTTCAAATTTTTTATGGCCTATCGTGATCTTTACATGCTAGATGATGGTGAAATTTTTGAAGCACTTCATAAATGTAAGAATTTAGGAGCAGTTCCTATTGTTCATGCTGAGAATGGTGCAGTTATAGAACAGGTAAGACAATGATTAAATGAGACCTTAAAAAAATCTTCTTGTTCTGCTAGCTGTATCAAGTGGTTACACACCCACAAGTTCTCATAGAGTGCTGACATCGTCAAGTGGTAACTGACATTCACGTGGTTGCTGGCTATACCCTTACGTAGCCGTGGTACTAGCTGTGTGGTCACTGGTGATCAGTCTTTCACCATGTAAAGCAATGTTTCCATCCTGCATCTGCTGCACCCACTTTAAATTCACAATATCTGGGTTCCACACTGTAATGAGCTGCAGATCACCATATTTACTGAGTGGTTTATTAGATATTTTGATCACTCTAGCTTCTTTTATTTCACAATCCCAGAACCTATTAACCTCCATGATAGAGGTGTCATCAAATTAAACTTTATGTCCATCCTTCAAAGCATGTTCAGCTACAGCTGATGTCTAAGAGTAAAAGCCAGTCATAACACAATTCTTGGCAACAAAAGGTCCAGAGGAAAACTCTGGAATTAATTTGGCTAACGTGCCATTTATCATCAGATGTCTCCACGCTGTTGCTTAATGTCTCTCTTTGCTTACAGATTGTTAATAAGTTTGTCATTTAGCTGCAATAAATAATCCCTGCACCAGTGAGCAGTTTTAACTGCTCACTGATTGTTACACATTCTTGGAATCTGAATTCACTTACACACCTTATGTCACATTATACTCAAATTTTTCCAGCATTTATGATATTTGCTCAAACAACCTAAAGTATTGTGACTATTGTATTATTGCGTCCTGAAATGAGATACCTGAGCTATAACTGAACATTTTCTATCATGAAACACATTCCAAAGATACTATACATTCTTTAATATTTTTGAAACTTGTTATATTTATCTTCAAGCATAATTATAAACAGATTTGAAAATAGTGAAGTGTGTCGCTTTGTGGTGCCAAGTACTATTGCTGTCATAACAAACGGGTAACAAGTTATCTCATTCTCAAGACCCATTCTTTAAGTGTGTTTTGTTAAATGCAGAGTACCTATGTAAACAAGTCACATCTATTAAATTTGATTTGCTTGATGGATGGATAGATGGTTTTTTGGCAGAACCTAAATATTGAAAATTCTATATTTTTGCACTCTGGTGTGCATGTAAAACCACTAAGGTGTTTCCATATCTGTTCAGGTTTTCAAATAGTGCAGTAAGATGAATAATAATCATACTTCGCATAATTTAACACTCGGTGCTCCGAAAGAAATTGGTATTTCATATAGTAATGGTAAGTTATTGATGGAGTATATGTAGTGAGTACTGGTGACAAAGAAGAACCGGCAGCTTCGACAGTGGAAAGTACATCAGCATTTAATGTTGTGCTAAAAATGTGGGACAAAGCTGATCGTGCTGAGAGTCGGATCACTATCAGAATTGTCAAAGCAAAATTCATGGCATTGTTGGATGCGTATGAGATGTGTGAGATATGTAGGACAAGCTAAGTTCCATGTCTGAACTGAAAAAAAAGCATACTGCACATTGTTTTCAGTTGGAGCTCTTCAGAGTGCACATGAGCTCAGGTGCTGGAATGATGACAATCACTCATTTTGAGTACTTGCCTCTTTGAATGCAGAAACACGATGTGAAACTTTATGAATCATCATTTATGGTACAACTACTTTGACACACTGCCTGACAGTTATTAAAGTCTACAACAGCCATGGTGGATGAGATATGAAGATAAACAGACACTAAAACATTTAATGGATGTGTTAACATCTGATGAAAGTTGTCAGGCTTGTTGGAGGGAGAAATGAGATGAGTAGTTGCCATTGTTCACTACCAAAGCAAATATTAAAGAAGTGAAAAATGCAACCAGCACCACTGGAAGGAATGTTACTTTATCAAATAAATACAAAACATTAACAAACAAGAAGAAGCTGAAATGTTAGAAAACTGAGTGGTTTACATCATGTAGTAAGTACACAAAACCATTGTAGATATACATGGGCAATGATTCAACTATGAATGCTCTAGGGAAGGGGACTATGTGTTCTGAAGCTTTTGTTGATGGAGAATGAAAGTTAGGCCATATGGATAAATGTGTTGTATACTCCAGAAGAGAGAACAAATGTCTCTTCTTTATCATCTGCTATGGGCAAGGATTAGAATTTCATTTATCGAAAGACAAATGTGAGTTCTGAATCAATGTCATTGTAAAAGCATGTGGTATATGCAGTGGCAACTTACTGAAGATGTGGATTCGAGTGATAAAACAAATTCATCCTTTTAGTCCTGAGGTAAATCTTGTGTCAAAGGAATCTCTGCAGGTTTGGCATGAATGCTTGGGTCATCAGAACAAATGCCATGTCCAACAGTTCTTGAAGCAATGTGGTGTTGAAGTTGAAGACTTTGATGGAGAATTTGGTGAGGCTTGTGTTAAAGGGAAGCAGCATCACTCATGACAGGAGCATACCACACGACCTGGAAAAGTGATTCTTGCTGATGTCTATTGACCTGTGGATTGTAAATCTCTAGAGAGCGGAAAACCTTTTTCTGTGCTTTTCTCAAGCAAAAATTTGATATTGCAGAGAAGAGTGCAGAAATGGTGAGCATTGTGAGTAGTTTTTGTCATCAGCTACCAAAAGCATTTCAGTGTGATGGCAGATGAGAATCTGATAATATTGAAGTTAAGGTTTGATGAGATAAAATGGTATACAATTCATCATCACAAATCCTTACACTCCAGAGCAGAATGGAGTGCAGAGCATAAAAACAGAACTGTTGTGAAACTAGCTCCAACCATGTTGTTAGCTCAGGGTCTACTTACTTTTTGGTGGGCAGAAGCAGTAAACATGGCTGTTTGCATGTTAAATAGAACTGGCACAAGTTGTGTGAATGGCAGAACACCCTACAAGATATTCAGTGGGAATATGATACAGCTAAATAAACTTCCTTTTGGGGGGAGAGGGAAATTTTTTGATCATATTTGGAAGAAAAAGTGAAAGAAGTGGAATCCAAAAGAAAAACCAGGCATCTTTGTTGGTTGTCCTGATGGCATTGATGGCTTTTGAGTGTGGATTCAATCAGACAAATGGATTACTTGGACTAAGGAGGTTGTTTTTGAACCCGAGAAAACTGGATGGACAGTGGCATTACCCCCCAAGTGGAATGTGTGATGAAGAATCAATGAGTCACCATGAAGATGATGCAAGTGTGATTAGAGAACTTGCAGAAGCAAGTTCTAGTGAAAGAGAATTGAAGAATAGGCAACAACTGAAGAATCCAGAATGTCTTACTGGACTGATGCTGGCTTAAATAAATGAGCCTAAGAATTTATATAGAGGTTACTAAATGGTTAGACCATGAACAACGGTGAAGAGCAATGAGAAAGAAATGGCTTTATTGGAGAAAAATGCTAGATGGACATTGGAACCCATGCCACTAGATTGTAAGCCCATTACAAACAGTTGAGTCTATAAAATTAAGGTTAAATCTGATGATAAAATTGATTGCTATGAACCAAGGCTAGTTGTTCATGGATTTAGTCAACAGGAAGATATTGACTATAATGAAACATTTAGTTCTATTGTTAGACATGATACAATTAGAGCAATTTTGAGTGTTGCCACTAGCGAGCATCTCAATTGGCACAGTTTGGTGTAAAATCTGATTTTTTTTAATAGCTTCTTAAAAGAAGAGATGGATGTGGAGCAGCTTTATTGATGGACTGATAGAGTGAGCAAACTTCATAGGTTCATATGGACTAAAACAATCTCCAATGGTTCAAGAATTTCCTAATGAATCTTGTGCTTGTGGAAAGTAAGGCAGGTCCTTGCCTTAATGGAAATTCAAGATGAGTTTAAAATTATTGTTGAGCCAGTAGGGTATTTCTTAAATATTAATACTGTATGTCACAGGAATGGATCAATAGATATTAATCAAGAAAGTTGTGCTAAAGACATTCTTTGGAAGTGCAACATGACAGTGGAAAATTGTGTGTCAACTGCAATTGAGCAACATCTGCAGCCACATGAGCTGACCAATGATGAACCAATTAATGCTCCATATTGAGAAGCAGTTGAGTGTCTTCTGTATTCAGCTATTGGTACAAGGCCCAGTATAACATTTGTAGTGAGCTATGTGTAAAAATTTTAGAGAATACTCAAAAAAATCACATGTTTTTGGTAAAAAGGATTGCGACCTATATAAAAGATTCAGAGTCATTGGGTATAAAGTTTGATGCTAGCCATGCAAATGGAAGAATGATGCTGATTATGCCAGTGATCCAGCAACTCATCACTCTGTTAGTGGAGTGACTGCAGGATTTTGTGGAGGAGCAGTTACCTGTGCTAACAAGTGGAAACACTGCACAACACTGTCAATAACTGAGTCAGATTATGTGGCTGCCAGTGAAGGAGCAAGAGAATGAATGTGGCTATCCAAGTTTGATGAATAAATTTCACCACTGAAGAATGTTTCTGTTCGTCTTGTTGATAATGCAAATGCCTTTAAACTGGCCAAAATCCTGAATTTCACACCAAATTCTTGAATTTCACAAGAGATCATGACATGTAAGGCGTGAAATGTCTGAAAGCTAACATCCTGCAACAGTTGTCGGAAGGGTCTAGGCCAGAGGAGGGAGTGTTATGGTCTGGGGAATGTTTTCTTGGCATTCCTTGGGTGATCTTACCATTTCCTTGGCATGGTGGCATCTACCAGCTGTACAATGCAACATGTCACAAAGCTTGCAATACACATGCATGGTTTCAAGAGCACCAGGGTGAGTTTACAATACTCCCCTGGCCACCAAACCCCCAAGATTTAAAACAAGTCAAGAGTCTGTGGGAACACTTCGATTGGGCTGTACACGCTGTGGATCCTCAACCAAGAAACCTAGCATAGCTGGCCATGGCACCAGGGTTGGCATGGCTCCACATACCTTCCAGAGCCTCACTGACTCTTCCTTCATGTCTCACAGTGATCTACACTGCTAAAGATGGTTATTCAGGCTTTTTTGACAGGTATTCACGTTAATGTTACTGGACGTACAGTAATAGCAGTAGTAATTTAATCTTCAAGTGCTCCCAGGCATACAAAGTCACCCTTTGCACTGCTCCTCTCTTTTTAAATGTTCTGTCTGTTTCCTTCCTTCCTTTCCTTTCAATGATCCTGCAACAGGCCTTCATTACACTGTTTGTTCTCAAGTGCTTTTGGTCCATCAATGGAGTTCTGTGTGTCTGATTCTATGAGTGGCAGCTGCCACCAAATTGAGT
Organism: Schistocerca americana; assembly: GCF_021461395.2. NCBI lineage: Eukaryota > Metazoa > Arthropoda > Insecta > Orthoptera > Acrididae > Schistocerca > Schistocerca americana. The sequence continues at coordinate 471,135,231 of NC_060125.1, forward strand.
TGTCAGGATCAAAGTTCCTTGTTTATTGGTTCATATGAGCTATCTTCTGCTCTTCCATCAGTATCAGTTACAATCCCAAATTTACAGCTGGTATGTCTGCCACAAAGGCTTCCACCCAACCTGATCAACTGCCTTTCTAATAACATTGCCCCAGAACTTTAGTGTCACATCTCCTGCAGAAACTTCAAGAAGAAGGGCACAATATAAGGCACATGCATATGGTTGCTGTAGCAAGACGGATATATTTTAGGACAGCAACAAAAGACAGCAGTCTGCTACAATGCATAGAGATTAATATAAACATATCATCTGTCACTCTCCCTAAATGTTTATATTGCTAAACACAGTACTTAATATATTTCAATTAATTATTTTACATATTCAAGTCAGATACGTAACATGGGTTTGGTGAGAATGTCAGCAGCTTGCTTATTGCCCAGTACATGCTTGGTGGTTAGTTGGCCTTCTTGAATTTTCTCATGGACTTTTGTTTCTTTCCCATTTGCAAAATAGCAAAAACTCAAGATGTACAGTAGTAAGATTTACTAATCATTACATTTTGAAAAAGAATAGTCACCATCACATAAATTAATTACTACTCAAATAAAAATAACGGGGATGGAAGTTGTACCAAATCTTTGCTCTATTTCTCCACTCAACTCTAAGCTGTACTCTCATTCAATCAGAAAATTAAATCCTCACAAAATCACTAAATGTTACCAAATATTTGACCTGTCAGAATATTCACATCAGTCTAGCACCACATTTATCATTTAATCAGCAAAATTACTGTTCTTTGTTCCAGCATTACCACTTCAAGCTCATAATTCCTCAGAACACAAATAAAAGTTTTCAGGTAACATATTTATCCAATGATACAGCAGTATATGACTTGTATCTCACTAAAATATTGCTGTTTCTGTTAATCTCTAATTCCAACTGCAGTGTCATGAAATGCACAATATAAGCCGTACTCAATGTTGCCTTGTTCATAATTAGATCATCAATACAGTTACAACACATTTTTTTGTATAGATGTATCTGTTGCATTAATCATGTCTGTCAGCTCCATTATTTTACTTACATTTCTTACATTGTTAGCTAGTGGAGTGGATTCTCAAAAAATATCCCTACTGCAGAGACAGGTTCACTAACCATTGAGACCCTTGCATTGTTCATTATTTTATTATTTCCTTATTGCTTCATCAACTAATAAACAAACACCGCTCTGCTTATCCAATGCAAAACTGACTCTACTGTAAAACACTCCACAGTAACAGATCCTTATGCTATGGCAAACTTAACTCTCATTACTGATCAGACAAAATTCTCACTTACAAAAACTTACCTCACTGTATTCCAACAAACTGCATGAGATTCTAGCCTGAAGGGTAGTATACATACAAATCTTGCTAATACATTCCACACACATTACTCCAGGCAACTATGTTTAAAGTTGTAATTCCTTAATGTTAGAAAATGACTGTACCATTACACAGATAGTTATCTCACATATACTGATGGTACTGAACACACACACACTTCTATTATACCACGATTAATGTTGTTGTTGTTGTTGCGGCCTTCAGTCCAGAGACTGTATTGATGCAGCTCTCTATGCTACTCTATCCTGTGCAAGCTGCTTCATCTCCCAGTACCTGCTGCAAACTACATCCTTCTGAATCTGTTTAGTGTATTCATCTCTCGGTCTCCCTCTAAGATTTTTACCCTCCACGCTGCCCTCCAATACCAAATTGGTGATCCCTTGATGCCTCAGAATATGCCCTACCAACTGATCCCTTCTTCTAGTCAAGTTGTGCCACAAATTTCTCTTCTCTCCAATTCTGTTCAATAACTCCTCATTAGTTATGTGATCTACCCATCTAATCTCCAGCATTCTTCTGTAGCACCACATTTCGAAAGCTTCTATTCTCTTCTTGTCCAAACTAGTTATCGTCCATGTTTTACATGGCTACACTCCATACAAGTACTTTCAGAAATGACTTCCTGGCACTTAAATCTATACTCTATGTTAACAAATTTCTCTTCTTCAGAAACTTTTTCCTTGCCATTGCCAGTCTACATTTTATATCCTCTCTGCTTCGACCATCATCAGTTATTTTGCTCCCCAAATAGGAAAACTCATTTACTACTTTAAGCTTCTTATTTCCTAATCTAATTCCCACATCATCATCCAATTTAATTCGACTACATTCCATTATCCTCGTTTTGCTTTTGTTGATGTTCATCTTATATCCTCCTTTCAAGACACTGTCCACTCCGTTCAGCTGCTCTTCCAGGTCCTTTGCTGTCTCTGACAGGATTTTTTATTTCTTCCCCCTGGATTGTAATACCTACTCCGATTTTCCTTTACTGCTTGCTCAATATACAGATCGAATAACATCGGGGATAGGCTACAACCCTGTCTCATTCCCTTCCCAACCACTGCTTCCCTTAAATGCCCCTCGACTCTTATAACTGCTATCTGGTTTCTGTACAAATTGTAAATAGCCTTTCGCTCCCCGTATTTTACCCCTGCCTTCTTCAGAATTTGAAAGAGGGTATTCCAGTCAACATTGTCAAAAGCTTTCTGTAAGTCTACAAATGCTAGAAAAGTAGGTTTGCCTTTCCTTAATCTATTTTCTAAGATAAGTCGTAGGGTCAGTATTGCCTCACATGTTCCAACATTTCTATGGAATCCAAACTGCTCTTCCCCAAGGTCGGCTTCTACCAGTTTTTCCATTCGTCTGTAAATAATTTGTGTTAGTATTTTGCAGCTGTGGCTTATTAAACTGATAGTTCAGTAATTTTCACATCTGTCAGCACTTGCTTTCTTTGGGATTGGAATTATTATATTCTTCTTGTGGTCTGAGGGTATTTCACCTGTCTCATACATCTTGCTCACCAGAAGGTAGAGTTTTGTTAGGCTGTCAGTAGTTCTAATGGAATGTTGTCTACTCCCGGGGCCTTGTTTTGACTTAGGTCTTTCAGTGCTCTGTCAAACTCTTCACGCAGTATCATATCTCTTATTTTATCTTCATCTACATTCTCTTCCATTTCCTCAAGAACATTGGCCTTGTATAGACCCTCTATATACTCCTTCCACCTTTCTGCTTTCCCTTCATTGCTTAGAACTGGGTTTCCATCTGAGCTCTAGATATTCATGCAAGTAGTTCTCTTTTCTCCAAAGGTGTCTTTAATTTTCCTGTAGGCAGTATCTATCTTACCCCTAGTGGTATACGCCTCTACACCCTTACATTTGTCCTCTAGCCATCCCTTTTCGTGTCCCTTCACTATCTGAATAATTTGTTTTATCTCATCATACATTTCATCAATCTCTTCGTCATCTGCGGAGCTAGTTGGCATATAAACTTGTACTACTGTGGTAGGCGTGGGCTTCGTATCTATCTTGGCCACAATAATGCGTTCACTATGCTGTTTCTAGTAGCTTATCCCCATTCCTATTTTCCTATTCATTATTAAACCTACTCCTGCAATGCCCCTATTTGATTTTTTATTTATAACCCTGTATTCACCTGACAAGAAGTCCTGTTCCTCCTGCCACTGAACTTCACTAATTCCCACTATATCTAACTTTAACCTATCCATTTCCGTTTTTAAATTTTCTAACCTACCTGCCCTATTAAGGGATTTGACATTCCACACTCCGATCCGTAGAACGCCAGTTTTCTTTCTCCTGATAACAACGTCCTCCTGAGTAGTCCCCCGCCCGGAGACCAAAATGGGGGACAATTTTACCTCCGAAATATTTTACGCAAGTGGACGGCATTATCATTTAACCATACAGTAAAGTTGCATGCCCTCGGGAAAAATTACGGCTTTAGTTTCACCTTGTTTACAGCTGTTTGCAGTACCACCACAGCAAGGCCGTTTTGGTTAGTGTTACAAGGCCAGGTCAGTCAATCATCCAGACTGTTGCCCCTGCAACTACTGAAGAAGCTGTTGCCCCTCTTCAGGAACCACATGTTTGTCTGGCCTCTCAACAGATACTCCTCCATTGTGGTTGCAGCTACGGTACAGCTATCTGTATCGCTGAGGCACGCAAGCCTCCCCACCAACGGCAAGAATATTAAAATCCCATATTTAAGATGGTTTTTTCTGCATATTGCCTCCGCTGCTGCACTAAAGAGCTGATTACTTCAGATGTTAATTATCCTCCACATATGATGTGATTCTTCAGTTTCTCCCAGCGTATTTGTTGCTCGAATAGTCCATGGGTATACTGCCGGTTCATAGTGTCCAACGGGCACAATATTTCGGCGATCAGACATGTCGCCATCGTCAGGTGCGTTGACGAACTGAGCTCCTGAGGGCAGGTGGCCGATTTAAATCCCCTCCCCTCACAGGCCGCTCTCTTCGCCGTCCACGCCTGTGTGCCGGCGCGCTTGCGTGGGCAGAAGAATGGGTAGCTTTCAGAGATGAAATAGTGAAGGTAGCAGAGGATCAAGTAGCTAAAAAGACAAGGGCTAATAGAAATCCATGGGTAACAGAAGAGATATTGAATTTAATTGAGGAATGGAGAAAATATAAAAATGCAGCAAATGAAGCAGGGAAAAAGGAATACAAACGTCTCAAAAATGAGATCGACAGGAAGTGCAAAATGGCTAAGCAGGGATGGCTAGAGGACAAATGTAAGGATGTAGAGGCGCATATCACTAGGGGTAAGATAGATACTGCCTACAGGAAAATTAGAGAGACCTTTGGAGAAAAGAGAACCACTATGTAAGGAAGTCGTTTCTGAAAGTATTTATGATAACTAGTTTGGACAAGAAGAGAATAGAAGCTTTCGAAATGTGGTGCTACAGAAGAATGCTGGAGATTAGATGGGTAGATCACATAACTAATGAGGAGGTATTGAATAGGATTGGGGAGAAGAGAAATTTGTGCACAACTTGACTGGAAGAAGGGATCAGTTGTTAGGGCATATTCTGAGGCATCAAGGAATCGCCAATTTGGTATTGGAGGGCAGCGTGGAGGGTAAAAATCTTAGAGGGAGACCGAGAGATGAATACACTAAACAGATTCAGAAGGATGTAGTTTGCAGTAGGTACTGGGAGATGAAGCAGCTTGCACAGGATAGAGTAGCATGGAGAGCTGCATCAAACCAGACTCTGAACTGAAGACCACAACAATAACAACATCAACAACATGTTAATGGAAAGTAATTCAAAAATTTAAAAAAAATGAATTTTAAGGAGGCAGATGACAAAGCAAGAGGGGGAAGAAAAAATGCCCGTGCTTGCTTCGTCACAAGTGCCTCTCAGATTTAGGAGAATGGTATCCTACAGGGTTCTGTGCTAAGTGTCACACTCTTCTTCATTGCCATCAGTGTGCTTGTGACCTCTGTTGGGCCTCTGGTTACCCTGGCATTGTAAGTCTACGGTTTTTGCATCTGGTGCAGCTCTCACTCTGTAGCATCTGCTGAGCGCCAGCTCCGAGGTGCCTCTGCATGGGCCACCGCCCAAGGCTTCCAGTTTTCTCCTTCTAAAATGCGGGTTATGCGTTTTTGTCTTCTACCCACAGTACACACTGATCCAGAACTTTGTTTAGGCAACCAGCTCCTCGATGTTGTAGCACAGTCCCGTTTCTTGGGCCTTATTTTTGATAACAAGCTGACATGGCTGCCCCACTTTTGCCGCCTAAAGACTACTTGTATGTGGAAGCTTGATGCTTTCTGCCTCGTGGCCCATTCATCTTGGGGTGCAGACCAGTCCACTCTTCATCTTTACCATCCTCTGGTCTTGTCCAGACTACATTACGGTAGTCAGGTTTATGGCTCACCAGCTCCTTCCACTTTGAAACTCCTTGAGCCTGTCCATCATTGTGGGGTGCATCTGGCTATTGGTGCCTTTCACACTAGTCCTGTTGATAGTCTCTTCACAGAAGCGGGGATTCCCCCTCTACACATCCGACGGAGCCAACTCCTTGTTTCTTAAGCAATCACCATTCACCAATTCCTTAACTCCTTGAGCATCCTGTGTGCACTGTGCTCTTCGCCAATGAGGAATGTCTCCCTCCTAACACCCGCCCACAGGTGGGATTGTTGGTTAGCATGTGTCTCACTTCCCTCAGTCAGGATCTCCATCTCCACTCACTGGACTACACCCTGTGTCTTTCCTCCCCCCCCCCTCCCCCCCCTCCTTGGATGGTGCCTAGACCGCAGATTAGGACCCATCTATTGCAGGGTCCTAAGGTATCTGTCGCTCCTATGGTTTGCCAGTGTGTTTTATGTGCCATCATTGCAGAGTTCCAGGGTGCCACCATCTTTCACACTGATGGTTCTAAGACAATCGATAAGGTGGGATACGCTTTTACATTTCCTACTGGATTAGAACACCACTTATTGCTGGGATCATGTAACGTGTTCACAGCAGAGCTTCTAACCATTCACAGAGCTCTCCTTTTTGTTTCTCAGGCCTCCCTCCACAGCATTTTAATTTGCTCATACTCCATGAGTAGCCTACAGGCCATCAACTGATGCTACTTGCGTCACCTCTTGGTCTCTGCTATCCATTACCCTCTCTCTGCCCTTGAGTGTGCCACCTGTTCAAGCGTCTTTCTCTGGGTCACAAGTCATTTGGGCATCCCAGGGAATGAACTGGCTGACTGTTTGGCTAGAGAAGCAGATACTTACCCCCTATTTCCTTTCCTGATTCCAGCTGCGGATATACAGATCTATGTCAAATGTCTCTTTGTCCAAAAGTGTAATGCCATCTGGAGCATTACTGCTCATAGTAATAAACTCCACACAATCAAAGAGTCTACTGCAGTTTGGTGCTCTTCCTTCTGCTTCTCTCAGAAGGAGTCCACTCTTTATGCCATTTACACATTGGTCATACCCAGCTCACCCACTGTTTCCTCCTATGTAATGACCCACACTCGCAATGTGGTTGTGGAGCCAGACTGATGATATCTCATGTATTGGTGGAATGTCCTCTCTCGACTCTTCATGTTATGTATAGTCTTCCCGATTCCTTAAATCTAATATTAGCAGACAATCCACAGATGGTTGAACCGGTCCTTAGTTTCCTCCATGAAAGTGGTTTTTATTTCCATATATAAGGTTCTACTTTATAGTCTTGGAGCAGGGGCAGGTTGGTTGTGGTTGGGGCTTGTTTTACAGTCTTCTCGGTCTGTGACCTCATGACTGCCCCCCTTTTTTTCAGTTTTTAGATTTGGTCTCACCGTTTATGCCTTTACTGTATATGTTTAATGATCATTATTTTATAATTTGCTCCCCTGACTGGATCTGTCCACTTTTAGCAGACCCTCTTTCTTCTGTGACTCACTTCGGAATCACGGAACTGATGACCTCGCTATTTGGCCCCCAAAATTATTCAGATTGTGAAGGGAGACGAAAATTTAATAGTCATGGGTGACTGGAATTTGAGTGTAGGAAAAGGAAGAGAAGGAAACATAGTAGGTGAATATGGATTGGGGGACAGAAATGAAAGAGGAAGCCGCCTGGTAGAATTTTGCACAGAGCACAACATAATCATAACTAACACTTGGTTTAAGAATCATGAAAGAAGGTTGTATACATGGAAGAACCCTGGAGATACTAAAAGGTATCAGATAGATTATATAATGGTAAGACAGAGATTTAGGAACCAGGTTTTAAATTGTAAGACATTTCCAGGGGCAGATGTGGACTCTGACCACAATCTATTGGTTATGACCTGTAGATTAAAACTGAAGAAACTGCAAAAAGGTGGGAATTTAAGGAGATGGGACCTGGATAAACTAAAAGAACCAGAGGTTGTACACAGGTTCAGGGAGAGCATAAGGGAGCAATTGACTGGAATGGGGGAAATAAATACAGTAGAAGAAGAATGGGTAGCTTTGAGGGATGAAGTAGTGAAGGCAGCAGAGGATCAAGTAGGTAAAAAGACGAGGGCTAGTAGAAATCCTTGGGTAACAGAAGAAATATTGAATTTAATTGATGAAAGGAGAAAATATAAAAATGCAGTAAGTGAAACAGGCAAAAAGGAATACAAACGTCTCAAAAATGAGATCGACAGGAAGTGCAAAATGGCTAAGCAGGGATGGCTAGAGGACAAATGTAAGGATGTAGAGGCCTATCTCACTAGGGGTAAGATACATACCGCCTACAGGAAAATTAAAGAGACCTTTGGAGATAAGAGAACGACTTGTATGAATATCAAGAGCTCAGATGGAAACCCAGTTCTAAGCAAAGAAAGGAAAGCAGAAAGGTGGAAGGAGTATATAGAGGGTCTATACAAGGGCGATGTACTTGAGGACAATATTATGGAAATGGAAGAGGATGTAGATGAAGATGAAATGGGAGATACAATACTGTGTGAAGAGTTTGACAGAGCACTGAAAGACCTGAGTCGAAACAAGGCCCCGGGAGTAGACAACATTCCATTGGAACTACTGACGGCCGTGGGAGAGCCAGTCCTAACAAAACTCTACCATCTGGTGAGCAAGATGTATGAAACAGGCGAAATACCCTCAGACTTCAAGAAGAATATAATAATTCCAATCCCAAAGAAAGCAGGTGTTGACAGATGTGAAAATTACCGAACTATCAGCTTAATAAGTCACAGCTGCAAAATACTAACACGAATTCTTTACAGACGAATGGAAAAACTAGTAGAAGCCAACCTCGGGGAAGATCAGTTTGGATTCCGTAGAAACACTGTAACACGTGAGGCAATACTGACCTTACGACTTATGTTAGAAGAAAGATTAAGAAAAGGCAAACCTACGTTTCTAGCATTTGTAGACTTAGAGAAAGCTTTTGAGAATGTTGACTGGAATACTCTCTTTCAAATTCTAAAGGTGGCAGGGGTAAAATACAGGGAGCGAAAGGCTATTTACAATTTGTACAGGAACCAGATAGCAGTTATATGAGTCGAGGGACATGAAAGGGAAGCAGTGGTTGGGAAGGGAGTAAGACAGGGTTGTAGCCTCTCCCCGATGTTGTTCAATCTGTATATTGAGCAAGCAGTAAAGGAAACAAAAGAAAAATTTGGAGTAGGTATTAAAATTCATGGAGAAGAAATAAAAACTTTGAGGTTCGCCGATGACATTGTAATTCTGTCAGAGGACTTGGAAGAGCAGTTGAATGGAATGGACAGTGTCTTGAAAGGAGGATATACGATGAACATCAACAAAAGCAAAACAAGGATAATGGAATGTAGTCTAATTAAGTCGGGTGATGCTGAGGGAATTAGATTAGGAAATGAGGCACTTAAAGTAGTAAAGGAGTTTTGCTATTTGGGGAGCAAAATAACTGATGATGGTCGAAGTAGAGAGGATATAAAATGTAGGCTGGCAATGGCAAGGAAAGCGTTTCTGAAGAAGAGAAATTTGTTAACATCCAGTATAGATTTAAGTGTCAGGAAGTCATTTCTGAAAGTATTCGTATGGAGTGTAGCCATGTATGGAAGTGAAACATGGACGATAAATAGTTTGGACAAGAAGAGAATAGAAGCTTTCGAAATGTGGTGCTACAGAAGAATGCAGAAGATTAGATGGGTAGATCACATAACTAATGAGGAAGTATTGAATAGGATTGGGGAGAAGAGAAGTTTGTGGCACAACTTGACCAGAAGAAGGGATCGGTTGGTAGGACATGTTCTGAGGCATCAAGGTGATCACCAATTTAGTATTGGAGGGCAGCGTGGAGGGTAAAAATTGTAGAGGGAGACCAAGAGATGAATCCACTAAGCAGATTCAGAAGAATGTAGGTTGCAGTAGGTACTGGGAGATGAAAAAGCTTGCACAGGATAGAGTAGCATGGAGAGCTGCATCAAACCAGTCTCAGGACTGAAGACCACAACAACAACAACAACCCCTCTCAATTAATCAGTCCATATGATGTTGTGTCTAGCTTTGAAACTGTCCTCCCATCATGTGAGTGCTTTAAACTCAGTATTTCAAAGCTGTTCAGCAACTTCAGGTACTCACTCTGCAACATAGGTCCAGAAAAAGGGAAGTTTTTTGTCCATCCACTTATGAACCAATACCAGACATCTCGTTAATTTCTTCATTTCCTGCTTTTTTTCATCTTTCTTTTCATTTGGCTGTATCTTATCCTTGGCTTTCAAAGAATCATAAATTTGTGTTTTACCACATTTGAAACGCAACATTGTTTCACGCATAGAGTGTTTGTCTCTTTCACTCACCTCAACTACATTAATCTTTTCATTAAGTGTTAGCAAGACATACTTTTTGTTCAACAACATGTCATCACTTAAAGTGCTACTAGTCAATTACAACTACCAGAAAAAAATTCAGGTAGTGCATTTCTTTGAAGTGCTTGACCTTGCCAGGTAAAATCATTGTTTAATGCAGCAACACCCTCCACTGTGCAGATTGCAGCAGAATGTCCATAGGTGTGTAACAGTATTCCAGTGTGCACCTGTGCACATCAGTAATAACAGAAAACAAGAAACACCAACAAACAGAGTGCTCATGAAAGCACTATTTCATTTGATGTATCAACACTGTGTGTAACTTGTTTGTTGTTGCACACAGCGGTGCAGTTTAATGTCCATACCTGCAATACCGCACTGTGCTGAACTTCTTTTTCTTGGTTTTCCACCACGTAACAGCACTGTCAGGGCTGTACAGTCTTTGTGTTAAAAGTAGAGTACATGTAGAGTTGTGAATAATTAATGTATACTGTAATACTGTAGTACTGTGCAAGCTCTTTTCCTCATTATATAGGATGTATCAAAAAGAATCATCAGATTTTTAAAAAATCATAACTATTATGTTATTTGAGATATGTGTGAACAACTTTCTGTTGGAAAGAGCTAACTCTAGAGTTCTACATGGTTCCCACTAGGTAGTAAGAGTGTGCGCCCACTTCAGTTCTAGTAAAAATGGTGTCGGGACAACAGAAAGCATTTGGTCTTCTACATTTTGCGCAGTGCGGGTCAGTAATAATTGTGCAGCATCACTTTCATACTAGGTATGGTGTGGATCCTCCTAGAGCACAGAGCATTAGACACTGGCATGAAAAATTCTGAGTAATGGATTGTTTGTGTAAAGACAAATATCCGGGCCATCACCAAGTGCCATCACCAAGTGTCTTACACAGACATCGAATGCATACGCCATAGATTTACAAGGAGTCTGCAGAAATCCATTCACCATTGCAGCTCAACAGCTCAACATGCGCCTGATGTCCATGTGCGGTGTCTCGCATCGATGATTACACATGATATTGTACAAAATTCAGCTACAGTAAGCTCTTCATGAAGGATAGAAACAACAAAATGTGGAGTTCTGTAATTTCGTTGTTGGCAAAATGGAGGATGACAGTTTTCTTCCACGCTTAGTGTTTAGTGACAAGCCAAAATTTGATTTAAATGGAAAGGTGAACCTTCAAAATGTTAGAATGTGGGATATGGAACAATCACATGAAGTTGTACGTCATGAGAGGGACTCTTCTAAATTTAATGTGTTTTGTATGTAAATAAGTTATACAAAACTGCAACCAGTCACTTTTTTGAATAATTATGTTTTCTTCCATGAACCGGTTTTCGAACCTTTTCAGGTTCATCTTCTGATGGTTTCAGGAAGTTACGTCATTATTGCTAGCATAATGCTGGGTGCTGGCTCTACGACAAAAAGATGGAACACACTTTAATGTATCGCCATGACTATAGCTTATCTGTCGATATTGATGTAAATTTAGTTTTTTACTTACTGCGACACTATAGGCGGCTTCTTTTTTTTTTCCGATTACACTGTCACAGTAAGTAAGAAATAAATTTACATCCATATACCAACAGGATTGGGCACTGCCACACCGGCATCTAGAAGTGCGGGAATTTTTAAATTGAAGGATTACAGAACGATGGATCGGTCACACTGGACCAAATGATCAGCCTTACATTACTGGCCTCCAAGGTTACCGGACCTGACTGTGTGTGATTATTTCTTGTGGAGGTTTGTAAAGGACTCTGTTTATGTGCCTCTGTTACCAACAACAGTGAATGAACTGAGACATCGCACAACAGTAGTTGTGGAAGCTGTAACTCAAGACCTGCTCATTGCACTGTGGGAACAATTTGAATACCGCATATGCTGTGCCTCTCAAGGGGGGAATATTGAACATCTATGAAATCGTATGGAAAAAATCCTTTTTGAGTTTCTCGTTCATCAAAAACCAAAATTAATTGTATATGTTTATTAGTTTCAGAAATATAGACCTGCCAAATCGGATGATTCTTTTTATACACCATATACATTGACTTATTAATTAAATCTTAAAATTTGCATTTCTTTCCTGCATCAGGCGTGTTCTGGTTTGAAAACATTATTTCTTGAATGAAAAATTTTTCCCTTCTATTACAGAAAACAAAACGTCTCCTCTCATCTGGCATGACTGGTCCTGAGGGTCACTACTTGTCACGACCAGAGGCTATTGAAGCAGAAGCTGTCTACAGAGCATGTGTTATTGCTAGTCAGGTAGACTTTTTTTATTATTAGTTACAAATTCCACCTATTTCAAAGAACCCTTCAGCGAACAGAAACCATCAGTTAACGTGCAAAATATGATCTGGTTTCCTACCTGCAACAGTTAAGTTTGGTCATTGCTTCGGGTAAAAGTTTTCAATTTCATTACTTTCTTGATGTGCGCTAGCAGTTTTATTTTCCTCCCTACATTAAATATGGATGAAATGATTTTACTTGCCGGATAAAGGCAGAAATGAGCAAACACAAAATGTTGCATTAATGCTGTGTAGTTCAGAAGTAGTGTTGATACAGGGTGTCCAGAAAAGGACTCCCTGATTTCAGAATTAAATATCTTGAAAACAAATATCGATAGAGGAATGCAGTAAACGGTATGTTTATTGTGAAAGCTGTAAGAAGTTTATACAGCAGTTTGAAATAATAGTTACAAAAGCTGCTAACAGATGGCGCTGTAATCGCCATACGTAATGCCTAGTATAAATAGTGATCCGAAGCCCAAAGCGATCAGTTCCACTATTGAAACGTGAAAGGAGATTAGCGTACCGAAGGAAGAGATTAAAACCATGTACTCCATTGAAGAACGCGTTTTTCTGGTGCTAGAGTACCACAGGTTAGAAGAGAGTCCTACGGCAACAAAGCGAAGTTTTCAAGCACGATTTAATGTTCCAAAAGGACCCGATGCGAAAACCATTCGTACGCTCTTCGCAAAATTTCAACAAACAGGCAGCACAACTGATGATCTAGTGGGGCATGTTGGCCAGAAGCAAACCGCAGTTACGCCTGAAAATATCGCCACAGTTTCTGAAATTATTCAGCAAAATCCAATGTCATCCGTCTGTAGAATTGCATCTGAGACTGGGTTGAAGCGTTCCAGCACACAGAAAATACTGAGAAAGGGCCTACACATGTTTCCATTCAAAATTCAAACGCACCAGGCCATACCCATACGAGCTGTGCAACAAAGGGTTGCCTTTGCTAATCAGATGCTCACAATGATTGATAGTGAAGGATTTGATGTTGGCTGCATCTGGTTTACAGATGAAGCACACTTCCACCTGAATGGATACGTGAATAAGCAGAACTGGCGATTTCCGAAAAGCCATATTGGTGTGAAGCAAAACCCCTGTAGTCTCCTAAAGTTACTGTGTGGGCTGCAGTATGCAGCAGAGGCATTATTGGCCCTGGTGCACGTTACGTTGCAATTTTGGAACAATTTGTCGCCACACAGCAAGCGTTAGAGGATCGACCAGGTACTGAATGGTTTATGCAAGATGGATCCCGACCACATCGGACCGAACAAGTGTTTCGCTTTCTTGAGGAATACTTCGGGAATCGAGTCATAGCTTTGGAATATCCCAAATTTACTGGTGCAGGCATGGATTGGCCTCCACATTCGCCGGATTTGACTCCCTGTGACTTTTTTTTGTGAGGCACAGTGAAAGACATGGTCTACCCGAAGAATCCCGCCACGCTGGACGAGCTTGAATCGGCGATCTCTGTGGCATGTGAATCCATTTCGGTTGAGACACTACGAAATGTGATGGCAAATTTCATTCTTCGTTTGTGCCACCTCTGTAGTGCCAATGGTGAACATTTTGAAAACATTGTGATGTGATTGTTTGCAAAGATTGTTTTCATACGATTATTTCACTTATGTATGCTGATATGAGCTGTACAGCGCCATCTGTTAGCAGCTTTTGTAACTATTATTTCAAACTGCTGTATAAACTTCTTACAGCTTTCACAATAAACATACCGTTTACTGCATTCCTCTATCGATCTTTGTTTTCCAGATATTTAATTTTGAAATCAGGGAGCCCTTTTCTGGACACCCTGTACTTACTACTAATTGAGGAGAAAGTGTTGAAGATTCCATTTGAACCAACACATGCCCATGCAAGTGACCATGAAATCCTTGTTTCTTGGATAGTCTGGTTTTCTCCAATGATTTCTAACTAGATGATTCTTGGAGCAAGACTTGGTTGCAAAAGCTAAAATTTATGTGATAGTTTTGCTGTATCTAGCTGTGTGCAAAGTAAAAATATTGTCTTTCCACTTTCATTTGTTCAGGGGCTTTAACTTGTTGATCATTTTGCAAAAAGATATTGTTTTGAGTATTCGTAGAGTACTACAGTATTACTCTTATTTACTACAAAGGAAGAAACTATATAACTCACCCGCTCATTCAGGATAGTAGCATTAGTAGCATCATTCATCCTATTCCATTGATTACACATTTATCTATAGTCCAGTTAAAATTACCTGATAGTTGACATTTGTCAGCTGCTGCTACAGTGTTGCCACATAGACTGCAGGTCACTTCACAAATGCTGTTAATGTGTAATGCAGAGCAATGTTGGAAGCGTCCGCTGCAAGGTACGTCGGAAATGCGAGATGTCCTGTCAGTAGCTGATTTTAAGTGACCAGTGACTGAACTCGGCAGATGAGCGGTTTTGCAGCCCTGAATTTAAAGTCGTGTCCTAACCTAACCACAACCTTGCGACATGCTGTGTACCTAAAAAACAGTGATCAACAATCTGTAGCAAAACTAAAATCATGATCACTTTGTTCACAGCGTTTAAAGCTAACTTCTGTGAGCTAGCTCAAAACAGAAAAAATTCATTTTCAGTGCTAAAAGCAAACTGTAATTTCTTGCTATCATTGGTTACCTGAAACTATCCTCATACTAGTTAAATGAGCACCATTGACTGATGAGGAGTCCTCTTTGGCATTTGGTTGCAGAGTACAAACAACAAAAGAATAATAGGAAGAAAAATAACAGCAAATAAAGTCAATATGAAGATGAAAATGATGTGGCAAAGAATTACAACTTGGTTACATTTAAAACAATTAACTGAATAAAAATAATAATCGGACTCTTCTGATTAGAGTTCAGGAAAAAAAGACATAAAATAACTCTCTACAGCTGACGAGATTCAAATCTATAACCTTGTACACTTCAGATCAATACGCTAACCATTGTGCTGAGCCACAAGACTGGGCTGAGCTCATTTATTTATGATTGTGGAGCTCTGGTCACAATGATGAATTGTGGCTTTCAAAAATTTGGCTTCACACAATCTCATGTGGAGCTTATCTAACATAAGCAAATCTCTGTAATTATTATACCTGTATATGTGATGCTGAATTGCAACTTGTGCAGGAGTAGTCTTTGGTTATCGCTGTGTAAGAAACGTGTATTTCATTAGCATAATTTTGTGCATGTGTTGTTTTTGGCATGGTAGTAAAACAAGTGTGCCGAATCTATGATTCGGGATCCAAACATATGAAGAAAGACTGCTGAATGAGAAACTGGAAGTGAAATGACAAACTGTTGTAGCAGTTTGGCAATGGCAAATGGTTAGAGCATGACGAGCACTCTTATTGGAGGAAACGAGCTCCAACACGTAAAGTGTCAACTATCAAGTTATTTTAGTTATACTATAGTACTGTTTGCATCTGTTTTCATGTACTTTACTATTATAAGATTTGAGTCTGCTGGACAAAGACATTGTGGCACCACGTTCATTATTTTACAGTTACAGCACCTATATTGCCACTTGGTACTTAAGAGCCACTGGGGGAACTATCTCCAGAAGATCAGTTTCTTATGACTACTCAAAAATATGGATTAGTAAGACTTCTAATCCTAAGGTCTGGGGTTCACTTCCAGGTTTTTGCTGCTTCTAACCACATGACATTCACTTGTGGTAGTGCTCTACATACAATGAACTTTGTTAATTTTCAGCAACAATTTCATGCTAAACCATAGACCTCGACTCACGCCTTTCATGCAAAGAAGTCTTGGACAGTATTCCAACATTGCACACAAATCTGACCCTCAAGATGATCTACTGTCAAAAACCACTGTGCAGAAGATTTGTTTGACTTCTTCTTGTACTGAGGTCTAACTGTGTGGTCAGCTGGTGCAAACAATTTAAAGTCTCAAAGTCATAGAAGAAGATTATGCAGTTTGAAACAAGTAAAAACAACCTTCTGGTATCACTGATAAACATTAATGGTCTTGCACTGAATGAAATGCTCTGTGTAAAAATCTTTTCGGACCACGTACATAAAAAGATCATGTAGGAAGCATACATAGAAATTAATCAAGAAGCTCGATTCAGCATGCTCCATTCTTAGAAATATCTCTCATTGTACTGATTTGAAAACAAAGGTCCTAAATTCCACTGTACACATTGTGGTGTCACCGCCAGACACCACACTTGCTAGGTGGTAGCTTAAATCGGCTGCGGTCCATTTAGTACATGTCGGACCCGCGTGTCGCCACTGTGTGATCGCAGACCGAGCGCCACCACAAGGCAGGTCTCGAGATACGGACGAGCACTCGCCCCAGTTGTACGACGACTTTGCTAGCGACTACACTTACGAAGCCTTTCTCTCATTTGCCGAGAGACTGTTAGAATAGCCTTCAGCTAAGTCCATGGCTACAACCTAGCAAGGCGCCATTAGCCTTACATAGCAAGTGATAGTTTGATAGTTATCGTATGAAATGTCTCATCAAGAATGCTGTAATTCACATCAAAGAATAAAAGATAAGTATTCGAGAAGCTGCATACTTTTCTTATGAGAATTCACTACTTATCCTGTTCCAGAATTCACGCCCGTCTGCGTTAGATAGCGTGCATTTCGGCCTCCTCGATCTACAAGGTGTTGGCACATTTACCAACACATCACACATTCACTCCCTATTTTGTAGAAATTTCTTCTGGGCAATATAATAAATGCAGTATTTAGTGAGCATAATCAAGTAGTAAGAATACTATCTAAAATAGAAAACTATACATTTTGCAAATGTTTCATTAAGAATCTTGGAATTATATTACTGATGTCCCAGTGCGTTTTCTCCTTAATGGTACTTACTGTTAGTAATGAAAATATATTTCTAATGATATATTATTTTTGCAATCACAGTGTAAGCTATAAAGATAAATTCCACATAGACTCTGCCTTCTTCGCTGAGGTCGGATTTCATTTATGTATTGTTGTGCCAAGAATTTCAATGTGTTTCAATGAGACATAAAGTAAGAAACTGAGTAGCACAGTAATCCAAAATAAAATTAAAAACAATCTTGATTAGCCAATCTGACTAAAAGTTATCTGATTATGTAGTGGCAAGGCTTGAAGATTACAATTACCTTTAGACAGTAGCAATTTTCATTGTAAATAACTCTGTTCTGACAGAATAAAAGTAACTTATTTCGTAGACATATCAGTGCAGTCAAATAAAGAACAACAAGCCATAGTATGTAAACAGTAGTGAAGAAGAAGAATCCTAGCAATCATATTACGCTCTTTATTTTCCAACATAAATATTTAAAAGGTAATTAGTTTTGCAATTGTATAAGTTACTTCCTTCCTTTCAGGTGAGCTCTCCACTGTATTTGCAAGTGACAAGTAAATCCTCAACTGCTGTGCTCAAGGCTATGAGGAAAAATGGTGTGGTTGTCTTTGGGGAAGTCCTTGCTTCTTCTCTGGGGATTGAAGATGCCAAGAAGCTAAACAACCCATCCTGCATTACCAACCCTCCAATTCGCTCGACAGAGGGAACAGGGTCATCATTGATAAGTGCCCTTGCTGAGTAAGCATTCTAGTTATTGGCTTCCATTCAATTAAAATGGCTAACATTGTAAAGTCTACATAGAAGCTATCAATTAGTTTTAAGGTATAAAAAGTTTCAATCTCTCTCTCTCTCTCTCTCTCTCTCTCTCTCTCTCTCTCTCTCTGTGTGTGTGTGTGTGTGTGTGTGTGTGTGTGTGTGTGTGTGTGTGTGTGTCCCTGGCTGTTTCTTCCTTTATTATCGCACATCTCTTAACAACAATGCCATCTCAGAAGCTCTGTTTACACTTTTCTCTTTATCAAGCGCTTTAGTCTCCAGTTGTTAATTTCTGTGTAAGCTGTAAGAAGAAACAGTTTTGTTTGCAATAATTTATTTGATAGTGTGCTTTTTTAATGTTCGTCCTACATGTACATTAACTACAATATTTATCTTTTGAGAAGAACTTTTACTTACTTTCTAATATACAATTATAAATTAGTGACATTACGTAAAAGTATATATCATACTTGAAACAATGAGACCTAATCTAATAAAAAATTTATTGCTCAGTTTATCGTTACACTCTTTGTCTTACAATAGTAATGTATAAGTTCATAATGTTTTAAACTGATATTTTGTTCACTTCTTTTCCACTTATTGTCAGTAATAATTTGCGTTATGTTAAATGCTGGCATTCTATTCATAGTGAAGCCACTGAGATAGATTGGTTTCAGTCTGTTTCTAATTCTCTGAACATTTCAGAAATGGTCTACATGTTGTTAGCAGTGGTAACTGCACTTTTAGCACAGAGCAGAAGTCTCTGGGCATAGAAGACTTTACAAAGGTTCCACCAGGTGTAAATGGTGTTGAAGACAGGATGTCAGTTGTATGGGAGAAAGGTGTGCACAGTGGTGCAATGGATCCAAAATGCTTTGTAGCCATTACCAGCACCAATGCAGCAAAAATTTTCAACATATTTCCAAGGAAGGTTTGTAACAAAATTTATTTTGCCCTGAAACAGCGTTCATGAAACAGTTATGTGCATCCACAACACTGTCACCTACTTAATCTCAATCAGTTCTTCTCAAAACTTTTGAGTGTATACATATAGCATGTGAGTAAGGGATATTTTTTAAATTATTCTTTTTAAAAATCTCTGTTTATAAAATGGTGGAAGGAAGATAATGGCTTAACATTCTGTTACTTATTAGAGTTTAGCACACAATGGAATTAATCTGTTTAGGATTCCGTGGTCATAAAGATTATTGAAGCGTACAATATGCAGTCACCTGCAGTGGCACATAATAATCTGGAATGATGTATATTTGCTTGTAGATTGGATCTAAATTGTCTTGGAAGATATGTACAGAATTCAATTGCAGATACCAGACATGGAGTAAATATTTGGTTTGGGAAGTCACATGAAAGGAAGGAAATTAACCTATATGAGTATAAACTGACAAGCAACATAAAGTAGCAACACAGCAATGTTTCTCACTTTAAAAATGAAAAATTGTTGTTTGCAGGGTAAGCATTGCATGGTCCTCCAGGCCTGATCAGAGATATTTTCTTGTTCATTTATTAGTAATTGAAATAATGCTATATCGAAAGACAACTTATAACATAAAGGATGTGTGGATAGCAAGACATGCATGCAAATAAAGTATGAAACTTCCTGGCAGATTAAAACTGTGTGCCGCACCGAGACTCGAACTTGGGACCTTTGCCTTTCGCGGGCAAGTGCTCTACCAACTGAGCTACCCAAGCATGACTCACGCCCCATCCTCACAGCTTTGCTTCCGCCAGTATCTCGTCTCCTACCTTCCAAACTTTACAGAAGCTCTCCTACGAACCCTGCAGAACTAGCACTAGCACTCCGCTGCAGAGTGAAAATCTCATTCTGGAAATAAAGTGTTGCACATTAGCTTAGCTTCTGATCTGTCTTCTTTTAGTTCATTCATATCAAAAGATACTATATTTCTTTCAGTGACTACAAAGAATGTATGTGATTGGGAGTTCAGAGTTAATACATCACTGTGGCTTATAAACTGATAAAGAAAGAAGCTTAATTGGTATAGAAGAGGTAAAAAAACACTATCACCCAAAGTATTATTCTCTTTTGTGGGATTTGCAAAAAAAATATTAAACAAATCAGCAGCTGTTATAAGGATGTCAGTGTCAGCAGTCAGAAAAACAAATCTAAATATAAATAAATACCCATAAAATCTGATGATATGCACTCACTCCCCCCCTCCCCCCCCCCCCCCCCCCCCAAAAAAAAAGGAAGCTCTTCAGCAGATGTAACTGATGAGATTGCATGTTGAATCTAAATATCAGTAAAATACTAAGAAGTTCACTTTAATCAATGCATGTGTAATGTGAAGCAGGCCTATATCAAAGTTGTTATGGTGACTCAGTGTTGGTGTAGGTGAAACATCATATAAGAGCACTGTTTGTATTCAGCAAAACATCCCTCTCATCAGATCACTAGTATATACAATCATAGCATGCTTATATGAAATTACAGATACGACTTCATTATCTGTTATGGGAAAGTGACAGTTTATCTAGAAAATGAGAAGTGTACTGGAGAAAATAATGGTCATATGTCATTTAAGGCTTCCCTGGTATGTTACATGCCTTTACCAAAAAGTATATAGACCATTGGTCTGTCAGCCTAATTTCTCCTGCAGCTAAAACATTGCTTAGAATGCTGAATAGAAGGCTATATGGCTATAGGTGGACTGGAGAGGAACAGTTCAGACTTAAAAGAGGAGAAGGCACATGGGGGGAGATACGTCTGGCACAGAATCTATGTTTACAACAGAAAGTAAGATAAGGATTGAAAACGAAATGTCAGAAGGAAGCAGCATTGGAAGGGGTATTAGATGAGCTTGTTGCCTCTCCCTTTACTGTTTAACTTATACCTGGAAGAGATTATTGCGAAAGGCTTAAGTGGAAAAAGAGGTAGGTGTGTGTGCGTGTGTGTGTGTGTGTGTGTGTGTGTGTGTGTGTGTGTGTGTGTGTTTGTGTGTTTGCAGAAAGAGGAGATGAAACAATGCTGGAAGTATTGGAGATGTAGATGTGCAGGAGAATTGAGAGGATAAGCTGGAGGGAAAGAGTGAGTAATGAGAGAATGTTCGAAAGGGTTGGCGAGAGGAGAGGGCTGCTCCAGGTTATAAGATAAAAGAAGAAGAACTGAATGGGACATTCTCTGAGACAGGAATGCTTGCTATCAGATACTTTGGAAGCTCTAGTTTCTGGTAAGAGATTGAGAGGAAGGAGGAGACACAAGTTGGTGGATAATATCAAGAGAAGCAGAAATTATGTGGACCTGAAGAGGATGGCAAAAGACAGGAGTGCATGGAGAGTTACCAAGTGAAAATTTGCCTATGAACAGAACACTGATGATGGTAGTCACCTTTTACCACATCTGATACATCAGTCTTGTAGGATACTTCATCTCCTTGCACATTATACATGTTTGTGTCGTGTGTATTTTGTAGATTAGGAAATCAGGTTACATTTACTTTCCCATGTGTGCCATTTTCCGTTCTGCACAGCTGCGAGTGTTGCTGAGAAACTGCACTTATCTGCAGCACTGTTCTCCTTTTGTAACATCTGATGTGTCCATTCATTGGGATTATTCATGCCCTTCAGGCTGTATATGTTAATCATTTATCTCGTGTAGGTTAGGAAATCAAATGGTACTATCAGAGTAAGTCATTAGCAAAAAGCAAGCAGGTGCAGGTGAAAGCTACAGCACTCTCTGACATAACAAAGAAGAGCAGATAGTGTTGAACCATGGACAACAGCGAGTCATTATTCTATTGTGCATGTTTACCTGCTCCTGCACCCAGGTGTACATGAATGCCCACAGCTGTCAGTCCTTCCTACCTGCTGGGTGTAAATGAGTGCCCATAGCCATCTGCGCTCTCTAACTACTGGGCACACATGAATGCCCATAGTCACAAGAGGGTAAACTCCTTTATAACTGAGAGCACATCGTTCTCATACGTTAACATAATGTTTCCAAAAATTATTGTAGTTCTGGTTAATTTTTTTGTCCATTGGATAATCATTATGCCACAATCATGTCCTGAATATTGGAGAATATCAATGAAATGCCTGAGCTTGTAATGACTTGTGCATGCTTTCTTCGGCTGGGGAGGGGGGATAGTGATTTCCAGGGTATGGATTGCTGCTTGGTTTCTGGGTAACACATAAATATTCATGTCTCACAAAATGTAATAACCAAAAAACTACAATTCTTTTTAATCTGTTCAAAAAGGTCAGAACAGACTGATCTCTCCTTTCTTTTGTTCATCAGACTAATTTTTTGCATTATTTTTGCACGTACTTTCCTCGTATTCATCTTGTCTCTTAAAATGTCTTGAACGCCTTCTATACAACAAATACTCAGTTTCCAGTTGTTTATCGAACTTTCATAATGTTTCCCTCATTCTTGATGTAGATAGCCAACTTGTTTAGTCACAGTCAGTTTTAGCACAAAATGTTTTCCATCCGAGATCAGGAACATGTTTATGGTAAAGTGCTTGTTTGTTCAACACCACTGAATTGATCAGACAAGTTGAAACTTTTCACAGTTAAAAACACTGTTCAAGATTTACAAACATCCTTGCGCTAATATAGTATGACAAACTGTTAATTAGTAATATGAGTACTCTCTCTCTCCTTCTCTTTCTTTCTTTCTTTCTTTCTTTCTTTCTTTCCAGAGACCATATATTTAAGGATTTCCACAAGGATAGGGAGTGTACTCACTTCAGATTGGTTTTGGAAATGGAAGTAAGATTACTGATGGCTGGAGAAACTAATTTTTTTATTATGCTTTACACCACCAAGAACAGAATATTTGGACTTAGCAAGACACTTAATACTGACCAAAAGTTTGGGGATGAACAGTTTTCTCTAAGATGCATGGATCCAACTAATTCTTCACCTGTATCAGCGGAATCAGTATCTTATGAAACTGCAACTTTAGAGTGTTAGTGCTTTGTGCTACTCAGGTGGGACATGAACTAGGCCATTATAACCCTGAAGTAGTGAAGGGAACCTCCCCATCACACCCCCCTCAGATTTAGTTATAAGTTGGCACGGTGGATAGGCATTGAAAAACTGAACACAGATCAATTGAGAAAACAGGAAGAAGTTGTGTGGAACTATGAAAAAAATAAGCAAAATATACAAACTGAGTAGTCCATGCGCAAGATAGGCAACATCAAGGATAGTGTGAGCTCAGGAGCGCCGTGGTTAGCGTGAGCAGCTGTGGAACGAGAGGTCCTTGGTTCAAGTCTTCCCTTGAGTGAATAGTTTAGTTTTTTTATTTTCAAAAAATTATTATCTGTCCATCTGTTCATCCGATGCGAGGTAACAGTGCCGTAGTATGGGAACGCTACACCTAAACAAACATCGAAACACACGACATCAGTCGACTACAGCGCACGGGAGAGAGAGTATTCCTGCTAACGAGGCTCCCAGGCTGGCAGTTGACTGTTCGCTACTTTGTACGAGAGTGCATTAAGTACGTGAGATGTATTCCGTGTGCAATATGAATCCAGCAAATATAGCTCGCGACTTCAATAACAAGGTCAATGAATATTTTCCGAACTGTAAGGAATCGGAAAGTTCCTTAAGGGATCGAAAGATTGTCGAACATTTGTATGATTATTTCCTACATTTGTTGATAAACAGTACATGTGGTGATGACAATACCTTGCTGATTGCTGTGGGGCTGTATGTACCAGATGATGATAGTCTTGATGATCTGTACGAATAACATGAAGAGGAAATACTGCAACTTCAATCTGATGGTATTTCTTTGGGTTACATGAAGGAAATGCCCCAATACAGGTTACTGTCCAAACCAATTAAAAGATGCAAATATAGATTATGGAGTGAAGTAACAAATAAATTTAAGAAATTTAAAGGGATGGAGGAAGAAAGCACAATTAAGTGTTGCAAAGAAGTCGTGGAACGCGGTGGAACCCGAAGACAGGAGTTCAGTTCAAAAAATGGTTCAAATGGCTCTGAGCACTATGGGACTTAACATCTGAGGTCATCAGTCCACTAGAACTTAGAACTACTTAAACCTAACTAACCTTAGGACATCACACACATCTATGCCCCAGGCAGGATTTGAACCTTCGATCGTAGCGGTCGCGCGGTTCCAGACTGTAGCGCCTAGAACCACTCGGCCACTCCGGCTGGCCAGAAGTTCAGTGAACTAGAAGACCATGTATACTGACAATTTATTAAAGCTAGAAATGAATGAAGTGCAGTGCATGATACAGACCTACAGATTTGGGGATTGCATTACGCTAAACAAATCGGCCTGGATTTCAAGGCTTCATCTCATGGCTTCATCTCATTGGCTTGTCACGTTCAAAAGAAAATACGAAATATGTAAGCAAGAACTACGCAAATAAACTGGAAGACTTTCAGTGTGTTCCAAGACGTTTGTTACAAAAACTAACGTCAGACGCATATATTATCAACACAGATCAGTCTGGTTTTAACTATGAAATGAAATTGACCCGCATGTTATCGTTAGTTGGAGAAGGCGACACGGAACATGCTGTAGACCAGCTGCATGCCACTTCACATAGTTATACCATACAATAAGTTCTGAACAAAGCAGGATTTCTTTTGCCTACATTTTATTTATGTTTGCAGGAAAAAAATTGTGTATTTGGACCGCAAGTTCAGCAACAGGTGAATAGGGTACTTGCACAACTGCCGAATGTCATTGTGAATTGCAGTGCATCAGGAAAAATGGAGAAAAGACTAGTGAAAACTTTAATGAAGGTGTGATTTCTCCTTAAGCAGACAAAGATTTTGCCTTACTCCTTGACAGCTATACAGGACAGAAGAATCAGGCATTGTACAATTTTAGTGTGGGAGTAGACGTGATTACCATTCCTCCAGGTTGTACACCTCTTGTGCAACCATTAGATGTGTTTGGTTTTTGGCAAGTGAAATACTTTGTGAAAAGATTCTATGATTTTGCAAAGCTGGACAGGTACACAGAGCAGTATTGTTTACGTGATCGTGTGTCGATTATCAAAGTTCAGGCACTCACACATAATCAACTTCGCTCTCCAAAATTCCAGGACATGTTCAGATTTGTTTGAACATATGCAGGATTTGACGGTCTACAAACGGAAAAATTTGAAAAAGTTAAAAAGATATGTTTTGACAGAGCACAAGGAAAACTGTGTGACTGTGAAACTGTTGCATTCATTTGTTGCAGTTTATGTGACAAACTCTTATGTTTTCATCACTTTTTTGGGAGTGATTATCACATCCACAAGAAAACCTAAATCGGGCAAGGCAGAAGAATCTTTTTACGTGGTCGACAACATATTCCTGTCATGTGACGCACATGCTGTCACCAGTGTCGTATAGAATACATCAGATGTGTTTTCCTGTGGAGGAGTCGGTTGACCTATGACCTTGCAATCAAATGTTTTCGGTTCCCATTGGAGAGGCACGTCCTTTCATCTACTAATCGCACGGTTTTGCGGTGCGGTCGCAAAACACACACACTAAACTTATTACAGTGAACAGAGACGTCAGTGAATGAATGGACAGATCATAACTTTGCGAAAATAAAGAAAGTAAACTTTTCACTCAAGGGAAGACTTGAACCAAGGACCTCTCATTCCGCAGCTGCTCACGCTAACCACGGGACCACGGCACTCCTGAGCTCACACTATCCTTGATGTTGCCTATCTTGCACATGAACTACTCAGTTTGTATATTTTGCTTATTTTTTTTCACAGTTCCACATAACTTCTTCCTGTTTTCTCGACTGATCTGTGTTCAGTTTTTCAAGGCCTATCCACTGTGCCAACTTATAACTAAATCTGAGGGGGGTGGGGGGGGGGGGTGGTGCGATGGGGAGGTTCCCTTGTCAGGTGGGACATGAACTAGGCCATTATAAACCTGAAGTAGTTTCACAGATCTGATGGGTTCTCAGTCACTGCCAATAGATACTGAACTCAAATTCAATAACTTGAATACAGCAATGCCATTATCATGGTGAAGGCTAAGTTTCTGGAATGATGTAATCAAGTAGAGTGTAAAGACCAAAGCACTAGAAAAACAAAATAAGGAGGTTAAAATGAAGCTAAGGTCTGAATCCCATAAATCAGTTTATTATATCAAATTCATCAATAAGAAAAATCAGAGACATTGAAAGTAATATTAACTGCAGTTGTTTGCAACAGTAAACAGACTTGCATATAAAGAGGAGTGTAGGAGCCTCACTAATTTGGATGGTCGGTAAGACTTCTCAGTTAGGTTTGAGTCTAGACAGCAGTCACGGCAGAGATCCTCTTTTGCTGCACCTGAGAATGTAGATTCGGCCAGTGATTAATAAATTGTGTGGAAGATGGAACCAATAATGTGGCTGATGAAACAGGAATCCGTCTTTTGCTGGTTACGTAGTGTGTGGTGGTTTAGTTGGACAATGGACTCCTTTTTTGAGAACAGTAGTTGAAACCCCTGTTTTGGCATCCAGACTTGGCTTTCCATGCATTCCCTAAATTGCTTATGGCAAGTAAATAACATGGCCAGTTTCCTTCTCTATCCTTTCCCAGTTCAAGTTTTTGCCTCATTTTTAATAACCTCAGCATTAAACTATAATCTTCCTTCCTTTCTTTTTGCCAGTCACACAAAGACAGCAAGTTAAAATTAATATTCGCTCTGCACCATTGTTGGCTGATTGATACAGCAACCAGTTTCCATAGTTATATTGAAAGTAAAACATCCATGGTTGCAAAGATGTTTTTATTTAAAAATAGTGCATTTCATCATGGTTAGGCACCATCAGATTATCTTAAAGAAAAAAGGGGGCTAGTTAAATAACTGTCCTATAAACATTATAAGGCATGGTTCTAGGCTACACCTATAATTTAAATAACATTGTAAACAACACTCATGTAAAATTGTCAAATGATATTCATTTTACCAAAGCTCTGTATCAACCACATACACATAAAACCATGTGGATGGAAATCTGGTCATCAGAATAATTGGATGGAAAAATTTCAGAGATCAACCCACAGCCACAATAGAAACGAGGTCTGACAAACTGGTCAAGGAAACCAACAAAGATTTAGAAATACCTGTGAACTGTTATAGCAGCAAGTAGAGCACAGCCTAGAACCATGTGTACATGATATTGGCCTGGATGTCAAACAGGTGGTGGTGAAATGTGTTATTTTTAAATATTTTTGTTTTCAATATAAACACTAAAATTACAATTAGAAAGCTGTAAGTCATTATATTGAGGAACTTATTCTCTTAGTTGCTACTAAGTCATTTGTTGATAGCTATATTCTGTACAAAAAAGACACTACCGTATCCCACTCAATAAAGTATGTCATCGCTGTGCTTTCACTTTTGTATTGTAATTTAAAATACTTTTGTGCAGCTGCACATTTCAAGTGATGTTACTGACACGTAGGACTACATAAATGTCAAATTGTCCATGTATTAACAAAAAGTGAAGTAGTTAAAACAAATTCCTGTTGTCTCTTAGGGATGCATTGCTGTTGGTTCTGATGCTGATGTTGTAGTATGGGATCCAGCTGCAACAAGAGTCATATCTTCCAAAACTCATCATCAGGCTTCTGATTTCAACATATTTGAGGTATGGTAGATAAACATTGTTTTCTTTCACACATGTCTTGCACGAGACACTGAGAAATAAACAGATATGACTGAGCAGCAAAAGTGTGGATTACATTAA
Source organism: Schistocerca americana (assembly GCF_021461395.2). Classification (NCBI taxonomy): domain Eukaryota; kingdom Metazoa; phylum Arthropoda; class Insecta; order Orthoptera; family Acrididae; genus Schistocerca; species Schistocerca americana. Next base: position 471,163,043 of record NC_060125.1, read on the forward strand.
AAATTTCTATGTTAAAAAGGCTAAAAGTATCACAGTCATTATCCAGATGATACATGCTCAGTACGGGAAGGAATGAACATAGTGCCATTTTACTTAGCTCTCCAAAATTTGTGTGTAGTTGTGAAACTTGACACTTAATGTTTAGTTTGAGATGTCTATATTTTTTCTTCACGTTTAAATATATATGCACTTGACTCATGTTCATTCATGTTTGATGCTTATAGTTCTGTATTACTTCTTGTGCTGTAGAAATTTTGATATTAAATAGTTTTTAACCAATGTTATTCTTCTTTACAGGGATTGGAGTGCCATGGTGCTGCTGCATATGTTATTGTGAACGGGAAATTGTGTGTTGAAGGGAGTACTGTTAACACTTCACAGGGTACAGGAAAATTCATTAATACTTCTGTAAATCCTGATTATGTTTACGGCATTTTGAAGCAACTTGATGTGAGTAGTATTCTAGTATTGTTAATTGTGATACTATGCATAAAAACTACAGAGATAAAAGATCTACTCACCAAGTGGAGGCGGGAGAACACACACTTCCAAAGGTTAAGGAAATTTGCAAGCTTTCAGAGCCAGTGTCTCATTCTTCTGGCAGAAGAGTTGAGAGGGAGGGAAGAGGGATGAAGAAAAAGACTGGGAAGGTTTATTAAGTGAAGTGGGGAGAGTTTGGAAAAGTCACCCAGAACCATGCATTGGTGGAGACTTCCCCATACGGGATGAGAAGGAAAGACTGATTGTTGGGGACTGCACTGGATGAGATTTGAAAACATAAGAGGTTAGAGGTGGCCATTTGCTAATCCTCATCAGTCCTTTTTCTTTATCTCCCTCATTTCCCTTTCAGCCAGATGATGGAGCCATTAGCTCCAAAAGCTTACAAGTTTTCTTAACTTTTATATGTTTGAATTCTCCTGCCACTGTTTAATGAACAGATTTTTTTGTCTAGCTGGTTACATTAAATTTTTAAAATTTGATTATTTTTATTTACACACATAAAAATTGATATTTGTGTTTCATTCTATGTTTGAAAAAATGAGTCTGAATATGGACGTAAGAGGTCCATCATGAACTAAATTTATCTGAGTACTCAAGACAAAGAATAAGAAACTGTACAGTATTGTTTATATACTTTGCTATTTTCTATTTGTTTTTATCCTTCAGGAAGAATTGCATAAAAATTTCTGGAAGGTAGTTATTCAGCATCTGTTTGCCTGTTCATGCTTCAGTACTCAATAAGTACACATAAGTTCTTTTTGTCTTAATGTTGTGCACAACAATTAAAAATCGTATATTTCAGTCTGATTATTTTTAATACATAAGCATCCATTTGAGCTCCCCTCCTCCCCCTTCCCTTGCTCCCTCCTTTTCCTGCCAAACCAATGCGCAATGCCTGCTCTGAACATTTTTATCAATAGTAGCGATGTCTTCCCCTCTTTGCTGTTTGCTTACTCTTGCAACATAATCAAAAGTGACTTCCCATTTCCGGAATTCAGTTGAATCCTGAAGCATAGTGACCTGGGGTGAGTGGGACCACTATGGCGTACACGTGATGGCGTGGCAAGTTGCGGAGGAGGTGGTGTTGGGCCAGGGCTGGCTAGGAAAACTCTGCTGCAAGATAAAACATTTTATTTCATCTTGAGTTACAACAACAGAGTGCCATGATGCCCCTCGATATGCCCTCTGCAGGCGCGTGGACAACCAGTGGTGCCAATGACATCAGATCATCACGATTGGGGGATGGCCATTTGACATCCACGTCCCACTTTCCACTTTGCTGGCACCATTTACCTCACTCGGCAGTGCATGCCTGAGATAGCACTATGCAGCTCTGAGTGAGCAGTGCCAGCGATGTGTACTTCTGCTGAATTTTTGTGAGTGGCTCCTGCTATTGTGTTAGCAGCTCACCCTGGTGTGGGAGGCTGATGGCAGTACTGCCCTGGCTGTGAACTGCTGCCCTCCAAGGCAGAAGTTTGGCACTGCCACAGAGCCTTGGAGACAACTCATCCATTGTGTTGGCTTAAGTCCACGGATGTAACATATTACCGTGAGCCAGTCTGGTGGAGCTGGCTGGCCCATAGTGTGATAGAGGCTTGATGTCATGGAGAATGCAGCCAGACTGCACATAGCTGTGCTAAAATCTGAGTGTATTTATAATGGTTAATATCACACTTGCTGTGCCAATACTCTTGCTTCCAGATGCTTTCAAATCAACACCCATGTGTGTCTGTGGTGCGGAAATGCTCCGTAGGCTGGCTCATAGTTGCATGTCCTTTCTGCAATATCACCATGGTCATGCAGCTTGGCCTCGCTGCATTGTGGTTCACAAACCAGCTCACTTGTGGTATTACATGTTGACACCTATGTGCCTCCCAGCTTGCGTCAAACACGGCTGCAGTGGAGTTGCGTTTAATTCAGTAACTCCCAATACTTAGATTACACTGTAGAAAATTCAGAAGGGTGACAATGCAAGTAAAAGCAATTCTAATCAAAGGTAAAGTAAAATGCATCTCTGCAGACTGCAACAAGTGTTTACATTGTTTACATGATGTTGCAATTATCTGTGGACACTTATGAGCATGCAGTCCCTTTCTTAACCTTGAAACAATTGGCTTATGAAATGAACTGTCAGTTAATTATCTCATTGCACTACATGTAGTTTGATAACACTCAGATATTTTACTATAGTACATATTATTTTAGGGTTTACTGGACTCTGTAAATGTTATTTGCACTGTTATAGTATTCTGTAGTCACAAGATTTACATTTCAGGAAACTGCATCACAAAATCTGCAGCCAGTTGACAGAATAGAAGATAAAGAAAATGTTCCAGTGACACCAGATGATAAGACGACACCACCTACTTCAAAACACAAATCTGTCCCACAGGCTGTGGTGTCTCCTTCTATTCACACTACGCCATCAATGAAAGAGCAGCGGAATTTGCATGAGTCCACCTTCTCAATAAGTGGTAAATACTACTGATTATCACATTAATAAATAAAAAAATTTATAAATTTCCAAGCTCATAACAATTATATCAAAGGAAAATTCAACCTAGATACAGAATTGTCGACCAGTACTGTACCTTAAAGTGGTGAGAAGTTTAGTAGTGTCGATAGTACCTTATCCCAGCTGTAGGAACTATTAGTCCCTTTGGTGTGAGGGAAGGGAGGGGAGAGGGGGGGGGGAGGAGGAGGGGGTCTTAAAAAGCAAAGGAATGTCACTCAGACCACAGGCTGAGAGAGATTCACCTGTAGTGTCGAATAACACTGTGAAAAAAAATAGATTACTACTTCTCAAATACAGTAAATCCAGCATGCGAGGATATGTTATAGGGCATGTTCCCATCTGTAAAGTTCAGGGAAACTAGTAACTTTTGGCAGCATCCAAATTACGTATGTGGTGCAGCAGACACTGAGGTCCCCCATGAGTCAAGAGTTTGTTCAGTGACTGGGTACTGAGTTATACATAGTTTTTCTGCAGCCATTCATGCTCTCAGCTCTTAAACAATGTTGTCGACCCTATATGAAATGCTGTGCAGTGGACACAAGTTAGCCGATAAACAGCATTGTGGTTTCAGAAAGTGGCATTTGATACTGTAGGAGAAACCTTTGGTGAGGTTGGCACAGGTGGTTTTGGATGGCTGTGTGTAGCATGTTTTACAAAGGGCATGATGGAAGCGGTGTAGGGACCCTGGAATAAGGTTAATATTTTGGGAATGCTGTATGATTTAACTAGGATGTTATTGAGGTTAGGAGGATAACAGAATGTGAGACTGGATCGTGTTGGTTTGGCTAGGATGTTTCAGAGGTCAGGAGGGTAACAGAATGTGAGGATGGGTCATGTGGACAGGACCTCAGAGAGAGAGAGAGAGAGAGAGAGAGAGAGAGAGAGAGAGAGAGAGAGAGAGAGAGGATCTCATTTCAGGGCTTGACTTCAGAAAGTCATAGCCTTGGCAGAGTAGCATGTAGAGGTATTAAAGTCCAGAGTAGTACTAGATGACAAGGGCAGGGCTGGGGGTACACAATATTATAAACTGAGTGATCTGGAAAGTTCACTTGCCACATTTCATATGTATACATTTTGTCAAGGAATATGTGTTGAGCATAAATTTTATCTAATCTTCTCATTGATGAAGCAATCACGTATATATAAGCGGTGGTGTAGAGGCGTTGGAGCCTTCAGGTATTTATTGGTTGTAGTTCAGCAGTTAATGTCTGCAATTTCTTGTTAAAATATTATGGTTCAGCATCTGCTCTTCTTCATGCAGAGCACAACTGAAGTCTCCACCCAGTATAATTGGGTTATGGAGATCAGTTGAAGGCTCAGATATTGCTCAAGTATAAAATTCATGCCTTACAGTTTTGGCACTGGAGCTTGCAATTGCATAAATGTTAGTGAAGTGAATTGAACACTTTGAAATTTTATAGCTATGCCTTGCTGCAAATGTAGGATATGCTGCAGTACACACTGCATTCTTTCTTTGTATAAAATTGTGGTACTCTGTCCTCCTGTATTTACAACAGCGTTATAACCTGCAATGTTTGTCACACAGGCCAAAACCACACCTTACAACATTGCCACATCTCTTTCTGATGCTTAAACAGAGTGCTGAAAATTTAATATTTTTGTTTTAGGAGATATTCCATTTACATTAATGGTAGCTAGAATATACTATGTTGTCATGAGGCTAGAAAAAACTAAATGTGTTCCCCTTTTGATGTTATGAGATCCATTAATTCTGTCATTTTAAGTTTATTTTTATTTATAGTTTCACTGGCAGTTGTCTTAGATAATTTTGCTAGTTCCTTTGGGCTGTTATCCACATTACTGTTTTTCTATCAGTATACATGTTCATTGCAATTTATTTTTGCAATCTTTATCATTGATCCCTTGTGAATTCAGAGCACACTTTGGACTCACTTACGGAGACATAGTGATGCTAACAAAATGATTTATGTCTGCTGACTGACTTATAAGTTATAACACAAATTTTACATTTTGGTATAGACAACCACTCACCTATAGCTGATCGATGTGCGGAGCTCAGAAACACCAAACAGAAAACAACATTCGCACTAGCATTCAAGCACTAACTCTCTTTCCAGCAATAGTGCACACATTAACACACACAACCACATCCACTGCCAGAAAAACACACCCATGGCCACAGTAAGGCTAATTTTTGATACTCGATTGTTGAAAGCACTTGACTGAGCTGATGAGTTGGGGACGGGTAGCAAAGGACACAATTAAGGGATAGTGGGAAAGAGGCAGGTCTTTGCACAGATGACTACATGGCTGCACAACAAGACCAAAACAGTACAGAGGGTACAGCAGAAAGAGATATAGGATGAGAGAGATGGGAACCTAAGGGTGGGGGGGGGGGGGGGGGGCAGAAGAGAGAGATGGAGATGAAGAGGGAGAGAGGTTGAAAAGGTGGTAAAGGGGGAAGGGAGAGGGGAGATGGAGAATGCCCACATAGGAGGGGAAGGAGTGGGAAGAGGAAGAGTGGTGGTAGAAGACAGTGCATGATCTGGACAGAGAAGGAATGGGTGGACTGAAGAGAGAAGGAAGAAGCCAGCATGAGGTTAGCAGAAGTTTATGTTAGGGGGTTGTGAGATGAGATTTCTCTCTCCAACACATCCTTTGCTCTTGGCAATCCCCCCAACCTAAACCTGTGCTAACCTGTTCCCACTGCCTCATCTTGCCTTTTCCATTCTCTGTTCTGCCCATACCATCCTTCTCCATCCAGGTCATGCTCTGCCACCTCCCATCACTCTTCCTCTCACCCCCCTTCGCGCAGGCATTTCTCCCCTTTCTCTCCCTCTGCTCCCCCCCCCCCTTTTCCAATCCCTCTTCCTTTCTCCTTCCCTCTTCACCTTCACCTCTCACTCCTGTACTTCATTGGTCTTGTTGTGTGGCTGCGAAGTTATCTGTCAAGAGTCCTGCCTCTTTCCCGATACCCCGTACTTTCATCCTTCCATGTCCCCTCCCAGCCTCCATCAGCTCAGGCAACTGCTTTCCATAATAGTGTATCAATAATTAGCCTTGCTGTGGCCATAGGAGTGTGCATTTGGGTGTCTGTGTGGTTGTGTGTGTGAATGTGTGTACTGTTGCTGGAAAAACTGCTAGGGCTCGGAAGCTAGTTTGAATGTTGTTTTCGGTTATGTGTTACTGTGCTTCACACTTCGATCTGCTACTAGCGAATGGTTGCCTTTTCCTCATTTTACATCTGGTTAACATGATGTTAGCCTAATCTATCGTGACAGTACGTTCATGGGAAAGGCAGTGTTGCTGGAGTTGGTTGTGAAATTTAATGATATGGCATGAGGCTCTGGGTGGAAAATATCAGGTTACAAATTCATTTTACCATTTTGAGGTTGCCAAAAAAAGGGGGAAATTCAATAGTGATATATTTTTCCTATGGATCAAGTTGGAAAGCATGAGTCTTTGATGCATCCGTTAACGATACCCATAAAATACCTGATGTTCACCCTGTACACTGTCTGGAAGCCTTATACCAATACACAATAAATTATAAAGAGCATTCTATTGCCAAAAATGCATTTCAGTTTCACTTGGTTTCAGATAAAGGGGAATTGGTGAATCCTGAGCACACTCTCAATAATGAAGTCAGTAATCAAATAGGTGATGAAAAGAAAGATGTCCATGTGGTTTATTTTGTCATTGTGCAGTTTGCAGCTTCTCCTCCTCCTCCTTTCTGCCTGTACTAGGCGTTTGCCTGTTATGCCCTCTTGGAAATTTGCAACAATAAATTCAGTTAAGCACTTCATAGGACAAGTTCTAACAGTAGGCTTTAATGAGCAAGACATGATCTTGGGAAACAACAGTGCAGACAACAAATTGTGCCAACTGAACCTATGTATACCAGATGTTGGCTTCCTCCCGTAATGTAAAGATTATGCAGCGCGCTATGCCATATGTTTGCAAACAGGAAGAGAGCAAAACACTGATTATATTTGTTCTGTGTCTATATTCGTTTTTGGAATGTAGACTAACGTGTAGGGCAAGTTGAGGTGTGGATTAGCTCAGAAGGTAACAGTTTCTTTGCAAGTTGGCAAAGCCAACAAATGTGAACATGAAATCTTAGATACTGAACTGTAGCGTCATCTGAGATCCATGTTTGATTGAAAGGTAACTGACTGGTTGTTAGCTGGTGAAGTGGTAGTAAACATTTGAGTTAATCAAGTAAACTTACATTTAAGGCTAATAATACTGCATGGGTACCGAGGACTGATATTATTCAAATTCTTGATGTGCCTGAGATCGACCATTGACAAAGGTTTTAATTTCTTTGCTTTTACATCAGGGACATTTCATAGGTGGGTAAATTTTTGTTAAAATGTAAAATCTGTGAACTTGTGCATGTTGGAAACCAATATTTTTTTAAAAAGGGTTCAAATGAATTGTTTTGTACTAGCCCTGTTCTGTTACAATGAATGTTCCATTCTGTCACTTGAATAAATAATTTTAATATTAAAATAACAGATGGGAATAAATATTATTAATACAGATTGAACTATTGACTCTTACTTATATAGTACAAAAAAATGTCAGAATGGAACTGGAAGTAATGCCACATAATTTTTATTCTATGTAACCTCAGATGAACTTCATATTCTGTCTGACCCACATTCTGTCACAATGCTAAGTAACATTTATGGCCGCAGAAAGAGAGTTTCTGTTTCAATAGAAATTTAATTCTGGAATATGAAATGTGTCAAAATAAAACAGTGGAAAGTCCAGGTTGGAATATAAACAATATTATCAAAAAGGATAGACCGTATGCACCAGTCGGACTGGCTGGAGTTAGTAATTCGTGTGTTTGAGGTGGACTTACTTGTGTGAATGTGTGTGTGGTTATCTTTTCTTAAGAAGACTGGCCAAAAGATCACACAGTAAAACCCCTTTTCTAACAAATGTCTGGAGATCAAAATATTTTTTTTCTTAAGAGGAACTGTAGACCTTACCGTTTGTGGGGAGGCTTGTGTGCCTCAGTGATATAAGTAGTTGTACCATAGGTGCAACCAGAATGCAGGTGTATCTGTTGAAAGGCCAAACAAATGTGTGGTTCCTGAAGAGTGGCAGCAGCTTTTTCAGTGCTTGCAGGGGAAAACAGTCTGGATGATTGACTGATATGGCCTTGTAACATCAACCAAAACAGCCTTGCTGTGCTGGTACTGCGAACGGCTCAAAGAAAGGGGAAACAACAGCTGTAATTTTTCCTGAGGGCATGCGGCTCTACTGTATGATTAAATGATGATGGCATTCTCTGGGTAAAATATTCCGGAGGTAAAATAGTCCCCCATTTTGATCTCCAGGTGCTTACTACCCAGGAGGATATTGTTATCAGGAGAAACAAAACTGGCATTCTGTGGATCTGAGTGTAGAATGTCAGATCCCTTAATCAGGCAGGTAGGTTGGAAAATGTAAAAATGGAAATGGATAGGTTAAAGTTAGATATAGTGGAAGTTGGTGAAGTGAGGCTGCAGGAAGAACAGACTTCTGGCCAGGTGAATATAGGTTTATAAATACAAAATGAAATAGGGGTAATGCAGGATTGGTCTAAAAATGAATTTAAAAAATAGGAATGCAGATAATCTACTATGAACAGTTCGTGAATGCATTATTGTAGCCAAGATAGAAAAACCCACACCCACCACAGCAGTACAAGATTATATCCCAACTAGCTCCACAGATGAGAAGATTGAGTAAATGCAAGATGAGATAAAAGAAATTATTCGGATAGTTAAGGGGGATGAAAATTTAATAGTTGTGGGGGACTGGAATTCGATAGTAGGAAAAGGAAGAGAAGGAAAATTAGTAGGTGAATCTGGACTGTGGAAAGGAATGAAAAAGGAAGCCGCCTGGTAGAATTTTGCACAGAGCATAATTTAATGTTGCCTCATCAGGAAAGAGGGAAGGAGAGGGAAAGACGAAAGGATGTGGGCTTTAAGGGAGAGGGTAAGGAGTCATTCCAATCCCGGGAGCGGAAAGACTTACCTTAGTGGGAAAAAGGACGGGTATACACTCGCTTGAATTTTGTGTGTATGTTTGTGTTTGTTTGTGTGTCTATCGACCTGCCAGCACTTTCGTTTGGTAAGTCACATCATCTTTGTTTTTAGACATATTTTTCCCACGTGGAATGTTTCCCTCTATTATATTAATATAATTAATTCTACATTGTCAATTGCATTAGATACCTTGATGTAGATTACATATTCCTCATGTTTTGTTACTGAGGTGGTTCTCAGTTGTGCATAGAGGAGGTAATAAATTCTTCAAAAATTTCATATCCCTTAGATATAACCTAGACATTACTTCAGCAGCAGTGTAGAAGATACTAAGCAGCAAATATTTTCTCTCTCAAGGTGCTTCTTTTGTAGGTTAAAATACAACTTTCCCCTGAGGAATGCAGCTGTAGAAACCAGAATGAGAGAGCACACAATTTATTTTCCAGAAAGCGAATTTGTATTCTACTGTTGGTGGCTGCCTAACATACGATCCAAAGTTGGTGTAGCACTCTATTTAGAAATTTAAATGATGACAACAACAACAAAAAGCTCCAATTGCTTCTGCTATCTTCTTGTAGTGTATAAACATACTATTTCTTTAACATATAAATATACAATCTTACTGATTTTGTTCTCTGTATTTTGTTTTTTAGAGGAACTGGATAATACTACCAAGAAATCGTGCATCAGAGTTCAAAGCCCACCTGGTGGAGGTTCATCTGGTGGCTTTTGGTAGAATGAGGAGGACAATTAAGATCCAAGATTTTCTTAACAGGGTGCCAGCTAATGGATGGAAACATGTGCCCAAGATATTTCTGAGGCTAGGGATTTGTAGCGTTATGTTTCTTCATGTCCCACAAATGATGAAAATGGGATATAAAAGTTACCAAAATACTCAGGTTGAAAATGAATTCCCATTTTATACATAATTTTATTATTTTCTAAGTCACTTTACATCTGCATTGATTATGCCAGATGTAAATTGTTTTGGTCCTTTCAAAGGCTTGAAATTACTGTTCTATCATTTTGATTTGGTTGTCAGTTTCAGTACTGCAATATCCCCTAAAGCCCTCTAAAATAAGTTATTTATCTGCTATGAAGTAATTATTTAAGTAAAAGTTGTCTCTCAAAACTGTGTATTATACCCAGTAACACAAAACAAGTACCATATTTTACAGATATTCTGTTTTAAGGATCATAAATTTGTCAACATGATCATACCATTTCATAAATTTCAAAAGAATATTTATTGCTATAATGTGTCTCCAAAAACAATCTGCTTGCATATTTAGCCAGCCAGTTATGCAAAAATATTAATCAGAAAAAACAGTTGTGCTAATTGTGTCGTGTGTGAACTCATTTGTGGTGTTGCTAAAGATGAATGTTTCGAGTAACTAGTAATGTATTTTTGATCGCTGACTGCTGAGAATCGAGTCATTTTATGAAATGTAGTAATATGTTTCACAAATGCTAACACTGCCTACATATACAATGTATTTCACTTAAACAATTTTTGTAAGTCATGTACATTGTTGTGACAAAGTAAATACAACCACTTATAAGTGAATTTGTCTTCATTTCAGTATCATGCTCACATTGTCTGCCTAGAAAGTGGACACAGGAAAAGCTGTTGTAATGCAACATTCTGTCTTTTTTAACACAATTTCAGCACATACTTACTTCATTAGGAGTTTTCTGTCGTATATCATATTTACTCGAATCTAAGCTGCGCCTGAAATTTGAGACTCAAAATTCAAGGGGAGAGAAAAGATTTAGACCACCCCTCCAAATAGAAACAAAGTTGGTCCATTGTAACATGACCCACAATTGAGGTCGAATAGATGAAGATACAGCTACAGTAGTTTGGTTTGAGTCGTAAGCTTAACAGTTAAGCTTTGCCAAGTAGCCATTACTATGTGTCAGGCACTCTGTCCATATTTACAATGGTACCCTTCCTTTTTCACGTGCTTCATCTGGTTTGAATCGACAGCGTATTTTGCTTTGATCTAATAAGTCCCGTTCTCTTTGTTATGAGTGTTTACGTCACTCTAAGCTGAAAATGCATTATTGTACTGTGTCATGTATTGTTTGTCCCATTCTGATAATGAGTGTTTACGACCTGTCGCTGCTCGCGGCATGGCTTGCTTCTGTGGCGCTACCGCAGCTTGCAATAAAAAAAAAAAGAGGTATTGTCTCATAAACGAAACAATGGCAAGAGACTGCTATTTGTTGTTACTTACACTGTTGCTGTCTTTGATAATGATCAACAAGAACCAAATAATAGACTGTGTATGATAGATGATGTTCTGAACGAGAGTTTAGCAAAAAATTTTCTCCATTTGAAAGTCTTTGCAGACACCTCTTTAATACATTACATTCTGCACAGAAATTAGTCATCTTAGATTTAAATATCTAGTCAGTTGCTGTGCTACATTTTTGACTGTTTCACTATTCAGCATACGAAAAATATCTGAATATAAATGTGACATGATATGTATATTCTTCCGCATTTGCTGTTGTCTCACTCTAGTTCCGGATTTAAATGAGATAGCAGCAAACACGAAAGAATACATGGGATAATGTTTACAGTCTTCTACCGTTTCTTTTAATTTATTTACTGACGCAGAGATTTTGGCGCCAGTATTTATCTTTGTGCCTGCAAAGCATACCTGTGTAGTGCTACATAAAGTATATTCAACAGCAGAAGTTACTTATGGTGGCATCTACCAACATTTTTCAGAACTTCCACTTACTTTACACTCGATTCTAAGTCACAGGCGGTTTTTTGGATTACAAAAACCAGAAGAAAAGTGTGGCTTAGATTCACGTAAATACGGTACATGAATTTATTGTGTGTTTTCTTTTGTTCAGAAGTAAAACACAAAATTTTAGGATTTTTGACACCTGTTATGATGAGGTAATATTCTCTCTTACACTCTTTGAATATACTATACTAGGACACCTACTTGTCTGGAAGGTGGAACATACATACATAATTGAGGTCACGGAAATTTAGCTCTTAGCTGGATACAGATTTACAATGTGACAAATTATAACTCTTGTTCGAGAAACTATTTTATCACTGAGCCTAGTGTGATTGAGGTAGTCCACAAAAGAATGCATTGATTGGATCAGGATAGAATAGAACTGAAAGAAGAAAAATATTTAAAGGAAAACTTCACACCTTTTTACAAGCTTTTTTCTCAATCGAGCTTCAAAAGAAAACCTCAACAAACATTAGTCTTAAAACTGTATAACCTATTTTTGACAGCAATGCAAGAAAATATAAATATCACCAACTTTCATAAAGGACACTATGGTAAAAATCTAGAATTCTAGATTTCCTTGGATATGTGCAGCCAGCTATTTTTTACTTTGTGTAATATCCTTGAATGAAATGTGAAATTGGAGACATCTCATAGCTATATAGTGTATCCTTCTCACACAATGCACAATGGCCAGCAAGGAACATATTACATTGCTGGAATGGCAGTTCTGCAGCTTCACTGGGGTGAGGGGCTGCATCTGATAGTTAACGAGGGAGGAAAGAAGACCTCAGAGGGAGGGTTAGGAAAGGGTAGCTGATGGTTGGGCTGGAGGTAGCAGGTGTGTGACAAAAGAATGTTACACAGGTACCAGTGAGTTTCTGCAGCACGCAATGATGATGGCCCAGAGGAGTGGATTGGGCGAGGGGTTATTGAACAGAGGGAGGGGAGATTTCAGAGGAGGGGAGTTTGGGTGAAAGATGAGGGAGATTAGGGTGGCGATGGGTATGGGGCAGGGGCTAGCAGAGATCGAGGCCAGGAGGATAACGGAAAGAAAGGAAGTGTTGCAAGGACAACTCCCATGAGTGCAGTTCATGGAAACTGGTGTTGAGGGAAGGAACCATATGGAATGGGTTGTGAAACAGCCATTGAAATGGAGCACATTGTGTCCAGCATTATGTACTACCACCGGATGATCAACTGTGCTCTTGGCCATTGCTTATCAGTGGCCATTCACTGAGGTGGACAGCTGATTGGTAGTCATACCCACATAAAATACCACACAGAAATTGCAGTTGAACAGATGTATGGCTGAGTGTTTCACAGGTGGCCCTGTGATGGGACTGGAGTAAGATAGGGTGGGTGTGTATTAGACAGGCCTTGCACCTGGGTCTTCCACAGGGATGTGACTATTGTGGCACTGTGTGGGGATGGGTGCAGTGTAAGGAAGGGCCTTGGATACCGCATGATTGTTGGGATGGGGTAATACCACTCTGGGAGAAGTGCGAAGGATTGCTGGAAGGATTCTCATCATTTCTTGGCACTATAATAGTCTAATCCCTGGTGAAGGATATGGTTCACTGTTCCAGTCTAGGATGATACTGGGTGATGAGGGGGTGCTCCTTTTTCAGCTGGTTCTTGGGTGTGGTTGAGAGGATTAGGGTTGTTTGAGGCTATGGCATGAGAAATCTGTCTGTGGACTGGGTTTGGTGTGTAGTGCCTATTTGTGAAGGCATACTAGGCAAGGGAATTCTCGTCACTGCAGGTACACCATCTGTAGGTGCCACATTATATGGGAGTGTTTTTTTGATGTAGAAGGGATAATAGTTATCAGAATGAAAGTACTGTTGATGGCTAGGGATTTTATGTGCACAGAGGTATGGATGGAGCCATCAGAATGTTAGGGGTCAGTCCAAAAAGATTGCACATTTGGTAGAGGAGGACCAAGTGAAGTGAAAGAAAGAAAGGCTGTTGAGGCTGTGGAAGAATTAAGATAAGGTGTCTTGGCCCTGAGTCAAGATGATGAAGACTTCATCAATGAACGTGAGCCAGGTAAGATTTTTTAAGCTATTGTTTCGACCTGGGGAAGTGGTGTCTCATTGTGAGTGGGAGGCCGGGCATGGAGTAAGGGTGAGTGGTCCAGTTTATGTGAGGAGATGTGTGTGACACAGTGGTACCTGTAATAACATTTACTCCTTGTGTTAAGTTTACAGAATTATAAAGTGTATTTGTGGTGGCAGCTAGGTGAATGCACATCATGAAGAAGTGCTGACGCCTTGTCAACGAGACATGAGATTGCCCCATAGATCATTGCCGCATGCTGCACTGGCAGCAGTGGGGAACAAGGTGTCACCTGCCCATGCATTCTGAGATAACAGTCCAGCTCCCACCTTAGCACTGTCGTAGACAGTGCATCAAGCATCCACGTATGGCAACCTGTGGTCCAGGATGTTGGCTGCTATGAAGGCTATGCCTTAATCATGGATTGACAAAGACTGCAGTAGATGTTTGCAAGTCAGCCAGGGGGCTGTACAAATGCACCACACATGGTTGGGGCAGAGATGAGTTTGCAGATCATCTGCATTGACCCATAGTGGAGAAGCTCTGGTTCACACCATTCTTCTCATCCATGATTTGTTGAAGTTAGCAAGTATGTAGCAGTCAGACTACCACTGATCAACTTGTTGTTCCACTGAAACTCAATAGGCTGTCATTAAATCTTGTTCAATTAATATGGACAGAGTGGAAGCACAACTGGAAGTGTCTTTGAGGTCCAACAGCTTCGATATTTAAAGGGCCTAGCCTTGATGGCTCTGGGTGCATGAATGTGTGTTTTCTCTCATTTATTCGTCTCATCAGTGCTACTTGTCTTGCTGTAGTAATTCAGTAATTAGTCTGTCTCTCCAAGCTTGGGTCTTTCTGCCTACGTTTGACTTTACTGTGGTGCTCTGGTGCTGAAGTTACTGTGTATTGCTTAACACTACTTTGTTTACTATGACAGTTGTGATTCTACCTTGGAGGTTGTTTTGTAATGCTTGCTTCACATCCTGATATTCGTCAATATCAATAGTATGTCTTGACATTTCAATTGGCACGCTGTTTACAGCTCGCTTTCTCTATTCTGAGCTCGCCTGGTAGAATTAAAAAAAATTGAGCGTTTACAATAAAATTATTGTGCTGCACAACACGAGGAAGACTTTCTCTATATGGCCCCCACCACTTTATTGTAGGCATTTCCAGTGCTGGGCAGGACGATTTGCATGTCTCGGTGACACTGAGAGCTACACTGGTTGTAGCACAGCTGATGCCAGGGCCACCAAAGCCAGAAAGGTTTTTGGAGGAGCCTGATGAAGAGTGCCCCACAACTTTGGAGGAGCCTGATGAACTTAGAAAATTGAGGGCTTCTTTTTTCCACAGGAAGCCCTGCCAGCAGTGGTTGGGTACAATCACTGTGACCCTGGGTTTCCCAATCTGAGAACTGACCAGTGCTGCCAAATCCCTTCTACCACAAATTCTATGCTTACTTCGGGGACCAGCAATAGGTGCGGTATTGGAACATTGTTTATTTAGGAGTACGGAGGCCTTGTCTTCACCATGTGGACCATGAAGAAGGTCCATACCCCAATAAAAATCCCCTCAGCCTCCAAGTGTGATACATGCTGATGGGGTGAAAGGTTTATCAGGTAAAAGAGGCTCTAGTAGGAAACTTCTGGGGCACCTGCCCCGCCAAATTGTATAACACTTGCACAGGCATGCTGGACTCAGCATGGATCAACATTTGTTTCCCTAGTGGCTTGTGGGGTTCCTGTGGAGTGATCTCAACTCAATTCTGCTTCTGAAGGAACAGGATGTACTGTCAGAGAATTATGTAACAAAGAACTAGTCTACCATAACTCTTCCATTGCAATCAAGAGAACAAAGGGAACATTTGAAAAGATGTGTCCTTTCTGTATACACAAGGGATTGTAGGACATTCCTAGGTCCTTCAAAAGTGGTAAAGGACTTCATAATGGAGCACTTATAGTTGCAACTGCAATGTCGCACCAAGCATTCAAGGCCTTAGGTGACAACCCTGTTGTGGCTGAGTTGCTTAGCACCCTCATGTTCTGTAAAGGTGGAGTGAGCTGCTCTGATTTAATGGAGATGGGCCCTAAGCAACTAAGTGAAAATGGAAAAACATGGGTGTTGTGGAAGTGCAAAATTATATGAGGAGAGTAAGTGGCACATTGGAAAAAATTATAACATTTATTTTGACCTCCAACACATCCGAATTACCCGAACAAATTCTTGTAGGCTATGTCTGTCTTAAGCTATAAGTGTTTGTTCCCAACCCTATGCAATGCAATAAATCCTAAAGATTTGGTTACATGCCCATGGTATGTAATGGGATGGCTACTTGTAGAAACTGTATAGAGGCCCAGCTCGCAAATTGAGCGATGCTTCAACACTTCCTCTGAAATGTGTAAACTGCTGTGGGGGCCACCCAGTATGGAACAGGAAGTGCGAGTTTCTAATGATGAAAGGAAATTTCAGGAGGGGAGTCAACTGCTGCATCCCCTTGGTGAAGCTAAAAGCTTTTAAAGCT
The DNA here is from genome assembly GCF_021461395.2 of Schistocerca americana. Classification (NCBI taxonomy): domain Eukaryota; kingdom Metazoa; phylum Arthropoda; class Insecta; order Orthoptera; family Acrididae; genus Schistocerca; species Schistocerca americana. Next base: position 471,179,438 of record NC_060125.1, read on the forward strand.
ATACTGCCTCTGACATTTGCAACTTCTTTTGCTTTAGCCCTTAAGAAGTCAGTCACCAAATGTGATGCCTCCACACAGAATCAAGCATGAGTACATGCACTAGTCACGGCACCTGTGGGGGGAAAGCTGTACTTTACCCCGGCCCCATTTGGAATTTGTCAGCAAAGAACTTGAAGCCTCAGCCATATCAGGGGTCCACTAAGACATTTCCTCTAACCTTCAACCAGCCTTTCCTATCAGTAAGGAAAAACACCGAACAAAAAGTCATTCAAAATCAGCGAAACTGGCAGTTAACCATCAAATCAGTGAGAACTCTCCATTTCCAATCGTGATTTTATCGTCGAGGATATTGATATCCACATGGAGGAAACAGAGCCAGGCACTGTCTATGCTCCCCCTGACCTCTCATGTAAATCACCAGCACAAAAAGATATAAAGGCAAGGATATTTGTCTCTGATCAATAGCTCTCACAGGAACTTCTGTATGGCAGTGGAATTTAAATGGATACCAATTGATTTGGAAGGGAGCAAACTGTGGTCACTCAAATCGACCCTGCAGTCATGGCGGACTTGATACCAACCAAATGAAGGAAATGCTGCTCACTAGACTGTGCATAGGACTTCTTTACCTTACATTTTCCCCTTTTAGTGGGAGGTTCCATGACTGTGTGAAGTTTATGGTACGCCACTTTCAGTTTAGCGTATTTTGAATACATCTCTTTATATAGTGACATCGGGTGCCCCTTGGTTTGGCCTTAGGTCTATGCACTATGCTTGCCAACACAGACGCTAGTGTAACGTATATTTTGAAATTTTGTGAACTGTCAGGTGTCATCCCTAAAATGCTGGGGATGGTGGGTCATTGTACTCTGAATGGATAGTTTGGCCAGATAATTAAACAATCTTACTAAATAATTTTTATTGTGATAGCTCAGTGGCCATGCTGTTGACTGCCTCACCACCACCACCACCACCACCACCACCGTCATTGTCATCATCATCATCTACATGGCGCATAGACATGTTGGCGTAGGTAGGTGCCATGCTGGGGCCCTGGCTGTGCCCCAGATCTGTTTGTCTGTTGTCGGAAGATGCGGAAGTTGAATGTGCACCAGAGGGTATGGGCCTGGATACCCACCAGGGGTATCTGTGCTCCAACATGTGCCTGCACTAAGAGCCTCGCCATGCGAGTGCACCACTCTCCATACCACGTGAAGTCCGCAGCCAGACACATTTCCTGCTGTCATGTATTTAGGTGGCTGCACGGTGGCTGTCCGGTACTCGCTGTAGTTTGCATATGCATCTTGGCTGTACTACATTCCAGTTCTGTAAGTTGTGATACATACAGTCACTGTTTGAAGTGTTGCTGCATTGTTGTTGTCTCGTCGTGTTTATCACCTCAGATCTTGGTTGCTTGACTGCCTCGTGTTGTGTCGTGGTCAGTCATAGTGTCTGTCGTCCCCTACTTGTCATCTGTCCTGTTTGTTCTTCGTTAGTGAGACCTCCAGCAGCTCCCCCACCTGGCAGCTTCACATCTCCATTGTCTGCCGTGCACTGCATGCCAGTCACTCGTGGCTATATCAGTTTGTACATCTTCCCTTCGAAGGAGAGATAGTTATGGGTGATGATGTAATTGTGTAAACGTAGGCGTCTGCGGCCGTTGTCACAGTCAATAAAATTCTTCTGGGTTAGAGGCCACATTGTCAACTATAAAATTCCGACATTTCAGCAGTTAGCAATACACCCTGAGGAAGGCGCCTTGCAACAGTCATCGAAACGTCGGAATTTTATAGTTGACATTGCGGCCTCAAACCCAGAAGAATTTTATTGATGATAATGTAATTAGTTCAATATCTAAGGAATTTAGGTGGTGGGTTTGGAGTCAGAAGGACATTGGGAGAGATAGTGTTTGATAGTGGCCATGGGTGTAGTAGACGTTGGTGCCCAGGGATGTGGCACCAACAGCGGTCTCGATATACCGTTAGCCTGCACACTAGTTACTTGCATTCGATTTCGTTTTATCGGGACTTATGCTATCTGTCTTGGTAGTGGGTGCGGGGTCCTGGGTTGCATCCTGCTTGGGCTGTTGTGTATTTTCCGCCCCCTTTGCCGGTGTGTGCCGGCTGGCCGTGTATCTAGTTTGCTTGTGGCTTTGGCCTTACAGACATAAGATAATAGATTTGTACTGCTTAGCTGATGTTCATTAATAGGTTGATTAATTCTACAGATGATGTGCTGTAATGAATTATTGTGTTCCTAGTTACTTAAGGCAGATGTCAGTCTGTTGCAGATACTCACTAGTTCTAAATTTTTTGTGCCTATTCGTGACCGTTGCTGCACCCGTTTGGGGGTCCATGCCGAACCTGTGTTGGAAACAGCTGAGGGGGCGGGCGTCCGCTTCTGGGCGTAGTTTGTTGAATCCCACGAAGTTGCTTGGTCACATGAATTTTATATCCTACATTGTAGGGTGCCTTCCATTTAAGTAACGTGGTTGTGTGCCATGGTATCTGACTTGCTGTTGCCTGCATTCTGAATGACTTTTGATAATACCAATCGCTGCAGTAACAAAGGGCTACATTCCCTCTTTAAATTTTAGTAAATTGTTCTTCAGGTTGATTATAGTTTTGATTAAATAATTTTTAACTTGTTTCACTAAATGTGTAATAGGCCATAAGTGTTGTGGTTTATGAATGTTTAAATTTTGAAGTAACTTGCTTCCACCCAATGGTAGTTTTAAAAATGTGTTGATGGTTTTATTTGTCTTGTTTAAATGTGCCAAATAAATGTTCAGTGCAACTGTCGATGGTGATTGCCTGATGTGTCACTTGGTCCAGTCCCAACACCCCACAGCCTATTGTGCTGAGCTAATGTCGTTATGTAAAAGTTGAATTCCATGCTGTGCTGACACATCAGGGCCTAAGGGTTTGAGTGTGAATTTGAGGGATGCTGGACTCTCGGAATGGGATCACTATTGCAGGATTTGTAGGTGGAATAAAGTAATAGTGGATGGGTACCTTCTGTCAGGCAATCACTGTGGTTCATCACAACAGTGATAGAGCCGTGACTGCATAGAGGATGATTAAAACAGAGTCTATCTTGAACTTGTGGGTGGCTGTTGTTTATTTGTATGAGAGGTTTGTGTTCCTGGGAGGGACCTTAGGAATGAGGGTGAGGACAAGTTGGAAGTATGGAAAACCTGGAAGGTAACCAGGAGGTGGAAGGAGAGGATAACAGTAGGTGGATGTTGGTATAAACTGGAAGAAGTAATGTCAGTGTTGGATTAGTTTGGCTTTGGTGTGAGGGATTGATAGCAATAAGTGTTCCTACTGTAGGAATCAGAAGGAGAGTGGCAGTTTTTGATGATCCAGCAACATTGAACTTGGGTGTCAGGCTGAAGGTAAGGCCTCTGGATAGGACTGAAACTTCTGTAGGATTGAGGTTTTTCACGGACAGGTTGATAACAGTGTTTTGTGGTTGTTTATGTTATGGGTTTTGTGAGATGTTGAGGGATATGTGATAGATGGAGGAGGTCAGTGTCAGTGAGGCAGCATCTGGGCACTATGGGGGGGGGGGGGGGTTGTGCAGGTATTCACTGGGGGAAGAATGGGTGTTGATGAATAGAAGTGCTTCAAGTCAGACAGAGGACATCAGTAAATTTAAGAACTTTCGAAAGTGCCGTCATGCTCTTTCATGTGTTGGAGGGCAAGAGTTTCAGCTTGGGAGATATGGTGTAGGCAGCTGGGATTGCACAGAACAGTATCTTGCAGAGAGAGCACAGGTGGTTAAGGGGTGCCTACACCATGGTGATTTGTATCTCTAGTATAAGGTTGGTAAGGGGTACAGATTGTCAGAATCAGAAGATTTGAAGGTTGTTGTGAAAGGATGGGGGAGGGGTGGGGCACCCATAAAGGAGAATTTTCATGCCTGGGCCAATGTGGGAGTCCCGTAGTTTATGTAGAATTTAAGGAACAGGATGCAGGAATGGATATTGACTTCAAGCAGAACTAGCCCCCTCTGCCCACTGTCCCCTGCCCTAACTTCACCAATTCTACATCCACACCATTTGCCCCACTGTCTCCTCTTCCTATGTTCTGTCACTCCCTTCCAACACACACCTGCACACTATCTTGCTTTGCACAAACTCGCTAGTACTGGTGCCCATTTCACATTCCAGTGCACCTGCCACCCAACCTCTTCCCAAACTCAAGCATTTGTCTGAATGCTAAAATTCCTTAAAAAGAACAAATTTAGGTATTCATATCTGTTGTAAGGATGAAAGTTGCTGTGTCAACTAAATTAACTTTGTGTTTTTCTGTGAAACGAGAAAGAAAAAGTTTTTGATAATGAGCAGTAATAATGATGTGGACTAGTCAATAACTAAAGGCAATTTTTTTCTGAACCATAGGTTAACATGCTTTAATCTCAGTTGTTCTTGTGCATTAGTTGCATTGCTTCAGTGACTAGACCTATTTGCAGTGATGTCAAAGCATTTTATTAAGAGTGCCCAATTGTTTCTAAGCGCCAGGGAAGAAATGATGGATGATTTATTTGCTGTAATCTGAAAAGAATAAAGCCGCATAGATTTTTTGTGTATTTCAGCTGTGTTAGTGAATGAAAAAATGGTGTGTTGATTTAAATTGGACATGTGTTTGCCAGCAACAGAGAGCATTCAAAAGCTAATAGAAATATTGATATAGCTGAGTGAATGGTTTGTGATGGTTGTCATGCTAAAACTGATAATATTATGAATGAGTTGAATCTTACCTATGGTTCAGCATCTGCAGTTGCCCAAGAATCTCTAAACTATTGTTAAGCCTCCACCCATTTGGCACCACATCATCTGACAGCTAAACACAAACAGAAAAGTCAGCACATTTAGATGTTTGAAAGGGGGAGAAAATTTTCTGAGTCGCATAATGACCAGTGATGTGAAGAGGATCCATCACTATGAACACAGAGTAAGTAGTGCAGCTTGGTGTGAAAACATTCATCTTGACCTACAGCAAAAAAGTTCAAACACTAAGCAGCTGCAGGAAAGTTGAGATATGAAAAGTCCACTGCTGATTTATTGCATTCCCAACCTAAAATCAAAACAAGGTGGAGAGTCAAGTTTTCAAAAGATTTGATTTTGATTCAGTATAGTGCCTGCCATCATACAGCTGGCAAAACAATCCACTGTATTCAAAATCTTGGTGCACAGCTACTGGAAAACGAGCTCAAGTGATTTTAACCGTTTTAGTTCAATGAAGGAACACCTGGGTAAAGTCAAGTTCTCATCAAGTTATGAGGCTGAGGTTGTGCACAATAACACCAGCTTCTTCCAGGACAGAAATGGGAAGGTTGTCAACAAATGGATCATGTGGGTATCTGTTGAGGAGGGGCATTATGTAGGGAAATAATGTTACTTGAAGTCTTGTTCTCACAACAAAAAGTTTTTCTTTTTAAAAACTTGCATTTACTTTTTTCACCTGTCCTTACATGTAAAGTGATGGCAGTAAGCAAAAAATATGAAAACTGAAACCTGTTGCCTACTACCAACAGCTCTTGTGACACTTGTTTTAAAGGGCTGATATAGTTCTGGTTTTTTCTCAGTTTCATTTTATTTTAATTGTAGTTACATATTCCATGAAAAGTTGAGTCATTGATTTGGTTGTGGGTATAGGAAGATGTGGTTGTGGCATTTCTAAGAGTGTTTGAAATATACATGCAGTGATTTGGAGGAGCCGCACATCTGCTGCAGTATGGGAGAAGCAGAGTCTCTGCATGACAAACCTGACACCTAACACCTGAGAGATAATTCACTTTTGAAACTGATAAAGTCAGCTAACTTAATGACTTTACATTGTCTAATGCTCATATATAAAACTTAAAGAGTTTAGTGCACAAAATGTGCATTTGTTCATGCTGCACCTTTTACCAAAAAAGTAAAAGCACTGTTTATGGAATGGCCTGGTTTGAACGCAACTGTATATTTACACTATCTTAGAAATAGATCACCAACCACTTATCGTACTAGAAATACATGGAAAATGTCAGTCCATAAGTATAGTAAGTATTTGCTAACACTCAGTGAACACACTTGATTATAACTTGTTTGCTGATACATGTAACCTGAGACAATATAATACATAAACTGCATGCCAGACATTAAAGGCAGGAATTGGAGAGAGTAAAAACAAATATATTCCACAGTTCAATTCTTCAGTGACTGTTTTTAACATTAGATTGGTTGCATCACCACACAGCAATCCACCCCCTTTCCCCTTCCTCCACTCCCCATACAGTGGAGCTCCTGGTATTGAGAGTTATTTGTGGTGTCCAATTCTACCAGCTTTAGCACATGTTGGAGGTAGTGCAGGAGCTGGTTGAATCTACTACAGTGGCAGATCCTGGTGTGTTGATGGTGTAGTCTCACCAGCGACCACATTAGGCAATGATGACATCGGGTGACAGCAGGAGATCAGCCCAAAGCTCTATCATCTTGAAGCAGGTAGGCTGATTTAACATGTTCTAAGGACACCACAGACAGTTTTTCATTCACTATATCTTTACAGTGAGTTCATTCCTTGTTAATACAGGATAGAAGCCCCTGTATGGTCTTTGCAAAAGTGCATTGACAGAGTCTGTATGCAACATGACATGAGAACACATCCACAGATCCTCGTATATGAAGATGTCTAGGACCATACGTTGGAATGCTAACAACAGATTAAATTTGAAGACATCCTTGGTCACAAGTAATGGTACTGGTACATCTGATATGGGGAGATCCATGTTGTTAGAAAAGTCTGTCTCACTTTGTCTGCTAAAATGTCTACAATAGGCACTGCTTCCACCTAGCAGGTATAATGGTCAGTTGGTGAAAAAAGTGTATTTAAAGTATTGTACTGGAGTGAGAGGTCCCACCAAGAGGATATGGGTGTGTGCAAAACACTGTTTATGAAAATGGTGCTGAAACAGTTTTCACCCACAATCTGCAGTCAGACTTAACATATAGCCATAAATATCTGTTGGTCACCATCTGGATTGTGCAAATAACCCCAGAATGAGAGTGCCTGTTGACTGAGTCAGAAACTTGTTTTCTAAAAATCTGTGGAAAGAAAAGGTAAACTCAATTTTTGGAAGTTCACCCTGGACTAGGATTTGGGATTTGTCCATTGTAAGTCTTTTTACGTGCAGTCCTGTGTTTTGACACTCTATAAGCTATTGTAATTCCATGGTAGTGACATGCGGCATTGCCAGCTGCTTGTAGTCAATGTTTGCAGAAGCAGCTTACTTAAGGAAAAACAGGAAGCCACTGCATTATAAGCCCCTCTTACATAGAGAACGTCAGTAGTACATTGACTAATGAATAACTCTGATGGCATTGTCTTGATGGAAAGGATTCACTTGTCATTATGGAAGGAAAAGAAATAGGTTTTTAATCAGTGAAAACTGTAAAGTGACATGCCTCTATATGCAGCCTAAAATGTCAAATGGATTCATACACAGCTAACAACTCCCAGTTGTAGGTACTCCACTTAGTTTGCAACTCACAATTTTTGGGAAAAGAAATGAAGCAGTTGCTGTGTACCTCTTGTTTGCTGGTAAAGTGCCATCCCTATGCCGCATGACTAGTGTTCCCCATGATGCAGAAGGAATGGAGTCCACTAAGAGGACAGGATCCCGTAAACTTAATTTTACCATGTCGCATGCCAGTAACTTTTCAGAGTCGAGGCGATGTGGTACTGTCCTTTTCAATTTGGTCATGACACTTTGGCAGTGAGGGCCCCATGTGAGGCTACTGTGTAAGGTAGATGGCATATAGAAGTTTGCCACACTTGGAAAACAGCATAGCTGTTGTAAGGTATATGAAAGTGATACAGAGTTAATCGTGTCAACTCTATGCTGTAAATGTGCAATACCAGAAGGGGTAACCAATTCCACTTTCATCTGCTGAAGAGCACATTTGTGTTTGTTTATCTTCAAGCCATACTTTGAAAGCCTCATGTTTCTGATGGAGATTTTGAAAACACTTGCACATCATACAAATATGCAAAACAGAAGGGCATACTGCATAGCATTTCATTAATGCAGTACTCACATCTGAGCAGCTTCTTGAGGCTGAATGACATGTAAACATACTTGAATAGTCTGAACGGTATGATGATGGCTGTTTTTTGGGATCTGTACAAGTGCCATGGGAATTTGGTGGAAAGGCTTCTTGAAATCAATCCTGATAAATACCTGTGCACCTTTAGACGAAAGAGGTGGTCTCTACCTGTCTCCAACCTTGAGAAAACAGAATTTATGCAGCACGATTATTTCCGACCACACACACTCGGGAATGAAGTTTTCATAACATACCTCATATCTCCTGTTCGAGATATCAATACAAGATTTTGGCAAGTGATAGCATACAAAGAGGAGAGTATGTTGTTATATGGCTAACATAGGGAACTTTCTTATCTACTTCTCGGGCTGTTAATCAAACGATTTATTTGGAAGTTGTAAGAAGGTTGCGCAGCACTTTCCATCAAAAAAAGGCCTGATTTGTGGCAGACAGGATTAGAGTAAGTTAGATTTACTTTCATTCCAATCGATCCATAGTGAGGAGGGCCTCCAGGGTGCAGAACATGTCAGAAAAAACAATAATACGTGATAAATATTTACAACTGAAGCAAATAAGCTAATGTCCCTTCCCTAGGTCACAAGTGGAAAGATTGTCATTTTTTTAATGAACAGTATACGAAAGAATCATTTTATAAACACTCATTTACTAAGATCACATTAATGCACCGAATTTAAAATTTAAAAAATGTTTTATTTATTTATAAGATGATAAACATATAATAGAACTACCACAATACTTATTTACAATTGACACATTACTGCACTGAAATGGTGCAGAAGTTAGATTGTTCCACAAATCAGTCGTTTCTACTGAGAAATTAATCAATGGAGTAGAAGGAGTTGAGCACCAATAAATCTTTTAGGCCTCTCTTAAACTGAATTTCATTGGCTGTTAAGCGTTTTATTGCTGCTGGAAAGTTATTGAAAATGTTTGTTCCTGAATAATGCACACCTTTTTGTACAAGAGTAAGTTACTTGAAATTTTTGTGAAGATTATTCTTATTTCTAGTATTGGTACCATGAATTGAGCTGTTGGTTTGAAAAAGTGATGTATTTTTAATGACAAATTTCATTAAGGAATAAATATATTGGGAAGCAGTAGTCAGTATCCCTAGTTCCCTAAACAGGCTTCTGCAGGATGTTCTTGAGTTCACACCACATATAACTCTTATTGCATGTTTTTGTGCCTGGAAAACTTTAGCTTGGCTTAATGAATTACCCCAAAAAATAATCCCATTAACATTATGGAATGAAAAAAAGCATAATATGCCAGCTTTTTCATTTTTATATCCCTTATGTCTAACACAATTCACATTGCAAATAGAGCTTTGTTAAGGCACTTTAGCAGTTCTGTGGTGTGCTCCTCCCAGTTGAACTTATTATCAAGCTGCAATCCCAAGAATTTAACACTGTCCACTTCTTCTATCTGCTTGTCATAGTATGTTTAGGCATATACTCGTGGGACACCCCTTACAAGTTGTGAACTGCATGTAGTATTTTTTTTTTTTTTTTTTCAAAGTTTGGTGACAAAGAATTGGCTAGGAACCAGTGATTAATGTCCACAAATATTTTACTAGCCGATCTTTCTAAGACTACACTTGATTTGCTATTTATTGCAATGTTTGTATCATTGGCAAACAAAGCAAACTTGGCACATGGTAATGTTACTGATGAAAGGTCACTGATATACGCAAGAAAAAGTAAGGGCCGTAAGATGTAATTAGTTCCCAGTTGGATGATGCCTGATAGCTTAATACATGTCTCTTTCCTAATAATACCCTTTGTTTCCTGCCAGAGATATAAGATTTGAACTACTTTGCAGCACTTCCTGTTAAACCATAATATTCTAATCTACTTAAAAGGATATTGTGATTTACACGGTCAAATGCCTTTGACAGATCACAAAATATACCAGTTGCCTGCAAATTTTTGTCTAATGAATTAAGTACATTTTCACTGTAAGAGTAGAAAGCCTTCTCAATGTCAGAACCCTTTAGAAATCCAACTTTGACAGTATGTTATTTGTGATAAGATGGTTATAAAGCCGATTGTGCATTACCTTTTCTAAAATTTTTGAGAATGCTGGCAAGAGTGAAATTGGATGGAAATTTGATGCTATTTCTTTATCTCCCTTCTTAAACAGTGGCTTAACTTCGGCATATTTCAACCATTCAGGAAATATTCCACTGATAAATGACTGGTTACACAAATAGCTTAATATTTTACTTAACTCAGAATCACATTCTTTAATTAGCTTTGTTGAGATTTCATCATACTCACTAGATGTTTTTGATTTTAAAGATTTTATGATGGACATTACTTCTGCTGGGGTAGTGTGAGTCAAATTCATATTATGGAAGTTACTTGAAATGTCTGGTCTGAGGCATTCCATAGCAGTGTCTACAGTACCTGACAACCCCATCTTTTCAGTAACAGTTATAAAATGTTTGTTAAAAAGTTCTTCAACACTACACATGTCACCAATGTACCATTTACTCTTAATGCTATTTGTCCCTCTTCATGTCTGGTTATACCAGTCTCCTCCTTCACTGTATCCCATATTGTCATTATTTTGTTATCTGATATGACTATCTTTTCCTTGTAATACATTTGCAGTATTTCTTGTAATGTGCTGTAGCATCAACATCAGAACTGTTTCAGATTGACTTATACAGTTTACTTTTTGTGATTCTTGAGTTTCTCCTGGCGTATTTGATAATCAAAATATCCACGGGTGTACTGCCGGTCTACAGTGTCCAACGGGCACAATATTTCGGCGATCATACATGTCGCCATCATCAGGTGAACTGACAGACTGAGCTCCTGTGAACGTGCCGGCACAGAGATCCGTACGCTATGGCTGCTCAGAGGGAACTGGCTATGGTCGCACTACAGAATATATTGGGGCATCAAGGATTGCCCAGTCTGAGAACAGAAATTCAAGCCATGCGGCTACGCCTTCAATAATAAAAATTGACATTAAAACAATAGCTTTTTGGTTGTCATATTTTTTTTCTGCTTTTAAATGATTTAAAAATACATTAGCTGTGTGGTAATTTTTTTAAATTTTTTTCATTTCTTTTTAATTGTTTTATTTTTTTTTATTTTTTTTAAATTTTTTTAAATATTTTTTTTCCATTCACTCACACATTCACACAATATATACATTGTACTCACACATACATATTACAGTTAACACATTCTCACACTCATTCATTCACCTTTTGATAAAATAATAATAATAAATAAATAAATGATAAATACAATAAAATAAGATTAAAAATGATTAAAACAAAATAAATTTTAAGATTAAAATAAATAAAAATTAAAATTGAAAGTAAAGTTATTAAATTGTTAAATTTATTAAAATTGTTAAAATTATATAAAAATATATACACAAGATGTGTAGTCTTGTTATTCGCATAAGTCATCGGGCCATCTGGTGGAGGCCAGGTAGTGCACCCTGTGTCCAAGTTCTCGTACAAGTTCGTTATCTGACTGTTGTGTGTTTTCATAGAAGATTTTTGCAGTGGTTCTGAATCGGTCTTTCAAATAGGGTACCCCTGCGAGTTGGTGAAGTTCATTCGTTGGGAACCGGTATGGCAGATGGAGTGCTCTTTTCAGAGCACGATTCTGAATTTTTTGTAGCCATTGTATGTGGGTTGGAGGAGCATTGCCCCACACGACAGCAGCGTATTCTAAGATTGGTCGCACCAGTGTAAGGTACAATATCACCCCCAGTCTTGATGGTAGTGTTGACGCTGGATTTAATAATGGGTAGAGCTGTACCATTCTTCTCCTGGCTTTCTCTCGAATATCTTCTATATGAGGTTGCCATGTCAATCGCCTATCAAGGGTCACACCCAAGTATTTTGCTGTTTTTGACCACTGAACTGGGGTGCCCCTTATCTCAATGGGCTGGATGTTAGGTGGAAGTGGTCTTCTACAGACTGCTATTGCCTGCGTCTTTGTGGCGTTCAAAGACAGTCGCCATTTCATTGCCCATTCACTCAGCTTATTACATGCTTGTTGCAGTCTTGCCTGGTGGTGTGCACCATTCATACTTCGGGAGTAAATGGCTGTATCATTGGCGTATAAAGATAGGTGTGTTCTGGCCGTCGATGGTAGGTCAGATGTATACAAGATGTATAACAGTGGTCCCAGAACACTGCCCTGAGGTACTCCTGCTTTGATTGGTCTGGTGGACAATATACCATCTTGAGTGCGGACATAAAATGTCCGGTTTTTTAGATAACTCTTCAGGAGTGTTGCGTGTGACATGGGGACCCCTATATCTAGGAGTTTATACAGGAGTCCCTCGTGCCACACGCAATCAAAGGCACGAGAAACATCCAGAAATACAGCCCCAAAGAATTCTTTTCTTTCCATGGCGCTGAATGCTTCCTCAACTAGGCGTAGTAGCTGCTGGGTGGTGGAAAGGCCTTGGCGAAAGCCGAAATGGACGTCTGGTATCAAATGCTCTGCTTCCACATGCTGTTGAAGTCTCTTTATGTATAATCGTTCAAAAAGTTTCGATATGGCCGGTAAAAGACGGATTGGTCTGTAACCAGCAGGTAATCGAGGGTCCTTTCCTGCCTTTGGTATGGCGACGACCTCTGCATGTTTCCATGTGAGGGGGAAGTCGCCAGTTGCCAGGATCTCATTGAACGCGGCCGCTATTAATGGTACTGCAGTAGGTGGTAATTGCTTCACAGCTCATTTGTTAGAAGGTCTGGTCTTCCAGCCTTGTTTCCGTTTAATTCTTTGAGCTGTTTTGTAACTTCTGCTGTCGTGATCGGTTGAATATGGTCATCTTCGGCTCGATTGCGAGGAATCTTGGAAGTCTCTCATTGACTAGGCCAATGTGGTCTGCGTCGGCAGGGTCATTCATCGGTGTGAAGTTATTTGCGAATACATTCTGCCAAAACATTTGCTTTGGCATCTGGTTCGCTAATTTTATGGTTGCCCACATGTAGTGGGGGTAACTTCTGTCTGCTTCTTAGTAGAGACTTCGTCATCTTCCAGGCCGATTGGTCTTGTAATTGTAGTATTGAAACCTTATCTGCCCAGACTTGATTCCTGTGTTCTTCTACTTCTGCCTTAATTTCTCGTTGCAGTCGATTTACTAGGCGCTTTGTGGCTGATTGCGCGTTGCCTGCCATTCTCTGAAAACTCGATTTTTTCCCCTGATGGCTGCTATGATAGGTGGAGGCAGTTGGTGAGTTTTTGGTGATGTAGGCCATCTCGGAGGTGTAGCTTCTGTTGCAGCGTCTAGTGCTTTAGATGTTAGGTATAATAGAGTGGCTTCTGCTCCTGCTGTCTCTGGGTCTGGTGTATCCAGAAGGTCTCTTTCAAGCAGTTGATCATATATTTCCCAGCTGATTCCACGAATATCTAGATAATGTCTAGGCGGTTTATTGATGCTGATGAGGTCGACATCAAAAATGACAGGTTCGTGGTCAGATGTGAGGGCCCTTCTGGTAGTGGCAGTAACACCATTGGGAAATCCCTTAATGATGGCTATATCCAGCACGTCACTCTGGTCTCTGTTCGGAAAGCAAGTGGGGTCGTATGGTCCCACGATGATGGCGTGGTTTCTTTCTGCAACTCGCGGGAAACGACGTCCGCTGATGTTAGTGATGCGGCTATTCCAGTTAGTATTTTTGGCATTAAGGTCACCAGCAAGAAAAAAATTTCCTTGTTGTGACAGTATCACCTCAAAGTCTGCTTCTTCTAGATGGCCACGGGGGGCCTGTACACTGCAATGAATTGTATGCAGCCTCTTGATGTCTGGACTGCAACTGATGTGGCTTCTACTGCGGCTAATGCTGGGAGTGGCAGTTGGTGATGCATCAAGGAGTTTCTTACATATACTGCTGTTCCTCCACCAGCAGTCGGCCGGTCCGTCCGGAAACAGCTGTAGTTGGCGACTCGTACTTGGATGTCGGCTTTCAAGTGTGTCTCGGTGACCAAGCACACGTCGATCCTTTCATCTTGGAAGAATTGACGGAACTCTCCTACTTGATTGCAAATTCCATTGGCGTTCCATGTGCACACAGTTAGCCCAAATCTAGCAGCCATATTGGGTGGTGGAGGTTGGCTTTGGAATGGCCTGTAGGGAAACTTAAATTGCAGCAGAAATCTGTTGCGGAATAGTAGCCATGATAGCCTGAAGGGCATCAGTGATAGCTTTCGTCATGACTTCCATGACCGAGGTCAGATTAAACTCTTGGCGGGAAGTGTTGTGTTGTGCCTGAGTTGTTGGCGGTCCGGCACTGATTATGTGCTGCTGAGGTGCAGCAATGGTCGGAGGAGGTGGGGCTGGGCGATGGGGAGTAAACTGAGTACGCCTATGGTGGTGTAGGTTGATTCTCTGTATGCCTGCAGTGGAGGCATTGGCCTTAGAGGATGAAGCATTATTGGTGTTGGTTGTTGCTACATTTGTATTTCTCCTGGCAGCTGTCATAGCAGCATAAGTGAGGCCCTGGTGAGTGCTTGCCTTTTGTGTAGTCCTATAGGCTTTAATGACTTCACAACCAAGGTAACTAGCAGGATGAGCTTTGTTGCAACGGACACATGTGGGAGGAGTGTCTTTGTCCTTAGGGCAATCTTTGGAAGTGTGTTCTTGGCCGCACTTCACACACTTGAAGGGCATTGCACAGTGTCTGGCTACATGGCCTATGCCTTGGCATCGATAGCAGATGGTGGGGCCACGTTTTCCCCGAGGTTCCTCAATCGTGACGTCTGTGTTGGCTATGATCTTCATTGTCAGTAATTTTCGGTTATCTGGTGCGTTGGTGAGCACTACCATAAAGAGGGGGGTGTCTTTATGAGTTCTAGGCGATTGTACTCTGGAGATTGACCTGGGGACAATTCCGATGGCTTCCAGTTCTTCCCTCAGATCATCGCACGAGAAACTGAAGGGAAACCCTCGAATGACTTTTTTGATGGGTTTGTCAGGCGAATAGGCATAAAATCCCCATTGCCTTTTTGAGATTTCCTCTGTGACTTTCATAAAATCCGTAGTAGTTGCGGTTTGAAGCTTATAGAGGTCTTTACCAGCTGTTATGAATTGGAAAGGGTTGCTAAGAAGGCCCTTAATAGTTTGCAATAGTATTTTATACGCCTCCTTGAATTCAATGGTGATGGGAGGAGGTTTCTGTACTTTTGTAGAAGTCTGGGCCGTGGTGGCCAAGGTGTTACTTTGGTCGGTTGGTTCGGCGTCCATAGCCGCGAAAGAGTTGTTTGTTGATATAGGAGCAGCACTCGTAATCTTTCGGGCAGGAGCCGTCCGTGTGGCTGGAATGAATCCCTCCTCATCGGCGATGGGGCGGGACTTCTTGTGTCGGTTTTCGCTAACTGACGAGTTCGGGGTTGTCTCGTCCGTCTTTTTCCTCTTGGCAGGTCCAGGAAGTTCTTCCGTTGGCGTAGAACACATGATAGTCGTTGGCATCAAGTCGGTAAGAAGCTTCAAGCTTTCATTTGGATCTTGCTGGGCTTGTTGGACGTTGCATTTCCAGTGTGATGCAAGTCAGTGTCCCTCTTGGCGTCGAGTTCTTGCTTCTTCTTCGAAGCCTCAGACGAGCGGGGCGCCTTTCGCGTGTCAGACATAGTGCCAGGAAAGGCGAAGAGATTTTCACATAGAGGAAGGAAAGCTAGCCTTGGCCTCTGCGAGCACGGGCTTGTCCCATGCGAAGGGGCCCTGACTCGCAAAATCCCTCACTATCGGTCCCTAGGTGCGCAGTGTTTTATTCCTGAAGAAAGCACTGCACAACCAACAGGTATAGGAACACGACAAGTTGCTTCGCGTGACAACCGCGTGCGTGCGTGCGTGCGTGCGAGCGAGCGGGGCGGCGAACGAACGCGTGCCTTGTAATTTGAGTAATTCCTGTGAGATAAACTCAAAGCCTTGAGTTTATCTCACAGGAATTACTCAAACTACATTTGCAACTGGCTAGTAATTTCACTTCTTTTTCATGGGATTGGATTGATGGTGTCACCTGGGTTGCAGCTGATTCCGCCCATAAGAAGGCAACGGGACGTCAAACAGCTAAGTTCTCACGTCTCCTCGACAAACCCATCTCTGCAGGTTCCGTGCAAGACTGTCATCAATTTGAGTGGCATGGTGTTGAGTGATGATGCGGTCTCGGTTTTGCAGAAAGGTCTCAACTCCGCTCCCACCCCCAAGTTCACTCCGGTCGCAGAAATTGTTAGTGCTGTTGAATAGGCTGCAGCTCGACGGAATCAGCTGAGGAAATATTCGTGAAACTTGTCGTGCGTTGACGCAGTCAATACCTTCGCTGCGCAGTGCCGATGGTACTGTTACCGACGACTGTGCCGCTAAAGCGGAGTTATTGAACGCAGTTTTCCGAAATTCCTTCACCAGGGAGGACGAATGGAATATTCCAGAATTTGAAACACGAACAGCTGCTAGCATGAGTTTCTTAGAAGTATATACCTTAGGGGTTGTGAAGCAACTCAAATCGCTTGATACGGGCAAGTCTTCAGGTCCAGATTGTATACCGATTAGGTTCCTTTCAGATTACGCTGATAAAATAGCTCCATACTTAGCAATTATATACAACCGCTCGCTCACCGATAGATCTGTACCTACAGATTGGAAAATTGCGCAGGTCGCACCGTTGTTTAAGAAGGGTAGTAGGAGTAATCCATCGAACTACAGACCTATATCATTGACGTCGGTTTGCAGGTTTGCAGTAGGGTTTTGGAACATATACTGTATTCAAACATTATGAATCACCTCAAAGGGAACGATCTATTGATACGTAATCAGCATGGTTTCAGAAAACATCGTTCTTGTGCAACGCAGCTAGCTCTTTTTTCGCACGAAGTAATGACCGCTATCGACAGGGGATCTCAGGTTGATTCCGTATTTCTGGATTTCCGGAAAGCTTTTGACACCGTTCCTTACAAGCGACTTCTAATCAAGCTGCGGGCCTATGGGGTATCGTCTCAGTTGTGCGACTGGATTCGTGATTTCCTGTCAGGAAGGTAGCAGTTCGTAGTAATAGATGGCAAATCATCGAGTAAAACTGAAGTGATATCAGGTGTTCCCCAGGGAAGCGTCCTGGGACCTCTGCTGTTCCTGATCTATATAAATGACCTGGGTGACAATCTGAGCATTTCTCTTAGGTTGTTCGCAGATGATGCTGTAATTTACCGTCTAGTAAGGTCATCCGAAGACCAGTACCAGTTGCAAAGCGATTTAGAAAAGATTGCCGTATGGTGTGGCAGGTGGCAGTTGACACTAAATAACGAAAAGTGTGAGGTGATCCACATGAGTTCCATAAGAAATCCGTCGGAATTTGATTACTCGATAAATAGTACAATTCTCAAGGCTGTCAATTCAACTAAGTACCTGGGTGTTAAAATTACGAACAACTTCAGTTGGAAAGACCACATAGATAATATTGTGGGGAAGGCGAGCCAAAGGTTGCGTTTCATTGGCAGGACACTTAGAAGATGCAACAAGTCCACTAAGGAGACAGCTTACACTACACTCGTTCGTCCTCTGTTAGAATATTGCTGCGCGGTGTGGGATCCTTACCAGGTGGGATTGACGAAGGACATCGAAAGGGTGCAAAAAAGGGCAGCTCGTTTTGTGTTATCACGTAATAAGGGAGAGAGTGTGGCAGATATGATACACGAGTTGGGATGGAAGTCATTAAAGCAAAGACGTTTTTCGTCGCGGCGAAATCTATTTACGAAATTTCAGTCACCAACTTTCTCTTCCGAATGCGAGAATATTTTGTTGAGCCGAACCTACATAGGTAGGAATGATCATCAAAATAAAATAAGAGAAATCAGAGCTCGAACAGAAAGGTTTAGGTGTTCATTTTTCCCACGCGCTGTTCGGGAGTGGAATGGTAGAGAGATAGTATGATTTTGTTTCGATGAACCCTCTGTCCAGCACTTAAATGTGAATTGCAGAGCAGTCATGTAGATGTAGATGTAGACAAAATCCAAGCCGATGAAGTCAAATATCACCAGTAAAGTGAGGGCGGCCATTCGTGATCTGAGGGAGCGCTCTGAAATTGTTGTCTTACCGGCTGACAATGGCAATGCTACAGTGTTGTCTCCCACAAGGACTACACTGATAAGATGGAGAGCCTGATAAATGACGATTCCTACCGGAAGATCAGCGTTGACCTTACAAAGAAGATGGAGAACAAGACGAGGTCGCTTCTCAAGGACGCAGATTTACCGGAGGGTGACGCTAAGAAATTGTTACCCCAAGGTCCGGTACCGCCTAGACTATATGGACTCCCGAAGGTTCACAAAGAGGGGGTCCATTACGCCCCATTGTCAGGAACATCAGGGCACCTACATATTTGTTGGCCAAATACCTGACGGGAATATTAAGTCCTTATGTGGGTAAATGCCCTCATCACATCCGTAACTCCGTGGATTTTGTTAAACGCCTTGATAGCTTCAGGTTGGATGAGTCAGATATCATGGTGAGTTTTGACGTCGTTTCCTCGTTTAGCAGGGTACCCCTGCGAGAGTCACTAGAATTGATTAGTCAGAAGTTTGACGAGAAGACCACTGAACTTTTTAGGCATGTCTTGACTTTCACGTATTTTCTTTTTAATGAAGAATACTACGAACAAACGGAAAAAAAAGGAGGGAGTCGCCATGGGTCGCCCACTCTCACCGGTGGTAGCGAATTTGTACATGGAGAACTTCGAGGAGGAAACCCTGTCGTCATCCGAATGGAAACCTACTTGCTTTTTCCGTTACGTGGAGGACACGTTCGTCATCTGGCCACATGGTATGGATAAACTCCTTGACTTCCTTAAACATCTAAACTCCATACACCCCAACGTCAAATTCACTATGGAGACTGAAACGGAGGGTAAATTACCATTCCTTGACGTCTTGGTCAAGAGAAGGGCTGACAGCACCCTAGGTCATGGTGTGTATCGGAAAACAACGCACACTGATCTGTATTTGCACGCAGACAGCTGCCACCATCCTTCACAGAGGAATGGGGTACTTAAAACTCTAGTACATAGGACGCGCACTATCTCTGACGCAGAGGGTCTACCCCAGGAATTGGAACATCTGAGAACTGTATTTCGAAAAAATGGGTACTCAGACTGGCAGATTTAACGTGCTCTCCGCCCAACCACTACAGCACAACCTGTGGAGATGGATGAAATCACGAGGGAGGAGGTAGGCACTGCGTTTATTCCATATACAGGCGCACTCTCGGGGAAAATCGCCCGAATTTTGAAGAAACACCGGGTCGGAACTGTGTTTTGTCCTCCGAATAAAACACGTGCACTGGTGGGGAGCGCCAAAGATGACTTCGGTTTGAGGAAGGCCGGCGTGTACCAGATTCCGTGTCAATGTGGCAAATCGTATATTGGTTAGACGATGCGTACCGTCGAGGATCGATGCCGTGAACACCAGAGACACACTCGACTGATGTATCCGAGCAAGTCGGCGGTCGCTGAACATTGTTTGTCGGAAAATCACGCTATGGAGTATGAACGCTCGAGGATTCCGGTACAGACGTCAAGATACTGGGACAGCATTTTTAGAGAGGCCATCGAAATTCGCACCAATGACGACCTCATAAACCGTGACTGTGGCTATAATCTTACCAAGGCTTGGGAACCAGCGATTGGGTTGATCAAGAGTAAATCGAGCAAACGTATAGTTGTGACGACCACGGCGGACAGAGCCATCACACCGACGTCATCTCAGACGCCGTCGCAATCTGTTCCACCGCGCGACCGTGGCGCGCGGCGCGGACGGTGGAGGGAGCGCGCCGCGGGCGGAGGATATTTAGATCGGCCTCCGCTGCGACCGAATCCAGTTCCATCTGAGCAGCCATAGCGGTCGGATCTCCGTGCCGGCACGTTCACAGGAGCTCAGTCCGTCAGTTCACCTGATGATGGCGACATGTATGATCGCCGAAATATTGTGCCCGTTGGACACTGTAGACCGGCAGTACACCCGTGGATATTTTGAGTTTTCTTTTTGTTTTAGAAGATACCTCTATTCCTTGAGTAATCCAGGGCTTCTTTGTAGACTTTGCTCTAACCTTGGTTAGTTTTGAGGGAAAACAATGTTCAGATAAGGTAAGCACTTTATTAGCAAAAGGAGACCGCTTTTTCCACCACGACAATGCAACTGCATACACAGCCATCTTTGTTAGTTTCTGGCTAAAAATGTCATGCTTCCACTGTTGCAACACCGTACTCGCGTGTCCTGGCTCCGTGCAACTTTTTCTTCTTTCCAAATATGAAAAGTGGCATGAAAGAACAACAATTTGACAATATTGAAGAAGTCAAGGAAAACGAAGGAAAAGCCGTCAGCAATTTCTAAAGATGACCAGGAAAAATGTTTCAGACAGTGGAAGCACTGGTGGGACAACTGTTTTAGCTATAATGGATAGTATTTTGAAGGGGATAAGGTTGTTTTCTAAACAATTTGAAAATGTATAGTTTTTAAAAAATAATTCCGTTTTTTTGGTACTCCCTCATACAGTCCCTCATGTCACACATCGAAAACTCCCTTCCTAACTCTAAGAATAGTGTGGATGCACAGTCAACTTCGTTGAGATCTCATCAGCACTATGAGGTTGATAGTGGAGTGATGCTTTTGGAACTACACTTGGTAGTTTGGTATGATGTTGTACAAAATGTTTTCAGTTTCCCGGCTGCATCAATTGGTTAACATGTCATGAGCTTTCGAGCAAGCACTCCCTGGCATTTATCAGTTGCAGTGATTGCTGACGGGCTGCTGGGACGCCCTTATATACTGCAGCTGCAGGGTATGACATCACAGATAGTGATGGCATCGCCATATAATTGTATGGCCATGTGCTGTCCCACATTTGCTGTGCCCGCCGCAACCTCACAACTGCTGGGTCACACACTGCTCTGACCTGGAGGCCGCCGACTCTGCTAAAGGTGTTATCCACGATTTTTATTTTGATGCCATCTTTAATTACACAATTCCAGGAGCCGTTAGTGCGAGTCATTACAGAGGTTTCGCCCAATTTGGACTGGTGACCGCTTTCCAAAACATGCGTAGCTACAGCGGACTTTTCCGGATCAAGGAATCCGTTTTGCTGGAGATGGATGAGGACACCGAGGTAAAGCAATGCGTCGTCTTTTTCTTCTTCCATAAGGCATTGGATGTTACTGTTAATGCAGCTGAGATGTTCCAAAACTCGTCAAGTTTTTCTCATCTGTGAGGCTAAATGACGAAAGTGGGGCTAACTTATCAACGGAAACAACTATGAATTAATGGGAACATGTCTAAGGCAATATTCTAAAGATTCTCCATTAAGATATTTCCAACAACAAGCGCTAATGGGCCTCCATCGTAACACAATCCATTTGATCTTAATACTGGCCGTTGTACGTAAAAATACACTGAGGTGCCAAAGCCATTGGCTAGCGATATGCACATATAGAGATGGGGGCAGTATCACGTACACAAGGTATAAGAGGATAGTGAATTGGCGAAGCTGTCATTTTTACTCAAGTTATTCACGTAAAAATGTGTATGGCTTGATTACGGACGCACGACGTGAGTTAACAGACTTTGAATGCAGAATGGTAGTTGGAGCTAGACATATGAGGCACTCCCTTTCGGAAATTGTTAGTGAATTCAATATTCCGAGATCTACAGTGCCGAGAAAAACAAATTTCAGGCATTGCCTCTCACCAAAGGCAACGTAGTACCCAACGGCCTTCACTTAACGACAAGAAACAGCGCCGTTTGCTTAGAATTGTCGGTGCTAACAGACAAGCAACTGTCCGTGAAATAACAACAGAAATCAATGTGGAACGCACAACGAACTTATCCGTTAGGACAGTGCTTGAAATATGACATTAATGTGTTGCGCCAGCGGCACTTCTCCTTGGTTCGTGACCACAATTGGTTGGACCGTAGACGACTGGAAAAACGGGGCCTGGTCAGCAGAGTACCAATTTCAACTGTTAAGAGCTGATGGTAGGTTCGAGCGTGGCGCAGACCCCATGAAGCCATGGACCCAAGTTGGCAACAAGGCACTGTGCAAGCTGGTGGTCGCTTCATAATGGTGTATGCTGTGTTTCTATGGAATGGACTGGGTCCTCTGATCAATCTGAACCGATCATTGATTGGAAATGGTTATGTTCGGCTACCTGGAGACCATCTGAAGCCATTCATGGACTTCACGTTCTCAAACAGTGATGGAATTTTTATAGATGCAACGTGTCGTGTCACTGGGCCACACTTGTTCACAACTGACTTGAAGAACATATCGGACAATTCAAGTGAATGGTTTGGCAACCAAGATTGCCCGACTTGAATCTCATAGAATATTTCTGGGGCACAATCGCCGCGTGAAAGGCTGTCCAACATGATATTAGGAGGTATCACATCATTTTTGTCATCTCAGTGTAAGAGAACCAAGATACTAGGTCCAAGAGTCTTTCCTAGGGACATTCTTAAACAGAGTCACCACATCAAAACTGATTATAATATCATCCTCACTAATTTCAAATGGTTCAAATGGCTCTAAGCACTATGGGACTTAACATCTGAGGTCATCAGTCCCCTAGACTTAGAACTACTTAAATCTAACTAACCTAAGGACATCACACACCCATGCCCGAGTCAGGATTCGAACCTGCGACCGCAGCAGCAGCGCGGTTCCGGACTGAAACGCCTAGAACCGCTCGGCAACAATGGCCGGCCCTCACTAAATCAAAGACTTTTATTTGGCTGAGTTCTTAGTATGATGTTCACAGTAAACCACACACGGAATGAAGGGATTGACCAAGTTCTTGGCCAACTCATCTCATCCTTATGTATCTTTGGTAGAGTGCGAACAGTAGGTAGTCTAGGTATCTGAGGGAGAAGATTCCGTACATTGGCGAAACAAAAACGTTAATGAAAGCACAGCAAGCGAATTTAATAATAAAGTTTCGGGGTCTTGTTGGCAGTGCAAGTTGTGACTCCAGAGCATCTGAGCGAACTATGGGCTGTATCATACAAGTGAGCCCTAAAGAAAAATGTGGTGGGTCAGCTGAGAACGTCATGGAAATCACATCTCATGCTATGAAATGAATACAAGAACTGGATATCGATGTGCAGTCAACAATTAGTCTCACATGCTACATATATCTCAGTTATCTGTGTTTGTTATGTCTTACTTATGTCCCTTGTGTTCTCTTATATGTGATGTACAATTGTATTCTTGTTTATTATTGTATTTATATTTATGCATGTGCTGATGTGATGTGTCATACGATGTATAAATAAAAAAATAAATAAACGAAACTTAAATGTCTGGATCGGCTTTTCTTGAGCAGTTTCATTAAAGTTATTTTTCAGTTTATACATGGGACATGATTTCATTGTTAGTCTGAAGTTAACTTTTACCGGCAACAAACAGTGGAAAAACTTTCATGCAGCTGTTGTTTACAATAATTAACGCAATAAATTGATTAATTCTTTCATTACGTGCTACGACAGCTTCATATATTTTAGGAACTATAATAAAAATTAGTGTGTTAGTAATTATAAAACTGCTATCATCATTCTCCTTTAGAAGCCAACATTTACGTGTCGAAACAAATTCGACATTTGTTTTCTACAGTTCATCATTGAACGATCTGTTTGATGTCTAGTGCAAGCTCAGTTAAATATTATGCATTTGATATATGTAATACGGTACTGTATAAACAATGAAACGACATTAGGTGAGTTGAAAGCAAAGTATCAAAAGCAGGCCTTTAAGTTTTATACTTCTTTTGATTTGAAAGATAGTAATTTATATTCCTTCTTAAGCGATGTTCTTTATTGAGATTAGGTAGATGCCGCACTGCATTTAATTTCTTGCTCATGCTACCAGGGAATGACGTTTTGTTTCCACAGAGGCCTTATTAATACACTGACTAGGAATATCTATGGACTGAGCAATGAGTACACAGATGCGCAGAACAAAATTT
Organism: Schistocerca americana; assembly: GCF_021461395.2. Lineage (NCBI taxonomy): Eukaryota > Metazoa > Arthropoda > Insecta > Orthoptera > Acrididae > Schistocerca > Schistocerca americana. The sequence goes on from NC_060125.1 coordinate 471,203,530, forward strand.
TCGTCCTCTGCATAAACAAGACTGTGGTGCGGATGTGGGGCGGCGGGTGAAAATACGACATACGCAAACTGAAGATAGATCATTAAAGTCATCCCAGAATTAACACTTCACTCGAAAACGATTTCATGGTTACGCGTATCCCGAGTAACTTATTACGGCATCCGAGGCTGTTTATATCAACGATACCGACGCGACGCGACTCCCGGCACAGCTCTTGCGCTAATCAGTGTCTGGAGAGAACTGGGGCCTTCCTCTTCTCGCGCAGCGTTGTTACATATAAAGCCGCGGTGCGGACGCCTAAGGGAACGCCTGATCAAATCTGCTCTCCCGACTAGCCGCTGGGCTAGTAATGCACCACTTTAAGTTATTGAATAAATCATTGCTTCCTTTGCTGATGGCCGATGAAACTCTCAATTTAAATGTGCAATCAGCACAGATAAGTAATCATAATAAAAGTCTGACGTGGCTAAGTCAAATATTTTGGGCGAGATAGTTAATTTAATTACACTACACGCAGTAGACGAGCTCTGAACTTGCCCTTTGGAGATACGCTATCGCTATAGTTTTATAGTTACTCAGTTGAAACTTCTCACATCTTTATGATTATAGCGGATCTCCCTTCTACTTAAATTTAAACATCCTAGCTTTATTTATTCGCCTAAAAACCAGAAAAATCTTGAATTTCAACTAAAATTTTAATTTGTGAGATCCATCCAGAACACTGTTTCTACTAAATTATTATGCAAAAGGAATCTAAATATAAATTTTTAAGTTTCTAGCTCTTTTCTGTTGCGCCAATGATTTTTACAGAAAAACGTCCAAATTTCGAAAATGGTTAAAGTTATTGAACTGATATTCAACACATATTGATTTAGTATTACTCCTGACATGCTAGAAACGTTTCAGGTTATTTACTTGATTTTTAAAGTATTGCGCAACATTTATGACGTCAGAGCTAGTTGCAGCGGACTGGCTGGCACACAATGGAAAGACTGATGTGAATGTTATAAGGCGGGAGTAGGCTGCTTCCCTACACGGAGTGCGGTTTGCCCATAAGCCCTCTCCAAATTTTGCATATCATTATGTCTCTAGTAGAGATAGATGCCGTTCAGAAGTACTATCTTCTTTATACAAGGTGTGATTAAAAAGTAACAGGTGACGAAACATATGGTTATGACGTCGAAACCAAGGCCCAACTGTTCCAACGGAAACTGCCTGAAGAGTCAAGGCTGAACAATATTCTGAACGTTCGATCACCTATGAAGCTTCTTCTCACTGTTTTCTTCGATTACAATGAGATAGTGCGTCATGAGTTCCTTCCTTATGGTCGTACGGGCAATAAGGAATACTAATTGGGAGTTATGCGCCGTTTCCGTGAAGCAGTCCGAAAAAAACGACCAGAACTGCGGCAAAACGACTCCTGTAATTTGCATCACTATAATGCCCTCGCTCACAACTGAATGCTTGTTCGTGACATTTTGGGGGAAAAAAAAAGAAACAGTTATGTTGCCTCAGCCACGCATTCGCCGTAAGGGTCCCATGTGACTTCTTTCTATTCCCGAGGCTGAATGATGAGATAGTTGAGGTTGGTGAATAAATAAAGATTCTTTAAGATAAACAAAAATTCTTGTTACTTTTTGAACCAACCTCGTACAAGTTTTCTTAATAGTCTGGCTTAGAGCTTTGAAGAGCCAAATATTTAAGGCGTGAGCCTAAGTAAGAGGGCTCGATGTCGTAAAAAGGGGGCACTGTCACGATGTGCTGGCATAGCGTCATGGCACCTACTGGGCACTACCACACGCCAACCAGTCACTGCCCGGCTAGTTTCCGAAACCAAGTACGCTTCAGTACACTGCGTAAGTGACAGTTTTGGGAGGAACACCACAACGAAACCACATTGGTGCGTATAAATACTGGCGATCAGACCAGGCAAATCATCCAAACGGTGAGTCATCGAGTTGACGTCCGTCAGGCAGTGCTGCGTAATCTTCTTAAAATTTCAAAATAAAAGGTTTGATTGACAGTCTGAACTGGTGGGATTTGGTAGATGATGGACGTCCAGAACGAGGTTTATCATCAATCGACTTGTCACCATTTTTAAATCAAGCAAACCACTCGTACTTTTTTTAGTTTTTCTCATAGCGTCATCTTGGTAAGCTATTTTCAACATTAAAACAGTTTCAGCAGAATTTTTACCGAGTAGAAAACAAAATTTCACAGCTCCATGTTGTTCACTTAAACTTGCCATCATAAAAAGCGAAACAAGACCAACACAGCGTTTACAAAAACAATCACTGTAGATAAAGAGAACAAACCAGGTCGACAACACAGGCAGCATTGAATTGATAGCGAGGCGCTATACCCCCCTCGCATCACTAATGACTTACAATGTGCATTTCGCCACAACGCGTTACACTCTTGTCGAATATTCTAGATACCCCTTAGAGCCGGTTGAAGGCCCAAGCGAAATACGCCGCCGCTTGGGGCGCCAAGCTAAGAGAAGCTTCACAGGTGCTACAATTGTAAGATTTCTGTACAGGACGTATCACAATCAGTAGCGGACATGTCCGGTACCAGGAGCGCCCAATTGCAAGCTTTATGTACAGTGTGTATCACAATTAGTTGCGAAAACTGGCAGGGATGAAAGTGTACGAGGGAAAAAGTCACTTTCGTGAAAAAATATTCTCCAAATGGCCCCTTCTCCCTAACCCCAGAACAGTTGTTAACGAGGCCGAATAAAAACCCTTCACACCAGAGGAAGGTATTCCCTGGGGACCATCATCTCCCTTCTGGCACATACGCTCTACGCCAATGAAACAACTTGTTGGAGTCACGCAGTAACAACAGATGAAACTAAACAGCAAACTAAGGATTACGTAAGCCAACTGGAACACTGGCTCAGAAAATGGAAAATTAAGCCTAATGCATCTAATAATATTTGTTGTTGTTGTTGTGGTCTTCAGTCCTGAGACTGGTTTGATGCAGCTCTCCATGCTACTCTATCCTGTGCAAGCTTCTTCATCTCCCAGTGCCTACTGCGACCTACATCCTTCTGAATCTGCTTAGTGTATTCATCTCTTGGTCTCCCTCTACGATTTTTACCCTCCACGGTGCCCTCCAATGCTAAATTTGTGATCCCTCGATGCCTCAAAACATGTCCTACCAACCGATCCCTTCTTCTAGTCAAGTTGTGCCACAAACTTCTCTTCTCCCCAATCCTATTCAATACCTCCTCATTAGTTAAGTGATCTACCCACCTTATCTTCAGCATTCTTCTGTAGCACCACATTTCGAAAGCTTCTATTCTCTTCTTGTCCAAACTATTTATCGTCCATGTTTCACTTCCATACATGGCTACACTCCATACAAATACTTTCAGAAACGACTTCCTGACACTTAAATCTATACTCGATGTTAACAAATTTCTCTTCTTCAGAAACGCTTTCCTTGCCATTGCCAGTCTACATTTTATATCCTCTCTACTTCGACCATCATCAGTTATTTTACTCCCTAAATAGCAAAACTCCTTTACTACTTTAAGTGTCTCATTTCCTAATCTAATTCCCTCAGCATTACCCGACTTAATTAGACTACATTCCATTATCCTCGTTTTGCTTTTGTTGATGTTCATCTTATATCCTCCTTTCAAGACACTGTCCATTCCGTTCAACTGCTCTTCCAGGTCCTTTGCTGTCTCTGACAGAATTACAATGTCATCGGCGAACCTCAAAGTTTTTACTTCTTCCCCACGAATTTTAATACCTACTCCGAATTTTTCTTTTGTTTCCTTTACTGCTTGCTCAATATACAGATTGAATAACATTGGGGAAAGGCTACAACCCTGTCTCACTCCTTTCCCAACCACTGCTTCCCTTTCATGCCCCTCGACTCTTATAACTGCCATCTGGTTTCTGTACAAATTGTAAATAGCCTTTCGCTCCCTGTATTTTACCCCTGCCACCTTCAGAATTTGAAAGAGAGTATTCCAGTCAACATTGTCAAAAGCTTTCTCTAAGTCTACAAATGCTAGAAAAGCAGGTTTGCCTTTTCTTAATCTTTCTTCTAAGATAAGTCGTAAGGTCAGTATTGCCTCATGTGTTCCAACATTTCTACGGAATCCAAACTGATCTTCCCCGAGGTCGGCTTCTACCAGTTTGTCCATTCGTCTGTAAAGAATTCGCGTTAGTATTTTGCAGCTGTGGCTTATTAAACTGATTGTTCGGTAATTTTCACATCTGTCAACACCTGCTTTCTTTGGGATTGGAATTATTATATTCTTCTTGAAGTCTGAGGGTATTTCGCCTGTCTCATACATCGTGCTCACCAGATGGTAGAGTTTTGTCATGACTGGCTCTGCCGAGGCCATCAGTAGTTCTAATGGAATGTTGTCTACTCCCGGGGCCTTGTTTCGACTCAGGTCTTTCAGTGCTCTGTCAAACTCTTCACGCAGTATCTTATCTCCCATTTCATCTTCATCTACATCCTCTTCCATTTCCATAATATTGTCCTCAAGTACATCGCCCTTGTATAAAACCTCTATATACTCCTTCCACCTTTCTGCCTTCCCTTCTTTGCTTAGAACTGGGTTGCCATCTGAGCTCTTGATATTCATACAAGTGGTTCTCTTCTCTCCAAAGGTCTCTTTAATTTTCCTGTAGGCAGTATCTATCTTACCCCTAGTGAGACAAGCCTCTACATCCTTACATTTGTCCTCTAGCCATCCCTGCTTAGCCATTTTGCACTTCCTGTCGATATCATTTTTGAGACGTTTGTATTCCTTTTTGCCTGCTTCATTTACTGCATTTTTATATTTTCTCCTTTCATCAATTAAATTTAATATTTCTTCTGTTACCCAAGGATTTCTATTAGCCCTCATCTTTTTACCTACTCGATCGTCTGCTGCCTTCACTACTTCATCCCTCAGAGCTACCCATTTTTCTTCTACTGTATTTCTTTCCCCCATTCCTGTCAATTGTTCCCTTATGCTCTCCCTGAAACTCTGTACAACCTCTGGTTCTCTCAGTTTATCCAGGTCCCATCTCCTTAAATTCCCACCTTTTTGCAGTTTCTTCAGTTTCAATCTGCAGTTCATAACCAATAGATTGTGGTCAGAATCCACATCTGCCCCAGGAAATGTCTTACAATTTAAAACCTGGTTCCTAAATCTCTGTCTTACCATTATATAATCTATCTGATACCTTTTAGTATCTCCAGGATTCTTCCAGGTATACAACCTTCTTTTATGATTCTTGAACCAAGTGTTAGCTATGATTAAGTTATGCTCTGTGCAAAATTCTACAAGGCGGCTTCCTCTCTCATTCCTTCCCCCCAATCCATATTCACCTACTATGTTTCCTTCTCTCCCTTTTCCTACTGACGAATTCCAGTCACCCATGACTATTAAATTTTCATCTCCCTTCACTACCTGAATAATTTCTTTTATCTCGTCATACATTTCATCTATTTCTTCATCATCTGCAGAGCTAGTTGGCATATAAATTTGTACTACTGTAGTAGGCATGGGCTTTGTGTCTATCTTGGCCACAATAATGCGTTCACTATGCTGTTTGTAGTAGCTAACCCGCACTCCTATTTTTTTATTCATTATTAAACCTACTCCTGCATTACCCCTATTTGATTTTGTATTTATAACCCTGTATTCGTCTGACCAAAAGTCTTGTTCCTCCTGCCACCGAACTTCACTAATTCCCACTATATCTAACTTTAACCTATCCATTTCCCTTTTTAAATTTTCTAACCTACCTGCCCGATTAAGGGATCTGACATTCCACGCTCCGATCCGTAGAATGCCAGTTTTCTTTCTTCTGATAATGACGTTCTCCTGAGTAGTCCCCGCCCGGAGATCCGAATGGGGGACTATTTTACCTCCGGAATATTTTACCCAAGAGGACGCCATCATCATTTAATCATACAGTAAAGCTGCATGTCCTCGGGAAAAATTACGGCTGTAGTTTCCCCTTGCTTTCAGCCGTTCGCAGTACCAGCACAGCAAGGCCGTTTTGGTTAATGTTACAAGGCCAGATCAGTAAATCATCCAGACTGTTGCCCCTGCAACTACTGAAAAGGCTGCTGCCCCTCTTCAGGAACCACATGTTTGTCTGGCCTCTCAGCAGATACCCCTCCGTTGTGGTTGCACCTACGGTACGGTCATCTGTATCGCTGAGGCACGCAAGCCTCCCCACCAACGGCAAGGTCCATGGTTCATGGGGGGTAATAATATTTAAATACGACAAATTACGAAATTCTGATTACCTGACGTTGTCAGCAGAGCACCGATCTCTGAATTTGATTAATACAGGGGTGGTTTGAAAAGTTCTCGGAACGGAACAGAAAACAATGCTTACATCACTGCAACTTTTTTCTTTTTCAACGTCGTCTCCTTGTAGATTAATGCAATTGGTCCAACGATGCCTTGACACCATCTCGAAAATGAGTTTCCTCCACGCCTGCAAAATAGTTGTCGATTGCAGCTATCAATTCTTCGTCCACCAAGAAAAATTTTCATTTTTGGGAAGACATGGAAGTCTGACGGAATCATACCAGGTGAACAAGAGGGGTGTGGCAACAGTTCATCCCTTAGTTCGTGTAATTTTGCCTTGGTGACGGCACATATTTTTGATCCAGCGTCAATAGTCGCGGCACCCATACTGCAGATAATTTTTTGATTTCTAGTTCTTCAATTAAAATGTGATATACTCGCCGGCCGGTGTGACCGAGCGGTTCTAGGTGCTTCAGTCTGGAACCGCGCGACCTTTACGGTCGCAGGTTCGAATCCTGCCTCGGGCATGGATGTGTGTGATGTTCTTAGGTTAGTTAGGTTTAACTAGTATTAAGTTATAGGGGAGTGATGACCTCAGATGTTAAGTCCCATAGTGCTCAGAGCCATTTGAACCATTTGTGATATATCCTTTCAGATGACATCTGACAAGCATGAACAATTGCACGCACTTTCAATAGCCGATCCTCCATGACCATTTTGTGCACCTCTGCAGTCATTTCCGGAGTAGTGACATGTTGGCTGACCAGTGCGCCGATCATCATCTGAGCTCTCTCGACAAAATTTAAATTCATTTGTCCACTTGGCAACAGTTGAATATGAAGCAGCAGTCTCTCCCAGTGTGTTCTGTTAATCGGCATGAATGTCCTTTGCTTTCATACCTTTCTTTACGAAGCGCTTAATCACTTCTCGAATCTCGATTTTTTTCCATATTCGCAAATCACAAGGCGAGAACAACAACAGGCCACGTCACCGCCACAGCTCTCTTCCCAGAGCACTGACGTGACATGTGTTTACAGGCAACGTCCAATGAATATCAGCGAAGAACTCGTTGCGCTAGCGCCGACCTCTCGTGGTGATACCGAGAACTTTTCAAACCACCCACGTATAATCTTCTTACAAGAGAAGATTACGTACCCAGATTGCATTGTATACAAAACTATTCACGGTAAGTTAAATTGCCATCTTCAAATCTGAAAAAAGTATTTCAAAAAGTTTTTACAGTCTAATAATCTTTTTCGTTATAAAGATGAAATTCTAATACACGTATTACATACCGTCTATTATAAATAGATCATTGTGTCGATCTATGTAGTGCATGGTCATTTAGTCATGGACATATTTGCCACTCCAAAATACGACCGTGGCTAAGTGTTCTCAAGTTGATCCAACGACATCAGCAACTACGCCATCGAAAACGCTTCAAAGTATGTTACTAAACTTACTGTTTATGGCTAAAAAATTTTATTTTGCCTCTGTAAATCAAAACGAACGATTATGGTTCTAGAAATCCCATTAGGGCGGAATCCAGTCGAATGTACACTATGTGATAAAAAGTATCCTGACACCTGACTGAAAATGACTTTCAAGTTCGCGGTGCCCTCCGTCGGTTAGCCCGCCCTTACCCTTGATGACAGCTTCCACTCGCGCAGACATACGTTCAATCAGGTGCTGGAAGGTTTCTTGGGGAATGGCAGCCCATTCTTCACAGGGTGCTGCACTGAGGAGAGGCATTGATGTCAGTCGAAGAGGCCTGGGACGAAGTCGGTGTTCTAAAACATCCCAAAGGTGTGCTATAGGTTTCCGGTCAGGACTCCGTGCAGGCCAGTCCACTACAGGGATGTTATTGTCGTGTAACCACTCCGCCACAGGCCGTATATTGTGAACAGGTGCTCGATAGTGTTGAAAGATGCAATCGCCATCCCCGAATTGATCTTCATCAGTGGGAAGCAATAAGATGCTTAAAACATCAATGTAGGCCTGAGGCGTGAGAGATGAACGTAAAACAACAAGGGGTGCAAGCCCCCTCCATGAAAAACAAGACCACACCATAACACCACCGCCTCCGAATTTTACTGTTGGCACTACACTCGCTGGCAGATGACGTTCACCGGCCATTCGCCATATCCACATCCCGCCATCGGATCGCCACATTGTGTACCGTGATTCGTCACTTCACACAACGTTTTTCCACTGTTCAATCGTCCAATGTTTACGCTCCTTACACCAAGCGAGCCGTCGTTTGGCTTTTACCTGCGTGATGTGTGGCTTATGAGCAGCCACTCGACCATGAAATACAAGTTTTCTCACCTCCCGCCTAACTAACACAGTACTTGCAGTGGATCCTGATGCAGTTTGCAATGTCTGTGTGATGGTCTGGATAGATGTCTGCCTATTACACATTACAACCCTCTTCAACTGTCGGTCGTCTCCGTCAGTCAACAGATGAGGTTTGCCTGTGCGCTTTTGTGCTGTATGTGACCCTTCACGTTTCCACTTCACTATCACATCGGAAACAGTAGACCTAGGGATGTTTGGGAGTGTGGAAACTTCGCTTACAGACGAAGGACACAAGTGACACGTTCGAAGTCCATGAGTTCCGCAGACCGTCCCATTCTGCTCTCTCACGATGTCTAATGACTACTGAGGCCACTGATACGGAGTACCTGGCAGTAGGTGGCAGCACAATGCACCTAATATGAAAAACGTATGTTTTTGTGGGTGTCCGGATACTTTTGATTACATAGTGTATAAGCAGGTAACCATGCAACGGAGTTGCTTGCAATGTGGGTGTCACTGTTGTCACACAGTACTCGTGTTTGGATTTTTGATGCGATGCCGTGCGTCCAGCATGCCCACACCTCTAAGTGTTCTCATGTTGATCCAACAGGTACGAATGCTGTTTGCGCAGGATGATAGAGATTGGACCGTTCATCAATGGAAACGTGTAGCCTGGTAAGATGCATCACGTTCCTTGTTACATCACGTTGATAATTATCCTGATATACCAACATCGAGGCGAAAGGCCACTCGAAACATACTCCGTGCTACGAACACATTTTGGTAGCGCCAGTGTTTACTTTGCGGGACTTCACCTTGGCTTCCTTGTGACCTGGGACCTGCGTTAGTAATTGGAGGCACCATGGCAGCCGTCAACTACGTGAAAGTTACTGCGGATGTCCTGCATCCCTCCATGTTTGACGTCTTCCCCGATGGCGAAGGCATCTTCCAGCAGGGTAACTGTCCATTTCACGAGAACAGAATCCCTGCTACAGGTGGCACCTCCGCCCCTGCAAACCATCGGCCTTTAATTTACTGGAATTTAGTAATCTGCGTGTAGACCTCTGCTGCGACATACCTACGGAAGATTGTAAGGACTTGTCGAATTCCAGCCACTCAGAATAGCTGCTGTATTACGTTACAAAGGTGGGCCAGCATGCTCTTAAGGAGGTTTTGGTAATGTTTTGGCTCATTAGTGTACGTTTAGATGAAAAAATAATTGTTTTGAGGATGTTAATCTCGAACTATTTATAATTATTCATAGAACCTGTTTCTGTAAGGTGAAAACTGTTCTGAGATTTGTTTTATCATGCTCCTTACAAAGTGACCTATGTAACTATTAAATGGAAACATGAAAAATCTGCTAGTTTGGCAAAATCTGTGCTTCTTATGTTTGGGATTAAGTGTAAAGCAAAGTAAACTGAATTCAGAGTATTTATTAAATATAGAATAATCTAATTTTTCATCTTGATGCAAACCCAAGAATTTAGTGTTATCTACCACATCTTTTTGGTAGTTATTTATATAGACAGCGATTTTTTGCAGAGACTTAGTTTTCCTGAAATTGAGTTTTGGAAGATTTACAGTCATAGAACCTAAGTAAAAGAAGGTTCGTGCACACCCCAGAACTCCGCGAGCTATGTTTGACAATGCGTCATCTACATCCCTTATCATCATACTTCTGTCTTCAACAGTGTAATGTGCGCATTATTTGCAGGAACCCTAATGTTACATAAGGAACCATGAGTCCTATGATTCTACCCTGTGAAACACCTACTTTTTCTGATTGGTTGTTTGATGAAAATTTCATTATTTGATTGTGACTGTTAGTCGAGATTATTTCGAGTACCCGGTACGTGTCTTGCAGATAACTTGTTGTTGTTGTGGGCTTCCGTCCTGAGACTGGTTTGATGCAGCTCTCCATGCTACTCTATCCTGTGCAAGCTTCTTCATCTCCCAGTACCTACTGCAACCTACATTCTTCTGAATCTGCTTAGTGGATTCATCTCTTGGTCTCCCTCTACGATTTTTACCCTCCACGCTGCCCTCCAGTACTAAATTGGTGATTCCTTTATGCCTCAGAACATGTCTTACCAACCGATCCCTTCTTCTAGTCAAGTTGTGCCACAAACTTCTCTTCTCCCCAATCCTATTCAATACCTCCTCATTAGTTACGTGATCCACCCACCTTATCTTCAGCATTCTTCTGTAGCACCACATTTCGAAAGCTTCTATTCTCTTCTTGTCCAAACTATTTATCGTCCATGTTTCACTTCCATACATGGCTACACTCCGTACAAATACTTTCAGAAACGACTTCCTGAGAATTAAATCAATACTCGATGTTAACGAATTTCTCTTCTTCAAAAACGCTTTCCTTGCCATTGCCAGTCTACGTTTTATATCCTCTCTGCTTCGACCATCATCAGTTATTTTGCTCCCCAAATAGCAAAACTCATTTACTACTTTAAGTGTCTCATTTCCTAATCTAATTTCCTCAGCATCACCCGACTTAATTAGACTACATTCCATTATCCTCGTTTTGCTTTTGTTGATGTTCATCTCATAACCTTCTTTCAAGACACTGTCCATTCCGTTCAACTGTTCTTCCAGGTCCTTTGCTGTCTCTAACAGAATTACAATGTCATCGGCGAACCTCAAAGTTTTTTATTTCTTCTCCATGGATTTTAATACCTACTCCGAACTTTTCTTTTGTTTCCTTTACTGCTTGCTCAATATACAGATTGAATAGTATCGGGGAGAGGCTAAAACCCTGTCTCACTCCCTTCCCAACCACTGCTTCCCTTTCATGTCCCTCTGCTCTTATAACTGCCATCTGCTTTCTGTACAACTTGTAAATAGCCTTTCGCTCCCTGTATTTTACCCCTGCCACCTTCAGAATTTGAAAGAGAGTATTCCATTCAACACTGTCAAGAGCTTTCTCTAAGTCTACAAATGCTAGAAATGTAGGTTTGCCTTTCCTTAATCTTTCTTGTAAGATAAGTCGTAGGGTCAGTATTGCCTCTCGTGTTCCAACCAACGTTTCTACGGAATCCAAACTGATCTTCCCCGAGGTCGGCTTCTACCAGTTTTTCCATTCGTCTGTAAAGAATTCGCGTTAGTATTTTGCAGTTGTGACTTATGAAACTTATAGTTCGATAATTTTCACATCTGTCAACACCTGCTTTCTTTGGGATTGGAATTATTATATTCTTCTTGAAGTCTGAGGGAATTTCGCCTGTCCCATACATTTTGCTCACCAGATGGTAGAGTTTTGTCAGGACTGGCTCTCCCAAGGCTGTCGGTGGTTCTAATGGAATGTTGTCTACTTCCGGGGCCTTGTTTCGACTTAGGTCCTTCAGTGCTCTGTCAAACTCGTCACGCAGTATCATATCTCCCATTTCATCTTCCTCTACCTTCTCTTCCATTTCCATAATATTGTCCTCAAGAACATCGCCCCTGTATAGACCCTCTATATACTCATTCCACCTTTCTGCTTTCCCTTCTTTGTTTAGAACTGGGTTTCCATCTGAGCTCTTGATATTCATGCAAGTGGTTCTCTTTTCTTCAAAGGTCTCTTTAATTTTCCTGTAGGCGGTATCTATGTTACCCCTCGTGAGATAAGTCTCTACATCCTTGCATTTGTCCTCTGCTTAGACATTTTGTACTTCCTGTCGATCTCATTTTTGAGACGTTTGTATTCCTTTTCGCCTGCTTCACTTACTGCATTTTTGTATTTTCTCCTTTCAACAATTAAATTAAGTATCTCTTCTGTTACCTAAGGATTTCTACTAGCCCTCGTCTTTTTACCTACTTGATCCTTTGCTGCCTTCACTATTTCATCCCTCAAAGCTACCCATTCTTCTTCTAGTGTATTTCTTTCCCCCATTCCTGTCAATTGTTCCCTTATGCTCTCCCTGAAACTCTGTACAACCTCTGGTTTAGTCAGTTTATCCAGGTCCCATCTCCGTAAATTCCCACCTTTTTGCAGTTTCTTCAGTTTTAATCTACAGTTCATAACCAATAGATTGTGGTGAGAGTCCATATCTGCCCCTGTAAATGTCATACAATTTAAAATCTGATTCCCAAATCTCTGTCTTGCCATTATATAGTCTATCTGAAACCTTATAGTATCTCCAGGGTTCTTCCATGTATACAACCTTCTTTCATGATTCTTGAACCAAGTGTTAGCTATGATTAAGTTATGCTCTGTGCAAAATTCTACCAGGCGGCTTCCTCTTTCATTTCTTAGCCCCAATTCATATTCACCTACTACGTTTCCTTCTCTTCCTTTTCCTACACTCGAATTCCAGTCACCTATGACTATTAAATTTTCGTCTCCCTTCACTACCTGAATAATTCCTTTTATCTCATCATACATTTCAACAATTTCTTCATCATCTGCAGAGCTAGTTGGCATATAAACTTGTACTACTGTAGTAGGCGTGGGCTTCGTGTCTATCTTGGCCAGAATAATGCGTTCACTATGCTGTTTGTAGTAGCTAACCCGCACTCCTATTTTTTATTCATTATTAAACCTATTCCTGCATTACCCCTGTTTGATTTTGTATTTATAACCGTGTATTCACCTGACCAAAAGTCTTGTTCCTCCTGCCACCGAACTTCAGTAATTCGCACTATATCTAACTTTAACCTGTCCATTTCCCTTTTTAAATTTTCTAACCTACCTGCCCGATTAAGGGATCTGACATTCCACGCTCCGATCCGTAGAACGCCAGTGTTCTTTCTCCTGATAACGACGTCCTCTTGAGTAGTCCCCGCCCGGAGATCCGAATGGGGGACTATTTTACCTCCGGAATATTTTACCCAAGAGGACGCCATCATCATTTAATCATACAGTAATCATGCGGATAAGCGTGAAATTAATTTTATTACTCCCTCCCCTACATATACAGGTTTCGACTAATTTTTCCAGTCAGAAAGCGATGGTGAGTGGGGAATATAAAACACCAGCATATAATGTTACAGCACAGTAAGTGGCCATATGTTGGAGTGATGGTCGAAAATGATGGACTGTTTACTACATTAAAGGATAAAAGAAAAAATCTGTTTATAGAGCCCCATCCCCGTCTGGATCTGCTTAAAAAAGGGTGGTTACATTGTATCCAAATGTGCTGGACTGGATATTGTGTATTTAACAACAGAACAACCGTTTGCAGAGCTTAAAACCAACGAAATTACAACCACTCTTTCGGAGAAGTTGTATACGGACATTCCACAGTAATGTGCAGCCGAAGATTTAGTAGCGTACACCCATGAAAGTGAGTGTTATAACAATAGTGTTATGCAGGAAATAAGAGGGAAAATTAAAATCCCCAAATGCTGTTGCCTAGAGGAACAGCTGGAAGGAAGAGAGGTAACTGTTAGGGCCATAAAAAGAGATAGTTTACAGGAAAGAACAAAATTTGTATTAGAATTCGAGGACATACTATCTTTGTGCCTGTCAAATTACTGGCTGAAGAGAGAGTTGGAAGAGTCCATTAAAGATTTAAATTATAAGTTAAAGATTAAGCAAAATGTTATTAAAACTACGTCAAATAAAAATAAAGATAGAGTTGTTTTGTGTGTGTGAATATCAAGACAAAGTTTGAGAATAAATTATGCTTTCTCATTCGCTACCCTGGCAAAATTACTTAATAGCCTTCCATTTACGATGCTCTACGTGTGTGGCACTTGAGTAGTTGAAGGGCCTTAAAAAGTAGCTGAAACTAGGTAGATGTAAAAGTAGCAAGCCCTTATATGACTTCGAGACCCTACATTTCTGGTTTTCTGTTATTTCGTATATAGAACACTCTTACCGTGCTTAGGTACTTGTTACTCCAGTATGGAAACTGCGGAACACCACACATAGATTGGCATTCTTTTTCTGTATGCATGATGGCTCACCACTGGAGTATGACAGCAGGCTGTTGTGGATCGTTTCAGATTTAGCGTTGCTATTCGGTTTTCCATCAGTTCTATACCCTGCAAAGTTTTGTTATTTTGTTACTACCAGAGCTTTACTTGGAGCTCGCTTGCTTTGGGATAGAATAAAACTTCATTCGAGATACAAATAAATGGTACAATACAGTCTTGTAGCTGGGAACGGGACGGATCATGTACTTTGATCCTTTACAAGACTGCCTGACTCTATTAAACACCATCTAACAGTATTTAGAATGTGCTCCGACCTACTCAGTGCCAATAGATTCTATGTGGCGTCAATTAACGAATAACTTGCAGAACAGTCGCTGTGTGGTCTTCAACAATGTTCCTGTTGTTTGTCTACATTCTATAGCTATAATGTGCTATTATGGCCCCGACAGTAATGCTATATTAAAACAGGCGATGGAGGGGGGAACCATTCCTCTTCACAATATTGTCAGGGGCACAGTCCGTTCGTCATGATTTGGAACTCTGTCGCACACAAATCGCGGAATGTGCCATTAAATTCCCCTGTTGTGTCATCATTCGCGGCCATTTTTTGTAGAATACGGTATGACATCATTAACTTACACGCAGCACATGTGTGATTCATATACTATTCTGCGCCATGAAACTACACTATGAAACTGCTTTAATGGAACCAGTTTGTTTTCCTAGATGCGGCGTAATGTATGCTTGGAGGTGACATCTATCACATACAGCGACAACTAGGGTTATACTATAAGACAATTAGGATTGACTGTTTTATGTGGGTGACCTTGTAAATAATTAAATAAAAAATATATATATGTATGTAAATATGATTATGTATATTATTTAAGTTTTTTTATAATTTTTGTTGAACTGAATTGAGATGGATGGAAATATTTAAAAGTCAGTGAATATATTTAAACCATGATAAGGTGGCATCGGACATATGCTTTGAGAATTTCATCGCCGTAAGGAGGAGGTTCGTGGACCACGTTATTT
Organism: Schistocerca americana; assembly: GCF_021461395.2. Taxonomy (NCBI): domain Eukaryota; kingdom Metazoa; phylum Arthropoda; class Insecta; order Orthoptera; family Acrididae; genus Schistocerca; species Schistocerca americana. The sequence goes on from NC_060125.1 coordinate 471,219,023, forward strand.
CTGAGCTAAAATGAGATAAATACTGAAAATACAGTTTACATATAATGTTGAAGTTTTAGGATCATGGATTAAACAAATAATGAAATCACAATAGCGTTAATCATAACTGTAATTACTGAAGTGCACTATGCTACTTACATTGGGAATACAATATTAATCACTGGTGATATGTTGATCATCCGCACGTCGGTATCTCGTCCGTGCGCAGTGGAAATTTCCTTATATAATTACTAGTATGCGCGAGTATGCGCCCTGCGGTAAGCAGTGACTTTTTTATAAAATTAAAGAGTTTAAATTAGAGCGGCCAGTCTAACGCGCCAGGCTCTCCCTCGACTCCATTCCAGAACAGAGAACAAAAGAAGTGATTAACAAAAGACTAGACATCCTTTCTGTGTCTCACCAGCTATCACATGCGACCGCGCACAAGATAACTTGCATTGGCTTTCATGCTTTATTAAACAGGGTTCTCCGATTAAGAAAAAATTGATTTACATGCTATGGCTAAAAATGTGCCTTTAAACCGCCTCCAAAGTTGCGAGGCAAAAGATCACATCTTTACACAAGCAACTTTCCCAAGTGGGATGGCAAAAATAAAAAAAAATAATAAATACTCATACAATTCCTTAAACATAACAACATATACAGATACATTATGATTGCATTTATTTAAATTTTGACAAATCAAGTTTTTAGCCGGTATTTAAGTTGCCGGATTATGTCCCTTTGTTGACCATAGTCTGTTATTGTAATCCGCGCGCATGCGCTTCACTGTAGGTTGCTGCCGCGCCGCGATCGTTGCTAGATACTCCGTCTCGCATAGTTGGCACTGGCGGTTTCAGTCTGTTGCCGCGCTTACATTCTCGGGTGTATCTCGTCGTGATAACGTTCATATGACTGCATACCAAAGTTCCTTGCAGGTAAGTACGTCATCACTTCGAAAAGAAAATATTTTCCATTGGTTTTCAATGTTCATTGTACTGGCATAGTTTATAATTTATTCATTTCTGGCATCCGTTAGGTTCTCGTGCCGTCAATTGACGTCAGCGGTCAAAGTCGATTTGTCAGTGTTATTCCAGATGTGATACAGGTTTGTATTGTCCATTAAAGTTCATTACAGTGCACCTTTTCCTCGCTTTTAATGGAGGAAAGGGTTCATTTTTGTCGTTTGATTGACTATTTTGTCGTTGTTCACAGATCCGGTCGTACGTAAGAACTGAAGTACGTAACTTCAGGTGTGCCACAAGTGTTTAGTCCCGGAGAAGGCATGGAAATCGCTTCCGACATCACAGTTTGCTGATTTGGTTATCGAATGTTCTAAGGTTAGTGTTCTTCATACGTTGAATTATTAGCATTTTGAAGCGTTCCATAAGTTGCTCCTCCGGTCGCTTGCGTGGCATTACATTCTTAGTTTCTCATGTTGTTAGTGAGTGCGGGCGCACTCCGACGATAAATGTTCGCGACAGCTTGCGCTCGTCGTCAAACATAATTGGCATAATGTCTTTGTTCAGAGTAGTTTGGACTGCAAATTCACCGCATCACGTCGTTGTCATTGTTCGCATTCACACACAAGACCTAACATCGCACTTGTTCATACAAGCGAATAACTTCACACGTAAACACACCGATCACATTGTGTTTGACAAAAGTTTCAATTTGTGGACATTTATATATTCTGGTCCTTTTCTACACTCTTGTCCTTATTTACAGGTATACATCAATACATTGACATGGAAATAAAATTAAGAATACAATTACAACTATATTTCTCTCTCATCCATGTGAAGGTTTCATGTTAGACATGTACAATATTATTCACATTTCTCCTTCTGTTGTGATCTAGTTTTCACAACTAAATAACATAATGAAATAAGTATCCTTTGTCAACAAGGTATGGAAAGAATTGTTTGCAAATCAAAAATTCAACAAATATTTACAATTTTAAATTCACCTGAAAATAGAGAACATAAGACAAAATACGTCATAACTAGAGCACTGGACCCTGAGGCACTTATTAAACACAAATGTTACCGCGTAACGAAAAGGAAATTTATTCAGTAAATCATAACCTAAGGTAACCATGCAATTAATTGGCCACAGTGTTCGCGTCACTCAGTGTCGTGTGTTTTTGTCTCAAATCGCTGTGCTCAAGAATTTCTATTTGTTCTACAGGCGTGCCTGTGAATCGGTGTCACAATCTACACATCGTACTGCAAACTTCTTTAATATGTGCCTTGCACAATCATATATACTTAATAACAAATAATATCACTTACCTTCTATCTTAATGACTATAATATTCAGCATCAGCGGTCTGCGATCATGTCTTCTTTCTTCAGTCAGGTACATAAATATTACTTAATTAGTATTAGTATCCTCTGCCTGTCATTATTCAGTGCATTCCCTTAAAACTACTATTTACATGTAGTTATTCTGTGTTGTACTTTTTAATGTCTTTATGCGGATATAATCCTATAATCTTGTCATTTCTCCTGTTCTTTAGTAAGTACGCACCTGGATGCGGTATCCCGTGAATTATGTATGGACCGTCGTAGACAAGTCTCCACTTAGCATTCCTATGCATCAGAGCTGAGGATTTGTGGTGAGTACGCAAAAGTACAAGTTCACCTTGCTTGTAGTTTATCTTTTCTTAGTTTGTTTACTATAGTGTCCTTTTCTTATATTACTTTCCCTTTCCAATGTAATGTAGACTTCTCTTAGCTTGTCTTCTAGTGGGATTTCTTCGTGATTCAGCTTCGGTATTGGATTACTCCATTCATTTCTTTCTGCTATGTTAAACACGATTTCCATAGGTGTATAGGTAGTGTCATATATGTTTAGATTATTGTGCACCTCCTCAAATGAGTTCAATAGGCTTACCCATTTGGTTTGCTTATTTGGTATGTAAGTCCTGATGAACCGATTGAGTTCCCTAAATACTCTTTCTGCAGGGTTACCTTGTGGTGCAAATTTACTAATGAATATGGGTTGTATGTTTTTGTCGGATAAAAATTTCCTCCAACGAAATCCTGTATAGTATGTGGCATTGTCTGATAGGATTTTAGCAGGTTTTCCTACATGTGGTATGTAATCGTTCTTAAATCTCCTGATAATGGCATTTGCTGTTGCAGATTTCAGAGCAAATAATTTTACATGTTTGCTAAAAACATCATAAAATAAAAGTATACATTTTGCTCCTCCAGAGCTTGTAGAATGAGGCCCAGATATGTCAGTACTAATTATTTCCAATGGTTTGGTAGGCAGTATTGAATGTAATTCTGTTCTGTGTGACTGGTTACTTGCTTTTGCTTTCTGACGTATGGTACAAGTTTTGAGTATGTTATGTACTTTTCTCCTCATGTTCGTGAAGTAACAGTATGAGCTTAATTTGGAAAAACATTTCTTAGATCCATAATGACCAAAGAGAAAATATGTATGCCAAATAAGATATCCTTCATATTCCTGGGGAATACAAACGTACCAGTTTTTACTCAAAATGTGTCTTCTGTAAAATAATACTCCTCTATCTAGTTTATATCTACTACACAGTGTGTGCTGAGGCTGATCTGTGATAACTTTCCTAATTTTTGACCAGTGAGGGTCTGCCATCTTTAGTGTTTCCATGTTTGCACACAAGTCTTTGTAATACTCAGTATAATTGCTATTCTGCATTATCAAAATTCTGTAATCATGGAGGTTCTCTGGTCCTGTTGTATCCATACTTAATCCTTGTAGAAGTCGTGATAGTGTGTCTGCTATGACATTATCTGTACCTTTAATGTGAATTATTTCAAATGAGTATCCTTGAAGGGAAATCGCCCACCTGGCTAATCTGGGGTGTAATAATTTACATGATAGAAGAAATGTCAACGCATGATGATCTGTGTATACCCTTGTGCGCTTACCAAAAATGTTGTTGTTGTTGTGGTCTTCAGTCTTGAGATTGGTTTGATGCAGCTCTCCATGCTACTCTATCCTGTGCAAGCTTCTTCATCTCCCAGTACCTACTGCAACCCTACCAACCGATCCCTTCTTCTGGTCAAGTTGTGCGACAAACTTCTCTTCTCCCCAATCCTCTTCAATACTTCCTCATTAGTTATGTGATCTACCCATCTAATCTTCAGCATTCTTCTGTAGCACCACATTTCAAAAGCTTCTATTCTCTTCTTGTCCAAACTATTTATTGTCCATGTTTCACTTCCATACATGGCTACACTCTGTACAAATACTTTCATAAACGACTTCCTGACACTTAAGTCTATACTCGATGTTAACAAATTTCTCTTCTTCAGAAACGCTTTCCTTGCCATTGCCAGTCTACATTTTATATCCTCTCTACTTCGACCATCATCAGTTATTTTGCTCCCCAAATAGCAAAACTCATTTACTACTTTAAGTGTCTCATTTCCTAATCTACACTCCTGGAAATTGAAATAAGAACACCGTGAATTCATTGTCCCAGGAAGGGGAAACTTTATTGACACATTCCTGGGGCCAGATACATCACATGATCACACTGACAGAACCACAGGCACATAGACACAGGCAACAGAGCATGCACAATGTCGGCGCTAGTACAGTGTATATCCACCTTTCGCAGCAATGCAGGCTGCTGTTCTCCCATGGAGACGATCGTAGAGATGCTGGATGTAGTCCTGTGGAACGGCTTGCCATGCCATTTCCACCTGGCGCCTCAGTTGGACCAGCGTTCGTGCTGGACGTGCAGACCGCGTGAGACGACGCTTCATCCAGTCCCAAACATGCTCAATGGGGGACAGATCCGGAGATCTTGCTGGCCAGGGTAGTTGACTTACACCTTCTAGAGCACATTGGGTGGCACAGGATACATGCGGACGTGCATTGTCCTGTTGGAACAGCAAGTTCCCTTGTCGGTCTATGAATGGTAGAACGATGGGTTCGATGACGGTTTGGATGTACCGTGCACTATTCAGTGTCCCCTCGACGATCACCAGTGGTGTACGGCCAGTGTAGGAGATCGCTCCCCACACCATGATGCCGGATGTTGGCCCTGTGTGCCTCGGTCGTATGCAGTCCTGATTGTGGCGCTCACCTGCACGGCACCAAACACGCATACGACCATCATTGGCACCAAGGCAGAAGCGACTCTCATCGCTGAAGACGACACGTCTCCATTCGTCCCTCCATTCACGCCTGTCGCGACACCACTGGAGGCGGGCTGCACGATGTTGGGGCGTGAGCGGAAGACGGCCTAACGTTGTGCGGGACCGTAGCCCAGCTTCATGGAGACGGTTGCGAATGGTCCTCGCCGATACCCCAGGAGCAACAGTGTCCCTAATTTGCTGGGAAGTGGCGGTGCGGTCCCCTACGGCACTGCGTAGGATCCTACGGTCTTGGCGTGCATCCGTGCGTCGCTGCGGTCCGGTCCCAGGTCGACGGGCACGTGCACCTTCCGCCGACCACTGGCGTCAACATCGATGTACTGTGGAGACCTCACGCCCCACGTGTTGAGCAATTCGGCGGTACGTCCACCCGGCCTCCCGCATGCCCACTATACGCCCTCGCTCAAAGTCCGTCAACTGCACATACGGTTCACGTCAACGCTGTCGCGGCATGCTACCAGTGTTAAAGACTGCGATGGAGCTCCGTATGCCACGGCAACTGGCTGATACTGACGGCGGCGGTGCACAAATGCTGCGCAGCTAGCGCCATTCGACGGCCAACACCGCGATTCCTGGTGTGTCCGCTGTGCCGTGCGTGTGATCATTGCTTGTACACCCCTCTCGCAGTGTCCGGAGCAAGTATGGTGGGTCTGACACACCGGTGTCAATGTGTTCTTTTTTCCATTTCCAGGAGTGTAATTCCCTCAGCATCACCCGACTTAATTCGACTACATTCCATTATCCTCGTTTTGCTTTTGTTGATGTTCATCTTATAACCTCCTTTCAAGACACTGTCCATTCCGTTCAACTGCTCTTCCAAGTCCTTTGCTGTCTCTGACAGAATTACAATGTCATCGGCGAACCTCAAAGTTTTAATTTCTTCTCCATGGATTTTAATACCTACTCCGAATTTTTCTTTTGTTTCCTTTACTGCTTGCTCAATATACAGATTGAACAACATCGGGAGAGGCTACAACCCTGTCTTACTCCCTTCCCAACCACTGCTTCCCTTTGATGTCCCTCGACTCTTATAACTGCCATCTGGTTTCTGTACAAATTGTAAATAGCCTTTCGCTCCTTGTATTTTACCCCTGCCACCCTTAGAATTTGAAAGAGAGTATTCCAGTCAACATTGTCAAAAGCTTTCTCTAAGTCTACAAATGCTAGAAACGTAGGTTTGCCTTCACCTAGCTTCTAAGATAAGTAGTAGGGTCAGTATTGCTTCACGTGTTCCAATATTTCCACGGAATCCAAACTGATCTTTCCCGAGGTCAGCTTCTACCAGTTTTTCCATTCGTCTGTAAAGAATTCGCGTTAGTATTTTGCAGCTGTGGCTTATTAAACCGATTTTTCGGTAATTTTCACATCTGTCAACAACTATTTTCTTTGGGATTGGAATTATTATATTCTTCTTGAAGTCTGAGGGTATTTCGCCTGTCTCATACATCTTATATATCGTATCTTAAATACCAACCTACAAAATAATCCTAAGACTTCCCCTCTTCCGTATGATCCACATCATTTCGATAGGACGACCATGAGAATTATAGTAACAGTTGCTTTGTACCTGTATGAGGCTCAAAGAGTGGTGCAGATGACGGATGTATTGGAAACTCGAAATCCGGAAACAATTCTATGTACTGCTCTGACCCATCACAGAGCTTGTCGCCAGACACATGTAGTGCAGCACTTGATGGGAACTCAAAGTCTGGGAACAGTTCTACATACTCATTTGACTTCCACTCCATCGTGTAGGGATCTGCAACAGAGAGCTGACATAGAAAACAGTTGATTTCTGTTGCTGCTCAGATTTTTTTCCCCATAAGTATATACTCTTATTGCTTACCGGATGTCCTTCGTTATTTCTGTTTATACCTTCAAACTCTGATATGTACCCAAAATCCTCTCGGGACATCTGCAGCTGTAGCTTTTGGGTATTTATTTTTGTTACCCCAGTAATAAGTTAGTCGTTAGTAGACTGTGTGCGCACAGCAGGTAGCATCTTGGGCCACGAGAGTTTTCCTTCTCTTTCTTTACATACAGAGTGCATCCTCCTGGCAGCGTTATTTATAGCTGAACAGTTAGCAAGTTATGCGTGTGAACCGCAACCACCCATCACTGACAGTGCTACACACGTACACATATGCATGCATATTACCAGTCACGAAATCTGGATGTCAACCAATGGTACATTATTTTCGACTGTGCTGCAGCTCTACAAATAGCGAAATACTCTTCGCAAAACGGTTCTGCAGCGGACGTAAGCACACTTAAATTCCATCTTCAAAGAAACCCTCACCCCTCCTCTTCCACCTCCTCCACCGCCATCTCTCTGGGAAATCGCCAACCCTCCCCCTCCCCCTCGCTTATAAAAGCACACTTCTGATATCAAATTCATTGAATAGTTAATTACATTGAGCAATTGTTTAACCCCTTTGCATCCTGGGAAATCCCCTGTAAGGTAGCTACTTTTTGATGATGTTATTGGATGTATAAAATTTGTAAAGGTCTAACATTCTGCGTGGTGTCTGTTTGTTCTATATCGTGTCTCCCTACCACTTTCGCGGAACGACGCTCTGAGCGTGTTTTTTAGGGAATTGACTAGTTTGAACCTGGGACCTGTTGCTGGTAAGGAGACGCCAGACCACACATGACATGTAGAGTTCAGAAGAGTTCAGTGAGATTAGCGATGATATAACCAAATACTTAATGATTTCAGCGTCAGCTCCACTGAACTCGCTGTAAAAGAATCTTAATACTAACTAAATTTAGTGGAATGGGTTCAAGACTTTCCTATTTTTAGCTAGCTGGTAAAATAACGTCGAAACAGCAGTTAAGTTTACCATTGTAAATTTTATTCTACTCACAAAACATTGTTTATAAATTGCACTATTGGTAAAAGGAAATGTTTTAATACAGGATCATAAAAACCAACTGCGTTCAACAAAAATGTTAACGAATATTCCCTGAATGGGTTTCCAAGTTCTACAATGGATTGAAGGATGACCTATGCCATATCACATCTATAATCTAGGTTTAAATTAAGTTTCACAAAAGAGAAAACTATCAAAATGGTCTACAGTGACCCTCAATTATCTTTAATTACTTATCTAACTTGTGGTAAATTACGGCGGCTGATGTGGCTTCTCAATAGTTATATAACAGAACAATTATCGCGTTTCAGATTTTAACTTACGTAGCAAATGTGAATACCATGAGCTTCAATTGACGATCGACACTAGTATTACGTAAAAAGGGGATGTAACAGATGAGACTTTTGCAGTTCTGAGTGAAGCCTTATGCGTTCAAAAATGCGGCATCGCGTGCGTTCGTTACCTTGTCGGTGTTCGTCAGGGGGCGGCAGCCAGCGCAGCTCCATACAGCTCGTCCTCTCGGAAGCAACTCTTTTATAACTTCTCCTTACTACAATTTACCAAAGTTGGTTTAAAAAAAAACTATCTGGCTGTGTTTTCATCTGACCAATCAGGATCTCAATGTTAACCTTAAGCTCCGCCTACAAAAATTCTGTCTATCCAATGAGAAACGTTATACTTTTCGTGATGGGGCAATGTTTTTAACGTTTGCAACGTAACAGAGACGCGAAAAAGTCTCACACTAAAACTTGCAGCCGGTGTGGCCCTTTTAGTGTTATCGTAAGATCTATACTGTTCTTCTGGAGGGCTCTATCTTTTAACATAGGCTGTGGGGTGGTACTGTCGGTTACTTTTCGTGGTGGGGCAATGTTTTTAACGTTTGCAACGTAACAGAGACGCGAAAAAGTCTCACGTTAAAACTTGCTGCTGGTGTGGCCCTTTTAGTGTTATCGTAAGATCTATACTGTTCTTCTGGAGGGCTCTAGCTTTTAACATGGGCTGGGGGGTGGTCCTGTCGGTTAGCTGGCGACGTGGGTGTCCGTCCCTTATCGTAGGGCCTTCTAGCTTAGCATGGTTCTGCTCTCGGCTTCTGTTCTCGTTTCTCCCCTCGGAACTGCGTCTGTCTCACGATGGGAAGGTATGACATGCATTTAGGCATTCTTGTGTTAGTCTGTGGTATTCCATTTGCTCACTCGTTACTCGTATTACTTTGGTTAATTTAATGTCAGGATTTATTCGGAGCTATGTGCATACTGCCGGATTTGCTTATCATGTCAGGGTTTTCATGGAAGGTGTTGGATTTGCCTGACACCTTACAAAGGAAAATGATATATTTGAAGAATTGTGTTCAGAGAAACAGTTGTTAGGTAATAGTATCTCTGTCCGTGGTGGCAGCATTGTGGAGTCGTAGAATCTTTGACAGTCAGTAGTGGATAGCTGCAGTGCGCAACAGCCAGGGGTGCATTGAGTGTACAGCGTAATGGATGGAACTATGTGAGTTGCAGATTTTTTACGATAAGGAGTGATGACTCAGAACACTGGTTGGATAGCATATTGACATAAAAAAAGTTTAGAAATGAAGAACAAGGTATTATCTGACGAGGAAAAAAGTTTATTTTTATTTTTGTAGACTTGTATTGTTGGTCCACTTCACCCTCATCACAGTCAAGTTTTTGATAATTATTCTATTGAATGATTTTTTGAGTTAATTTACTATACCATGGAAGTTGTTAGATTAAATGAATTTTCATATTAGAGTCTATAATTTTTTTGATAAGTTCCTTCCTAACTGAAATTTCAGAATTTAAAAGTTGAGGATGTGTTTCATTGACATTCTGTATCAAGATTGTGAATTCAATTTCCCTGGATCAACTGTAGTTAGTTTTAAGCAATATTTTTTTAGCTGTTGCGGAGTCTTGCTTCTGCCAGTACTTCATTTTGCGGGTGAAATTCATAATACGTGATTGTTTCGTTTCTTTTGGCCAATGTGGGATCTGTCAGTTTATTTTACCAGGGCCATTTCGTGTCTTTCAGGTAGATATTACTACAGTTTTCTTATACAGTTACCTTCTTTTTCAAAAAGTTCGCACTGACCAAGTCTACTGAGCGTGAAGTTATTGGTATGAGTATTTATTTTCTTATGAATAAGCTCGGTTTTCACGCACACAGTATTCTCTTCAGTTTCATGTAAGTGGTGTGGCTTTGGGCTCAGTAGCACATTTAGGTTGTCAGTTCACATTTCCGGGTTTGTATTTACGATGACACACACACAAGTAAAGGCTACTCACTTACATCCTCCACCCTCACCTCTCCTCCCCTCCCTCCCCCCGAACTTTTCCCTCCCCCCACAAAAAAATTGGTGGGAAAATCGCTCAGTCTGTGCAGAGCAGTTGATGTGGAAGATGTCCAGAAACTTCATTCTGGTTGTCAATTAAAAGTCTACCCTTACTGACTCACAGGAACTATTTACTTCAATTTCTCTACATTGTGAACTACGTCTGACAGCAATAAACACTCCACTATCCACTGTATTCAATCTATCCATTGGCCGGCCGGAGTGGCCGTGCGGTTCTAGGCGCTACAGTCTGGAGCCGAGCGACCGCTACGGTCGCAGGTTCGAATCCTGCCTCAGGCATGGATGTGTGTGATGTCCTTAGGTTAGTTAGGTTTAATTAGTTCTAAGTTCTAGGCGACTGATGACCTCAGAATTTAAGTCGCATAGTGCTCCGAGCCATTTGAACCAATCTATCCATTCTGCACACGGTTATGTCCTTTGTCAAAATTTCGACCGAACTTATTTTCGGCTTTAGCCAGCTTTCTGTACCTGTCACGATTTGAGTTTGAATGCTTTCTATTAGCGCATGGAGTTCTGGTTCGTTCCTAACGTAGCCACGGTAATTTACATCTACAGCACCAGCTGTTACTAGGTCTACCTTCATCCTCTGTTTGCACTGACCTTTTTAGACACTCTCACCTAAAAAAACCGACCAGTCCCCTCCAAACAGCTCACACTACCTGTGTAGTCGCTTCCTGTGTGTAGTAGGCCCCTGACCTATTAAGTGGAATCTGGAAACCCACCACTTTATGGGACAAGGCGAAGAATCTCCAGCCTACAAGTTCGTAGAATGGTCTTGGCGTTTGTTTCAGACCTTCCTTTTGGCTCTGTGCGAAAGGTCCACAGTCGGTCCTGCTGATGGTGCTATGGATAGGAGCTCCGTCTTCATCTCGCAAGCAAAACTGGCAGTCTTTACCACTTCAGCTAGCCACCCAAAACCAGACAGAATCCTTACCGATACAAAGCGACACATGTTGTTGGTACTGACATGAGCCACCGTTTGCTCTTCATGGCATCCAGAAGCACCAGTTCCACGTCTGGAATGACTCCTCCCGGTACGCACACAGAGCGCTCCCTGGACTGATTCCCCTCCATGGCTGCCATATCCCTAAGGGGCCTTATTACGCGCCTAATGTTGGAGCTCCCAACTACCAGTGAACTCACCCTCTGTGAATGCCCAGGCCTTGTGGGCCGAGAAGCTTCCTCTGGAATAGGGTGATCGACTGTACCTGACTCAGGGTCTTTGTTAGCCACAGGTAGTGCCCGAAACCTGTTCATCAGACGAGCTGTGGAGGTCATCTGATCGGCCTCCTAGAAGGTCTTTCACCGACTGCTACTTCTTGGAACGATCACAAGAGTGAGGGGTCGACTTTAGTGCGGCCAGTAACTGGGGTGGCCATAGCAATGGGCCAATTGAGGAACACCAAGGACGTGCTGGACGCCCCTTGGATCCCCAACTTCAGCCCCCCTACAGTGATACCCAATGGCAACAGCCTCAAGATGCATGGCCAGAGCCAGCACTGCATGGAGCTGTAAGGGAAGGGTCATCAATTTAGCTTTCAGATTTACTCAGCTTAGCGATTTCAGCTTCCTCTGGAAGCCACTGACACTAATATAAATGTCACATTTACTTGGCGTGATACGAGAATTAAACTGAGGCAGCACTCCCTTTGAAAGTAATTTCTAGAAACATAGTTCAGCATTTCTGATTTTGCTTCGCTTCCCTCAACTTCAGTTTCTGTAACATCAATGAATGTTTGAATACTAACTTTGGTGTCACTGTCAGTCTTTATATTTGAGCAGAATATTTTTATTTGTTGTGTGTTTGTGAGCCCGTGTCGATAAGATTCTGCTGCGGTCCATGCGAGCTACTTGCAGGGACTCTGCTGTCCTTTGGCGGCTCCGCATCGGCCATATTTGGCTAACACATGGTCACCTCCCCTGTCGGATCACCCACCTCGTGTCACTGTGACTCCCATATGATTGCCGTCTACATCTTGGACTGCCCAATTTTAGCTGCGGCGGACTTTTAACCTACAATGTTGGGTGACAATGGCTCAATGGCTGATTTAGTTTTGCGTTTTATTCATGAGAGGGGTTTTTATCACACAATATAAGTGTGGGCATCTGGCCTTCTCTCCCAAGACTCCACCCTCCCTCCATTTAACTCTTCCTCACCCTTTATTTGCCATTCGTTTGCCTTTGTGTGAAAGGGTACAGTAATGCCCGACATTGAAATTGGTACAACATTCTTCGTTATTCTTGTCAGAACAACATATTTTTTGTAATAATAACTCAATTTCAATTAATACACCGAAGCCGGATACCAATGTAGGAAAGAAGGACACTTTATTTATTTAATTGATCTCATGTGCACTCCCACAAAATAAATCCCTACATCCAATTTGGTGAGATCCGTGAAATGAATGAATGTATGGTCGTCTGCTAACCGCAGATAGTGAATGTGCAATATATGATCATCTTTGACACGGTCCTTTGGTCACCTTTGGTGGAACCAAAGAGATGAAATTTACCTGAGCTTTGAGTGCCTGAAATGTGGCTGGCCAATACGGTAGCATGGTGCTCCCCCACCTCAGCGGAGGTGCGAGATGACCTGAAGAACGGCCATGTTTCAGCACTCTGACGCTGGATCTTGTGTTGGTAAGACCTGTCTTAGGTGTGCTCCGTAAAGACAAAAGAGTGGAGAGATGGTATGCATGTGAAATACTTAAGAGTAGTTTGGAATAATTATTTCTCTATTTCAGGAACTTTTGGGGGGAGAATTAAATGTCAGGCAGGTATATTAAGAGGATCGTAGTAATCTTCGGAAATGACCAATGGTCACATTGAAACCACATGTAGCAATAAGTTGAAATACTTGCGAGTGCTAGTACTAAGTTGAAATGCTTCCGAGTGCTAAAGTTAAGCTGAATTACTGGCGTGTGTACTATAAGTTGGAAATATTTAAGAAATGGCGTGTGCAGGACTTGAAATTAGAGACGAGCACTTCCACTTGGTGAGTACTGTGTGAGTTTCAATATGTGTATGAGACAAAGGATAAAGAGAAGTACTCGTCCAAGGTATCAGTTGAGGCCTCGCGTGTGTGATGAATATGATCTTAATATTACTTTGCGTGTTATGTTTCCGTGTGACGCTAGATTCAAACTCTAATACTCTGAGAGAGAAGCAAGGTGAGTCAGCCGTCTATCCAGCAACGCCACTTGACTTGCATTGCACAGGAAGATGTCCACATATCCTCAAGAGTTCGTAGTAGGAAAGAAAAGTTACGAAGTAGGGCAGTGATGTGTGAAACTGGAATGACTACTAATTGAAGTGGGAAAGCTGAAAGTGAAGTGATTCTAACGTAGTGACTATTCTTTGTGATTGTATTCTATGTTGCCAATGTGATGTATTTCATGTAATTTAAGTATGTGTGGTTTGCATGGGAGAATAGCAAGATAGGTTCAGAGGCAGTGGGTTATGCATGTTCCTTTTTGTACCGCTCGGTCTGGAGTAAATTTTTGTGATGATGGGTGCGAGAGTCGAAGTGTGAGATATAGCAAAAAAAAAAAATGGTTCAAATGGCTGAGCACTATGGGACTCAACTGCTGTGGTCATAAGTCCCCTAGAACTTAGAACTACTTAAACCTAACTAACCTAAGGACATCACACACATCCATGCCCGAGGCAGGATTCGAACCTGCGACCGTAGCGGTCGTGTGGTTCCAGACTGTAGCGCCGTTAGCCGCTCAGCCACTCCGGCCGGCAGATATAGCAAAAGATCCACCATCCTATCCAGAAAGTGCACTGTATCGTTAGATAATTACGAGACCATAAGATAGAGAATCACCAATTTAAAGCCATGCCCACTGTGCGGAGTTTCTCATGTGTAATTGTTGTATAAAATGTAATTGTGTGTTTAGGTTATCTTTGAATCATAATAGAATTTATCGGAATAAAAAAGATAGTGAAAAGAAAAAGATTGGTGGCCTTGTTCTTCGAATAGTGTGTTGTCATGATATCCAGAATTTATAATGTGTGCGCCATTCATATTCAGTGCGATGGCCACGTGTTGATCAAAGCCGTTGGGTGAGAAAGAAAATGTGGTACTGCCAGTGCGTAGTGAACAGAGTGTGTAAATTACTAATAGTCAGAAGTGCGTTATCCGTTTCCGTTCCGTAATATTCAAATAGGAGAATAATTTGTAGCTTAATTGTGGGTACTAGAGCTCATAATCAGTCATTGATGTTACTCGATCGAGAAATAAGAATGAATCCATTCGCTTGCCAGACCACTCATCTTGCAGGCCTGACTGCTTGATGCCACAGTATGAGCAAAGCATGTGGGTGCCTCTCAGGTGTTCGCCCTGTCCCTAAGTGTGTTCATCTCGCCTTGTCTTTTAGGCTAGAGATTTTAGCGTGTTGCAAAGTGGCTGGCTCATCCTCTTTTATTCCTTCGATCTGCCAGCTCAGGCCATCCGCTATACCACTTTAATACCTTCCACTACTTTTCCTTTTAGTGTACGTTTCTTCCTTTCGATGTGGTTCCCCGTTAGTTCTACGCCCTTTTACCTTCCCCAGCTCCCTGTGGGAATTGGTTTACCTTGAAACTTGTTTGCATGAGGAAAAAGAGACTGATGACCATGTAGTCTGGTCTCTTTACACCCCAAACCAACCAATCTGCTACGGTAGCTGAACGGGCCATGCAGTTCCCGTTTGATAGCCAGATGCGCTTCATACTGCATCTGTCTGTCTATATTCCTATGCTATGTTTTTCTTTAGAAGTTCCTTTTCAGAGCCTTACTCGCATCTCATACTGCTTTGTCAGTTATTCCTCTAAACTTTAGCCACAGTTCTTCTATATACTTCTAGAGCTAACTGTGACAGTTCCACATTGAGACAGTGAGAGGCACCCACATGCCTTGCTCATACTGTGGCATCAAGCAGTCAGGCCTGCAAGATGAGTGGTCTGCCAAGCGAATGGATTCATTCTTATTTGTCGGGTAACATGAACTCTAGTACTCACAATTAAGTTACAAATTATTCTCCTGTATGAATATTACGCCTCGGAAAACACACATCAGACTATTAGTAATTTACAGAACTCTGACTGTTCACTACGCACTGGCAATACCACATTTTCTTTCTTATTTAACGGCTTTGATCAACACGTGGCCATCGCACTGAATATGAATGGCGCACACATTATAAATTCTGGATATCATGACAACATACAATTCGAAAGAAAAGGCCACCAATCATTTTCTTTTCACTATCTTATTTATTCCGATAAATTCTATAACCTACAACAATAACACATGAGAAATTCCGCCCAGTGGGCATGGCTTTACATTGGTGATTCTCTATCTTATGGTCTCGTAATTACTTAATGCTACAGTGCACTTTCTGGATAGGATGGTGGATCTTCTTTTTTATATCTCACACTTCGGCTCTCACAACCATCATCACGAAACTTTCCTCCAGACCGAGCGGTACAAAAGGAACATGCATAACCCACTACCTCTGAAACTACCTTGCTACTCTCCCATGCAAACCACACATACTTAAATTACATGACATACACCACACTGCAACATGGAATACAACACAAGGAATAGTCACAACATTGTAATCACATCACTTTCAGCTTTCCCACTTCAATTAGTATTCATCCCAGTTTCACACGACACTGCCACACTTCGTAACTTTTCTTTCCTACTACGAACTCTGGAGGATATATGCAAGTCTTCCTGTGCAATGCAAGCCAAGTGGCGTTGCTGGATAGACGGCTGACTCACCTAGCTTCTCTCTCAGAGTATTATAGTTTGAATCAAGCGTCACACGGAAACATAACAGGCAAAGTAATATTAAGAACATATTCATCACACACGCGAGTCCTCAACTGATACCACGGACGAGTGCTTCTCTTTATCCTTTGTCTCATACACAGATTGAGACTCACAGTACTGACCACGTGGAAGTACTCGTCTCTAATTTCAAGTCCTGCACACGCCATTTCTTAAATATTTCCAACTTATAGTACACATGCTAGTAATTCAGCTTAACTTAAGCACTCGGAAGTATTTCAACTTATTGCTACACGTGGTTTCATTGTGACCGTTGGTCACATCCAAAGATTACTACGATCCCCTTAATATTACCTGCCTGACATTTAATTCTCCCCACAAAAGTTCCTGAAATAGAGAAATTATGAATTCTAAACAACTCTTAAGTATTTCACATGCATACCATGTCTCCACTCCTTTGTCCTTACGGAGCACGCCTAAGACAGGTCTTACCAACACTAGATCCAGCGTCAGAGTGCTGAAACATGGCCGTTCTTCAGGTCATCTCGCACCTCCGTCGAAGTTGGGGAAGACCATGCTACCCATTGGTCGGCCACATTTCAGGCGCTCAAAGCTCCGGTAAATTTCATCTCTTTGGTTCCACCAAAGGTGACCACAAGATCGTCTCAAAGATGATCATATATTCACATTCACTATCTGCGGTTTCAGACGACCATACATTCATTCATTTCGCAGATCTCACCAAATTGGATGTAGGGATTTATTTTGTGGGAGTGCACATGTGATCAATTAAATAAATAAATTGTCATTCTTTCCCACAGTGGTATCCGGCTTCGCTGCATTAATTGAAATTGAGTTTTTATTAGAAAAAATATGTTGTACTGACAAGAATAACGAAGAATGTTGTACCTATTTTCAATGTCGGGCGGTACTATACCCTTTCAACAGATACTGCTGCCTCTTTATCTAGTCTAACGAATATGCAAATCTTTATTGACAGCGTTAGCCGGTTTTCTTATCACGCCCTGCAGCCTTCACGAGAGTCAGGTAACGCTATGTAAATTCTAGTTACGTGCCTCGGGCATTCTACTAGAAGCGCTTTTGCTCATACCACATTCATATAGTTTTAGCGACATAAAACATCTTCAGTGCCGAAGAGAACCTCTTATTTTCCGTATTTGTACCGTTACTGCAAATTATTCGTAATCTTTAACAATATCTTCATCAATGAAAAGGGGAAAAAATGATGTAGGAGATCACAAAAGTATTCTTCAAAAATTTCGGAGTGTTGTGTTTAAACTAAAATAAAATATATTTTTTTATTTTTTTTTTTCAAAGTACGAAGTAAATGATCCTACAGCTTAATAATTAAACTCTTCCAAGAGGCTGCGTAGAAGTGTAACGTTACATATTTAAGATTTAGCCGCTAGTGCCTTCAGGTGAACCAAAGTGTTCTGTTTCGGAGGTACATATTCGGAATCCTGACAAAACAAATCGCCTGACAAAACAAATCCCTCATGATAAGCATTTACTCATCCTTTAAGCATTCTGGACAATGATATGGCCAAACTGTGACGCCACACCGTTCATAAGTAGTGATAAAACGTCACAAGTATTTAAGAAAATGAAGCTCTTGAGGCAAAAAACTAATTCAGAAACTTTAGTAATTCATGAGTGGTAAAATTTGCGTATTAGTTTTATGTGTGATGCAAGGTTGACTGAGTACCTCTATTACGCCACTACGCGTTGTAGTTACGACCATGCATAAAACGTCAGGTAGTAAACTGTGTGACGTGTTTATGGGGATACTGTTAGACACAGAGAAAAAACGATTAACACACTGAGGTGGATATACATTAAGGTAACAAAGATCACATGGTTCAAATGGCTCTGAGCACTATGGGACTTAACATCTGTGGTCATCAGTCCCTTAGAACTTAGAACTACTTAAACCTAACTAACCTAAGGACATCACACACATCCATGTGCGAGGCAGGATTCGAACCTGCGACCGTAGCGGTCACGCGGTTCCAGACTGAAGCGCCTAGAACCGCATGGTCACACCGAAAGATCACATGATAATGACAATTAAAACCTCCTTTTTTTTAATAAATCAAGAAACTCAGTGCAGTTTGCCCAAAGGGTATCATCACCCGCCCTCAAGAACCTTACAATAAAAGAAACATTGAGTAAATTAGTTCATAATCCGGCGACACCCCCACCGCAGCATGACAGCAAAAGAATGACAATAAACTACTCAATTTGAGGCTAGAACGGGAGATCCGCAGAAACGCGTGTGACCTGCTAACACCTAGATCACATGCGATGACGGGAAAGCCACCGAAGCAGAAGGAAAACACGTCCCTGCTCCGGACCAGCAGAACAGCAACGCGTCAGACACTGCCGATACAAAGCTGCCAGCATATACCAAACAACAAACAGCAAATAAGTTTGATAGAAATTAACATACACAGCAATACTTAAACGGCCAATTAAAGATTATTTACAGGGAAACCAAATGTTAAAACTTCAATATAGGAGCGCCTCGTTCATAAACATTGCAACTTAATCTTCCTAGCAATGATAGGAAACAACGTACAAACTCATTTAAAAAAATAAAAACATAATAATTCAAACAGGGTGAAATAAGTGAAGGTATACATCTACAGGGACCTCTTAGGGACTAATAGACACTGTAATTTGGATACGCACCAAATGGCAGATGGCCGGTTACAGTGTACACCTATAATCCGAAGAGCTCCTCAACGCAGAGTAAGAGAGTGTGCAAATACAAACGAGCACACACACATGACCCACAGCTGCATAGCTTGAGGATGAGACCAAAAAACTTTAATTACAAGTCAAATCCAAAAACTCACCACAGTAAGGGCCATAAGATCTAAAACAAACAAAAATTATAATCAGTAGTACCCAATGATAACAAACAATGATTTCAATTACCAGATTAAAATGACAAAACACTAGCTTGCTGCTTACAGAAACCTCCAGATTTACAAACACAGACCCAGAAGGGGTCACTGAAAGGCATAAAAGAACAGGATTCCTGGCCAGCTCAGGCCGGGGAAGAATTAACAGTCTGTACTTACCGAACAGTCTTCATACGTAATTTCAGATAAATGCCAAGGAGGCCAATAGCTTCAGGACTCCAGGTACACGAATAATAGTGCTCCCCTGCTCGTAGCTGCTAAAAAGTTGTCCAGTACATCTCGGCGTATTTAGCACACCACAGTTGACTCAGGCACTTCTTAACCACTTTACATACAACGAAAGTCGCTCCTTGGCCGCCAAGCTCGCCCGTAGCAACGGTCAGTACTGCAGGAAAACGCGGCCCCCCACAGCCCAACGGTCAACCATTTCAACTCGTTGCAATCGCCAGCACGCGGACTCAGGCATACCCGTCCAGCTTCGTTTCCCACACAACACTCACTCCCACACAGCCCTAGAGGGAACACTTAACCAAGCAAGGATGATACGGCGAGAGCCAGAGTCGATGGAACACACACACAAGTGGCGCCAGTGGGATTGCGCGTGCATCCTCACAGAAGCCGCCACGGCTCAAAAATGTTGGCTAGACGTGTCGCACTGTTGAAGACTGAACATAGACGTCTCACTTGGTTGGTTGGTTGGTTTGGCGAAGGAGACCAGACAGCGAGGTCATTAGTCTCATCGGATTAGGCAAGGACGGGGAAGGAAGTCGGCCGTGCCCTTTCAAAGGAATCATCCCGGTATTTGCCTGGAGCGATATAGGGAAATCACGGAAAACCTAAATCAGGATGGCCGGACGCGGGATTGAACCGTCGTCCTCCCGAATGCGAGTCCAGTGTCTAACCACTGCGCCACCTCGCTCGGTCGTCTCACTAGGTTAAGTCAGCAAGAAAAGTTTTCTGTTGCTGAACACTTTCTTGACACGGGATATGGCATGAATTATGGAGAGATAAACACCATTTCATCCACCTCCACATACTGGTTTGGTTCAAATGGCTCTGAGCACTATGGGACTTAACATCTATGGTCATCAGTCACCTAGAACTTAGAACTACTTAATCCTAACTAACCTAAGGACATCACACAACAACCAGTCATCACGAGGCAGAGAATCCGCATACTGGGGCTGCATCATTAAAGAAGCAGGCGAAATACGTATAGCTAACGATCTGATTAATACAGAGACGGGATTTCAGCTTAGCAAGGCACGGGAACCAGAAATGACAGTACTGTTGCATCGTCGGTCGCAGGTAAATAAATCAACACAGACAGGGAATCGAAGTCAGAACACTTCAACCGGGTGCCAACATTCTACCTGCGCGAACTCTGTGTTGCGACTTGCGGCCGCACTTTTCCCACATCGCACGTGCGAAAACCGAGGTCCGTTTCTCCAGAGGTGGGCTCCGGACGTCGTCGCCCTTTATTATTGGTCTACGATGACTTCGTAGCCCCACCCTCTGGCGCCTGCACTTGTCTCAGGAGGTAGCGGCCTAGCAGCCACTGCAGCCACTGCAGCAACACACCAATAACCACCTGAAGACGACGCGCAGCTGGCTCATTGAAATATTGTGTCGCCCATTAACCACCGAAGTACTGATTGAATTGATGCTATTCCACACACACAAACACACACATACACACACACAAATAAACATGCAGGTAACTATACAGAGTGGCGTGTAGGTACAGACATTGTGATCATTGGTACCTTAATGTATATCCACTTCAGTGTCTAAGTAGCTTTTCTCTGCCTGTGGCAGTCTTCTCGTAAATACGCCACACAACTTACTATCTGATGTTTTCTGCGTGGTCGTAACTGCAACGCGTAGTGGAGTACACCTTCAGTATAGACCTCTGTTTTGCGTTCACCCGTCCACACTTTACTACCTGATCTGTTGCCCAGGGATTTACTTGTGCGATGCGTACTTGGAAGTACTAACCAAGCTAAAAACATACTACTCGTAACAGCTGCAGTTATCAGTGTGCAAATGAAGTAAATAATGATGTACTGTTGTTCAGTGTACTGTGGTCAGTCATCAGTAAAATTTCTACACTTGTATTTCTAACGTTACCGTTACAGCCTTCTAGGACTTGTAAAGGGCAGAGAGCAGACAATAACCCACGTCAGGAAACGTACCGTTTCCGTGCTACAACTATTTGAAAACTTGTTAGTAACGTAACCACTTTCACAAGTAACTGATTAGGCGTATCCCAGAACATCACTTGTTTTACGATTCCACTTATTAATAGCCAATGAAATTGCTTGTGTATTCGTCGACAGGTTCTCTTCAATGTGATGCTGTACGGCCTCTTCCAATTCGGGTGTGCGGCGTCTCCTTGGAGCACGGTGAAGGTACCCTTTCTTGAAGCTGTTCCTTGATTGTGGCGAAAAGGTTATGCAATGGAGTCGGACATTGTGGGAAACGATCTCGATAAAGGCGACGAATAGTTCTTCCATTACAGTGAGATTCGCCATTCAGAAGGATGATGTAGGTGTATTCTGCAACCGTGTACTCAACCCTGTTGCTCTAATACTCACAAATACATGAATGAGAGTCGAAGCTGGCCAGAGAGGTAGGAAAGCCATCAGCCGATTCGACGTAACCACTCACAACCATGCGTACCCTGTTGCATATCCACGTAGCAAACATGTTTTCAAATGGCTGTAGCACGGAAAAAGTACGTTTCCGGACATGGGTTCCTATTCAAAATATATACTCACTCTCCTTTACAATTCCTTGAAGTCTGTAACAAGAATTTGCGAACGCCCTGTATACTTTGAAATGTATGCCCCTTTAACAATGGGTTTGTAATAGACGACCATAGTGCCATCTGCTCTTGCTAAAATGGGCACCTGCCTTCTACAACTTTTTGTCCTGACCGTGACCTAAGAATCACGTTTCTCTTAATACTTGCAGGTATGATAAATGTTGTTTCAGACTGCCAAAAGGATGGAAGTCTCACAGTGCAGCATCTGCACTGTATAGCAGATGCTTCCAAAGCTCCCATCGAAAACGTCGAAGCAAAGCTTGTTTGTGTGCTCCGTGTGGAGTGTTGCATTGTTGTCCAGGAGAGGAATGCTTTGCTTAATTTCCCACACTTCTTGTAGCTTGTGGCGTTGCACAGCGATTTCAGTGTTACCTGATACGGGTTGGCATTAACTGTCGTGCCCTTTGCCTTAAACTCTGTGTAAGTTACTCCTTCACAGTCGAAGGAAACGGTGGCCCTGACCTTCCTTTCTGACGTTGCAACCCTGCATTTCTTCCGCTGAGGTGAGGAGGTGCATCTCCATTCCATAGCCTCTTTCTTTGATGCAGGTGTGAAATGGTGGTCCTATGACTCATCGCCAGTGATTATGCGACTTAGGAAATTATGGGCTCCCACAGAGTAACGCTCAGGGAAGTTTAAAGATACCAAAGACCTTGCAACTTTGTGTTCAGGTGACTGATCGTGGTATCCAGTGCGACCATCATATCCATGACAGATTGCAGGGCACTCTCACTTCTGATTTGATGTGGGGAATACGATCTATGGCGATTTGACTTCATACATTGAGTTGAAATGGTGGGCAGCAGTTTATGGTCTTGTTTGTGTGCTCTAGGAAAAGAAATACGGTAAGCTTTACACCGGGTGCTGACTTAAACGACTGCAGTAAAATCATGGCGTTGGTGGGGCGACAAAGCACGTTTTCTCTGGAGAACGATGAAGAGACATTTCCAGATGGCCCCGTGTCGCGGTCGTATTGTGCAAAACACATTAGCTTTGGCGCGAGACATCCAGGTATATAGCCCAGCGCCGAAAAGCCGCCGACAGCGCATTGTAGGCCTTGTTAGCGAGCAAGCTGCCAAAAGAAATGTAAACGTTCTGCAAATGTCCGTGGGACAGGAAAACTGGTGTCCAGACGTGCAGACTCTGTTTCAAAACATCTTTTGTCAATGTGAGTTTATGCCCGTTCTTTCCAAACTTTGAAACAGACGCAACAGGGGAGATAACAAGCTGTTTGAGGAAGGCTGTGCTTCCACCCTGTATTGTGTTAGCAAAAGACACTGCAAACGTGAGGGAAAGAGGCTGCAAAGCTGAATTTTTTTCTGTTTGCTGCCAATTCACTTTAAGTCTCTGATTGGTCAAATCGGTTTGCAGTGCAAAGACCATTCACTGGGCTTAGAATGCCGGGCTCCAGCTTGTGATGGGCTTGTGAGAAATTGGGGGAAGTCAAAAAAGAGCTGAGGAGGCAATACAGAGAATGGGAGATCGTCACTCTTGTACAAGTCTCTTGACTGGTGCTTCGCTAGTAAAGAACTGCAGGTCTCTACCTAATGGTGAGACTTGTGTCCTTTACTAGGGCGTGACTTAGAGCCTGTGCCAGTCACCTTCCGAACTGCCAGAGGTACTGCTTATATCATCACAGTCACAACGAGTGTGTACCTATTTGTTCTGAGTCGGCCGTCTAAACATTTGACGTATTCAGACACGCACAGTCGTAGCGCGGAGTCAAATTGGTTTGGCAGACCAGCAAACTGGTCCACCTGCACACTGGAATCCGTCGAGGTTTCAGAGGCTCTTAGGGAAGTACCTGCATTCTGAATTAACCGAATGCGAGACTGTGTACTTGCATTTTTTCGGGAACGCGCATTTAATAACAGATAGCCGCCGTCCATGACTTCAGTCTCTGAACGCATCGTAGTGTGGCGCCTTGACCAGTAGGATGGTAAACTATTCGCTGCTGCGAAGTAGGGCTATAATATCTATTTCTCAGCACCTTGTTCTTTCGAACCATATTTTTCCTTTTTTTTTGTACGGCAGAATAAAGATGCTTGGTGGTAGCGTAGTTTGATGCCATAACTTGGAATCACGTGTATGAAGTGAGACAGAGCGAGTAGTGTTCTGGTTAGTGTCGTGTGTCGTTCCCCAGCAGATCACTTTGTCCACCATAGATCCCATTTTAGTAAGGCTTTTGTTAAAGAAATATTTTTTGTATGATGATTCTTTAATAATTTTGTAGTCTTGTCTTGTTTAAGATCAATAAATCGATTGTGAATTAGACTACAACTTCTCCCTGAGTTCTGATTAACAGTTCCATCGCATTTTTATGGCAGTCTAGATCAGAAAAGTAAGGAGTAGCTTTTCCATTTGGTGTCCACTGCGTGGATCTTTTACTTCATTAACAGTAATCTTCTTTCATCCGATACAGCAGGCGTCTGGTGAGCAGTGTCCACCGTAGTCACTCTGCGACCAGCGAAGGTTTGTGGAGATTCGGGCGTCTGTGAAAACACCTATGCGCGAAGCATCCAACAACTACCACCGTCACACCTCAGCGAAAGATCTGGCAGTGTACCCCACGAAATTCTGGTCTTATGTAAAATCGCTAAGCGGGTCTAAGGCTTCCATTCAGTCCCTTGTTGACCAGTCTGGTGCAGCAGCTGAAGGTCGCAAAACGAAAGGCAAAGTTTTAAATTTTACATTCAAGAAATCGTTCACTCGTGAGAATCGTACAAACACACCGTCATTTGACCATCAGAAAGGCATCCGTATGGACGACTTGGTAATAAGCATCCCTCGTGTAGAGAAACAACTGAAAGATTTTAAAGCAAATAAATCACCAGGTCCGGATGGAATCCCAGTTGGATTTTTCAAAGAGTACTCTGCTACACTGGCCCCTTACCTAGCTTGCATTTATCGTAAATCTCTCACACAGCATAAAGTGTCTAGCGACTGGTAAAAGGCGCATCTGACTCCACTATATACGAAAGGTACAAGAACGGGCCCGTAAAATTACAGATCAGTATCCCTAACTTCGGTCTGCTGCAGAATGATTGAACATATTCTCAGTTCAAATACAACGTGGTTTTAGAAAGCATCGCTCATGCGAAGCTCGCCTTGCCCTTTTCTCATATGATATACTGCGAACTATGGATGAAGGGCAACAAAAATGGTTCAAATGGCTCTGAGCACTATGGGACTTAACTTCTGAGGTCATCAGTCGCCTAGAACTTAGAACTACTTAAAACTAACTAACCTAAGGACATCACACACATCCATGCCCGAGGCAGGATTCGAACCTGCGACCGTAGCGGTCGCGTGATTCCAGAATGTAGCGCCTAGAACCGCTCGGCCACTCCGGCCGGCTTCACGGTACACTTGTGAAATGTTTGCATTGGAATATTCCCACTTCATCGCTACCTCGGA
Organism: Schistocerca americana; assembly: GCF_021461395.2. Taxonomy (NCBI): domain Eukaryota; kingdom Metazoa; phylum Arthropoda; class Insecta; order Orthoptera; family Acrididae; genus Schistocerca; species Schistocerca americana. The sequence continues at coordinate 471,244,367 of NC_060125.1, forward strand.
GATGCTGTGTCCCATCGCTCGTGCGCAGATTGTAACACCACGTTCAAACTCAGTTAAATCTTGATAACCTGCAATTGTAGCTGCAGTAACCGATCTAAAAACTCCGCCAGACACTTGTCTTATATAGGTGGTGCCGACCGCAGCGCCGTATTCTGCCTGTTCTCTGTACCTGAACACGCTATCCTATACCAGTTTCTTTGGCGCTTCAGTGTATGTAGATGCAGATTGCTGCGAATTCGTTCCTCGATTGCCCCGACATTGTCGTCTGTAGGCGATGTTCATGTCTCTTCTTCCCAATCAGCATCACCCATGCCTGTGTTGCGTCGGTCAAACTGTTGGCACCATTTCACTACGACTGGATGGAACACTGCATCTGGCCAATGTACTGCCACAATTTCACAGTGAGTCATTGTGCGGTTTAGGCGTCTTGCCGCCAAGAACCGTACTGTCCCCAGTACTTCTGTTAGCTAATACTTTTCCAGTGACCGCGCCGTTTGACACTCGCACTGTGATGCAGCTGTTATCCGCACTGCAGCAGAACTGTGTCTACAGGAAAACCGAAAATGAATCTCTCTCTTCTTTGGTATTAAAGTGTTTTGATTTTAATGTGATATGTGGTCGCGATTGTTTGGAAAAAGGTAAACTATATTTAATACACTGTTGGCGTCGCGTGTATTCTGCACGCTTTTAAGTTCGGTTTAATATACGCCGACGATAATCAAACTTGCTATGCAAGCAAAAATATTAGTAAAAACGGGTACAAATTTGCTTGCAATGGCTTAATTAAGTTATCCGAACTCGTGGCTAGCTCAAAGGCAATCAGAAGTAGCATGAAACTACTACTGTTGTTGACCGATAAATTAACTGTTGCGAAGAGAGAGGCGATACAACTACCTACGTAACATAAAGCCCAATTTAAACGACGACACTGAGTTGCGCCACTCGTTGCGTGGAATCAGTTGCACGCAAGTGATTTCATATATGACTGTAGACACGGCGACACGAGTATACACTTCAGTTTAGTAGCTTTGTGGGTCCCTGAGTCGTGTCTGAAATGAAAGTTTCAGCAGCTGCACGTCGCACGAGTTGCGAGGGAGTTCAAGCATGGTGCGTGGAATCGCTGCATACGAAAAAAATAAGAAACGTGTTTCGATTCGTGACTGGATGAAGAAAAGACGTCAGTTCAGTTGCTCTTTGCTGAAATAATTTATAACGTAAGATCCAAGAAGTTGTTTTAATTATCTTAGGATGTCACCAGAACTGTTCACGTTTCTTCTAAATAGGGTTAATTATGCGACAAGTAATAAAGGTACTGTAATTCTGTCGCCAGAAATGAAATTAAATATCACATTGCATGCATTACAATCGAGAACACTCGGCATGCTATAAGATACGGTGTTAGTTGGTGATGACGCTTTTTCATAAACACAATAATTATTACTGTTAATGTTAATAATTATTGAACATTAGCAACAATAATTATTCGAAGCAGGCCGCATTAAGAAGAGAACTGTTTGCTAACTACTCTCTTGAAGATAGATATGTACAGCGGAAATATTTCAAAATTCTAACATATGTGAACGGGGAGCACTGCACGACGTTTTAAACAGATGAATATTGAAAATAGAATGCAGCTCCTTGAATATGTACAGCCTTCCCTCCTGTTAGCGGTATTCCTTAACAAAGAGTTGGCCAACTCGAATGACGGGATTTTAGTCTTGTAGACGAGAGCATTGCCACAGCTAGAATTACACAGTGAAATAATATAATATATATGAATAATATTCACATTTAGTGTAACCTGAAAACAGAAAAATTCCTAAACTTCTCAACAGTAAAAATTATGTCGTTCACATTCAGTGTAACGTCCCAACAAAAAAATAAATTCAGTAACCTGGTGATCATACAATGTGACTAACCTTTCAATTAAATTATTGTCGCTCACTTATAACTTTTCAATAATTGACTGTGAATTTAACCTGGTAAAATTTGGACGTCAGCAGTGCTGCGTCATGGCCCTGAAAGATCATTCTGAATACATAAAAAAAAAGAAAAATTCTTACCTCAATGAAGTCGCCGGATAACACATATATATCTGCTCTTACAATAAATTTTTCTGGCACAACCCTGTGCAATGCTGGCCGATAGATTTGTCATTTATGAAAGGAAACAACTCATTTTTCTTTTGCAATAATCGGGATGATCGTGGATTGGAGAAAATAGTAAATTCTTTAAATTGAAATGAATGGTTGTATTTTTATGATAAAGATTATTATTAGGGCATTTTTAAAACATTTACATGGGACTTGAGATAACAATACTACTTATGCGCGAGGCTGCTTTTTTACCTGGTACAATAATGCTCAGGCTCCGGCATCGCTGCACCACGACCGGCCCAGCCAACACGATACACCAGACCAGACTGCTCGCTAGCAACAACTTTCTGCTACAGCTACACAGTTCCTACTGCAGTCAACACTGCTCTCTGGTCTGAGATTCTCTTATACCTTACATATCGCAGGCAGCGCGTGAGCAATACATCGAAATTACATCTGCTCGGACCTCTTACATAACCCTCCACTGTGGGGGGGGGGCAAAAATTTGGCAGCGATGGTGAGTCAATTGGACTTGCCATGAGCAACAAATTTGTTTAAAATCTATTTAGTTACTAAGTCTACAGTCACAGAGTATATACATTATTGATAAGTGTAGAACATATTAAGTAATGAAATAGAGTGCACACGCACTGAGTACAGAAAATATCAAGACATGACAAAAAGTATACGCAATGAGTACAAAGGATATTAACAAACGGCAAAGTGCACACGCACAGTATAAGTCTTTAGCATTTTTACATAACATATCATGAAGTGAAATAAAGTGCACACGCACTGAATACAAAATATATTAACAAATGACATAAAGTGCACATGCACCGTATAAGTCTTTAGTATTTTTAGGACAACTGATGTTATTAACAAATGAAATAAAGTGCACACGCACTCTAAAAATCTTTAGCATTTTACAAGAACTGATTACCCTAAAAATGAAATAAAGTGCACACGCACTGTAGAAGTCTTTAGCATATTTACCTAACATACCATGGAGTGAAATAAAGTGCACACGTACTGTAGAACTATTTAGGATGACTGATCATATTAACAAATGAAATAAAGTGCACACGCACTGTAAAAATCTTTAGCATATTTACAAGAACTGATTATCCTAAAAATGAAATAAAGTGCACACGCACTATAGAAGTCTTTAGCATATTTACAACATATCATGGAGTGAAATAAAGTGCACACACACTGTAGAAGTCTTTAGCATATTTAGGACGACTGATCATATTAACAAATGAAATGAAGTGCACACGCACTGTAAAAGTCTTTAGCATATTTCAAGAACTAGGAAAGGAATGGGAAGATTGCATCATGGTTGTAGCACAGTAGGTTGACGTAGTTGCACCGAAAGTCCATATCTTTCTACAGAAGCACAACACCAAGTGAGACAATCTGAAGTTCTCTTCCCTGAAGTATTTATCAGTGTAGCCAAGACACTGAAATGTTGTACTAATATTGAATGTTATCATTTTGGTAGTGCATTAGGTACACCAAACAGTAGGACCATAATGACATCTCCATCGTTCAAGGTGGTGGACAGCTTGATATATCAACACCACATTCTTGTAGAATCCATACTCTCACTTCAACGTAGAATTAGTGTAAAAACCAAATATACTGCTCCATAATCATGAGGATGGACAGGACAAACGGATATTGCAGTAATTTCAGGTAATTAGGTCAGAAGGTGAAGGACATTAAGTCTTATGCCAGTCATCATTGAGAATTACACTAGCCTATCAACCGATTTGAGTAATTGTTGGCACTCATTGCCTAGTTAATAAACATTTCTGTACTATGTGTGGAGTATTACAGAACATTATTCATAAGTCATCTGATTACAGTAAATATTGGCACTCATTGGCCAGTTACAAAGCATTGTTTTATGCATTATTCAGAAGTCATCATTCAAAATGAGTTAATTATTGGCATAGCATTTATAGAGTATAACAAAAATATTATTTATAGAAATTATTGGCATAGCATTTATGCATTATTACAAAGCATCATTCAGTATTACTCAGAACTCATTATTCAAGTGACATAGGACATATTTAAAATGTAACACACTGTAACCATTACTCAAGGTCTGAGGTCCAATAATACATAGATATAATGGATTCAATACATCTGAGAAATTTACATTATATTTAGAACTAGAAATATATCTTAAACTGGTAGCAATATTTGGTTATATACTGGTAATAGCTGGGAAAGGTAACAATTTTTTTTTGTGCTGGCAATGCATTGCGTTGGGACCGATAATTGCTGGGGCATGAAAATACATGCTTTTGACTTATTGCTGGAAATAAGGATTAATAACGTCATTCGTCATGAGTCAGCTGTAGGAAGGTTATGAAACAAGTAGAGTATATGTGATCACATTCATAAATGATAGACAACTGGGTAAAGAAAATGCAAGTACTGGAACAGGTTTAGTAACTAAATGCTTGTAGCACATTAATTTCATGAATAGCTTCTCCTGGAAAAAATACAAAATGGATTATTGAGCCGAAAGAAGAAACGCATATTATGCTGAAAAGTAGTGAACTTCGAATTAACAGGTAATGAAACGTGTACTCAATATGTATGTACTCTAGCTGTCCTTTCCAAAACATTCAGTCATTATACCATGCGACATAAGACATACTGTCAAAACGAACTGCAACAAATACTTAAATAACTACATAGCATCTCTTAACTAATAGTAAATATATAAACGTCATTATTACCATCATCTGCAAAGAAAAACTTCATTATTCATATTATCATAACTTTATTCATATTACCATAACTTCATCACTATCATCACCTGCAAAGAAAAACTTCATTATTCGTATTAGCATATTCTTCATATAACTATTCATCATCATTTATTATCATCTGCAAAAGAGGACACTTCATTATTCATTATTCAAATTACCATTTACTTCATACAACTATTCATAGTATAGAGTTTCTTACTTCTAGCATATTTCATCACTAAAACTAATATGTGTAGTTCTGTCTGACAGCCTGCATCAATCGCCTCGTATTCTGAAAGAAAAATAATTAGCCAAGACTGCTATCATACGATGTGTATAGTATATTCTGGTTAATGCTTGTTAATTCTGATCCATTTACTCTTCATGACAAGTTATTGCATTTTCTTTCGTTCATTCCGAAGGTGAAATTCCCATTCCATAGTAAACCACTGTGGTTTGTTTAATTTATTTGTTGTACACGTTATTGCTTTCTGAAAATGATGAATAAGGATTAATATCTTGCATTTAAATCATATACCCATTAGATAAAAACTTGTTTATAGTGGTATAATTAAGCATACAGCATAGCATGACAGAAAACGTATTAAGTCAAAAACATAGACAGTTTTCGAGTGCAAAAAATGTACACAGAGTATCATAATGTAGTAGCAAAAAAATGTGAAATAATCAGATATTGAGATATCATAAGAAAAAATGTCAAAGTCAACTGGTATTTGTTATATCTTAAAGATTACATAGTGCATACAGGCAAAAATTCTACTTTCGATAGGAAAACAATCATACATACACAAAAAATGGAAAATGTGCACGGTCTGATGTGTAAGGACAAGAAAAGCGACCTGCTAACCTTACCTTGCCAGGCACTTGCCAAGAAAAATATGATAATCATCAGTAAGTAGTCACATAAATATAATTGCATAAGTAGTCATATAAATATCAGGAAATGACATTACAGTGTGACAAATCATAAAGTATGCTCATTCAATAAAAGGTTTAATATTGGAGACATGGTGATTGCCTGTGCTTTTTCTGGTTCTCAAAGTTTCGACGTGCACTACATTAGGGTGAGGAATGCTTCGTATTCTATATGGACCTGCGTATAGCAGCTCAAATTTACTGCATCTACTCTTTCCTCTGTTGGATAAATAATGCGTGCGTACTAATATCTTCTGTCCAATGTGAAAGTCACGGCGTGTACAAACCTGTTTTTGCTGTCTCCTCCGGCGCTCTGCGGCACGTTTGATGTTGTTGAGCGCAATCTCAATTATTTCATGGTGGCGTAGTCGACGAGATGTAGTAAAGGAAACTAATTCTTTAATTTTGTTAGGTGGTTCAACATTGTTCAATATAACAGTCGGAGATAGCATAGTAGATTCATTTGGTATGGAGTTAATTACATCCTGGAATGAAAGTATGTGTGTGTCCCAATCAATATGTTTTTTATGGCAGTATATTCTACATAGTTTACCAATTTCTTTCATTAGCCGTTCACAAGGGTTCGAAGAAGCGTGATACTTGGATATGTAGATCAGAGAAATGTTTCTAGCTCGTAACATACGTGTCCATATAGCACATCGAAATTGCGGTCCATTGTCGGAAATTACTTTCAATACATGTCCTACATGAAATAAAAAAAAAAGTTTTACAAATGCATTCTAAATAGGTTTAGCAGTAGCTTTGCGCAACGGAGTGAAGGTAACAAATTTCAACAGCGACAAAGATGTAGCAAAAACCTCTATTAGATCTGGGAATCGGACCAAAAATGTCTACAGCGGCCATGTGTCTCAATTTAATGGGTACAGTGGGATGTAACGGAGGAATATGTGAAGTCGTGTCTCATTTAGCTTTCTGACAGATTTTACATGACGCTAAAACTCGTCGAATACGTTTCTCCATGTTGGCAAAATAACAGTTCTGTCTCAGTATAAGAAAACATTTTCTGGCTCCATAATGTGCGTAACTTAAATGAGTATACCAAATTAATTTGTTAACAAGTAACCAACTGTTGCTGTCAGGGTGAGAGCGGCGAAACAGAATGTTATTGCGTACAGTGTAATGGTTTCTAATGGTAACATTATTCTTATCTTGCCAAAGGTGTTTAACTTCTTTCCAAACGTTGTCTTTGCTCTGCTCTTGTGCTATGTCTCGTAATGAGGACAAAATGAAATTTTCGAATGCAACTTGTTGAATATACATGATGCTAGAATTTGCTTGGCAGAAGTTGGTTGCGATGTCTTGCTGATTGTTGCTGAGAGAACGGGATAGTGCGTCTGCTACAATGTTTTGTGTACCGGGAATGTGAACAATTGTAAAATTAAATTGATGTTATCAAAAATAATAATGACACCAAATCAGACGATACGTCATCAGTTTCGTATAATCAATCACCCGAATTCCAAAATTTACAGCAGACGATCAGCGAGATAGGTTCGTCCAATAATACATTACGTAAAAAATTGTCATCTCTACAGCACGAATTGACAGAGATGAAAAATATTTCAGCCTTTAACACATCACAGCATAAGCCAGTTTCCGAACATTTGTCAGACTCACACAGCCAGTATAATTTAGGTAATTTACAGAGACTACGTGACTTAGAATCCGAAGAGACACAGACAAATAGATTCTCATGTAATCCTGAACCTGCTCAGACATGTAGAGACGATAACTCTGATTATAAGCAATTTTTATACGTGAAAAAATTTAAGGTATTTAAAAATGACAGAACACAGATTCACGCTTTGGACTGGATACAACAATTTATTTTTGAATTTTCACCGGCACTGCCTGTAATGAAGAAACTAAAATTTATTTGCAGCGCGTAATAAACCTCAGGGGATTCATTACACTTCGATGAATATGTGCCGTAGCGTGCACAGGGCCCCGAGCCGTAGTAGTGCTATTTCTTCATTAGTTTTCTGCACTACTGCCTTCTCTTCTACTATCCTTTATATCTATCAAAATAACTCTTGAACTATCGATCTATCTAGAATTAAGAATGAGTAAAGAAAACCAGATGTGACAAGTTTTACCGAAAGTGACAATTTTCATTAGACACTCTTGAAATGACAAGAACAACCAGCGTAATTTTAATAAGTGACAAAATTTTTAATCATCAGTATCGTCAAAATTATCAGCAACAGCAAAAACATTTTGGTAACAATAGAGGTTTTTCCCCACAACAGCATCAAAGCCAGCCGGTTAGCATACCTACCCAACAATGTGGTTTGCAAGGTCAACCAAGCTTTAATGTTTCGCCGCCTGCACGTATAGCGTCAGCCACACCAAATAGTAACGCACAGCAGGAAGGAAATCACTACGTACAGAAGACACATCATTTCAACTCCTATCGCAACGCGCCGTATAGCAATGATTATCATGACAGACGTAAAAGTAATGAGCACAATTTTCAGCATAACATCCGGTCTTACCAGCAGCAGTATCAACCACAACAACAGATAATCATGAATGAACCAGACAGTCGGTATCATCCCGAACATAATACGTCAGGACGAAGTAACAGAACAGTACAAATAGTTGAAATGCCACAGCATCCTCCCGCAAATAACAGTATGTCAGAAAGAATTTGACTAGATACAGTACAGGTTGCATCTTCCAGCAACGCAAGCAATACTTTTGACACAGAGAATCATGTTCACGAAAATGTTATTACTTTTGACGACATCCGAGACACTCTTTTGCAGGAAAAACCAGTTATTCAAAAAACCATTTCCCACCCTATCATTGAAGTAAAGATTGGTTCATCCTAATTTTCAGCAGTAATCGATTCTGGATCACCTATGTCAGTTATAAATGAGGAAACTTTCAACGAATGTAAAAAAGAGAATACCTATCCTACGTTACCATTAGGCAAAACTAAAGTAAAAGGAGCAGTATCTGGTAAAGGAGTAGATGTAAAATTACAGACACACTTATGATTTTGTATTGCAGGTCATACGTTCCACTCAAATTTTTGGATTGTTCCCTTATTGACAACAGACGTTATTTTAGGTACGAATTTTCTGGTACAACACGACGCAATTATTGACTTTCAAAATTCCTATTTAATGTTAAAGGATGAAAATGTACAACTGGCATTAGAATTTCAGCACTCTTTATCTGTAGAAGAAGAAACAATTAATCGAACAGAGGTCATTTCTACATCACGTAACATAGACTGTCATTCCACATTGTTCACAGATACGTATGTTCACAACTACAATACACCAGACGAAGCCGACTATGACGTTATGCAAACGATTTCTGATAAAGTAAAACAAAGCAGTGCAAATACAGACGTCGAACGTACTCAACTACGCAATATTCTTTCACAGGAAGCTCCAGTTTTTGACAACGTCCCTGGTACTACGTCCGGTTTTACGTATGAATTTCAAGTTAAACAGCACGACACGTTTAACGCTAAACATTATCCCATTCCTTATATCCACAGAGAACAAGTTAAGAAAGAATTGCAAGCTATGCTTGACCAAGGAATTATTGAACCGGCAGTTAGTCCGTACATAAACCCGCTCAATATTGTTAAGAAAAAGGATGGTTCACTTCGCCTCGTACTTGATTCGCGTCACATCAATGACATTATTATTAATGAAACAGATCGCCCACAGACACTAGAAGCACTTCTAGAGAAATTTCATGGTACTGCTATTTATTCCACATTAGATTTGAAATCGGGATTTTGGCAAATTCAGCTCCATCCGAACTGCAGAAAGTACACAGCATTTCTCTGTTTTGGTGACTGTTATAAATTTTGCAAATTACCGTTCGGTTTAACTATTTCTTCAGCAGCTTTTATTCGCGGTTTGAATAGTATACTTCCGACAGAACTTAAAGACAGAATCACAACGTATGTAGACGACATTCTTATTGCAAAAACTAACTGGTCTGAACACAATCTGATTCTTGAACAACTATATCTAACTTTAACCTATCCATTTCCCTTTTTAAATTTTCTAACCTACCTGCCCGATTAAGGGATCTGACATTCCACGCTCCGATCCGTAGAACGCCAGTTTTCTTTCTCCTGATAACGACGTCCTCTTGAGTAGTCCCCGCCCGGATATCCGAATGGGGGACTATTTTACCTCCGGAATATTTTACCCAAGAGGACGCCATCATCATTTAATCATACAGTAGAGCTGCATGTCCTTGGGAAAAATTACGGCTGTAGTTTCCCCTTGCTTTCAGCCGTTCGCAGTACCAGCACAGCAAGGCCGTTTTGGTTAATATTACAAGGCCAGATCAGTCAATCATCCAGACTGTTGCCCCTGCAACTACTGAAAAGGCTGCTGCCCCTCTTCAGGAACCACATGTTTGTCTGGCCTCTCAACAGATACCCCTCCGTTGTGGTTGCACCTACGGAACGGCCATCTGTATCGTTGAGGCACGCAAGCCTCCCCACCAACGGCAAGGTCCATGGTTCATGGGGGGGTGTTACTGAGTAGTGTGACCGAATCATGCGTCGTGACGCGTCAACTTTTTTTTAATAATAATGCATTAGAGATTGGCGTGAGCGTTTAATGACGTTGCTGCAATGAATCGCAAGCTAACGGATTATTTTGGCAAACCCGAGCGTAGGACCAAAAATTCTCGTAAGGTATCTGAAGCTTGCGCTATAGAACTGGAACCGTCACAGGCATGTGCATCTAGAGACTACGATTTTGACAACACAAAACAATTGTTAAGTGTCATATCTTCTTAATTTTAAATAACACTTCCTTCATGTTACTGAGATTTTTTACTAGTAGTTATTAGTTTAATTATGTAGGATTAGCGCTATTATGTTTAATCGATAACTAATGATAAGAATACGACTGCTTGAAAACATAAAAAGCGAGGTCAATTTTTAAAGACGCCATTCGTCTATAAGGAGGTAAAATATTTTCTGCACAAACCAGCATTATTTAATTATAATGTACTGAAAAATAACACTTTATTGTTGTATTTTTTTACTAAAGCTGGCCATACGTGTGTTTGGTATTAATAATATCGACAAAATTTGTAAGATGTGAGATAGCGATTGTTTTATTATATGACTGAGGACACAACTGTGTATGCTGTAATGACATTTGTTTAATTTTGCAAACTTTTCAGAGATATACACGCTTTTGCACAGTTTACAATGTGACAACGTTAAGACAGTTGTGAAAATGACGCATCTTGTCCTCTGAAATTTAACTAATCCTAAACACAACAATATTAAATTTTAACTAGAAGTTTCTTTACAAAATTATTTTTACAATTACGTTATGATGTTGGTTAGAACTACGATAAATCATCCGATACCGTTTCAAAGTTCGGTTCTATTTAGGATGACAATCAAGTCTACGGAGGATGGTTAGTTTTGTGACAAGTTGAGCAAAAGATTACCCAAGGTCGCTCGAGTTTACAGTGGACACAAGCTGGTGAACGAACGAGTTTATGCCTCTGCACGCGGTATTTACCTTTGCTGTGATGAGCTATCATATGCATGGCCGCTTTCTGCCTCTGAAATTCCTATAAAAGCTTATTAAACCTTTACTGAATTTTTCCTTATGTTTCTCGTTATGCAAGAAAATAAATACTCATCCCTAGTCTTGGAATATGGGAATATACAAGCGCATGGCTGGAGCAGCGTGCATATTATAATGCCCTCTCAGTTCTCTGAAGAACAATTAACTAGCTGTCTGATTCGTTTCTCCGCTGTTGGAGCTAATTCCTAGCTGGACGTCAACCGCTGTGAACGCAGTGTTCACACAAATTTCTCCTCTGCGTCAAATGGTTCAAATGGCTCTGAGCACTATGGGACTCAACTGCTGAGGCCATTAGTCCCCTAGAACTTAGAACTAGTTAAACCTAACTAACCTAAGGACATCACACACATCCATGCCCGAGGCAGGATTCGAACCTGAGACCGTAGCGGTCTTGCGGTTCCAGACTGCAGCGCCAGAACCGCGCGGCCACTTCGGCCGGCCTCCTCTGCGTCGTACAGAGCGTTATGCGCCCCGTTCTGCACTTGACGCCTGGTCAGAGAAGAGTCCTCGAAAATTTCCGTCTTGTATTTCTCGTAGCCGAACTGTCTCCGTACCTGGGTTCTTTCATTCTCCATGTGAAGGCTTTTTTCGACCAATAGGGTCTGAGTCAGCTGGTTGGTCGGTCGTTGGCTCCCGCCTTGGGACGCGCCCAAAGTGCTTTCCGTGGTACCCCCTGTGGTGTGGCCTTCTCCTCTCCTCACAATTGCTTCCAAATCAAAACGTTTTTTCTCGCTGCTTGTCTCACCTTCTGCTCATAGACATGCATTACATGATCGATGTGTTAATACCGTCGATTGAGTGTCATCCCTTTTGCCTACATACTTCAGGCAAATTTTCTCATTACCGTCAAATTAAGTTAGGTGTTGTGGCGAAATAAATAAAAAACATTTTACATTTTAAATTCCACGTCATTGTTGATTTAATCAGAGTTCTCACCTTAGACGTAGAATTAGTCCTTCTGCCACAATATTAATTCATTAGTCGCCATCGATGTTCTTCTCTTTGTTGACCGTGTGTACCATCATGAGTCGGCATCGGTTCACTTCACGAAGACAGTGGAAACCAAGGAATACTATGCTACGTCGCTATAAATAATTTTCGTAACACTTCGATACTTTTCACTATTTTTTATTCACAACACAATAAGACTTGCTGTACTCGTCGCACAAACCATAATTACCAACCATATGGCTGCCTTCCCGCACAGTCCAAAAATCACGTCCATCCTCCACAAGGCAACAATCGAAAGTGTCCCTTAGCTCCTTCTTGGAGTATCAAACAAAAGAGAATCCAATGTGAACTTTACAAAGATTACAATATACATGCCTCTCAATTTATCTTTGGCGCAGCTTTTAAGATATTGTATGTCTCTGCATAGGAATGTGTCATTACAACTGCCCCCCTACTGTATACTGTCACTAGAAAATTTTATTTGATTGACAGGATACAGTAGTCGACCTTGCAATTGATAGGTTTGGGGGTCTTTTATTTACAAACTTCATTTTTATTGTCTCATTTTCATGGCACTGTGAATTCTTTGGTATTTCTGAGTGTGTGTCAGTTTTTTGGTATACTTATGCTAATATTTACAAACCTTAATCCTAATATACAAAGTTTTGGTCAATACTGAGGAAACGACATCATGTGGTAAAGTTTGTACAATAAAATATACAATGAATACAACGTTATTTACAAATGTTTCCTTTCTCATCAGAGGTGAAAATTAAGTCCTTGTATTGCTTTCTGTATTTATTCTGGGGCGACGAGCTTTGTTCGCTAGCCCGTGTTGAATATGGGCGGGTGATACGCGCGCCTGATTGTTTGGTCGTCCGTTAGCGGGCGACGTTGGTTGAATGCGCGCGCCAGTGCACTGAATATACACCGACGTGCGGGTACCGTCGAGACTTCCGAACCTCAGTATGCGTGTGCTTTTTGTAGTTCCTTCCAGTACTTAGACTGGATACGACGAGGTACATTGGAATATGTGCCCCGAAGAACACACCACACTATGTGCGAGGCGGAGGACGATCCCGTCGATGCAGCTCCTGGTAAGAAGCGTACCATGTCAAACTTGTTTGGCATTGTGCTTTCCTACTGTGACGCCATGGGTCGTATGACGATACAAGCTTCAATTTTCGATGTCACTTGTTTAGGCTCGCTGACACTTGCAACGTAGCACTGCTTTGCACGATTTTAATTTCTACCCACACCACTTTAACCGCGAGTATTGCGATCGAAACTTCCTTTTCACTACACTTTTTTTTTTCTTCGCATTAACCCCTTTTACCTATTGTACTGAGATTCATTCCCCTCAATACTTCTGGTCAATGCACATAATTTGTAAGTCACGGGACTTGGCATGAAATACAAAATACATCACATACAATGGAATAACATATAATACACACAATGCATTGTTTACATTAACTACAGGAAAAAACTATCGACTAAAATTGAAAAAATTTTTGACCACTCATAGTGGCTTCTTCGTCTTGGATTTTACTGACACACAGACTCGCCTTTTTCCATTAATCTGTTAGAAGGAACAAGTCCTTTGTTTTCGTTCTTGAACTCGAGTATAAGTTAAGGTTTACCTCCGTTACGTATTCTTCATACGCAACGACATGCATCAGCATGCAGAGAATACACCTGTAGCCGCTGCATGCGTTTGCGCTTTCCTACCTTAATTCCGGCTGAGCTGCGTCACTCACGATTACGTTAGGTTTGTAAATCCTTGTCCTTGTTCCTTCTGGTTATTGTGCCATCCGTTTATACAGTTAATATTGTTTCACTTTATTCGTCATTTTCCATGTGCGTCATGTAACAGAGAAACAGTAATTAGTACAAGTACATTTGTAGCACAACAATGAAGTACTTACTCTTTGTTCCACCAGCACTGTCCCTGTCAGCGGTCGCCAGTGTGGCGAAATAAATAAAAAACATTTTACATTTTAAATTCCACGTCATTGTTGATTTAATCAGAGTTCTCACCTTAGACGTAGAATTAGTCCTTCTGCCACAATATTAATTCATTAGTCGCCATCGATGTTCTTCTCTTTGTTGACCGTGTGTACCATCATGAGTCGGCATCGGTTCACTTCACGAAGACGGTGGAAACCAAGGAATACTATGCTACGTCGCTATAAATAATTTTCGTAACGCTTCGATACTTTTCACTATTTTTTATTCACAACACAATAAGACTTGCTGTGCTCGTCGCACAAACCATAATTACCAACCATATGGCTGCCTTCCCGCACAGTCCAAAAATCACGTCCATCCTCCACAAGGCAACAATCGAAAGTGTCCCTTAGCTCGTTCTTGGAGTATCAAACAAAAGAGAATCCAATGTGAACTTTACAAAGATTATAATATACATGCCTCTCAATTTATCTTTGGCGCAGCTTTTAAGATATTGTATGTCTCTGCATAGGAATGTGTCATTACAGTGTCATATTCACCTTCCCGTTACGATATATAAAGCTCTTATGTAAGGTGCTAAATTGACCTTTATTTATTCTGTCACCTTACAAATTATTCAAAGCTTTCTTTCTCAACAAGATCTACCAACTTTCAGTAATAGTCTATAAACATGTGAGAGCATTTCAGAAGTTTCTAAAAGCTTTTCAGACTACTAGAAGAAAGCTTATAGGCCCGCAGTAAATAATGTGATGCGGAATCTTTCCTGGTTTTGCTGTTATTAATCTGACTGTGACCGACTGATGGCACAGGGCGGAACCAACCGACGACCTTCACTGACATAGATCGCTAATGTCGTGCTAAATTTTGAAGCCTTTCTGTAGGAACATTTCAAACAAAACTTCCTGGCAAAGGCCACTAAATTAAAAGAAACTTAGATTTTATGTATCTTTGGACTCATAAATACCGTTCACAGACCAGTTTCACAAACAAATAAGAGTTACAGTGTGTAAAGTGTATCTTGACAGTCCTGAATTGGTAAAAGTCAGGTGATGGCAGTCACTTGTTCCGGGCTGCTGTAACATTAGGTAGCTGAAACACTGTCTGAAGAAGCCATTGTTGTCTGCTTTCTTACTCTTTACTGCTTCACTGTTCTGTGTCTTTTTCCCTTGTCATTACTGTACGGAATTGCTGGAGTTTGTACTTTCATTAAGCATGTCAATTCACAAGACCATTTCAATACTGTTTACCGAGGGCGCCCATACGAATTTTTGTAGGGGGAGGGAGCAAGACCGAGGAATATGGGGTAATGTTAATGTTTTGGAAGACAAATGGTGACTTTTTAGTGGTCATAATAAATTTAAATTTTTTATATACGTAAATAACGCTATATATTTTTGTGTTGAGCCACTTGTACGTAATACTGATATTTAAATCATATTTAATTCACAGGAAGAAAGATCAGAAAGGACTGAAACATATTATGAGCCAAATGACATAGGAAGAGCTGCTAAAGGCGCCTTATGTGATGATGAGAAGCTTAAGTTTTTAAAAAATACTTGGAAGCCTCCTGCGAACTTATCTTTCCCTACTCAATTAGAAGGGAAGCAAAACCAAAGATTTAAGCATGAATGGATGAGCCAGCACAACTGGCTTTCATACAGTAAAATGTTACATGGTGGACTTTGTACTGCATGTGTTCTGTTTTCTCCTTCAGGTGCCGGAATCGGCTCCCAGCTACTTATTACAGCTTTCGGTTATTCTAAATAACTGAAACCTTTAACTGGCTTGGTAAAAAACATAAATAACTTGGAGGCAGACAAGAATGCTGAAACTGATCCTACAATTTCTAACTATTGGCGTATCACAAGACTTAGAAATGCACAAGTTCAAATAGTGGCTAAAACAGTGGGTATAAATAGCCAACGGTCGTTTACTTAAAATAAGAGCTTGAACTCCTTTAAATCTCCCAGCCATGTTTAAGCCGCCATCATAGCACTGTCCACAAAGATATTGATAGCTCAGCCCCAGTGTCTTCAGTTCTTCATCGATAGCTTCTGCAATCGAAGTGCCAGTAGTTGATTTAAGCTCAGTAAAACCCAGAAAGTCTTCTTTGGTAACAAAGGTCTCTATGTCAATGTACCTAACACAAAATGTCATCTGTTCCTAAGTGGTTACATCAGTTGTTTCCTCACATATAATGCTAAAAAATTTAGCCTTTTTCACATCCATCGATATTGAGGAGCGAATAGCTTCACCAATGCAATGTATGACTTTTTTTGGACTGTGTTACTTATCATAGAACTGCTTCGGCCACATGTACTAAAATGACGTTTTAAATCTTTCATCTCCAGCATCCATACGAAAAGCCAAAAGACTCTGAAACACTCAATGTTTTCCCTCTAGAAAATCATCAGTTTTTTCTTCTTTTAGCTGAGGAATTAAACCAGGATCACGATGTCCTCGTAAAGGTAGGTTATTTCTAGCACACAGGACTATGGTCTTTATAATAGGCCTCAAACGTTTCCGGTTTTCTTCAATAACTGAAGATTTCTTGGTATCGAGGACAACGGCAATACTTTTTTTACTTGATTCCATAGACTTGGTGAACTCTGTAGCCTTCTCCATGGAAAATTTGTGATATTTTGTGTTTTCATGATGACGAAGATCTTCCATAGCCTTCTTGTATTTGACCAATGGTTCTTTTACCAGTATTTTCGACGCCTATAAAAATAAATTAAAATGTCTTAGGTAAAGAATTAAGTAAAGAAAAAATAGCGCAAACACCAAACCTTCCAAGCACTCGAAATGTTCGCAACATCGAAATTTTTACTGAGAAACGCCGAGCAATACTTCAGGCGAACAGTATTTTTACCTGTTGTGGATCGTTTTACTGCCGAGCTAGAAACAAGATTTCCCCAAGAGTTTCGCACCATATTACCTCTTGAAGGACTTATTCCTGCATACTGTTTAAAATACAGTGAGGATGAAGTGATCCAGGCAGCCGAGAAATATGAACAGTTTTTGGAGAGTCCTTCGCTTTTAATGAAAGGAGAACTGAAACTATGGAAGAAAAAGTGGGTTGATGAAAGAAAAAGACCTGAAACAGTAACTGAAGCATTAAAGAACTGTGACAAGCAGTTTTCCCCAAAAGTATATCATATATAATATGTTTTACTCCAAATATTTGGGACTATTCCTGTCACCACAAGCACTCCTGAACGAAGCTTCTCTACTTTGAGACGAATGAAGACTTATTTGCATAACACAATGGGGCAGGTGAGACTAAATGGATTGGCTCTTACAAATATCCATAAAGAAAGAGATATGGACATTAAAAATCTCATTGACATATTCAGTAAAAAGAAACAGAGGCGAACGAGCATGACAAAGTGCGCAGAAAACGGAAATACACAGTGAATTTCGTTACAGATTTTTTTTCATATTCATGTCAAGTTCAAGTTTCTACATTCATGTCACCTTCTGTATCCAGAAAATTAATGAAAACTTATTTGTTGTAAGCTGACCTTTTTCATGGTTTATGTAATTTATAAAATCTCCCATGTGAAAATAAGTTTCTTTTACGTTGAACTCCAAAACAGTTACCAAAAACTACTTTAAGCAACACCAAATTTTACCAAATTGTTGGCGGAGGACCCCAACTCCCCGTTTGTTAGGTGATATTCCACTCCCCCATTTCCCCCCCCCCTCCCCCCAAATGCCCCCCCCCTTGACCGGCTTCTAGAACTACCCCTGGCCGAAAGTGTTTAGTTTCACCAACGAGTTGCGCAAACGCGCGGCGCACATGCGCAGTGGCCGTTAGTGCAGTTGGCTGCAACCTAGTGTCGTCGTGTAAACTAGGCTTAAGGATTTATACTCACGACAAATAATTTCATTTATATCACACTGGCTTCAGTTTGGTTAAGCATTTACTTGAAACGAATAAACTGAATTGCAAACTGCAATTGCAATCGGAAGGAAACCTATGCCAATGCAATTCCATCAAAATTCTGATGAAACCAACTTTGCAAATATTGATGCTTGAAATTTATTATCAGTGTTCAAACTATTTATTATGTTATTTATTATTTTCATTAAATTCCACGTAATGGTTGCCTGTGCGCCATTACGACAAAAGAAAGCCAGGTGGGCAATCTTCTACAAAACTCACTTTAAATAATTACTTTGACTTAAATATTTCCACAATGAGGGAGAGGTTTTGAACTGGAACAGGAGAAATTACCTTTTTATCATATACATATTTTAACAGAAAACGGGTACATCAAATACTTAGTGCGCCAGAACAGCTCAGCGACTTAATTCTTCGACAGCAGAGAAATAGAATAGGATTTCCATGGTAACAAAGAATGTCTTTACATTGTATAGTCAGTCTTTGATACTAAAATACAAACATTATGTGATTAATACTATCCGGACACCTACAAAAACATACATTTTTCATATTAGGTGCATTGTGCTGCCACCTACTGCCAGGTACTCCGTATCAGCGACCTCAGTAGTCATTAGACATCGTGAGAGAGCAGAATGGGGCGCTCCGCAGAACTCAAGGACTTCAAACGTGGTCAGGTGACTGGGTGTCACTTGTGTCATACGTCTGTACACGAGATTTCCACAATTCTAAACATCCATAGTTCCACTGTTTCCCATGTGATAGTGAAGTGTAAACGTGAAGGGACAAATACAGCACAAAAGCATACAGGGCGACCACGTCTATTGACTGACAGAGACCGCCGACAATTGAAGAGGGTCGTAATATGTAATAGGCGGACATCTATCCAGACCATCACACAGGAATTCCAAACAGCATCAGGATCCATTGTAGATACTATGACAGTTAAGCGGGAGGTGAGAAAACTTGGATTTCATAGTCGAGCGGCTGCTCATAAGCCACACACCACGCCGGTAAACGCCAAACGACGCCTCGCTTGGTGTAAGGAGCGTAAACAATGGACGATTAAACAGTGGAAAAACATTGTGTGGAGTGACGATTCACGGTACACAAAGTGGCGATCTGATGGAAGGGTGTGGATATGGCGAATGCCCGGTGAACGTCATCTGCCAGCGTATATAGTGCCAACAGTAAAATTCGGAGGTGGTGGCGTTTTGGTGTGCTCGTGTTTTTCATCGAGGGGGCTTGCACCCCTTGTTGGTTTGCATGGCACTATCACAGCACAGGCCTTCATCGATGTCTTAAGCACCTTCTTGCTTCCAACTGTTGGAGAGCAATTCGGGGATGGAGATTGCATCTTTCAACACGATCGAGCACCTGTTCATAATGCACGGCCTGTACCGGAGTGCCTACACTACAAAAGCATCCCTGTAATGGACTGGTCTGCACCGAGTCCTGACCTGAATCCAATCGAACGCGTTTGGGATGTTTTGGAACACTGACTTCGTGCCAGACCTCACTGACCCACATCGATATCTCCCGTCAGTGCAGCACTCCGTGAAGAATGGGCTGCCATCCCACAAAGAAACCTTCCAGCACCAGATTGAACGTATGCTTGCGAGAGTGGAAGCTGTCATAAAGGCTAAGGGAGGGCCAACACCATATTGAATTCCAGCATTACCGATGGAGGGCGCCACGAATTTCTAAGTCGTTTTCAGCCAGGTGTCCGGATACTTTTGATCACATAGTGAATTTTATTAACATTTTAACACAGAAATATCACATTAACGAGTTGTACGTTTTATAATTATCTGTTGTATTAGCTGTGGATTTTATCGACAGAAATCCGCTCAGGTTGTGCTTTCTTTAGATATTACATTTACACGTCTCGCATAGGTTTAGTCTAATTTTTATAGGGCTTTCCAGGAGACGTCACAGCTCTCTTCTGACAGAGTGCCACACCTGTAGGAATGAAGACCAGGTTTTAACGTCCCGTCGACACTGAGGTCATTACAGACGGAGCAACGTTTCGCAGATGGGGAAGGAAGTCAGTCGTACCCTTTCAAAGGAACCATCGCGCCCTATGCGTCGAGTGACTTACGGCAATCACGGAATCCCTAAATCAGACAGCTGGAAGCGCGTTTGAACTGCGTACCTGCCCAATGGTATTAGCGTGGGACGACGTGTATAACTTAGGTTCTGAAGTCCCTACGCATCAAGTTATTTCGACTCTTGAGACGCGCCGTAAGTACTGACCATTCTTATACAACTGCTGTTATTGTGCCGGGAAAGCGCAACACAAGACTTAAAAAATATCTAATTACCATATGGTATACTGTCACAACCTGCTGCAGAAAGTTTAACTTGCAAGACAGGAAATAACACGGAACTGTAAGCCGTGATAAATTTTTATTGTGTCATTAAGATAAAACAATGTACAGCGGTCACGACCGTGCCTTGGGCCGGTCGATAACAACCTGTACGACGCGTGAGTGCGACCAGGTCCCCACGTGAACTAGTGACAAGGTCTCAAGTCACGTGCAGAAGTCTCGTTCCATATCAACTTCCTGCAAGTAAGCAAGAATCTGGTTTAACGTCCTGATGTCATCGAGGTCATTAAAGACGGCGCACAAGCTTCGGTGGGAAAAGAAAGTCGTGCGTGTCCTTTTGAAAGACAGAAAACCGATATTTGCTAAAAGCGGTTTAGGGAAGCTTTCTAAAACTTAATGCTGGACGACCGAACGAGGATTGAACCGGCGACCTACCGTCTAAACTCTGCGCCCTCTCACGTGGTTTGATTTTGAAAAGTACAGGGGCTCGATAAAAATAGACACACCGTAAGAAATGCATGCTGGAACATCAATGCAGATGTTAGCCAAGTCTGCATGTGGCGCTGTAGTACACTCATGCTCGTAAATTAAGGATAATTGCAGAATGTGGTGCCACACAACGTGGCACTGTACAAAACTGCCGCTAACAGCATAGGAAACACACACGACACAGATCTGTAAGTCCACGGTATTGGTGATAAGTTGAGAAAACCGTCCCGAAACACATGTGCTACAAAACGCCAGTGTTTCCTGCGCATGTACCTCGACATCAATATGGGATATGATCACCATGCACACGTACACAGGCCGCACAACGGGTTGGCATACTCTGGATCAGGTGGTCGATAGGCTGCTGGGGCATAGCCTCCCATTCTCGCACCAGTGCCTGTCGGAGCTCCTGAAGTGTCGTAGTTGTTTGAAAACGTGCAGCGATATGTCGACCGAGAGAATCCCAGACGTGCTCGCCTGATATCTTCTGTTTCAAGGTACTCCTCCACGATGGCAGCTCGTTGGGGCCGTGCGTTATCATCCATCAGGAGGAAGGTGGGACGTACTGCTCCCATGAAAAGGCGGACATACTGGTGCAAAATGAGGTCCCGATACACCTGACCTATTACAGTTCCTCTGTCAAAGACATGCAGGGGTGTACGTGCACCAATCATAAACCCACCCCACACCATCAATCCACGACCTCCATACAGATCCCTTTCAAGGACATTAAGGGGTTGGTATCTGGTTTCTGGTTCACGCCAGCTGGAAACCCGGCGAGAATCACTGTTCAGATTATACCTGGACTCGTCCGTGAACATAACCTGGGACCACTGTTGCAGTGACCATGTTCTGTGTTCTTGACACCAGGCTTTACGTTCTCTCCTGTGACCAGGGGTCAGTGGAATGGAACTTGCAGGTCGCCGGGCGAATAAACCATGTCTGTTCAGTCGTCTGTAGACTTTGTGTCTGGAGACAACTGTTCCAGTGGCTGCGGTAAGGTCCCGAGCAAGGCTACCTGCAGTACTCCGTGGCCGTCTGCGGGCACTGATGGTGAGATATCGATCTTCTCGTAGTGTTTTACATTGTGGACGTCGCATGCTGTAGCGCCTGGACACGTTTCCTGTCTGCTATAATGGTTGCCATAATCTTGAGATCACACTTTGTGGCACGTGGAGAGCCCGTACTACGACCTGCTGTGTTTGACCAGCGTCCAGTCGTCGTAGTATTCTATCCTTCATAACGTCATCAATGTGTGTTCTTTGAGCCATTTTCAACACTCAGTCACCATTAGCACGTCTGAAAACGTCTGCACACTTACTCGCTGCACCGTACTCTGACGTGCACCAACACACCTCTGTGTATGTGGACCGTGCGACAACCGCAGGTCAAATGCACCCCGAGGTGATTTAAACCCGCAAACCGCCCACCAGAGCGTTGTTTCACCATATATATCAGCATTATCCTCAATTTATGAGCATGAATGTATTTGATCACGACCGGTACCTTTGCGCCCGCATCTCGTGGTCGTGCGGTAGCGTTCTCGCTTCCCACGCCCGGGTTCCCGGGTTCGATTCCCGCCGGGGTCAGGGATTTTCTCTGCCTCGTGATGGCTGGGTGTTGTGTGCTGTCCTTAGGTTAGTTAGGTTTAAGTAGTTCTAAGTTCTAGGGGACTGATGACCATAGATGTTAAGTCCCATAGTGCTCAGAGCCATTTGAACCATTTGGTACCTTTGCAATGTCCTCAATACGTTGCAACATCAGCCGTGGTCAGAACAGTGTTCTGTGTAGTTGTGAGTGCATTATGTCGGAGATAATTGAATTCGAACGTGGGCCAGTCTTTGGTGCCCGTACGGTGTGTGCTTCCGTAGCCGAGGTAGCCGAAGTATTTGTTTGGTGTTTCAAGAGGCACGGTACCGAAGATTTATACTTCATACACGGAAAGCGGAAAAACATCATCCAGCACGTCACAACCCTGAAGAAAACGTATGTTAAGCTACCGTGACGGAAGTTCATTGAGGAGGACGTTGACAAAAAATAAGAAGACGACAGCTGCAAAAGCCTCTACAGAACTGAAAGTCGCACTTGCGAAAACACCAGGGGAGGAGCTCCGTAAGTAGGTAACTGCAGGGCGAGCTGGAATTATAAAGCCACTCGTGAGTGGCGCAAATGCCAGTAACAGGAAAACGTCGTGCCGAAGCCATGAAACCCGGGCTAAGGAGCAACGGAAGAAATTCATCATTTGGTCGGCTGAATGTTGTTCTAAACTGTTTCCAATTTCTGGACAGGTTTACTTCCCAACAGTGAAACGTGACGGGGTTTCTGCGATGATTTTGAGAGCAGCGACTCCACATTTTCGCAACTACGAGGAAAAACATTCTTTGGGAAAAGGAAACCTATGGGAACTTTTCGGGGAACAAAATTTTGGTACCAGTAGGGAAGTATTTTATCTACCCAGCCATGTTACTAACACCGTCTCTGATATTATTGTTCAAACAACGCATATTTAGTTTTCTACACTACTGGCCATTAAAATTGCTACACCACGAAGATGACATGCTACAGACGCGAAATTTAACCGACAGAAACAAAATGCTGTGATATGCAAAATGATTAGCTCTTCAGAGCATTCACACAAGGTTGGCCTCGGTGGCGACACCTACAACGTGCTGACGTGAGGAAAGTTTCCAACCGATTTCTCACACACAAACAGCAATTGACCGGCGTTGCCTGGTGAAACGTTGTTGTGATGCCTCGTGTAAGGAGGAGAAATGCGTACCATCACGATTCCGACTTTGATAAGGGTCTGATTGTAGCCTATCGCGATTGCGGTTTAGCGTATCGCGACATTGCTGCTCGCGTTGGTGGAGATTCAATGACTGTTCGCAGAATATGGAATCGGTGGTTTCAGAAGGGTAATACGGAACGCCGTGCTGGATCCCAACGGTCTCGTATCGCTAGCAGTCGAGATGACAGGCATCTTATCCGCATGGCTGTAACGGATCGTGCAGCCACGTCTCGATCCCTGAGTCAACAGATGAGGACGTTTGCAAGACAACAACCATCTGCACGAATAGTTCGACGACGTTTGCAGCAGCATGGACTATCTGCTCGGAGACCATGGCTGCGGTTACCCTTGACGCTGCATCACAGACAGGAGCGCATGCGATGGTGTACTCAACGACGAACCTGGGTGCACGAATGTCAAAACGTCATTTTTTCGGATGAATCCAGGTTCTGTTTACAGCATCATGATGGTCGCATCCGTGTTTGGCGACATCGCGGTGAACGCACATTGGAAGCGTGTATTCGTCATCGCCATACTGGCGTATCACCCGGCGTGATGGTATGGGGTGCCATTGGTAACACGTCTCGGTCACCTCTTGTTCGCAATGACGGCACTTTGAACAGTGGACGTTACATTTCAGATGTGTTACGACCTGTGGCTCTACCCTTCATTCGATCCCTGCAAAACCCTACATTTCAACAGGCTAATGGACGACCGCGTGTTGCAGGTCCTGTACGGGCCTTTCTGGATACAGAAAATGTTCGACTGCTGCCGTGGCCAGCACATTGTCCAGATCTCTCACCAATTGAAAACGTCTGGTCAGTGGTGGCCGAGCAACTGGCTCGTCACAATACGCCAGTCACTACTATTGATGAACTGTGGTATCGTGTTGAAGCTGCATGGACAGCTGTACCTGTAAACGCCATTTAAGCTCTGTTTGACTGAATGCCCAGGCGTATCAAGGCCGTTATCACGGCCAGAAGTGGTTGTGCTGGGTACTGATTTCTCAGGATCTATGCACCCAAATTGAGTGAAAATGTAATCACATATCAGTTCTAGTATAATATATTTGTTCAATGAATACCCGTTTAATATCTGCTGTTCTTTTTCGTGTACCAATTTTAATGGCCAGAAGTGTAGTTCCCTGGCAAAACCTGTGAAGTCCTACCCACATATAGCAAGGGAGACCATTTGTAATCAGTGTAGTTCTGTGCTGTCTGAAGTGGATAAAGGAGTGCTGTTACCCTCTGTCCCTTCTTTTTGCTGAGTCAATTTGGGTAGGACTATAACCATTGCCGTGTGCTATTTCTTTAATTATTTTCATTTTATTTTCAAAATCTAGTTTGGTTTGTGGTACAGATAGCAGGCCGTGCACCATGGAGTGGAAGGCTTCGTGTTTGTGTGTTCAACGGTAATGATAAACTCCACCTTTAAGACAGGGTGGAATTGGTAGAACTTCCTGGATCCTGTGTGGCAAACTGAATGTAGGTCAACCAGGTAGGGCTATAACTGCTAGACTAACTGACATGAAAAAGAATGATTTCACCTTTTGCGAACAAATTTTGAATGGATATCATTTATACACTCCTGGAAATTGAAATAAGAACACCGTGAATTCATTGTCCCAGGAAGGGGAAACTTTATTGACACATTCCTGGGGTCAGATACATCACATGATCACACTGACAGAACCACAGGCACATAGACACAGGCAACAGAGCATGCACAATGTCGGCACTAGTACAGTGTATATCCATCTTTCGCAGCAATGCAGGCTCCTATTCTCCCATGGAGACGATCGTAGAGATGCTGGATGTAGTCCTGTGGAACGGCTTGCCATGCCATTTCCACCTGGCGCCTCAGTTGGACCAGCGTTCGTGCTGGACGTGCAGACCGCGTGAGACGACGCTTCATCCAGTCCCAAACATGCTCAATGGGGGACAGATCCGGAGATCTTGCTGGCCAGGGTAGTTGACTTACACCTTCTAGAGCACGTTGGGTGGCACGGGATACATGCGGACGTGCATTGTCCTGTTGGAACAGCAAGTTCCCTTGCCGGTCTAGGAATGGTAGAACGATGGGTTCGATGACGGTTTGGATGTACCGTGCACTATTCAGTGTCCCCTCGACGATCACCAGTGGTGTACGGCCAGTGTAGGAGATCGCTCCCCACACCATGATGCCGGGTGTTGGCCCTGTGTGCCTCGGTCGTATGCAGTCCTGATTGTGGCGCTCACCTGCACGGCGCCAAACACGCATACGACCATCATTGGCACCAAGGCAGAAGCGACTCTCATCGCTGAAGACGACACGTCTCCATTCGTCCCTCCATTCACGCCTGTCGCGACACCACTGGAGGCGGGCTGCACGATGTTGGGGCGTGAGCGGAAGACGGCCTAACGGTGTGCGGGACCGTAGCCCAGCTTCATGGAGACGGTTGCGAATGGTCCTCGCCGATACCCCAGGAGCAACAGTGTCCCTAATTTGCTGGGAAGTGGCGGTGCGGTCCCCTACGGCACTGCGTAGGATCCTACGGTCTTGGCGTGCATCCGCGCGTCGCTGCGGTCCGGTCCCAGGTCGACGGGCACGTGCACCTTCCGCCGACCACTGGCGACAACATCGATGTACTGTGGAGACCTCACGCCCCACGTGTTGAGCAATTCGGCGGTACGTCCACCCGGCCTCCCGCATGCCCACTATACGCCCTCGCTCAAAGTCCATCAACTGCACATACGGTTCACGTCCACGCTGTCGCGGCATGCTACCAGTGTTAAAGACTGCGATGGAGCTCCGTATGCCACGGCAAACTGGCTGACACTGACGGCGGCGGTGCACAAATGCTGCGCAGCTAGCGCCATTCGACGGCCAACACCGCGGTTCCTGGTGTGTCCGCTGTGCCGTGCGTGTGATCATTGCTTGTACAGCCCTCTCGCAGTGTCCGGAGCAAGTATGGTGGGTCTGACACACCGGTGTCAATGTGTTCTTTTTTCCATTTCCAGGAGTGTATGATGCGAAATGTGATATCCGCAGAGGAACTAAAGGCATAAAAGTAACATTACTCGAAATTCTAGCAGTTAATTGTAACATACCTGTTTAATTATATAGTTAGGTTGGCCGATAGAAAATTATTATCTTACATAGCCTGGTACATCATTTTGTGAATTTAAATTGGGATTTTGTCGGCCGCACTGGCCGTGGGGTTCTAGGCACTACAGTCTGGAACCGCGCGACCGCAACGGTCGCAGGTTCGAATCCTGCCTCGGTCATGGATGTGTATGATGTCCGTAGGTTAGTTACGTTTAAGTAGTTCTAAGTTCTAGGGGACTGATGACCTCAGATGTTAAGTCCCATAGTGCTCAGAGTCATTTGAACCATTTTTTAAATTGGGATTTTACTACAGAAGATATCTCGGGTCGCCACTTTAATCAGCCTACCATTTAAGTACCCTGAAAAATTGCTTGGAGAGGAGAAACAATTCGTGGATAGGCCTTAATTCAGGAAAAATTAATTTGATATACCTTTATAATTCTTGGTTAATTCCTTAGGGGAATCAATCTTGGACAATGTTCTGAAATATATTAAAAATCATACACATGTGAGGTAAGCTGGCCTGGAAGATCCTCGATAGGGAAGTGGATAAATACCGGATGAGTCAATGAACATCAGCAATGCCTTTTACTATACATTTATTTCACGGTTAAAACTTAAAAAGGGAGGCAAAAGAACTAATGAATATATAACAGAAAAACCTTGATCTACCATTGAGTGTTGGTACTGAATATTGATGGTAGAACGGACTGAAAAACATACATGAG
The DNA here is from genome assembly GCF_021461395.2 of Schistocerca americana. Taxonomy (NCBI): domain Eukaryota; kingdom Metazoa; phylum Arthropoda; class Insecta; order Orthoptera; family Acrididae; genus Schistocerca; species Schistocerca americana. The sequence continues at coordinate 471,272,036 of NC_060125.1, forward strand.
TAGCACGATCATTTGAAATCGGGAGTGCTGTGGAAAAAATGTATCACATTCAGACTAAACATTCTTTACAGAGAAAGAAGTTGTCCAGTAATTTAATAAAGGAAACGAGATCTAAATTAGGTTAGAGAGAGACTAGCCTCGATGGTCGAATACTTTAACAGGAAATTATTCACAAAATTTGTAAAAAAAAAATATTACGCAAGACTGCACTTAACAACAATTCCTGTGAACAATTCTTCCAAAAGTTAGGCGCCAACGAAAATCACTAATAACCACATGGCAACACACTGAAAAGAAAAATTGATAAAATAAAACAAAATTAGCTTCAAGAAAGGCCACGCAATCCAACAATAAAGCTCGAGAATTTACTTAAGAAAGGAAACTGGTTGAATCGCAACCATAGAACGTTAAAGCACAATCTCGCGAGCAAAACACGTGGTAACGGCTAACAACTATGCACAAAGAAAACTCGCTCAAATATGCACGAAACACAGTGGCCTCTTTCATCATAGAACTACCGAATGTTAAAAGCATACGCACTGCTCATAATCAGTTACACAATTTATTCAGGAATCTAGTCAACTCATAGACCCACGTGGTCTCATGTCCCACAACCCCGAAATTACAGAACACAAAGAAAACACTGCTACATATTTCAAAAATTGTGAAATTATTCTCAATTTCTGCCCGTGCAAGGTATCTCGAGTTATTCTATAATAGCTGCAACCGACTAAGAAATGACTTAAGGTCTCAGTCAAACTGAAACTTACAACTTCATAAAATTAAAACATTAAGGACTAAAACTAGGTGATACTACAGCGAAGCAGGAGGCTGCTCGCTACTCATCTTCAGTCCCTATCGCGGACAAGAAACCGGCCCACAGACTGTATGCGTATTCTGCTTGTGCCAACTTAACAAAAGCCACGAGTCATCGCTCACCGGTGTCTCTCTGACGCAAAAGATTTCCCCATGCTGATCAAAAAAGTTAGCGAAGCTGTCGCTACATTCTGAGAAATTTACCCAAAATACAAAGACATACAGAAAACACAGCAGACGACAGACATACTTCCAGGCAGATAATTAGAGGGATGGAACAAGGACAACATAGGGTTTCAATGCAAATGCGTAATAATTTCTTTCCTGTATCAAATTAAACTCTTAATATATTTCTAGTTAACGTGGAAAATGATTTAGGTATTAAATACAATTTAGATATAGTAATTTAGTATTGAAATATCACTATGGCTGCCAGATATGTCCCCCATCTGGTCATCTTTCTCTTAGTTTTAATTTATGGGAGTAGCGACACCTAAGCGATACTGTTCAGAAATGTAAAAGTGGGTATCGAACCTGAAAGTCAATGAAGCGCCTGATGTAGAGACGTTGCATAATAAATACCAATCAAAGAATCTGCTCTGGTCCGTAATGACCAAACAAAATTCCATTACTCACCCTTACTAACGTATCAGCACACACACACACACACACACACACACACACACTGGTCATACCGGACTCGAGAGTCCATTACCGCAGCAACGTATTTTCGCCATCTGTCCGTGTCTTGGGCTATTTCCTTCCATTCACCCTCAATACCTAGGTTCCTCAAATCAGCCTTCACATTGTCCTCCCATCTACGCCTCGGTCTCCCCACAGGACGTTTTCCTTCTAGGTGCCCTACCAGTACTCTGCGCGCTGCCATGCCCTCATCCATTGGACCGCCCATCGCAGCCTACGTGATTTAATAATACTGATTGTGTCAGGGCTTGAATAGATTTCGTGAACCTCTTCGTTATGCAGTTTTGCCACTCTCCGCTAATGTCATCCCTTTTTGCTCCGAAAATTTTCCTCAAAATTTTGTTTTCAAATACTCGAAACGGCTTTTCATTTTGCACAGTGAGAGACCAAGTCTCATAACTGGTAGAATAATAGTTTTGTATATTCTAATCTTTAAATTCCTAGACAATATACGTATCAGCAGCCAGTTATTATTTCTCTCAGCACTAGATAATAAGCTTGTTATAATTGTTCCACACCCACATTCCATAGACCTCTGTCTCCTCTCCCCCCCCCCCCTTTTTCGGCCTGTTCATCACATTCGACAGATTAGTCCATATGACATAGTACCCTGTGCCATTACTCACTTGTACAGTACACTTGTCTTACACCTTCAAATAATTTTAATATTTGAATATACTGCAATATAAGATTTCTTTGTTCAGAGTCTGTTTTTAGGTATCACATTATCATCGTATTTTGTATTGATATAGTCATAAAAAGTTGCATATCTGTGTATAACAATCTTTGTGTAGCTATGAATTCTCGTTGAAGTTGTGTGAACTATCTGTTCAGTATTAAGTTATCTGACAATGGCCAGAAAAGCCGAAAGCGGATTCATGACGAACTATTATATAAATGTTATTGTGTAACAGTAACACTGTGTATTCAAATTATTAATACGTCTCTATTCCCCAAAGAACTGACAGAATATTCCATAAACATTAGATACCTTCCTTACTCTGTTCTGTACTTATATCATAGCATGACACTTCCATTCCTTGGTAATGTACTTCCAGGTAACTGAAAGCGTGCACACGTTCAATTTCCTCTCCCTCTAGCATCAGTTTGCCGTGGGCAGATATCTTATTCATAATCATTGCTACAGTTTTGCACTTGCTCAGTGTCAGCTGGTACTATATAAACTCCTTTCAGCTAATCTTCCGTATACCTCTACTTCTTTTTCTTCCAAATAGCTACATCATTAGTAAAGGCTAAAGCACTGGTATCACCATTTCCTGTTTCCTTCATTTTGTCACATTCAGACACGTCACTGGAAGTATCCCCAACAGAACTCATGCTGTCGTAAAGGTGAAGAGTGGGCATTATCCGTATTAACGTCCGCTAATTGGTGTCTGGATACTTCTGAACAGATACATCCACATCTACATCTACTTGGGAACTCTGAAAATCACACTTAAGGGCCCCGCAGAGGGTTCATCGAACCACCTTCACAATAATCCTCTATTATTTCATTCTCGAAAAGCTCACGGAAAAAAACCAACACCTATATCTTGCCGTGCGGGCTCTGGTTTCCTTGATTTTATTGTGATTATCGTTTCTCCCTATGTAGGTCGCCGTCGGCGAAATATTTTCGCGTTCGGAGGAGAAAATCGTTGACTGAAATTCCGTGGGAAGACTCCGCCGCAATGGAAAACGCCTTTGTTTTAACGATGTCCATCCCAAAGCCTCTATGATGTCAGTGACAGTCTACCCCCTATTTCTCGATAATACAAAACGTGCTGCTCTTATTTGAACTTCGTCGATATACTTCGTTACAATCTGGTAAGGATCTCACCCGCGCAGCAGTACTTTATAAGAGGAGGGACAAGCGTAGTTTAGGCTGTCTCTTTAAAACATCTATTGCATCTTCAAAGTATTCTGCCAATAAACGCAGGCTTTGGTTCACCTTCCATATAACATTTTCTGTGCGTCATTTTCAATTTAATTTGTTCGTGATTCTTATTCTTAGGTAGTTACTTGAATAAAGGCCTTTAGATTTGATTGATTTGAACCGAAGTTTCACGGATTTCTTTTATCATTCATGTGGATGACTTCATACTTTTTATTATTCAGGGTCAACTTGCAATTTTCGCAGCATACAGATATCTTATCTAAATCGTTTTGCAATTTGTTTTAATCTTCTGATGACTTTAACAGACGATAAACGACAACGTTGCCAGCAAACAAACCTAAGAAGGCTGCTCAGATTGTCTCCTACATCGTTTATATAGATAAGGAACAGCAGAGGGCCTATAACACTACATTGGAGAACGCCAGAACTGCTTCACTCTACAGCAATTTTACTTTACACTAACGTTCATTCCACACAAATCTTTACCAGATACTTGTGGTCCTTATTACGTGTATGGTTCCCCAGCCTGCAATTAATTTAACAATTATAGAACCTGATTTACGGTTGGTGGTTGCAGCGAAAGAAAGTTTGAAGGGGAAAATCAGACACGTGGTCGTTAAATATTCTGTTCAGCGTACTTATAGGTGTAGCTGTGTGTGTGATTTTGCTTTTTTACGTACACGGAAGTATCTTTTGTGCCCTCTGTCTGCTTACACTTTGTTTTACTTTGAAACGTGCTCTTTTGAGCTCTTGAAAAGTAATGGGAAGTAAACGGACTCACCATCTTTCGTCTAGACAATGAAAAGCAGTTGAGTGCACTGTGGCAGCGATAATAAATGGTAGTAAGTATTCATGAACGCAGTGCCCTTCACGTTTTCTGCTGGCCTTATCAGAGGGAGAGCTTTCCGCGACGCAAAGTGGCTGTCCTCTAGAAGCTCCGGCAATCCGGCCAGCCGCTACAGTGTTCGGCCGACGCAACAGCCGAAGACGTCCACCAACAGTAAGTCTCGCCACAGCTCTATCACCACAAAGTCTCGCTTTGGCCGCAAAGTTGATGTCGGCGTTTATACTTGACCGGTGTTGAGGACTGTGAGATGTGCCACATTACACTTACAAGGAGCCGGCACGACCGTGGGGTCGTGGATTTGTCCGAAATTTTGTGTGGTGAAAGAGCGCCTCTAACACCTCACGTGGTTAAAATATTAGGATGCACTACCCGGAAAATTCCGGGAAAAATCGATCCAAACTTTCTTAGATGCCGTATGAGTATAAAATGTTAGTCCATTACCGAGCCGCCGTCTGGCCTAGATGTTTAGGCCTCGGAGTCTCACGCCAGAGACCTCGGGTTCAATTCCTCCTGTGGCACTTTTCTTTTCATCTGTTTCATTTTCTTTTGTTATTCCACCAATTATTCAGAAAGTTTCCCAAACCTACATTATCTTTAACAAATTAGTTACATTATTGAATAAAAATTATTTTCTTTTTGTCTAACATCACAATTCATGGCGGTGGGTTTTCCATTTTTAATTGTAAATTATATGAGGGGAAACATTGGGTTTTTAATCAGAATAACAAAGTCGATTGAGAAACATTTTGTTTATGTACATATAATAATTACAAACAAGAACCACAGCGGTAATTATCGTAAAAACAAACAAAGCAATAATTTTTGCGACATCTTGCGCAACATATAAAGGCGGATTTTTTTCAAGCACAGGGCGTTTGCAATAAATCTGTACAAAAACATGCCCCATTAACATTTACGAAAATGTTTTGAGTTTCTGATAATTTTGAGGCAAACCAGGCATATTGAGGGACCGATCACCGTAGCAGTCTGGTCCCTTTAATCCCACAAACCAACCAACCAGCCATATTGAATCATGTCTCGGAATATTGGTGACGATAATTGACGGTGAATTATAGAATGAATTTTTATACAATCTTCCCGGGAATTAATTTCACGATTCTTCTGTAACAATGCGCTGCAATTTTGCAAGCAACAGAAGAAGAAAAAAAAAGTGCCGGAGGAAGAATCGAACCCGAGACCTCTCGCGTAAGGGTCCGAGCGCTAACCATGTATGCCAGACGGCAGTTGGCTACCATTTTATACTCATACGGCACCTAAGAAACTTTGGATCGATTTTTCCCGGGATTTTCCGAGTAGTGCGTCCTAATATTTTAACCACTTTAGGTGTTAAGGGTCTTCTTTCACCACACAAAATTTCTGACAAATCCCCGACACCACGGTCGTGCCGTCTCCTTGTTAGTGATTTAGTTCTCGCAAACCGGAATGTGAAAATGTTAATATGAGATTAGTAAACTGCAGGAGCATCCACGATAAGATCCCAGAACTAGTGTCACTTATTAAAGGTAAAATTGGCCATAGAGCATTAAGGACACAGAGATGGCTGAAACCACCCCTTAATGACAAGAAAATTATAACTTTAGACTGGAATATACATCGAAAAGTTAGCTTAAGGCCAGTGATGGTAGCGTATTTATTGTCGTAAAGAACTCGGTGATGTCTAGCGAGGTTATAACAGAATATGAACGCGAAATAATCAGATTTACAAGTGCACACTGAGAGAGTCATACTCGTGCCAGAGAAAGGGATTCGTGTGAGACGAAAATTGCTTTAAGCAGATAGTAGAGTGAAGCTAACGTCTCTGACTTCCTAGTAACCAACAGACCAGTATCGTGTTGGACACCCTTTCGTCCGGCGTCGTGCAACAACTCGAATGGTATGGACTCAACAAGTTGTTGGAAGTCCCCTGCAGAAATATTGAGCCATGTTGTCTCTACAGTCGTCCATAATTGCGAAAGTGTTGGCGAAGCAAAATTTTGTGCATGAACTGACCTCTCGATTATGTCCCATAAATGTTCGATGGGATTAGTGTCGTGTGATATGAGTGGCCGCATCATTCACTCAAATTGTCCAGGATGTCCTTCAAACTAATTTCGAACAACTGTGGCCAAGTGACGTGACATTGTTGCTAGAGAACATAACGTCCATGAATGCAGATGGTTTCCAAGTAGCCGAACGTAATCATTTCCAGTCAACGATCGGTTCAGTTGCACCAGAGGACGCAGTCCATTCCACGTAAACATAGCCATACCATTATGTAGCCACCACCAGCTTCCACAGTGTCTTGTTGGCGCAAGACTGCACTGGTGTTGCAGCTTGGCTCAAAATGGTTCACATGGCTCTAACCACTATGGGACTTAACATCTGAGGTCATCAGTCCCCTAGACTTAGAACTACTTAAACCTAACTAACCTAAGGACATCACACACATCCATGCCCGAGGCAGGATTCGAATCTGCGACCGTAGCAGCAGCACGGTTCCGGACTGAAGCGAATAGAACTGGTCGGCCAAAGCGGTCAGCTGCTGCAGTTTGATTTGAAACGCTACAGGTTACTGTAAGTTTACGCCCTGACAGCAGTCACTTTAACTTGCAAGACTTCCACTTGTCTACCTGACCATGCATCTGCTAAATTGATCCTTTTCTTTGACAGTGGTTGTTGTTAATAGCCTGAATTGGAGTTAATCACTTTTATCACAATCTTAAATAAAACTTGAATGCTGAAATAATTTAAAGAAATGGTGGTCCTGTCATTATTGGAGTCAATTATTGATGGGAAATTAGTATATCAACACTGGATTAATGTTTTATTAAAATTATGGAAAAAGTTTATTGATCATAAAAAAGGACAAATAACACAAGTAAAGCGAAAGGATAAATAAATCATCAACTGTTGGCAAAGCAGATAGATGCAAAAAATAATCAGCAGTCCACTGGGTGGCGGTTGGTTGGTAAAGACCAAGGTTTATCTGTTTTATATGTTTACTCTGGCTCAAAACGTGGATAATGCATTTCGAAGATACGTAATGCTGAATAGATTTTGATGGATTTAATCTACACAAAAGTTATACTACGTTGGTGCAGCGGAGAAGAAGTGGCGAGACTGTGATTCTGTTTGCCCTAACAAGCCGGAGCAGCAATAATATACTCCTTTCTCGATGTGTAGCGCAGTCCCATGTGATGGTCGTGGTGCACACGTCTGTACAATAGCGATGTGCGGCTTCTGTAGTTCATTAACACGTGCTCGAAATAGGCTAGTCGCGGGCTGGCAATCTGTTAGAGGGATCGCAATTACTCTCTGATGAAGCACTGAAATCTTGGCATATTCGAGCATGTGACACTCCCATTCGCCGGTCATACCATGGACCAATTTGACTCGACCAAACGGCAATGTGCACAAGGAGATCAAACGTCAAGGTGGCAAACCTGATGTGAATAAGATTGTCCTCATCACAGTGATGACTGAAGTCGAAACTGTCAGTACAGCTAGAAATTCACCACAGACTCTCCAGCCAAGACCAGTGCCAGCACGAAGTCACAAAAAATGGTTCCAAACACTATGGAACTTTACATCTGAGGTCATTAGTCCCATAGACTTAGTACAGGAAAGACACGAGGACTCAAAGTAAAATAATGATACATGTACAGAAGTGGTTCAAGATTCGACAAAAGTCTAACATGAGTAATCTAGGTTGTACAGTTGGCGCTAGTTTTCTGTTTTAACAGTTGGTGTCAAAAAACCAAGTGAATAATAATAATTTACGACTCAAAACCGCTAATTGTGGGTTTCATCTTTACTTGAATCATCTTCCCCTATACATCGCAATGAAAGGAGTGATGCACTGAAATGAAATTATTGTATGGCATTGTTGGCTGGGATGTCCCATTCGGTGGAAATGGTTCTGAACACTATGAGACTTAACATCTGAGGTGATCAGTCCCCTAGAACTTAGAACTACTTAAACCTAACCAGCCTAAGGACATCACACACATCAATGCCCGAGGCAGGATTTGAACCTGCGACCGTAGCGGCAGCGCGGTTCCGGACTGAAGCGCCTAGAACCACTCGGGCTCAGTGGCCGGCTATGAAGTCACACTCAGAACGAGTGTCCAAGAGCGACCCACACATAACAAGAGTCAAGACCATAATCTCCTCCGCAGTGGTTAGACACTCGACTCGCATTCTGGAGGTTCAATCCCGCGTCCGGCCATCCTGATTTAGATTTTCCGTGATTTCCCTAAATCACTCCAGGCAAATGCCTGGATGGTTCCTCTGAAAGGGCTCGGCCGACTTCCTTCCCCATCCTTCCCTAATCCGATGAGACCGATGACCTCGCTGTCTGGTCTCCTTCCCCAAACAACCCAACCCATAATCTCCTCTCCAGACTGGAGTCTGAATCAGAAGACCTAGTTTCTCCATCCGCCCTTTCCATCAAACCTTGGCAAACTCGAAAAAAAGCTGTCAAGCAACTGGCCCCTACAAGGGTTTCCCATCAATCACAAGATTCCACGATCTCCATGTCTCCCATCTAAAAAAATGGTTCAAATGGCTCCGAGCACTATGGGACTTATCTTCTGAGATCATCAGTCCTCTAGAACTTAGAACTACTTAAACCTAACTATGGGACTTATCTTCTGAGATCATCAGTCCTCTAGAACTTAGAACTACTTAAACCTAACTAACCTAAGGACATCACACACATCCATGCCTGAGGCAGGATTCGAACCTGCGACCGTAGCGGTCGCGCAGTTCCAGACTGTAGCGCCTAGAAACGCTCGGCCACTCCGGCCAGCCCTCCCATCTAACTCATCTGCACTACCCTTTGGGCATTCCTAACCAAAGTTAATAATAATATTCTTTTACCTGCTTCAGAAGCAACCAACTGCCGATTCGTAAATTCCGACACAGGGAGAAGATGACATTATGGTCCCAAATTGTTTTTCCCACGGGCACTTTAGGGAGCATGTTTTGAGTTTCCGTTTAGGCCTAAAGTGAACAACACATTTATCACAGATATCTGGATGGGCTGAACGTTACAGCATGTCTGACTAGGGGCCTCAGCTAAACTAAGAGAAGTGCTTTTGCGTCCTTTCAGTGCTGCCATAAATGTTGCGTTCCAGCCTAAAATTCCTCCAAAGGCTTGAGGCTTCCCAAAAAACTCTGCAAAATGAAGGACGACACCAGCTGACGGCTCCATCAATAGCGTCTAGTCCAAGGTGAACGTGGAAACTCACGAATTTTTACGGCCATCGTCCCTTTGCTCAATGGGCAATGGATACATACTTGTGTCGAGCCACTGTGTCGAGCCATTGTCTTCTAGATGACGAGATCACCAAGGGAACGCCGCGAAAACATTCCCAAGACCACAACGCCCCCTCCTCCGGGCTGGACCCGTCGGACGATTGTTGCAGAATGCATGGTATCAGATGTTTTGCGCCGATGGGGCATAAAACGTGATTCATCTGAAGAGGCCGCCTGTCGCCATTCAGTGGACAGCCAAGGTGCGGCATTGGCGTCCAAATTCCAGCCTGCGTCGCCGATGAACAGCTCGGGTGCATGAACCAGGCGCCTGCTGCGAGGCCCATATGCAGTAACGTTCGCTGAACTGTGGTTGAGGAAACACTTTTGGTAGCTCATGGTTCATCTGGACGGTCAGTTCCTCAACAGTTACACCTCTACTCACCTGTACACATCTCCGCAGCTATCGATCACTCCTGTCATCTTAGGTCTCTGGGGTACCACACTTGCTTTGACGCCTGTTTGTGATGGTCCCATTTTGCCGTGCTTGATAACTTTAAACACGGCGGCACGTGAACAGTTTGTAAACTTAAACGTTTCGAAAACTCTTCCATGCTTTGCCCAGACAGCCAATGATCATCCCCTTTTGCGTGTCAGATGAAACGCTCCGTTCCTGCGTTACCACAACTATCGTACGGTTTCCCGCCCCCCCCCCCTCCCCCCTCCCACGGACGAGCTTTATACAACCTCCACTGATAAGTTTTGCCACGTGCCATCACACACACAGCTACACCTATGAGTACGTGGAATAGAATATTTAACGACCACGTGTCTGATTTTCCCCTTCAAACTTTCCTTCGCTGCAACCACCAACCGTAAATCAGGTTCTATAATTGTTGAATTAATTGCACGTTGGGGAACCATACACGTAGTAAGGACCACAAGTATCTGGTAAAGATCTGTGTGAAGTGAACATTAGTCTAAAGTAAAATTACTGTTGAGTGAAGCAGTTCTGGCGTTCTCCAATGTAGTGTTATAGGCCCTCTGCTGTTCCTTATCTATATAAACGATGTAGGAGACAATCTGAGCAGCCTTCTTAGGTTTGTTTGCAGGCAACGTTGTCGTTTATCGTCTAGTAAAGTCGTCAGAAGATTAAAACAAATTGGAAAACGATTTACATAAGATATCTGTATGCTGCGAAAATTGCAAGTTGATCCTGAATAATGAAAAGTCTGAAGTCATCCACATGAATGCTAAAAGAAACCCGTTAAACTTTGGTTACACGATAAATCAGTCAAATCTAAAGGCCTTTATTCAAGTAAATAGCTAAGAATAACAATTAAGTTGAAAAGAACGCACAGAAAATGTTACATGGAAGGTGAACCAAAGCCTGCGTTTTATTGACAGATTGGCATTGATAGACGTATTAAAGAGACAGCATAAACTACGCTTGTCCCTCCTCTTCTGAAGTACTGCTGCGTGGGTGGGATCTTTACCAGACTGTAACGAAGTACATGGATAAAGTTCAAATAAGAGCAGCACGTTTTGTATTATCGAGAAATAGGGGAGAGACTGTCTGTCACTCACGTGATAGGGTATTTGGGACGGACATAATTAAAACAAAGGCGTTTTCCACTGCGGCGGAATCTTATCACGGAATTTCAGTCAACGATTTTCTCAGAATGAGATATCCACTCTACAGTGGAGTGTGCTCTGATATGAAACTTCCTGGCAGATTAAAAGTGTGTGCCGGACCGAGATTCGAACTCGAGTTCGAATCTCGGTCCGGCACACAGTTTTTGCACCACGACGTCGAACATAAGTGGTGGTCAAATGAATTTAATTGGACCGTATATTATATCATAGGTCTCTGAAACAACGAAGGGCGCCAAGTTATTGGAAAAAAAGCACGTTTCATTGCCGTTGTCAAGAAGAGTCCTCGAACGGATGCACATAATTAAAGGCCTTTATCGCTGATGACAGTCTGTTTTAGAATTATGGAACATATTGTTTGCTTACGCATTTTGACGTTTCCGGAGAGCGAATATCTCCTGTATAAAAACCAACATGGTAATCTCTGCAGAACGCCAAGGGAAATTACCGCTTAGGAAATGCAGGGTGTATCAAAAAGAATCATCCGATTTGGCAGTTTAATACTTCTGAAACTAATAAACATATACGACGATTATTTTTTTGATGAACAGGATACTCAAAAAGATTTTTTCATACTTTTTCATAGGTGCTCAATATGCCCCCGTGAGATGCACGGCATATGTCAAAGCGGTATTCAAATTGATACAGCGAGCATGTCTTGAGTTACAGCTTCCACAGCTGCTGCTATGCGATGTCTCGGTTCATTCGTTGTTGTTAGTAAAGGAGGCATATAAACAAAGTCTTTTATAGACCCCCACATACAGTCAGGTCCAGTGACCTTGGAGGCCAGTAATGTGAGGCTGAATCATTTGGTCCAGTGTGACCGATCCATCGTGCAGTAATCCTCTGATATAAACATTCACGCGCTACCAGATGCCAGTGTGGCGGCGCCACATCCTATTGGTAAATGTAGTCGTTCGATTAAGTCTCCAACTGTTGGAAAAGAAAGTTCTCAAGCATATCGAGATATGTTCTTCCTGTAACAGTGTTCTCGGCAACGAAAAACGGACCATGCACCTTTTCCTTTGAAACTGCACAAAACACATTGAATTTTGGAGAGTCCATCTCGTGTTGTACAACTTTATGTGCTCGTTCCGTACCCCGTATTCTCACATTATGACGGCCCACCTTTCCATTTACATGGAATGTTGCTTCGTCACTAAACACCAAGGATCCTACCAAGAACGAAATTACTGAATTCCACACGTTGTTATTTGCCACCTTCAGGAAGAGGTTGCAGTAGATGAATTTGTGTGGCTGCATGTGTAAACGTCGACGCAACACACGCCAGACTGACATCGGGGCATATTGAGCTGTCGAGCAGATTTCTAAAAATGGTTCAAATACCTCGGAGCACTATGGGACCCAACATCCGAGGTCATCAGTCCCCTAGAACTTAGAACTACTTAAACCTAACTAACCTAAGGACATCACACACATCCATGCCCGAGGCAGGATTCGAACCTGCGACCGAACAGATTTCTGCAGACTCCTCGTGGAACTATGGCGGATGCGTTCGACGTCTGTGTCAGACACTCGGGGACGGCCCGGCGATTTGTCTTTACACAAACAACCTGTTTCTCGGAATTGTTCATGCCATAGTCTAATACTCTGTGTTGTAGGAGAATCCACACCACACCAATACGAAAGTCACGCTAAACAGTTATTACTGATCCGCACCGCGCAAAACGTGGAACACAAAACGCTTTCTGTTGCACCGACATCATTTTTACTAGAACTGAAGTGGGCGCACCATGCCGCTACCTAGCGGGAACCATGTAAGACTCGAGAGTTTGCTCTTTCCAACAGTATGTTTTTCACGCACATATCTCAAATAACATAATAGTTATCATTTTTTATATCGAATGATACTTTTTGATATACACTGTATATAAATAAATGATCTAGAGTGGATAATGACGGAAGCTTTATGAGGCTTTTTGCAGACGATGCTATCGTGTATAGGAGGGCTGTAAAACCAAAAACCTAGCGAACTGCTGAAAGACCTGCTGAGGATCGCTGATTAGTGCAGCGACTGGCTGTTGACACTGATCGTACATAAATGTAACGTATCATGTGTAAACAGGCGAAGATATCCATTAATGTTTGATTGAGCTATTGGAGAGCTATTGAAGCAAAGACAGCAACCATGCTGAGACTCACTGAAAGAACCTTATGGCAATGTAATTTATCCATGAAAGGTGTGGCTTACAAAACACTTATACTGCCGTTTCTTGAGTGTTGTTCATCGGTCTGGCACTAGACTTAAGCCCTACCAAAACTACAAATCGGTACTTTTGGTACAGTACACAAATGACGTGTCAGCCGGTGTCTCCGAGCGGTTCTAGGCGTTTCAGCCAGGAACCGTGCGACCGCTACGGTGAAAGTTCGAATCCTGCCTCGGGCGTGGATGTGTGTGATGCCCTTAGGTTAGTTAGGTTTAGTAGTTCTAAGTTCTAGGGGACTGATGACCTCAGATATTAAGTCCCATAGTTCTCAGAGCCATTTGAACCATTTGAAAAATTACGTAGTAATGAAGATGACGACTTCTCCTTGTTTGTTTGTTTCGTGCGTAATCAGACCAGAACATCGTTCTGTGTAAGTCTGTTGTGTATTTTATATCCTTAATAATATAAATTGCATTTAATAAGCTAAAAAATTGACTACGTAATTTCTGCACTTTTATGTAGCCAATGCAATTACTTTTGATGGAAGTACAGTTTGTATGCATAAACATAAAAAATCTATTGCTTATTGTTGTTATCGATGGAACGTTCTTCATCATGATCAAAGGCAAGAGTCTGAAATGAAATAACATGTTTTACGTAAGCTCGACGAGGTACTTAAGCGATTTGGAAGCTGTTTATGATATATATATATATATATATATATATATATATATATATATATATATATATATATATATCACCAATAACAGAACAGAAGCGATTCACGCAGTGGAAAAACTACATGAAATTTCAAAAAAACCGGACTTCAGATATCTTATGAAAAAACCCAATATATGGAAACGCAGCCAGAAAATAAATCCCCTTTAATAACAAAATGTGGAAAAATTGCACAAGTCTGCCATTTTAAATACCTCGGTGAAACTATACAGTCCTCAGGATTAAACCGAATTGCCAATGAACAAAGAATCACCAAGCTCCAGAAGGCCTACAAGCTAACATGGACGCATTACATCAAGAAGTGCATTTCGACAGACGCAAAATTAAGGCACTCTACAAAAGTGATTCTTCCAGAAGCAATCTATGCAGCTGAAACAATGGTGATTGATGGTCATTCAAAAATTAAGGAAATAGAAAAGCAGGAAAGAAAAATTCTCAGGAAGATTTACGGTCCAATCAACAAAAATGGCATTTGGATGAAGAGACCACAAAACAAACTCTATAGAAAGATCAACATAGCAACAGATGAAATCAGAAAGCGCCGAGCCAAATTTTATACACACATCTACAGGATGGAAGACTCCAGAACAGCAAAGAAATTATTCAATATTATAATAAGGAGTAAATGTGGCACAGAATGGCTGAAAGAAGTCCAGAGGGATCTACAACAGATCAACATAAAAAATCTCGAAGATCACACCGAGTGCCGGCATAAAATCTCAAGTGTGAAGTTTGGGGATAGAACATCGCGTCAGCCTGATAAAAAATGGACAGAGGAACGGAAGAAGGAGCATTCTGAGAGGATGAGGAGGTTTTGGGAAGCAAAGAAGAAAAATATCCGAAGATGAAATTATGAATTCAAGTTCAATCGCTCTCCTAAAGGGGAACAATCGTTATAATATATATATATATATATATATATATATATATATATATATATATATATATATATATATAAAAACACACTCCTAAAGGGGAACAATCGTTATAATATATATATATATATATATATATATATATATATATATATAAACACACTTACAGAATATATATATATATATATATATATATATATATATATATCTGTAAGTGTGTTTTTATATACACCTTTTTGAAAGAAAATGTACGTTCTGGCACCATATGATAAGTCTTTATTGTTTCTTTTATTTTTACCACAACATGCCTCTGTTTCAGAATTTTCGAATGAAACCTGGATGAAACACTGACAATTTCTGTTTTTATACATAATGTTTATTTTTAAGTAACAGATAGGAGGATTACTATGTAGAACGAAATATTCCGTTGGTTACGTTGAGCTTCATACAATAAAGCACCACAGAAACTGGTATAGGCATGCGTATTCAAATACAGAGATATATAAACAGGCAGAATACGGCACTGCGGTTGCCAATGCCCATATCAGACAACAAGTGTTATATATATATATATACAAGTGTTATATATATACATATATATATGTATATAAAAACACACTCCTAAAGGGGAACAATCGTTATAATATATATATATATATATATATATATATATATATAAACACACTTACAGATATATATATATATATATATATATATATATATATATATATCTGTAAGTGTGTTTTTATATACACCTTTTTGAAAGAAAATGTACGTTCTGGCACCATATGATAAGTCTTTATTGTTTCTTTTATTTTTACCACAACATGCCTCTGTTTCAGAATTTTCGAATGAAACCTGGATGAAACACTGACAATTTCTGTTTTTATACATAATGTTTATTTTTAAGTAACAGATAGGGGGATTACTATGTAGAACGAAATATTCCGTTGGTTACGTTGAGCTTCATACAATAAAGCACCACAGAAACTGGTATAGGCATGCGTATTCAAATACAGAGATATATAAACAGGCAGAATACGGCACTGCGGTTGCCAATGCCCATATCAGACAACAAGTGTGTGGCGCTTTTGTTAGATCGGTTACTGTTGATACAGTGCCAAGTTATCAAGATTTAATTGAGTTTGGACGTGGTGTTATAGTCGGCGCACTAGGTAGTGATGAAGTGGGAATTTTCCCGTACGAGCATTTCACAAGTGTACCGTGAATATCAGGAATCTGGTAAAACATCAGATCTCCGACATCGCAGCGACCGGATAAAGATCTTGCAAGAAGGGGACCAACGACGACTAAAGAGAATCGTTCAACATGACAGGAGTGCAACCATTCCTCGAATTGCTGCAGATTTCAATGATGGGCTATCAACAACTGTCAGCGTGCGAACTATTCAACGAAAAATCATCGATTGGGCTTTCTGAGCCGAAGGCCAACTCGTGTACCCTTCCTTGATGGCGACACGACACAAAGTTTTACGCCTTGGCTGGGCCCCTCGACACCGTCATTGGACTGTTGATGACTGGAAACATGTTGTCTGGTCGGACGAGTCTCGTTTCAAATTTTAGCTAGTGGATGGGCGTGTACCGGTATGGAGGCAACCTCACGAATCCATGGATCCTGCTTGTCAGCAGGGGACTGTTCAGGCTGGTGGATGTTCTGTAATAGTGTGGGGCGTGTGCAGTTGGGGTGATGTTTGACCCGTAATAAGTCTAGACACGTGACACGTACGTAAGCATCCTGTCTGATCAACTGCATCCATTCATGTACACTGTGCATTCCGATGGAATTGGGCAATTCCAGCAGGACAATGCGACACCCCACACGTCCAGAATTGTTACAGAGTGGCTCCATTAACAGTCTTCTGAGTTTAAACACTTCCGCTGGCCATCAAACTCCCCATACATGAACATTATTGAGCATAGCAGGGATGCCTTGCAGCGTGCTGTTCAGACGAGATCTCTACCTCCTCGTACTGTTACCGATTTATGGACAGCCTGCAGGATTCTTGGTGTCACTTTCCTCCAGCATTACTTCAGACATTAATCGAGTCCATGCCACGTCGTGCTGCAGCACTTCTGCGAGATAGTGGGGGTCTTACACGATATTAGGCAGGTGTACCAGTGTCTTTGGCTCTTCAGAATATGTTCCCACTCAGTTTCTAGACGATTCACCACTTCTGGTTTCCAAGGGAATTTAGTAAGACACTGATCGCATACCAAAATCAGGTGGCGCCAATAGGTATGCAACACTCCTAACTTAGAGATGACACTGTTACGATCTTAATTAAACAAGGCTACTGGGAAAACGTCCGTAGCCTACGCTTACTTACGACAGTCCACTGTAGTTTTGCAACTCTATCTGGGATCCTTACCAGGTTAAGAGTGAAAGCGAATATACATCCATAGTGGCACGTCTAGTCACGAGATCGATTAGTAAGCGCGAGAGCGTTATGAAGATGCCCAACACACTGCAATGGCAGATGCTGCAAGACAGGCGTTCGGGTTCCGAATAAGATTACTGTTGAAATTCCAGGAGAGGACGTTGAAGGAAGAGTCTGGTAACATATTATTTCCTGCCACATATATCTAGAGAAATGATCACAAGGAAAATCTCAGAGAAATCAGATCTCATACGGAAGTTTATGGACAGTCGTTCTTCCCACGTACCATTTGCGAATGGAATAGGCAATGGATAAAATGATGGTGGTAGGAGATGTGCTCTTGACCACACAGCACAAAGTAGCTTGCGGATATCGACGTAGATGCAATTTTTATTAAACCGTCTTTGCTCAGAATTTAAGAAACGACAATAACAATTTAACCTGCCATACCTCAGGAACAGAAAGATTTGCACCTGACGAGTCGCTACTCATCCAGAATGGCAACAGTTTCTGTCACCCGCGTCGTCAAATTAATGTGAAGGCGGGAATGTCACCACCCGTCTGCAATCTGCTTAAACTCTGCCCCACCTGCTCCACGTCATCTGCAGGGTATTCTACAATTTGTGTTACACTTCTAGAAGATGTAGAGGGGCCTTAGCAGGCGAAATTTTACGTAGGAACCCATGTCCAGAAACGTGATCCAACGGTGCTACAGAGCGTCAAAGCTATAGGCACCGACGTCTGTACATGTACAGGATGGTTCCGTGATGATGTTACAAACTTTCAAGGATGATGGGGACTGATAAATTTATCAATTTAAGGTGAAGGTCCCTGGTTCGAAAACGAACGAGTCGAAAATTATCTCTGACAGTGGAATACATATGTTGGTGTCGTTGTTGCCAAGAACGTAGGATCTGTAACTTACAGAGGTGGTAGGATGGACTAAGACAAGAAAATATGTTTGTTACACATGGGCTCTAAAATGCATACCTTAAGAGGTATGAGCACTTGTTCATCTTCGCCACTGTGAAACACGTCTCCTCTATTGAACAAGTGCTCATAGCTCTTAAAGTATGCGTTTTAGAGCCCACATTTACCACACCATACATTTTTTCTCGTTTTGGTCAACATAATAGCTCTGAAAGTAGCCTACCCTATAATTTTAGCAGCGACGGTACTGGTACATGTATTCTAGTGTCATAGTATCAGAACGGTTTTCGCCTCTAACTTTCGACTCATTCGTTTCCGCAACAGGAACCCCCCACTATTGAGGAGGCGGGGTTGACATTGTTGTTACGGTAGGCCGAGTTTTTGAGTTCGTGAAACGGCTTCTGGTGCAGTACATCGCTAGGAAAATTTCTCCCTACCACTATTACACAGCTATACCCCAGGGTCAGGCAACAGGATTGGAGAACGAAAGTACAACAGTACTCCAACAGTTTAGTAACAAAATCACACAAATGAGTTAAAAGGTTTATTTACCTTTGTGACTTGTTAAATAATGGAGTCTGCAACACTGCTTGTAATGTAACAGTAAAAAGGCCCTCAATGGCTAAGTGTAAATAATCGTAGGTATACTTCACAGTACATAGCAAATGCAATTCATAACAACTGTCTGTTCACTTCAAAATGTTCACTAAACGACTTTCCCAGTCTAAGTCAGCCCTGGACGATGGCCTGTAACCAAGAGGGCGAAGTTGCTTTTCTGTCTTCCGAGTGGGCTTCTGTACGTTGTCGCCCGGTCATTGGCGGATTGTACTGGGCCGGTAATTGTCCGATGCGAAGTCGATATCTTCATCGTCAACGCCGCCCGTGGCGCGTCTCTATGGCACTGGCAGCAGCAGCTGTTTCTATCTACGTTCCACACCTCCTCCTAAACTACTCGATAGACTTGAACCAAATTTGCTACACATACCACTTACTGTCTTGAAAAAAGCACTGTGAGAGTAAGAACCACCTATCTATCGAAGGGTCATCATCATCATCATCATCATCAGTTTCCAGAATGAGATTTTCACTCTGCAGCGGAGTGTGCGCTGATATGAAACTTCCTGGCAGATTAAAACTGTGTGCCCTACCGAGACTCGAACTCGGGACCTTTGCCTTTCGCGGGCAAGTGCTCTACCAACTGAGCTACCGAAGCACGACTCACGCCCGGTACTCACAGCTTTACTTCTGCCAGTACCTCGTCTCCTACCTCCCAAACTTTACAGAAGCTCTCCTGCGAACCTTGCAGAACTAGCACTCCTGAAAGAAAGGATATTGCAGAGACATGGCTTAGCCACAGCCTGGGGGATGTTTCCAGAATGAGAATTTTGGAAGGTAGGAGACGAGGTACTGGCAGAAGTAAAGCTGTGAGTACCGGCCGTGAGTCGTGTTTCGGTAGCTCAGTTGGTAGAGCACCTGCCCGCGCAAGGCAAAGGTCCCGAGTTCGAGTCTCGGTCGGGCACACAGTTTTAATCTGCAAGGAAGTTTCATATCAGCGCACACTCCGCTGCAGAGTGAAAATCTCATTCTGGAAACATCCCCCAGGCTGTGGCTAAGCTATGTCTCCGCAATATCCTTTCTTTCAGGAGTGCTAGTTCTGCAAGGTTCGCAGGAGAGCTTGTGTAAAGTTTGGAAGGTAGGAGACGAGGTACTGGCAGAAGTAAAGCTGTGAGTACCGGGCGTGAGTCGTGCTTCGGTAGCTTAGTTGGTAGAGCACTTGCCCGCGAAAGGCAAAGGTCCCAAGTTCGAGTCTCGGTCGGGCACACAGTTTTAATCTACCAGGAAGTTTCATCATCATCAGTGTTCTGCCAAAAGGCAGGTTTTGCACATGGTAGTTCTCCAGGCTGTCCCGTCTTCTGCCATCCACTTCAGGTCTGCATAATTTCCTCTTCCCTTTATGTCGCCTATCATCTTGTATCTCCTTCTTCCTCTCAGTCTCCTCCCACAAACCAATCCTTCCAAAGCATCTGCTAACAAGCACTCCCTTCTCAATGAATGTCCCAACCAGTTCTTTTTCCTTTCTTTTACAATCTTCAGCAGACATCTTCTCTCACCAACCCTTTCCAATACTCTTTCATTACACACTCTTTCCATCCAGCTTATCCTCCCCATTCTCCTCCACATCCACATCTCAAATGCTTCTAACCGTTTTTCATCCTCTCGTCTCAGCGTCCATGTTTCTGCCCCATATAGTGCCACACTACAGACAAAACATTGCCAAGCCTTTTCCTTAGACCTTTATCCAATTTGCCACATAAGAGTCTCCTCTTTCTGTTGAATGCCTCCTTCGATATAGGAATTCGAGTTTTCATCTCCAGCTGACATATCAAATCTTCAGTTAATGTGCTTCCAAGATATTTAAATGCACTTACTTGGCTAAACCCCCCCATGAACCATAAACCTTTCCGTTGGTGGGGAGGCTTGTGTGCCTCAGCGATACAGATAGCAGTACCGTAGGTGCAACCACAACGATGGGGTATCTGTTGAGAGGCCAGACAAACGTGTGGTTCCTGAAGAGGGGCAGCAGCCTTTTCAGTGGTTGCAGGGGCAACAGTCTGGATGATTGACTGATCTGGCCTTGTAACACTAACCAAAACAGCCTTGCTGTGCTGGTACTGCGAACGGCTGAAAGTAAGGGGAAACTAAAGCCGTAACTTTTCCTGAGGGCATACAGCTTTACTGTATGGTTGAATGATGATGGCGCCCTCTTGGGTAAAATATTCCGGAGGTAAAATAGTCCCACATTCGGATATCCGGGCGGGGACTACTCAAGAGGACGTCGTTATCAGGAGAAAGAAAACTGGTGTTCTACGGATCGGAGCGTGGAATGTCAGATCCTTTAATCGGGCAGGTAGGTTAGAAAATTTAAAAAGGGAAATGGATAGGTTAAAGTTAGATATAGTGGGAATACAAATCTTTAACATACTGCAGCGCGTCAGCAACTGTGAAATGAACAGAAAATAAACAATTTTTTCAGCCTTCAGTTGCAAGGTAATTTTTAATCGTTTACCTAGGTTTCGAGTCCAGTAATGGAATCTTCTTCAGAACCTATAAAGTAAACCACATATGGACATATATTACTCACTGAAATGCATTATCAGTCTAATGATTGAATAATAAAGAAATCGTGATACTTACAAAAAATTAAATTATTTTGAGACCAAAACACTGGCCATGTCACAGATTAAAAATTACGTAAGATTATGTCACTCAAAATTAAAACCATTGACGCGAACGTAGACGGAGCTACGCCGGCCAGAAATAAGGACCACACGTGAGCGGCTCGGAAACTAGGCGTCGTGAGAAGTTCCGCGGCGAGGCTCGGCCGCGGCCAAGCGCATGCGCGAGCGCAAGCGAAAGCGCCGGCGCGAGAGACAAACTGTCTCAAAATTACTTAGAGCAAATATACATAATGGACAAACCTATCTATTGGTATAGCAACATTAAACAATTTACCTGAGAATAAACTACAAAGCCAAGGTATAATTATTTTTTTTTACATTTAAATATTATAGTAAGAGGGCGAAGCCCCGCTACAGTAACTAAAAATTAGTGTCGAAACCATGCGTGCTAAGCATAAAATGTCTTTAACATAAAAACGCCTTAGCAACTATGTGTCATTACCAAGCATATTACGAAATACGAAGACACACATGTACAATCGCACTATAATAAAGGGACAAAGCAGATAGGGAAACAGCATCGGCCATTCGAAGCGGACTGTGGGTCAACTCCACTGGAGTAAAGGTGAAATCCTTCGAAATAACTTCTATTTTTTTGTTGCAGCTGATCATTAAGTAAGTTGTCTCTATCAATAATAAGATGTTTAAAAATTTGCAATTCTTCGAGTGTGTCTAGCCTACATCCCTTAACTTCCTTATGCAAAAGCTCTGCGTCTTTTAGAGGCTTGGGAGCATGCGCCTTTTGGACCAGATGTTCAGCAAATGTAGATCCTCGTGTTCCATGACCGCTTTTTGTCGGCAGATACTCTTTAAACCCAACAGACAGGGCCCTTCCTGTCTGGCCAATGTAATAAGAAGGACATTCAGCACACGTGATCTTATACACACCTGACAGCGATGATTTATCAGTACCTTTATCCAGAGAATGAACTAAATTCTTTTTGAGATTGTTGATGGTAGAGTATGAAACTTTACAACCTCGGTTTTTTAATAAAAGACCTATCTTATAGGATATGTTACCTATAAAGGGAACTGATATGTATTTCGTTGCCTGGTGTTGATTGTGAGTAGCTGAACTGGAAAGCGTGGTAGTCTTCTTTCGTGTTTTTTTGTTGAACAACTGTCTCACTTTACTGGGATTATATCCATTATTCTGAGCGATGTTTTCGAGGACTTTTAATTCGTTCTGTAAGTTGATTGGCGAAAGCGGAATGGAAAGGGCTCGATGGATACTCGAGTGAAAAAAGGCCATTTTATGGGCCTGAGGATGGGTAGAATCAGCTGGGATGATGATGTCGGAATAGGCTGCTTTCCGAAAAATTTTGAAATCTTTTTTGTTGCCAATAATGGATAGAGTCAGATCGAGATAGTCTAAGGTCCTGTCAGTTGTCTGATTTTCTTGCGTGAAACTGGTTTTTTCATGGAGGTTATTGAAAGTGGTAAATAACAGTTCTAGCTCTTCATGGGAACCTTCAAACACAAACAGCAAGTCATCTACATACACTCCTGGAAATGGAAAAAAGAACACATTGACACCGGTGTGTCAGACCCACCATACTTGCTCCGGACACTGTGAGAGGGCTGTACAAGCAATGATCACACGCACGGCACAGCGGACACACCAGGAACCGCGGTGTTGGCCGTCGAATGGCGCTAGCTGCGCAGCATTTGTGCACCGCCGCCGTCAGTGTCAGCCAGTTTGCCGTGGCATACGGAGCTCCATCGCAGTCTTTAACACTGGTAGCATGCCGCGACAGCGTGGACGTGAACCATATGTGCAGTTGACGGACTTTGAGCGAGGGCGTATAGTGGGCATGCGGGAGGCCGGGTGGACGTACCGCCGAATTGCTCAACACGTGGGGCGTGAGGTCTCCACAGTACATCGATGTTGTCGCCAGTGGTCGGCGGAAGGTGCACGTGCCCGTCGACCTGGGACCGGACCGCAGCGACGCGCGGATGCACGCCAAGACCGTAGGATCCTACGCAGTGCCGTAGGGGACCGCACCGCCACTTCCCAGCAAATTAGGGACACTGTTGCTCCTGGGGTATCGGCGAGGACCATTCGCAACCGTCTCCATGAAGCTGGGCTACGGTCCCGCACACCGTTAGGCCGTCTTCCGCTCACGCCCCAACATCGTGCAGCCCGCCTCCAGTGGTGTCGCGACAGGCGTGAATGGAGGGACGAATGGAGACGTGTCGTCTTCAGCGATGAGAGTCGCTTCTGCCTTGGTGCCAATGATGGTCGTACGCGTGTTTGGCGCCGTGCAGGTGAGCGCCACAATCAGGACTGCATACGACCGAGGCACACAGGGCCAACACCCGGCATCATGGTGTGGGGAGCGATCTCCTACACTGGCCGTACACCACTGGTGAGCGTCGAGGGGACACTGAATAGTGCACGGTACATCCAAACCGTCATCGAACCCATCGTTCTACCATTCCTAGACCGGCAAGGGAACTTGCTGTTCCAACAGGACAATGCACGTCCGCATGTATCCCGTGCCACCCAACGTGCTCTAGAAGGTGTAAGTCAACTGCCCTGGCCAGCAAGATCTCCGGATCTGTCCCCCATTGAGCATGTTTGGGACTGGATGAAGCGTCGTCTCACGCGGTCTGCACGTCCAGCACGAACGCTGGTCCAACTGAGGCGCCAGGTGGAAATGGCATGGCAAGCCGTTCCACAGGACTACATCCAGCATCTCTACGATCGTCTCCATGGGAGAATAGCAGCCTGCATTGCTGCGAAAGGTGGATATACACTGTACTAGTACCGACATTGTGCATGCTCTGTTGCCTGTGTCTATGTGCCTGTGGTTCTGTCAGTGTGATCATGTGATGTATCTGACCCCAGGAATGTGTCAATAAAGTTTCCCCTTCCTGGGACAATGAATTCACGGTGTTCTTTTTTCCATTTCGAGGAGTGTATCTCGCATAGAATATTATATTATTTGCCAAATCTGGATAATTCTGAAAAAACATCTGCTCCATTGAGTTTATAAAAATATCTGACATGATACCAGCTAACGGGCTGCCCATAGCTAGACCACAGGGTTGCGAATATATTTTATTATTGAAAGAGAAATAATTGTACTTGAGGGTGGTGCGTAAGAGAACCATTAGTTCATCGATCTCAGGGGCAGATAATTTTTTATGGTATCGCAAATTGGTTTCTATAATGTCCATCGTCTGCTCAACAGGTACATTAGTATATAAATTTTTAATATTAATACCAATAGATAGGTTTGTCCATTTGTAGGACGGCTTTCAGCCACATTTTGTTTATATGTATATTTGCTCTAAGTAATTTTGAAACAGTTTGTCTGCCGCGCCTGCGCATGCGCTTGCGCTCGCGCATGCGCTTGGCGGCGGCCGAGCCTCGCCGCGGAACTTCTCACGACGCCTAGTCTCCGAGCCGCTCACGTGTGGTCCTTATTTCTGGCCGGCGTAGCTCCGTCTACGTTCGCGTTAATGGTTTTAATTTTGACAGACATAATCTTATGATTTTGCGTCTTTATTGTTGTAATTTTTAATCTGTGACATGGCCAGTGTTTGGTTCTCAAAATAATTTAATTTTTTGTAAGTATCACGATTTCTTTATTTTTCAAATATTAGACTGATAATGCATTTCAGTGAGTAATGTATGTCCGTACGTGGTTTAATTTATAGGTTCTGAAGAAGATTCCATTACAGGAATCGAAACCTAGGTAAACGAGTAAAAATTACCTTGCAACTGAAGGCTGAAAAAATTGTTTATTTTCTGTACATTTCACAGTTGCTGACGCGCTGCAGTATGTTAAAGATTTGTAAATTTGTAACTGCCGAGGCAAGTAAAGCAGCTAACAGATATATGGACATAGTGTATAAAATACTGATAACAGGTCTGGCAATATCTATCATTAAGCAATGCAAGCTGTCAAATGTAGTACCTGATTTTGTAAAAGGCTATATTAATAACAAAGTTTGTAATAAGTCCCCTGGTCTTAAAAGGAAACTCGTACACCAGATTTTAAATGAAAGAAGTGCCGAGTTGTACTCCAAGAAAGACAGCCTGAATGAAGAAGCTTATGAACTGTATCTTGAACTTTCAAAAATTTTTAAGACTACCTTTAATTTTCAAATTGATTCTTTTTGGTTGCATATTAGTTTATGGTTAGCAAACCGTAAGACCGAAATTAGTGTTAGACATGAAAGAGAGCTAGCCAAATTATTAAATTGTGTTGAGGTTTCTGGCGTTCATAACACATGTAATGGGGCGGCCGCCCCTTAACCCAATTTTACGAACGCGTAGTGAATAAGACTAATATTTGTTTCTCCGAAGTTGAGAACGAGCTTTTATGTAAAGGTTTCAAGTTAATGTACAACCTAAATGTACTTCTCAAAGTGTAGAAAATTTAATTGTCGACCTCAAAGTTGGGCTTGATTGTTCTAAAATAGCAAAAAATGCGCAAACAAGGAAGGATAGCTTATGACGCCCGTAAAATTGTCCAAAAAGATTACTCTGTTCAAAAATCCTGTTTCTGCTGTACATCAAACGTTGAAGAGCATTAATCTTAAGATTAAAAATAATGAAGCACTGATAACTAAGGCCGACAAAGGCAATTCCCTAATTATCGCCCACAAAAGCGAATACATCCGTAAGACGGAATGTTTTTTGAGGAAAATGGCATCGTGCCAATCGAGGTGGACCCCACACCCGTGATCCAAAAAGAGATAAGGTCGGCTCTTAGCAGTACAAAAAAGTTAATCGGCGAGTTTTATAAAAAATGCCTTATAAACATAAAGTAGAGATGGGGCCCCTCCACGCCCGCACCAACGTGGTGACCAAACCAAAAGTTCTACTGTCACCTCCGTAAACATGTTACTTATCTAGTAAGTGGATCACAGGATGCTGGGCTGTGATGTTATCCGTGCGTCTGAGTAAGACTACGCATTAACACGGTCCATCAGGTGATAGTGGACGAAACGCGAGTGAGGGTAGCGATTTGAAGAGCAGAGGGAAAAAAGTGCCAAGGCTCGTGCCGTGGGAAAAAAACCTCTGCGACAGTGGGATGGGTATTAAGATCAGAAGTGGCTTACTAGCTGCGATAGTTCATGCAAGGTTGGATTTGTTAGTATGGGTATCATGCATCATTACCGTGGCAAGCGATGGCGATGTATCCCAGTTGCTGCAGCCGCTACATTCCTGGAACAATCAAGATCGTTATACAGTAGTGGGAGATCGGCCATAGATCATCTCACTGTGTGGGGGATGTGTGGAGCTTGTCTGCCTGCAGTGTACGGTACGGCTTCTCTGTGTGGTGTCAGTTATTCGGCAGTGTATTCCAGCTGGATATCCAGTAATGGCGTCTGATTAACAGGGGCTCACCTGTACCGTTGTGTTTGCGTGTGCTTGGCCATAGATGTTATGTCCTTACAAGTATGTCTTTTGGTCTTTTATGTTTCCATCTATGGTTGTGGTCGTAGTTCCCCAGATTCAGAATAAACGAGTTCTGCGAATGTCTGGAGTTTCTGTATAGTCTTGTGGTGAGTTTGTGGATTACCTCCGTGAGAGTCTCAAGTCGGTATTCCCGGTGAAGGTCCGCGATGCGTGTGTATCGTGGAGCATTGCTTATGATTTTGAGTTCTTTGTTTTGTATGAGCTGCAGACGGCGCAGGCGTGTAGGCGCAGCGTATCCCCAGACAGGAGCTGCGTACGTCATCAGGGGTCGGATAAGTGTCATGTACATGAACCTCGACACCCTTCTGTTCAGTGTGCTACGCCTGTTGAGCATAGGATAGAGCTGTTTGAGCCTCGCGCTAGCTCGGTTGGTCATGTGTTGTATGTGGTCCCCCCAGAGTAATTTCCGGTCCAGCCAGACACCGAGGTATTTGACTTTCTCGCGGAAACGTATTGGGCGTGCATGTAGTTATTGGTCTGCAGTAGCGGTGTTTGCGCAGTTGCTTCGGTCTTCTAGTGAACAGAACGGCTCGCACTTGGTGACGTTTACTCTAACACGCCATTTCTCCAACCAAGGCTCAGCCACTCTGAGTGCAGTCTGTAGGCGTGACGTAATGTTTGATGGTTTCCAATCTTGCGCAAGGATGGCTGTGTCATCCGCGAGGATTGCCATCATTGTGTTGTATGTGGTTGGGAGATCGTTTATGTAGAGGTTAAACAGTAGGGGCCCTAGGATGCTTCCCTGGGGTACTCCCGCGTGTATACCGTGTCGTGTTGATTGTTTTCCCTGCACGTCAGTGTTGAAACTCCTGTCTGTGAGGTATGAGTGTATGAGACGCAGCAGCCCGTGGGGGAATCCCGCGTCGCTGAGTTTGCGGATGAGGCCGTTGTGCCATAGACGGCCGAAAGCCTTTTCGATGTCCAGGAACGCTGCCCCTGTAGCTTTGTTTATGTTGAAGCCATGTGTTATATGTTCATCGACCCGTAGGAGTTGTTGTATTGTGGAGTGGTGATTCCTGAAGCCGAATTGCTCCGGTCTCAGGATGTCATTTGTTATGCAGTGCCTAGTGATGCGTTTGAGAATCACCTTCTCAACAATCTTACTGAGCGAGCTCAGAAGGCTGATGGGTCGGTAATTTTGTGGGAGGCTGTGGTCTTTCCCCGGCTTACTGAACATCAGGATCTTGGCCGTCTTCCAAAAGGCGGCGAAGTGTTGGTGTTTAGTATGGCATTCGTTATGTGTGTTAGGTACTCAGTTGCTTTATCCGTGAACTCCTGGAGGACACGGTTTTGAATGCCATCATGACCAGGGGCTTTCCTAGCAGCGGAATGCATTACAGCCCAAGAGACATCGGCTGTGCTAGCGTGTCGAATGTCGTCGCGCGATGGTTGGGCTAGAATGCGTGTAACCTCTTGGTCAGTAGCAAGTGTGAACACTGGATCTGATGGTATCAGGTTCGGTGTGAATGACGCTGCGAGTGTGCGGGCCATTAGTTCTGCTTTCTCTTCCGCTGAGTATGCAGGTCTGTCAGGCCCTTGAAGCGTTGGGGTGTATATATTCTTCCTGGTGAAGTGTCGGGCTAGTTGCCACACGCCAGGTCGTGCGGTGTCCAGCACTTCTAGTTTTTGGTTCCACTGTTGTGTTCTATGTGTTTGTATTTTATCGTGCATGATGCCCTGTAGTCTGTTAATGTGCCGTTTGAAGTACGGACGCCTGGTGCGCTGCCATTGTCTCCTGAGGCGATTCCTCATTGAGATGAGGCCCAGGATATCCTGGGGCAGGGCCGCACTGCGTTGTTGTGAGGTGCGATCAGGTATGGTGCCTGCCATTGCGTCCTGGACGGCGTTAGTGAGGGTTTCTACTGCCTCGGGAATTTGTGCTGTTTCGTTAATTTCGTGTATAGGTGAGATGTGGCTATCGAGCGTTTGCTTGAACAATGTCCAATTCGCACGCCCGTAGTCCAACATCTTGCGTTGTTCCGTGTGCTGCAGTGTTTCCTCAATGTATAGTATTACAGGTTGGTGGTTTGAGGGCAGATCGTTTACAACGGCAACGTTGAGTGTCGATTTAATGCCCTTGATGAGGGCCATGTCTATCACGTCTGGCCTGTGTCCCCTCTGATAGGGAATGTGCGTCGGTTCAGTCGGCGCTAGTATAATGTAGTTTCTACCTAGTGAATGTTCGTACAGTTTTTTGCCGTTGGGATTTCGTATGCGTGAATTCCATTCTGGGTGTTTTGCGTTAAGATCTCCAGCGACTATTACTCGCGGTGAAATGTTGAGTAATGTGCTGATATCGCGTGTTGAGATGCCTACAGGGCTGTTGTATACCGATATCAGTGTGGTGTAGACTCCGTTGAACTTGACTCTGACGGCCGTAGCCTCGATTTTTTCCAGTTCAGGGAGCTCTATGTTTGTGTGCTCAATGTCTTTGTGTATGACGATTGCAGTTCCACCTGCCACGGCGTCGCCCGGTCGGTCGGTACGATAGACACAATAGCCAGGAAAGTTTCATTGTTTGTGCGGTTTAAGTTTAGTCTCGCTCAGTAGCGCGACAAAGATTCCCTTGCGCTCCATGAACGCGGCAAATTCTGCCCTTTTGTTGTGGATCGAGTCTGCATTCCAGAACAGGATCTGTGATAGTGTGTGCGGGTCTGCGTTATGGGCCGGGTGTGGCATATTATTCATGTAAGAGTGTGAAAGAGTGTTGTGATGGCAGTGTGTATGACAGCCCAGTATTGCCCGGGTTCGGCGCTCATGAGCTGGGTGATGAGTGTAGTGACGGCCGTCAGCACCTTGGTAAGGATTTGAACGGTCGTGTGTCGGGGGAATAGTGTTTCCAGTATTCCCCCAGGTGGTGTGTTGGTGTTGGGTGTGGCAGCCTGAGATGCTGTTGTGGAGTTAGCGGCCGCTTGTGCGGGTATTGGTGTGTTGTTAGGAGTGGCATTTGTGCTTTGTGACAGAGGTTGTGGCGCCTGTGTTACTTCTGTGGTGAGGGGGATGGTAGTGTGAGTTACAGTCTCGGTGTCTTGTTGACTGTTTTCCCGTGTGTTGCTGTTCTGTTGTTGCTGCGTGGCCTGTTGTGGTGATTTCGTGTTCCCCGCCCTGTGTTTGCGTGTTCGTCTATTCCTCCTCTGGGCTTGGGGTTCGGGGGGTTCTTGTGTGGATGTGTTTTCCTGTATATGGTGCGTTTCTTCGCAGCACGTGATTTCCGGGAGTGGGGTCGTGTTGTTTGGGGGCATAGGTGTTGGTACCGATGCTTGTTGGGTTTCAGGTGTTGCCTGTGGCTGTTGTGTGTCTGTTGCAGCGGTTGTTTCACGTGTGTGTGTAGGGCGCTGAGGTTCCGCAGCCTGTGCCGTTCCGCCAGGGCGTGCAACCGTGGCAAACGTTACGCCTTTCCTTACTGGGTTCGGCGCTGGCTTTGGGCGTGGTATGTCGTACAGTACCCTGCTTTTGTCTTGTTTACGCTTCAGCGCCTATTTGTATGAGTTGCACTGTCTGAAGTTTGCCGCATGGGGCCCACCACAGTTGGCACAGCGTCGCTGGTTTGGCTGTGTTTTTGTGCAAGTGTTGGATCTGTGATTGCCAGAGCATCCGCGGCAGCGAGTTGCCAGGCCGCAGCGGAGGGCCGAGTGGCCGAACCGCTGGCAGTTGTTGCATTGTTGGGGGACGTTGGGTGGTTCGTAGTGTTCTAAACGTACGTCCATCCGCAGAAAGCTCTTTATCTGCAGGATGGTGCGGGAATCAGCCGTGTCGGCTAACTCAACCATGGGAACATGAATCCGAAACCACCTATTTTGAGAAGCCAGTTTAAGGTTCACAAAATTTCCCATCCTATCCGTCCGATCGTTGACAGTACCAAAAGTGCATACCACAAACTAGCTAGGTTCCTACACCGTAAATTGAAAGAGAATTTTGTATTTGAAAAAAATTTCTCCGTCAAAGATTCGGTAGACGTGGCCAACAAACTTAAAACTTTAGCCTGTTCTGACATCACAAAACTCGTATCATTTGATATTAAAAATTTATATACTAATGTACCTGTTGAGCAGGCGATGGACATTATAGAAACCAATTTGCGATACCATAAAAAATTATCTGTCTCTGAGATCGATGAACTAATGGTTCTTTTACGCACCACCCTAAAGTACAATTATTTCTCTTTCAATAATAAAATATATTCGCAACCCTGTGGTCTAGCTATGGGCAGCCCGTTAGCTGGTATCATGTCAGATATTTTTATAAACTCAATGGAGCAGATGTTTTTTCGGAATTATCCAGATTTGGCAAATAATATAATATTCTATGCGAGATATGTAGGTGACTTGCTGTTTGTGCTTGAAGGTTCCCATGAAGAGCTAGAACTGTTATTTACCACTTTCAATAACCTCCATGAAAAAATCAGTTTCACTCAAGAAAAATCAGACAACTGATAGGACCTTAGACTATCTCGATCTGACTCTATCCATTATTGGCAACAAAATAGATTTCAAAATTTTTCGGAAAGCAGCCTATTCCGACATCATCATCCCAGTTGATTCCACCCATCCTCAGGCCCATAAAATGGCCTTTTTTCACTCGAGTATCCATCGAGCCCTTTCCATTCCGCTTTCGCCAGTCAACTTACAGAACGAATTAAAAGTCCTCGAAAACATCGCTCAGAATAATGGATATAATCCCAGTATAGTGAGACAGTTGTTCAACAAAAAAACACAAAAGAAGACTACCACCCTATCCAGTTCAGGTACTCACAATCAACACCAGGCAACGAAATACATATCAGTTCCCTTTATAGGTAACATATCCTATAAGGTAGGTCTTTTATTAAAAAACCGAGGGTGTAAAGTTTCATACTCTACCACCAACAACCTCAAAAAGAATTTATTCATTCTCTGGATAAAGGTACTGATAGATCATCGCTGTCAGGTGTGTATAAGATCACGTGTGCTGAATGTCCTTCTTATTACATTGGCCAGACAGGAAGGGCCCTGTCTGTTGGGTTTAAAGAGCATCTGCCGACAAAAAGCGGTGATGGAACACGAGGATCTACATTTGCTGAACATCTGGTCCAAAAGGCGCATGCTCCCAAGCCTCTAAAAGACGCAGAGCTTTTGCATAAGGAAGTTAAGGGATGTAGGCTAGACACACTCGAAGAATTGCAAATTTTTAAACATCTTATTATTGATAGAGACAACTTACTTAATGATCAGCTGCAACAAAAAAATAGAAGTTATTTCGAAGAATTTCAACCTTTACTCCAGTGGAGTTGACCCACAGTCCGCTTCGAATGGCCGATGCTGTTTCCCTGTCTGCTTTGTCCCTTTATTATAGTGCGATTGTACATGTGTGTCTTTGTATTTCGTAATGTGCTTGGTAATGACACATAGTTGCTAAGGCGTTTTTATGTTAAAGACATTTTATGCTTAGCACGCATGGTTTCGACACTAATTTTTAGTTACTGTAGCGGGGCTTCGCCCTCTTACTATAATATTTAAATGTAAAAAAAAATAATTATACCTTGGCTTTGTAGTTTATTCTCAGGTAAATTGTTTAATGTTGCTATACCAATAGATAGGTTTGTCCATTATGTATATTTGCTGTAAGTAATTCTGAGACAGTTTGTCTCTCGCGCCGGCGCTTTCGCTTGCGCTCGCGCATGCGCTTGGCCGCGGCCGAGCCTCGCCGCGGAACTTCTCACGACGCCTAGTTTCCGAGCCGCTCACGTGTGGTCCTTATTTCTGGCCGGCGTAGCTCCGTCTACGTTCGCCTTAATGGTTTCAATTTTGACAGACATAATCTTATGTAATTTTTAATCTGTGACATGGCCAGTGTTTGGGTCTCAAAATAATTTAATTTTTTGTAAGTATCACGATTTCTTTATTATTCAATCATTAGACTGATAATGCATTTCAGTGAGTAATATATGTCCGTATGTGGTTTACTTTATAGGTTCTGAAGAAGATTCCATTACTGGAATCGAAACCTAGGTAAACGAGTAAAAATTACCTTGCAACTGAAGGCTGAAAAAATTGTTTATTTTCTATAGTGGGAATAAGCGAAATTCGGTGGCAGGAGGAACGAGACTTTTGGTCAGGTGAATAGAGGGGTATAAATGCAAAATCAAATACGGGCAATGCAGGAGTAGGTTTAATAATGAATAAATAAATAGGAGTACGGGTAAGCTACTACAAACAGCATAGTAGTACAAGTTTAGATGCCAACTAGCTCTGCAGATGAAGAAGAAATTGAAGAAATGTATGATGAGATAAAAGAAATTATTCAGATAGTAAAGGAAGACGAAAATTTAATAGTCATGGGTGACTGGAATTCGATAGTAGGAAAAGGAAGAGAAGGAAACGTAGTAGGTGAATATGGATTGGGGTGAAGAAATGAAAGAGGAAGTCGCCTGGTAGAATGTTGCTCAAAGCATAACTTAATCATGGCTGACACTTCGTTCAAGAATCATAAAAGAAGATTGTATACATGGGAGAAGATTGGAGATACTGACAGCTTTCAGATAGATTATATAATGGTAAGACAGAGATTTAGGAACCAGGTTTTAAATTGTAAGACATTTCCAGCGGCAGATGTGGACTCTGACCACAATCTATTGGTTATGAACTGTAGATTAAAAATGAAGAAACTGCAAAAAGGTGGGAATTTAAGGAGATGGGACCTGGATAAACTGACTAAACCAGAGGTTGTCGACAGTTTCAGAGAAAGCATTACGGAGCGAATGACAACAATGGGGGAAAGAAATACAGTAGAAGAAGAACGGGTAGTTTTGAGAGGTGAAGTAGTGAAGGCAGCACAGGATCAAATAGGTAAAAAGACGAGGGCTAGTAGAAATCCTTGGGTGACAGAAGAAATATTGAATTTAATGGATGAAAGAAGAAAATATGAAAATGCAGTAAATGAAGCAGGCAAAAAGGAATAGAAACGTCTCAAAAATGAGATCGACAGGAAGTGCAAAATGGCTAAGCAGGGATGGCTAGAGGACAAATGAAAGGATGTAGAGGCTTATCTCACTAGAGGTAAGATAGATGCCGGCCACGGTGGCCGTGCCGTTCTAGGCGCTGCAGTCCGGAACCGCGGGACTCCTGCGGTCGCAGGTTCGAACCCTGCTTCGGGCATGGATGTTTGTGATGTCCTTAGGTTAGTTAGGTTGAAGTAGTTCTAAGTTCTAGGGGACTGATGACCTAAGATGTTAAGTCCCACAGTGTTCAGGCATTTGAACCATTTTTGGTAAGATAGATAC
Organism: Schistocerca americana; assembly: GCF_021461395.2. NCBI lineage: Eukaryota > Metazoa > Arthropoda > Insecta > Orthoptera > Acrididae > Schistocerca > Schistocerca americana. Next base: position 471,306,247 of record NC_060125.1, read on the forward strand.
TGCCTACAGGAAAATTAAAGAGACCTTTGGAGAAAAGAGAACCACTTGTATGAATATCAAGAGCTCAGATGGAAACCCAGTTCTAAGCAAAGAAGGGAAAGCAAAAATGTGGAAGGAGTATATAGAGTGTCTGTACTAGGGCGATGTACCTCAGGGCAATATTATGGAAATGGAAGAGGATGTAGATGAAGATGAAATGGGAGATATGATACTGCATGGACAGTCTGACGGAGCACTGAAAGACCTAAGTCGAAACAAGGCCCCTGGAGTAGACAACATTCCATTAGAACTACTGACGGCCTTGGGAGAGCCAGACCTGACAAAACTCTACCATCTGGTGAGCAAAATGTATGAGACGGGCGAAATATCCTCAGACTTCAAGAAGAATATAATAATTCCAATCCCAAAGAAAGCAGGTGTTGACAGATGTGAAAATTATTGAACTATCAGTTTAATAAGTCACAGCTGCAAAATACTAACGCGAATTCTATACAGACGAATGGAAAAACTGATAGAAGCCAACCTCGGGGAAGATCGATTTGGATTCCGTAGAAATATTGGAACAAGTGAGGGAATGCTGACCCTACGACTTATCTTAGAAGAAAGATTAAGGAAAGACAAACCTACGTTTATAGCATTTGTAGACTTAGAGAAAGCTTTTGACAATGTTGATTGGAATAGTCTCTTTCAAATTCTGAAGGTGGCAGGGGTCAAATACAGGGAGCGAAAGGCTATTTACAATTTGTACAGAAACCAGATCGCAGTTATAAGAGTCGAGGGGTATGAAAGGGAAGCAGTGGTTGGGAAGGGAGTGAGACAGGGTTGTAGCCTATCCCCGATGTTATTCAATCTGTATATTGAGCAAGCAGTAAAGGAAACAAAAGAAAAGTTCGGAGTAGGTATTAAAATCCATGGAGAAGAAATAAAAACTTTGAGTTTCGCCGATGACATTGTAATTCTGTCTGAGACAGCAAAAGACTTGCAAGAGCAGTTGAACGGAATGGACAGTGTCTTGAAAGGAGAATATAAGATGAACATCAACAAAAGCAAAACGAGGATAATGGAATGTAGTAGAATTAAATCGGGTGATGCTGAGGGAATTAGATTAAGAAATGAGACACTTAAAGTAGTAAAGGAGTTTTGCTATTTGGGGAGCAAAATAACTGATAATGGTCGAAGTAGAGAGGATATAAAATGCCGACTGGCAATGGCAAGGAAAGCGTATCTGAAGAAAAGAAATTTGTTAATATCAAGTGTAGATTTAAGTGTCAGGAAGTCGTTTCTGAAAGTATTTGTACGGAGTGTAGCCATGTATGGAAGTGAAACATGGACGTAAAATAGTTTGGACAAGAAGAGAATGGAAGCTTTCGAAATGCGGTGCTACAGAAAAAAATGCTGAAGATTAGATGGGTAGATCACATAACTAATGAGGAGGTATTGAATAGAATTGGGGAGAAGAGGAGTTTGTGGCACAACTTGACTAGAAGAAGGGATCGGTTGGTGGGACATGTCCTGAGGCATCAAGGAATCACCAATTTAGTATTGGAGTGCAGTGTGGAGGGTAAAAATCGTAGAGGGAGACCTAGAGATGAATACACTAAGCAGATTCAGAAGGATGTAGGCTGCAGTACGTACTGGAGATGAAGAAGCTTGCAGAGGATAGAGTAGCATGGAGAGCTGCATCAAACCAGTCTCAGGACTGAAGACCACAACGACAACAACTTGGCTAATGGTAGATTGTCCTATTTTAACATTGGACAGCCTGCGTCTTGTACTGATGACATCAGTATCGAAGGGTTGGAGGTGGAAAAGAAGTTAGCCCATAATACCCAGGCTTTATTCATCCAGTACTTGGGAAAGAGAGCATTTAGCGACTTGCAACAAACTTTACACATTATTTCAAACCTATACGAAACGCTCTCTTGCTGACAATCCCCGCAAAATGATGAAAGGAAGAGTGTTCATCACTCAATACATTTTCACTGTTCGTGCAGTAAAACTGCCGCATCAGGCATGACGTTTTAATTTCTTACTTCTGTACTGCGGACTCTATTCGCGACACGTGTTGTAGACAGTATTCGGATATACCACCGAATGTACGTGCAAAATTATATGATTGTATGACACACAGTTGAGGATATATGACGTCATAAACAATAAGATGAGTGAAAAACTGCCGCATCATGCATGAGTTTTAATTTATTACTTCTTTTATACTAACTCTATTCGCAACCCATTTCTCAGACAGTATCCACGTATATAATTGAATATACATACAAAATTACATCATTGTACAGCTCATAGTTGAGAAGATTAGACCATAATCATTGAGGTGCGTGAAAACGAAAGTACACAGCCAAATTTACTAGACATACAGGTGAAATACAGGTACAAATATATGTGAAATTTGTTAAATATATGTGTAAGATATGTAACATGAGCGTTTAGGGGTGAAGCTGCGGATAAAAAGCGCCTTCTAAACCTCTGTGATGAGTCCAGCTAAACTCGGTACATGCGTATCTGGAAAAAATACTGTGTGTGTAAGAACCATGAAACTCCTACTGCAATGGAGGTGATGGGCAGAGAAGGGTCGGGGAGAAGACAGAGAGGAGGAAGCAGAAGATGGACATAAAAGAGGGAGAAGAGGAGATGGGCAGAGAGAGATGGAGTAGCAGCTGGAAAGAAATAGAGGGTAAGGTGGAGGGAAGAGATAAGGAGAGAAGGAGATGAGCAGCGAAAGGGAAGGGAAGGAGGTAGACATAGAGAAGGATGAGGAGAAAATGAACTGAGGAGGAGGAGGAGGAGGAGGAGGAGGAGATGAGCAGAGAGGAGGAGGATATGGAAGGAAAGAGGGGGAGGTGGAGACTGGCAGAGAGTGCGGGACAAGGAGACAGACAGATGAGGAGATGGACACAGAGAGAGGCAGCAGGGGATAGGCAGAGAGAGAGGCAGGAGATGGATAGATAGTAGCAGATGGAGGAGGTGGATAATGAGAGGGAGCGAAGGAGATGGATAGAGAGAGAGGGGAGTATAAGACGGACGGAGGTAGCTTGAAGAGAAAATGGACAGTGGAGATTGATAGAGAGAATGGGAAAGACTAGATAGACTAACAGAAGATGGGATAAATACATACATAGGCAGTGCCAATAGCTGAGATTGTATAACTATAATAAGTTTTGATGAGGAATTGCCAGAGCAATAAATGTAGAGAGTATAACACGTGTTTCGCGCTCTCAGTGGTGTTCAGAACTGGCAGCACCGAGAAGCCGCCGAAGCAGCCGGAGACTCTAGAGGGCGATGACGCAGCGGTGTGGTGTCGCTGTCCTCTCCAGACTGTGGCCGCCGTCACAGGTACCGTACCGCGCAAAGCTTTGGTACTTACGTCTACATTTGTATTCCGCAAGCCGCCTTAAAGTGTGTGGTGGAGGGAACTTTGTGTATGAGTGACACTGCCCCCCCCCCCCCAAAAAAAAAAAAAATCCCTTTCCTGTTCCAGTCGCGAATGATTTGCAGGAAGAACGATTGTCTGTAACCTCCCAATTGTGCTCGAGTCTCTCTTATTTTACCTTCTTGATCTTCCCGCGAGATGTACGTGGAAGGAAGCAACATAATGGCCGACACTTTTTGTAAAGTACCCTCTCGGAACTTCAACTGTAAATCACGTAGTGGTGAAGAACTCCCCTCTTGCAGAAGCTGAAATTGGAATTGGCTAAGCATTTCTGCAACACTTTCGTGCTTCCTATATTGAACTGTAACAAAACGCGCTGCTGTTCTTTGGATCTTCTCTATTTCTTCTGTCAGTTATGTCTGGTGCGGATCCCAGACTGGCGAGCAATACTGATGCATTGCTATCTCCGTTATGTATGGACTACACGTCCTGAGGATTCTTCCGGCGAATCTCAGTCTGCCACCTATCATAGCCGCGATTGTTGTCATTTGGTCGCTGTACTTCAAATTGCTCCGAAAGCATATTTCAAGATATTTTACGAATGTGACTGCTTCAAGTGATCGTTCAGCAATATTGTAATTGTACACTACTGGCCAATAAAATTGCTACACCAAGAAGAAATGCAAATGATAAACGGGTATTCATTGGACAAATATATTATACTAGAACTGACATGTGATTACATTTTCACGCAGTTTTGGTGCTTAGATCCTGAGAAATCAGTACCCAGAACAACCACCTCTGGCCGTAATAACGGCCTTGATACGCCTAGGCATTCAGTCAAACAGAGCTTGGATGGCGTGTACAGGTACAGCTGCCCATGCAGTTTCAACACGATACCACAGTTCATCAAGAGTAGTGTCTGGCGTATTGTGACGAGCCAGTTGCTCCGCCACCATTGACCAGACGTTTTCAATTCGTGAGAGATCTGGAGAATGTGCTGGCCAGGGCAGCAGTCGAACATTTTCTGTATCCAGAAAGGCCCGTATAGGACCTGCAACATGCGGTCGTGCATTATCCTGCTGAAATTTAGGGTTTCGCAGGGATCGAATGAAGGGTAGAGCCACAGGTCGTAACACATGTGCAATGTAACGTCCAGTTTTCGAAGTGCCGTCATTGCGAACAAGAGGTGACTTTGACGTGTAACCAATGGTAGCCTACACCATCACGCCGGGTGATACGCCAGTATGGCGATGACGAAAACACACGCTTCCAATGTGCGTTCACCGCGATGTCGTCAAACACGGATGCGACCATCATGATGCTGTAAACATCCGAAAAATATGACGTTTTGCCATTCGCGCACCTAGATTCGTCGTTGAGTACACCATCGCAGGCGCTCCTGCCTGTGATACAGCGTCAAGGGTAACCGCAGCCATGGTCTCCGAGCTGATAGTCCATGCTGCTGCAAACGTCGTCGAACTGTTCGTGCAGGTGGTTGCTGTCTTGCAAACGTCCCCATCTGTTGACTCAGGGATCGAGACGTGGCTGCACGATCCGCTACAGCCATGCGGATAAGATGCCTGTCATCTCGACTGCTAGTGATACGAGGCCGTTGGGATCCAGCACGGCGTTCCGTATTACCCTTCTGAACCCACCGACTCCATATTCTGCTAACAGTCATTGGATCTCGACCCACGCGAGCAGCAATGTCGCGATACGATAAACCGCAATCGCGATAGGCTACAATCCGACCTTTATCAAAGTCGGAAACGTTATGGTACGCATTTCTCCTCCTTACACGAGACATCACAACGACGTTTCACCAGGAAACGCCGGTCAACTCCTGTTTGTGTATGAGAAATCGGTTGGAAACTTTCCTCACGTCAGCACGTTGTAGGTGTCGCCACCGGCGCCAGCCTTGTGTGAATTCTATGAAAAGCTAATCATTTGCATATCACAGCATCTTCTTCCTGTCGGTTAAATTTCGCGTCTGTAACACGTCATCTTCGTGGTGTAGTAATTTTAATGGCCAGTAGTGTATAATAAAGCGTCTTTCTATTTCTGCACAATTTGGACACTACAGCTGCTGCGTCGTTGGCGTTGGCAGGAACAAAAAACGGGGAAGTCGACATGAAGTGTTCCAGACAAACTCGATATGTGAAAAAACCGAATGAGGGACCCAGCGAACACCTTTTGTTATGCCACATCCATGCAGTTACCGTTCCTAGCAAAGTGGTTATCGCCAAAGCGTGAACGCGCATCGGTTTCCTTTCAATTATTGCTCTAAGGGGTATAGGCAGCCTGCTAGCTTGTTGATGTACAGAATATCTAATAATAAATTAATACTTATATATACAACAGTATATTCACTATGTGCAACCGATATTTTTACTGGTAGGCACGTCGTTATTTCTTCCGTGCACATGTCGATACATCGATACTTTTCTAGATAAATCGCGAGTCCATAATTATACTTTTTTAAAATATTGATATATCGGATTCCCAACACCTATAAAAATATCAACAGTCCTGGTCGCTATATCAGCTCGTGACACCAAATTTTTTTTCTAGTGCCAGGACGCTCTGTTAATTCAGATTGATTTTTTGTCGTTTCCGTCATTTTTTCGTTGATCTCTCCCACCGACTGTTTCCAAGTCTGTCTTAATATAGGTTCCTGAAGAGGGGCAGCAGCCTTTTCAGTAGTTGCAAGGGCAACAGTCTGGATGATTGACTGATCTGGCCTTGTAACAGTAACCAAAATGGCCCTGCTGTGCTGGTACTGCGAACGGCTGAAAGCAAGGGGAAACTACAGCCGGAATTTTTCTCGAGGGCATGCAGCTTTACTGTATGATTAAATGATGATGGCGTCCTCTTGGGTAAAATATTCCTGAGGTAAAATAATCCCCCATTCGGATCTCCGGGCGGGGACTACTCAAGAGGACGTCGTTATCAGGAGAAAGAAAACTGGTGTTCTACGGATTGGAGAGTGGAATGTCAGATCCCTTAATCGGGCAGGTAGGTTAGAAAATCTAAAAAGGGAAATTGATAGGTTAAAGTTAGATATAGTGGGAATTAGAGAAGTTCGGTGGCAGGAGGAACAAGACTTTTGGTCAGGTGAATATAGGGTTATAAATACAAAATCAAATAGGGGTAATGCAGGAGTAGGTTTAATAATGAATAAAAAAATAGGAGTACGGGTAAGCTACTACAAACAGCATAGTGAACACATTATTGTGGCCAAGATAGACACGATAGGTCTGCAGATGATGAAGAAATTGATGAAAGATAAAAGAAATTATTCAGGTAGTGAAGGGAGACGAAAATTTAATAGTCATGGGTGACTGGAATTCGATAGTAGGAAAAGAGAGAGAAGGAAACATGGTAGGTGAATATGGATTGGGGGAGAGAAACGAAAGAGGAAGCCGCCTGGTAGATTTTTGCGCAGAGCATAACTTAATCATAGCTAACACTTGGTTCAAGAATCATGAAAGAAGGTTGTATACATGGAAGAACCCTGGAGATACTAAAAGGTATCAGATAGATTATATAATGGTAAGACAGAGATTTTGGAACCAGGTTTAAGACATTTCCAGGGGCAGATGTGGATTCTGACCACAATCTATTGGTTATGAACTGTAGATTAAAACTGAAGAAACTGCAAAAAGGTGGGAATTTAAGGAGATGGGACCTGGATAAACTGAAAGAATCAGAGGTTTTACAGAGTTTCAGGGAGAGCATAAGCGAACAATTGACAGGGATGGGGGAAAGAAATACAGTAGAAGAGGAATGGGTAGCTTTGAGGGATGAAATAGTGAAGGCAGCGGACGATCAAATTGGTAAAAAGACGAGGGCTGGTAGAAACCCTTGAGTAACAGAAGAAATATTGAATTTAATTGATGAAAGGACAAAATATGAAAATGCAGTAAATGAAGCAGGCAAAATGGAATACAAAAGTCTCAAAAATGATATCGACAGGAAGTGCAAAATGGCTAAGCAGGCATGGCTAGAGGACAAACGTAAGGATGTAGAGGCTTATCTCACTAGGGGTAAGATAGATACTGCCTACAGGAAAATTAAAGAGACCTTTGGAGAAAGGAGAACTACTTGCATGAATATCAAGAGCTTTGATGGAAGACCAGTTCTAAGCAAAGAAAGGAAAGCAGAAAGGTGGAAGGACTATATAGAGGGTCTATACTAGGGCGATGTACTTCAGGACAATATTATGGAAATGGAAGAGGATGTAGATGAAGATGAAATGGGAGATATGATACTGCGCGAAGAGTTTGACAGAGCAATGAAAGACCTGAGTCGAAACAAGGCCCCGGAGTAGACAACATTCCATTAGAACTACTGACAGCCTTGGGAGAGCCAGTCCTGGCAAAACTCTACCATCTGGTGAGCAAGATGTATGAGACAGGCGAAATACCCTCAGATTTCAAGAAGAATATAATAATTCCAATCCCAAAGAAAGCTGGTGTTGACAGATGTGAAAATTATTGAACTATCAGTTTAATAAGTCACAGCTGCAAAATACTAACGCGAATTCTATACAGACGAATGGAAAAACTGATAGAAGCCAACCTCGGGGAAGATCGATTTGGATTCCGTAGAAATATTGGAACAAGTGAGGGAATGCTGACCCTACGACTTATCTTAGAAGAAAGATTAAGGAAAGACAAACCTACGTTTATAGCATTTGTAGACTTAGAGAAAGCTTTTGACAATGTTGATTGGAATAGTCTCTTTCAAATTCTGAAGGTGGCAGGGGTCAAATACAGGGAGCGAAAGGCTATTTACAATTTGTACAGAAACCAGATCGCAGTTATAAGAGTCGAGGGGTATGAAAGGGAAGCAGTGGTTGGGAAGGGAGTGAGACAGGGTTGTAGCCTATCCCCGATGTTATTCAATCTGTATATTGAGCAAGCAATAAAGGAAACAAAAGAAAAGTTCGGAGTAGGTATAAAATCCATGGAGAAGAAATAAAAACTTTGAGGTTCGCCGATGACATTGTAATTCTGTCAGAGACAGCAAAGGACTTGGAAGAGCAGTTGAACGGAATTGACAGTGTCTTGAAAAGGGGGTATAAGATGAACATCAACAAAAGCGAAACGAGGATAATGGAATGTAGTCGAATTAAGTCGGGTGATGCTGGGGGAATTAGATTAGGAAAGAGACACTTAAAGTAGTAAAGGAGTTTTGCTATTTGGGGAGCAAAACAACTGATGATGGTCGAAGTAGAGATGGTATAAAATGCCGACTGGCAATGGGAAGGAAAGCGTTTCTAACGACGAAAAATTTGTTAACATCGAGTATTTTTTTAATTTTAGGAAGTCGTTTCTGAAAGTATTTGTATGGGGTGTAGCCATGTATGGAAGTGAAACGTGGACGATAAATAGTTTAGACAAGAAGAGAATAGAAGCTTTCGAAATGTGGTGCTACAAAAGAATGCTGAAGATTAGATGGGTAGATCACATAACTAATGAGGAGGTACTGAATAGAATTGAGGAGAAGATGAGTTTGTGGCACAACTTGACAAGAAGAAGGGACTGGTTGGTAGGACATGTTCTGAGGCATCAAGGGATCACAAATTTAGCATTGGAGGGCAGCGTGGAGGGTAAAAATCGTAGAGGGAGACCAAGAGATGAATACACTAAGCAGATTCAGGAGGATGTAGGTTGCAGTAGGTACTGGGAGATGAAGAAGCTTGCACAGGATAGAGTAGCGTGGAGAGCTGCATCAAACCAGTCTCACGACTGAAGACCACAACAACAACAACCTCTTTTCTAATTTTTTCGGTGGTGCCTCTACGTTCCGCGATCAGCGTTTTGTTGACCAAAACTTGTTTTCTGCCATCTGCACCGCTTTCTGAGCTTGGAATTGCTGCAATACTCCCTTCCACAATAGTGTACGTCGAAAGGGCTAAAACTGAAAGCAGACGGAGTGATTCTCGTTCCGTAGGACGTTGGTGCCAGCACAAGAGGATGGTACTGGCTCTACCTGTCCCGGATGAGCTTCTGGCGCCGAGGTTTTGCCCAGCCTGGACTACATGTGAGTGAGTCCGCTGGTCCCCAAGCTTATACTCTGTACACGTTTCGCACCACGTCGGTCTTGGCTTTCATCGTGCCTGCGGACCGAACAATGTCGCATGGTTATCATCTCAGGCCGGCCACTGTGACCGAGAGGTTCTAGGCGCATCAGTGTGGAACCGCACGATCGCTACGGTCGTAGGTTCGAATCCTGTCTCGGGCATGGATGTGTGTGATTTCCTTAGGTTGATTAGGTTTAAGTAGTTCTAGGGGACTGATGACCTCAGAAGTTGAGTCCCATAGTGCTCAGAGCCATTTGAACCATTTCATCATCTCAGCTACACCTGCAAACGCGTCCTGTTCTGATATTTCTTCCCACGACAGCTAATGTTAATCAAACTATTTGCCTTCGAGCGGGTCGTCATAAGCTTTCCTATATAAAATAGTTTAATTCTGTCAACTGGATCAAGTATATTTCTGATTTTTCCTACAGAGCAAGAAATTCTTTCAACATTCCCTTAAGTGATTCCACTCAGCGTTCACATACAAAAATCTACACATAATTAAGACAATCATCCCCCAAAAGAAACCCAATACTTCATTCATTTATTTTACAACGTAAGAAAACAACATTATTTACTAGCGATATGAAGAGGTGTAGTACAATACTGCAGTATCCTTAAACGATATGTTATGTCGAGTAAAGACACTCCTTAATAGCTGATGTGAGCCATCATACAACTATTTTTCTAGCAACGACAACTGGAGTGAATATCACCAATATTGTCGAAAGGCAATCCTTGATTAAAAACTGCATCATCATTACTTTTCTTTTATTGCGGTTGAAGAAAGCCATAATGCTACTCATGCAGAGAAACTGTACGGAGAGAGATATCCTGACAGGAACCTACCTTTCCATTGGGTGTTCATTCGTCTTGTTGTGACGCTATAGAAAAACGGGAAGTTTCAACGCAAGGCAACACAGTCGTCATGGAACTCACACAACTGAAGCCTCCTAACTTGTTGTTCTCGCTTGTGTTGGGGTGAATCCACCACGTACGTGCATACGACAGCTCGAACAGTAGCCTGGCATTCATAACGACAGTGTACATCGCGTTCTAACGGGTTTCCATCCTTACCATTTACACTTACACCAAAAACTGCATAGCAGTGATTTCCAGAATCATCTAAGTTCTGTCAGAGGACACTGCAGCAAACTCTCGCCAATCATAATAGTTTCTCTGACGTTATTTCTTCTGACGAATGTTCCTCCTCAAGCAAACTGCAGGTAAATACAAATAACAAACATTATTGGTCCACTGAAAACTCAAGATGGATTAGACAGGTGGAACACCAGCGTCAAGGGAGAGTTAACTTCTGAAGTGTAATCTACATCCACATCTACATGACTACTCTGCAGTTCATATTTAAGTGTCTGGCATAGGGTTCAACGAACCGCTGTCATACTATTTCTCTACCATTCCGTTCTGTAACAGCGCCCAGGAACAAGGGAGACTTCAGTCTTTCCGTGCGAGCTCTGATTTCTTTTATGTTATTAAAATGATCATTTCTCCCTATGTAGGTTGGTGTCAACAGAATATTTTGGAATTGGAAAGAAGACGCTGAAGACTAAAATTTCGCGAAATCTTGTTGCAACGAAAATCGCCTTTGTTTTAATGACTGCCATCTCATCTCTTGTGTCATATCGGTGACACTCTCTCCCCTGATTCTCACTTCGAACTTTTACGATGTCCTCCGTCAGTCCAAACCGGTTCATTCTCACAACGTACACTGAAGCACAAAAGAAAATGGTATAGGTATAGGTATTCAAATACAGAAACGTGTAAACAGGTAGAATACGGTGCCGAGGTCGGCAACGTCTATTAAGACAACATGTGTCTGCCGCAGTTGTTAGATCGGTTACTGCTGCTTCAATGGCAGGTTATCAAGATTTAAGTGAGTTTGAACGTGGTGTTACAGTCGGCGCACGAGCGATGGGACACACCGAGGTAGCGATGAAGTGGAGATGTTCACGTACGACCATTTCACGAGTGTACCGTGAATATCAGGGATCCGGTAAGACATCAAATCTCCGACATCGCTGCGACCGGAAAAAAATCCTACAAGAACGGGACCAATGACGACTGAAGAGAATCGTTCAACGTGGCAGAAGTGCAACCCTTCCGCAAATTGCTGCAGATTTCAATGCCGGGTCATCAGCAAGCGTCAGCGTGCGAACCATCAACGAAACATCATCGATATGGGGTTTCGGAGCCAAAGGCCCACTCGTGTACCCTTGATAACAGCACAACACAAAGCTTTACGCCTCGCCTGGGCCCATCAATACCGACATTGGGCCGCTGATGGGTGGGAACATGTTGCCTGGACGGACGAGTCTCGTTTCAAATTGTAGAGTGGATGGACGTGTACGGGTATGGAGACACTGCATGTCAGCAGGGGACTGTTCAAGCTGGTGGAGGCTTTGTAATGGTGTGAGGCGTATGCAGTTGGAGTGATATGGGACCGTTGGTACATCTAGATACGACTCTGACAGGTGACACGCACGTAAGCATCCTGTTTGATCACCTGCATCCATTCGTGTCCATCGTGCATTCCGACGATCGTGGCCAATTCCAGCAGGACAATGCGACACCACACACATCCGGAATTGTTACAGCGTTGGACCAGGAACACTCTTCTCAGCTTAAACTCTTCCGCTGGCCACCAAACTCACCAGACATGAACGTTATTGAGCATATATGGGATGCCTTGCAAAGTGCTGTTCAGAAGAGATCTCCACCCCGTCGTACTCTTATGAAGTCAGTTCCCTCCAGTAGTACTTCACACATTAGTCGAGTCCGCGCCACGTCTTGTTGCGGCACTTTTGCGTGCTCGCGGCGGCCCCACACGATATTAGGCAGGTATACCAGCTTCTTTGGCTCTTCAATGTATCTATACGGTCGTTCCAATTTCAGTTGTTCGTAATTGTAACTCCTAGGTATTTAGTTGAACTGACGGCCTTCATGTTTATGTGATTTATCATGTATCCGAAATTTAATGGATTCCTTTTAGTACTCATATGGGGGACCTGCCGCCGTTCGTTACTTATGGTCAATCACCACTTCTCGCACCATATAGATATCTTGTCTAAATCATATTGCAATGGTTTTTAATCTTCTGATGACTTTATTAGACAGTAAATGACAGAGTCATCTACAAACATGCTCAGATCGTCAAACAAGTCGTTTACGCAGATTAAGATCAGCAGAGGTCCTATAAGACTTCGTTGAGGAACTCCAGCGGTCCCGTTTTACTCGATGACTTTCCGTCAGTTAATACGAAATGTGATTTTCCCGACAGGAAATCAAGAATCCAGTCACACAATTGACACGATAGTTCGCAGCCGCGCAACTTGGTTATAAACCGTTTGAGCATTCGGCTCCGGAAGCCCATATCGCCTTATTGAAATGTAGAAATGTGGTATACTTGGTACTGAATTATTGTCCCTTATTTCATCAATTGTGACCTAAACAGAAGTGCGTATGCCACTTTCTCCCACGAATCCTTCCTTGTCTCCTAGATGAAGTGCCACTAAGAACCAGAACGGTTAAGTAGTACCAACACGGTGGCTGTCCAGCACATAATGTCATGCATGCACGTCATATTGTGACCCGAAGGTGCCCTGCCAGATGGATTAGTCGTGGAGAAACAATAGACTGCCTTGTCCTGTCTCCTTATTTAACTCTTCTGCAATTTTTTGTTTGAGGATGCTTAAATGACGTTGTGTATTGCAATATTTCTACAACTCCAAAGAACATGTCGGAACATAATGTACTCGCTTGTAATTCACTTCACCAGGCAGCACTGGAAGCACAGATAAATTCTTTCATCCAACACGTATGTTAGCGTATCACACATATACTTCACTGAAGACGGTTTACTAAATGGTCGGTGCACAATTTCCTTTTTGTTTCCCTTTGCTTACACCCACTCCGGCAAGTGGATATTGGTTGGTTGATTTGGGACAGGTGACCAAACAATTAGGTCATCGATCCCATGGAATTAGGGAAGGACAGGGAAGGAAGTGGGCCGTGCCCTTTCAAAGGAACCATTCCAGCATTTGCCTGAATCAGCTTACGGAAATCACGGAGAACTTAAATCAGGAGGTCTGGACACGGGTTTGAACCGACGTCCTCCCGAATGCAATTCCAGTGTGCTAGCCACTTCGTTAGGTGCAAGTGTGCTAGCACAGGGTGTAACAAATCCTAACATATCAAAAACAAATGTGATGAATAAAGGGGAAAAAAATGTTGCACGTTAATTTCCCTAAACTTGACGAAAAATATAAAAGAAGAATATTTATTGGTAATCTTAAAATACTACTTCGAAAGTCCTTTAAGTTGCTTACAAAGTTCATGTAAGTTGTATTACGCAACACTGTTAAGAGAATGATGGCCATTTGACGTAATAGTACTCGTAGTTAAAATCGAATGACCCACAATAACTACTGTTTTCTAGCTTCGTCAGAGTGTGACAATGACTATTCTCTTCAACAGCAGATTAAACAGGAGAACATGACCTATCTTACTTGCAGGGCAAATGTGGTTTCTGCATGTACGGCTGCTGATGACCTAGCATACATTTATAAGTAGCTGAAAATACTAAGAAAACTAAGCTGCGTTGTTGTTTAACATAAGTAGTGGAACAAGGCTGACATCACTCCACTCTGTATTGTAGCCAAATATATTCAAGATGGCGGCAATGACGTCATCTAAGATGGCGGCGTGTAGACTTGGACACAGCGCATGATATCATTCAAGATGGCGGATTTTGGAGGAAAATAGGTCAATTAGGCAATGTCCACTAACCTAGCACCCATAAAAATGGCGGGAAATTTGAATTTTGGCGGTAAAATAGGTCAGTTGAGCTATGCACACTAACCTAACCCTCCAGAAGAAATTGGCGCAAATTGCAAATTCCAACAGGATAATGTCTGCAAAACTGTACTTGTCTTTATTATTATTCATTATCATTTATTACCTTTCATTATCATTCATTATCATTTATTATTATTTATTATTATTCATTATCATTTATTATCATTCATGATCATTCGTTAACATTTATTATTATTATTTATACAATGCATATGTGTTCGCTATGAGATCTGGAGTCCAACTGTGTTAGTTCATACCCCTGCCACCAGAGAGCACCACTGTGCCGTCATTAAAGATGGCGGATTTTGGTGGGAAGAAAACCAATTGGACTACCTCCACTAACCTAACCCCCAGAAAATTGGCGCGAAATTTTAATTTTGTCGGGAAAATAGGTCAATTGTGCTAGGTCCAATAACTTAACCCTCCAGAAAAAATTTGCGCCAAATTCAAATTCCATCAAGATAATGGCTGCAAAAGCTGTACTTGTCTTTATTATTACTCATTATCATTTATTATTATTTATTATTATTGGCCTACCTCCACTAGATAATTGCGCTAAATTCAAATTTCAACACAATAATGTCTCAGCAACTGTACTTCTACTTATTATTATTATTTATTAAAAATGTCTGATTTCGGTGGGAAGAAAGCCATTTGCGTTACATCCATAACAAAAAATCTGTCACAAGTTCAAATTCCAACACCATAATCGATCACACGTACGAAATAGTCCACATCCTACGAACTTTGACTGTCACTTATCATTTTTCACTGCTAACCTATCAAAAATCACGTCAAATAATAAACTGCACTTGTACTAACGTAATTCACGTCCTCTGATTTTGCAAGGAAATTGGACAGAAGTCTTTACTTCAAGCAGTACAGTCATCACTTTTTCTCCAACAGATTTAGTACACATCTTAGAGATCGCAGTCCAGTCACCACAAGTCCCCCAGTCCAACTGAATTAGTTCATATGGTCGCCGCCGACCCGCACCGGTCCGCGTGCTACCAGCAAGCAAGCTGTCGCCTTATGTTACGGCCATCGGCTGCGATACGTGCACCCTGCCCGTCCAGCAGCTGCTCACATCACAGCCTACTGGCGCCGACTTACTTCGCAGGCCCATGATGGTCTAGTGATGTACACACGTTTTTGTGGGCAGTGGAGTCTGCCCCCACCGAACAGTTGGCGCCAAAGCTGTTCGCTGCACAAGTTGGAACCTGCCGACTTCACAACGCCCTGCCACACGTTTGGCGCCAAAGACTGCTCGAGAGTGGAATCCGCCATGACGTCACAACAGATGGTCCAGCACATGTGCTCGCCACGACGTCCCTCGCTAAGTTAATTGATCACCCGACTCTCATCATTCAATCCACATTTGCACTTACCTAATCCAAGATCGTCGAGAAAACACACGTCCGTACACGTGAGCCATCGCGCGTGCCCAGCTTAGTACCTCCACAAGTGAATGTAACAAAGTTCGCATGACTACTTAATTAAATTGATCAGTTAATTAACCTCTCTGTTGCGGAAACGTGCCACGTCCACCTAGACTTGGAATCAATATTCGCGCCGGCCAGTGTGGCCGAGCGGTTCTAGGCGCTTCAGTCCGGAACCGCGCGACTGCTACGGTCACAGGTTCGAATCCTGCCTCGTGCATGGATGTGCGTGATGTCCTTAGGTTAGTTAGGGTTAAGTAGTTCTAAGTTCTAGGGGACTGATGACCTCAGATGTTAAGTCCCATAGTGCTCAGAGCCATTTGAACCATTTGAACGCATAGCAAAATAACTCAACAGACGCGCGCAGTCAACCTTTCCCACACTAAGTCACGCATGACAGCTCTCAATTCACTCAAAGGTATCTGTTCGACCTCCCTCAAACATGACTTGATGACAGCCGCATTCACACCTAACACCGGAGAAATTCGTATCACCTAGACGCCAAACACGACTATCCAAGCCAGGCCGCGCGCTTCGTTGTCACCGTCCTAACTCAGTGCTGTCCAACACACGGGTTAAGGCCGTATTCCGTTGCATGCCGGCCTATTTGCGACACATCTCCACCTTCAGGTTTGTTGTCAGAATAGCCGAGAACGAGTTCACACACACCGTCCACACACATCCCAGCGCTTCCCTCCCCTCACAATTTAAAACGATCATCTGACTATGCAAAAAAAAAAAAAAAAAAAAATCAGAGCACAGTCAACTTCATCGAAATTGTATAGTGCTCCAAGAAATAGTTAACGCTCGCTTTCGTGTTTTCTCAGCTTATGTGTAAATTCAAATTCTTACCCTAACAGAACTTGTTCACGAAGATAATACTGAATGTGCTCCTAACCTCCTACCCCTCCAGCTCTCAACATACGCAAATGTTCTCAACCCTCCTATATCCCAACAGAACCGATTAATGATTCTTATTCCTTCTTATCGAATTTACCGGCCTAATTTTCTAAGGCACCGTTATCGAAGTACGATCTTACTTTTCTATCTGAGGCTTTCTGTGCTTACTTTTACAAAGATCGCTAAATTATCTCCACAGCCCCTCAATCTACACACACACACACACACACACACACACACACACACACACACACGGTCATTGTCTCTACTCATCCCATAACATAACATAAGCAGTAGTAACTACACAATCCAACATATACGAAGCGTACACAATGTAAGCCACAGTAACTTTACAATACCGACTATATGCCCCAATGCTCTCCATTCCTAAGGAAGCACTGTGAACCTGCTCTTTCTTTCTACACACCCGAAACTCAGCGGTAATCAGCCCTTCTACATCAGAGGCCAGAAGTCCCTCTCAGAACTGTTCCACAAATTCGGCGATCGCTTCCCCTCAACACAAATCCGTTACTGTCTCTTCTTCCTTGCCTGCTCGCTTTTTCTACAAACATCTCCAGACTCATAGACTACAAGAACACACCAAAATTTTTCGAAGTACAGCATCCTGTAAACCACTGAGTAACTAGAAACAAACAGACCAAAATATGATATTCGCACTCTCGAATACCGAAGTCGTTGATATCATTATACTTACAGTTAAATGTTACGATCGTGGTCTCAATTGATTGGCATTCGACAATGAGATAAGTATCGGAAATACACTCTCTTGACCGCTGTTACTCTGGAAATATCTCTACCGTCCTTACGACTTCCTCTCTACTCATCACATAACATAAACAACAGTAACTTTACAATGCAATATATACAAACGCTACACAATGTAAACCACAGTAACTTTACAATACAGTATATACACATTTGACACAAAACAGTGCACTTATCCAGTATAACTCTAGAGCATGCGAAAACAATATCCTATTCCTACAGCTTCTATATACCGCAATGCTCTCCAATCCTAGGAAAGCACCGCCAACCTGCTCTTCCTCTCTACACACCTGACACTCAGAGCCAATCTCCCTTCTTACATCAGCGAACCTACGTCACCCTCAGAATTCCTTTTACAAATTCGGTATCGTCTCCCCTCAGCACAAACACCTTACTGTCTCTCCTTCCTTGTCTGTTCGCTTTTCTACAAATATCCTCAGACTCATAGACTGCAAGAACACATGTACTTTCTCCATAATATTACTCCATTTTACCTGTACTTCTCAATATCATGCACTAGGCTACACCCTACCGATCACTAGTTCATCGGCCGACCAGAGTGGCCGTGCGGTTCTAGACGCTA
Source organism: Schistocerca americana (assembly GCF_021461395.2). Classification (NCBI taxonomy): domain Eukaryota; kingdom Metazoa; phylum Arthropoda; class Insecta; order Orthoptera; family Acrididae; genus Schistocerca; species Schistocerca americana. The sequence continues at coordinate 471,324,309 of NC_060125.1, forward strand.
CAGTCTGGAGCTGAGCGACCGCTACGATCGCAGGTTCGAATCCTGCCTCGGGCATGGATGTGTGTGATGTCCTTAGGTTAGTTAGGTTTAATTAGTTCTAAGTTCTAGGCGACTGATGACCTCAGAAGTTAAGTCGCATAGTGCTCAGAGCCATTTGAACTAGTTCATCATAATTCCCAAGATATAGACTTCGAATTAATTCTCTACAAACGCCGAACTCTATCTATGTGCAGTATGCTGTAAACCACTGACTAACTAGAATCAAACATACGGAAAATGATATTTCCACTCTCGAATACCGTTCTCAATCATGTAACATATTCGAGATCTTCGCTATAATTTACACGTCAACTAATGTCTGTCCCAGATCTAGAGAACAGACAAGCGTGTATCCAATACACCAGAATCGATCTTCACTCAACTAAATAAAGGCAGCAAATGTGCAGAAGTAGTCAACCGAACAATCTACATCCCATTGAATAACACTCCAACCCAAATCGATCATCTTCTAAATTCTGACTTGCACACCAAAGCCGCCCAACACCTACTATTAATTCGCAATTCGGTCATTTAGAGGACAGCAAAGTTAACTCTTACAGATCGCTACAATCCAACAGGTCTCTGCATTCGGACAGCTGTTCCAGTTATTTATTATCATTTATTAACATTTATTGTCATTTATGATCATTTATTATTATTTATTATCATTTATTATTTATGCCATGCGCGTGTGTTCGCCACGAGGTCCAGAGTGCAACTGGATTAGTACACATCGCCACCAGCAGAGGGCGGCATTCAAGATGTCCGATTTTGGTGGGGAGTTTGAATTTTGACGGAAGATCATACAATTCGTTTACATAACAAAAAGGGCTCCAAGTTCAAGTGTGTTTAGCTCCTATCACAACCACTAGAGCGCTCTGTCATCACGTCAGTTGATTACGCAACTACCGTTATCAAGATGGCTGCTTCCAGTGCGAAATGTGTAACCTTTCCCGAACCTGCATTCTACAGTTAAATTCCAACTTCGCTTTAGTCACACCCTACACATCGTTCAGCTGATCCCATTTCCAGATCTTTATGCATCTGATCTCTGCAATTTAAGTCGGAGAAAGACATATCCACTACCCTCTGCAGTCTGTCTAGAAACAGAACGACCTTAGTTACTGCAACAGGACCTTGTTTCGACCAATCGCCAGGAATGTGAGCAATGTAGTACGTCCCAAACTAGATACAAGTACACCCCAGATCCTCAACATCCTATCATCTTTATTCTCTACCATCAAACAGTGAATTGAATTACCAACTATGAAAGCTCAACCTGGGAATAGGATGATGGGATGAGAGGTTCCGCCTTATGCAAGACACCTTTTTTCTTTTTGTTCCACCCGTCCATGCTTCAGCACTTACGTGCTATCATCAATGAGTTCTATTTTTATTTTTAACTGTAAATTTGTTGTTAACATATTAACATTTGTGTCGTTTACAAAGCTCAACCTGTTTGCAAGTCACGAAGGCACCAGTGTGATCCACCTCCGGCGCTGACAAACGGAATTCACAATACTCTCCCCGACTAACTCAGAGTGTGGCCATCCAAGAATTCGTAACAGCTCACCAAGTCCGACACCTCAAACTGCAGCTGCCTATGTGGACAATATCATATTAAATATACAGACGCTGCAGAGACCACTTTAAAGTTTGATCACCCATACTCTAAGCGAATGAGAAGCTACCTCTGACCCTTGTTCAAACACTGTTTTCTAACACGCTTTTGCACACTGCCACACATTTCGTCTTTTCTGCCACGACTTTGAAGTCTGTGTCTGATTCTAAACAGACATTAACACGGACTGATGCATGGCTTCTCACAGGAAACTTTACATTGCACCTTGTAAATCATATTCGTATGGTCGATAGCATAACACTGAATGATTTTAAATAAAGGACAGCTACAACACAAGGAAACTAGAAGAGGCTGGCGGCGTTGTGGTGACTTTCCAAACTACCCCCCTGAAAGTGAGTGACGGCCTCTACATTTAGACTCATATGTTGCTGTGCTGAGTAGTTGATAACTCTGCGTTCCATTTCTAGTGATTGCTCATTTTGCACACAAGTACCGGATCACCGTTTTCAGTGCTATAAACCCCAGAAGTTGCGGTCCGTCAACCAAAATTTGTTCCGCAACTCAAACAGGCATTGTCACTCAATCATTATGAGGTACCCAATGCACGGATGGGATGGAGAAGACACCACCGATTTACTGTAATATTATCCATCACAGCTGATATCGCGAAAAATTTTACAGTATGTCCAACACTGGCCAATCATGTGACAGAATGTTTTAATAATTTCAGTATCATAGCTAAACCATACCCCCTCTACTTTGCAAGTATCATTGCGAGCATTGATAGATGATTGCTCAGTACGTCCATTCACACTTAATTCTCGAACACATAAAAACGATCAAAGTATACGAGACAATGCTATACATATTTCTAAGACCTAGCGCATAGTACTCGATCAATCTCCCTGCGTATGGTGGTCACAGAGCAATCTCGCCATCTTACGTTAAAAGACCATCCTCACCTGGGCATTGACCAATCTACCCCGCAACATCGCTACCCAATTAATCCTCAACCGAGCAGACAAATACAGCTACACTCCACCTCTCTTGGCTGAATAGAGCTTTCTAGTCCTAGCCCCTCCAAATGCACCACATTTCTCGAGATGTGACCAAGTCTTGTAGCTTAGCACACCATATCGATTTATAGTAACAGAATTCAAAGTGCCTTAATTTAATAGCATACAGTTAAGAAGAACAAGAACCGAGTGATACTTATACGCAACGTAGTTCAACAAATTTTTACGTAAATCATCCAATCTATCACGTGTAAAGTTCTAGAGGTCTAGGATCGGTGCCTCGAAGGTTCTGGTAAGAGAGAGAGAGAGAGAGAGAGAGAGAGAGAGAGAGAGAGAGAGAGGGAGGGAGAACATAAACACAAGCACTCCTAAGACTATAACGTTCAGCATTTAAAAACGGGCGATAATCTTAGATCGCCTACTTTTCCGTCCTGTCAGACATACATCCTTCTTCCCGGTTCCCCTACGCTGAGCTATCTTTCCCCAATCGTAAAACATTTGCTTTGTATGATACGAGGGCAGTATAGCCCTGCGGACACGTGTAGTGGCCACTGATCACATCCGATCACGGGTCAGAAATTATACTATTACACCATCAGGTCTATACAAAAATGATAGTAGCGGGCGGTGCATCCTAAAAGGAAACATGCGCATAACAGCAGCATCCAACATGTGAAAATTACAAGTCATTCCGTCACCAACTCTGTAAACAGCCCATCTGTCGGGTAAATGTGTACACAATGATTACAGCAACTCACAAATACCCACAGCTAACTTAGTTATGACCCTGATGTCTCGATTTTACTCCAAGGATGCGACAAGGTGGGGATCGCGTAAATCAAAGTGCGTTTAGAGGAATGTGTCAAGTTTCATCACACATGAGATGGAAGTCCTTTGATGACCGACGGGTTCACCGTTAACTACCGCCAGTAGACAGTGCTTTAAACCACATACGGAACACGTAGCTGTATACGATTAAAACGCAGGCTGCATCACGTGACTAATGCATCCAGATAGAACACTGGAAAAAAAACTGACCTTCAGAAATGAAGGCTTTCACGACCGGATGAAATATCTTCTGGTAAACCTTGCGGGATGTAAGGTCGTGGTCCATGAAACTCTTCAGCTCCTAACGTTTCGTCCAGTGCTTCGCTGGACATCTTCAGAGGGGTGTTTCTCCTCCGGTGAGTCTTGCCGACAAGAGTCGGCAAGACTCACCGGAGGAGAAACACCCCTCTGAAGATGTCCAGCGAAGCACTGGACGAAACGTTAGGAGCTGAAGAGTTTCATGGACCACGACCTTACATCCCGCAAGGTTTACCAGAAGATATGACCTTCAGAAACTTGTCCTTCTCTAGAATAAATCAGTCAACGTTTAAATCGTACCTAGCTACAGTTCTAACTCAATCGATCATCCCATACACTCTCTATTATCATTTAACACATATGCGAGTAAGTTTAGACGTGAATGATCGTGTTGAAATTTGAATTTAGCGCAATTTTCTAGTGGAGGTAGGCCAATGATAATAAACAATAATAAATGATAATGAATAATAATAGACAAGTACAGCTTTTGCAGCCATTATCTTGATGAAATTTGAATTTGGCGCAAATTTTTTCTGGAGGGTTAAGTTATTGGACATAGCACAATTGACCTATTTTCCCGACAAAATTAAAATTTCGCGCCAATTTTCTGGGGGTTAGGTTAGTGGAGGTAGTCCAATTGGCTTTCTTCCCGCCAAAATCCGCCATCTTGAATGACGGCACAGTGGTGCTCTCTGGTGGCAGGGGTATGAACTAACACAGTTGGACTCCAGATCTCATAGCGAACACATGCGCATTGTATAAATAATAATAATAATAATAATAATAATAAATGTTAATGAATGATAATGAATGATAATAAATGATAATGAATAATAATAAATAATAATAAATGATAATCAATGATAATAAAAGGTAATAAATGATAATGAATAATAATAAAGACAAGTACGGTTTTGCAGACATTATCCTGTTGGAATTCGCAATTCGCGCCAATTTCTTCCGGAGGGTTAGGTTAGTGTGCATAGCTCAACTGACCTATTTTACCGCCAAAATTCAAATTTCCCGCCATTTTTATGGGTGGTAGGTTAGTGGACATTGCCCAATTGACCTATTTTCCTCCAAAATCCGCCATCTTGAACGATATCATGCGCTGTTGCCGAGTCTACATGCCGCCATCTTGAATAAATTTGGCAACAATGCAGAGTGGGGTGATGTCACCCTTGTTCCACTCCTAACATACATGACTGGCTGCAATCTGGTGTACATGTAATAATTTAAAATTCTGACCATATGTGTTGGTATTGCTTGTACATTTTACGTCTCTTGATTAATGAAGCCAGTTTTTAGTGAATATGTGGGCACCACACCCAGCTTTAGGCGAATTTAGAGAATGTTTCAGCAATGACTGCCAACAATTAATGTACATGTGTTAGACTGAAAATAGCAACAACTTGGAGGAACTGCACAATAACCCCGGGTTCCATGTGGGGTGGCAGAGGGGTGAAATGGACTGTGGTAGTTGTCGCGGGGTTATGGATGGCTGCTGCTGGGAGAGAGCCTGTCCGTCGTTTCTAGGTGCCCGGTTAACATACAACATACAAATAACAAGGGAGCAATATGGTCTCAGAAATGCTTTTAGTGGTATTCCCTGGGTCATTTAGTCATCCAGAACGCACAATGAGCCAACACAAGTATGCATCCATCCTTGGAGAGCATGTCCATCCCTATGTACAGTTTGCTTTTCCTCGGCATGATGGCATCTATCAGCAGGACAATGCAACTTATCACAGTGCTCGTAATGTATGTCCGTGTTTGAAAGAGCACCAGGATAAGAGTTCGTAGGCTTTCCTGGCTTAATTTGATAGTCTCTATGGGTTTGCTGCCGGATCCGAAAATCAACTCGATTCAATATTTCGGCGATCCAACTGCTCGCCATCTTTAAGATAATGCTGCTGCTGCTGAGTCCCAATGAGAACAAAGATGGCGAACACTTGGATCACTGAAATATTGAATCGAGCCGATTTTAGAATCCAGCAGCAAACCCGAAGAGACTTTGAGCTTCAGGATGAGGTTACTGTACCCTCCTGGCCATCAAACTCACAGGATTTTTAAACCTGTCGAGAATCTGTGGGACCACCTCGATCAGGCTGTTCACGCTACGGATCCTTAAACGAGAAGCCTCGCACAGACGACCAAGATACCGGAATGGTATGGCTCCATGCCACTCTTGGTAACTTGCAAAACGCCACTGACTCTCCTCCTGCACATCTAGCAGGATTCCAAACTGCAATACGTGGTTATTCGGGCTTTTGACAGGTGGTCAAAAGTGATATACGAAAGAGGTGATGTGACCGATTCCCAACTTCTTCGGAACACCAGCTGCACGCTGTGGAACTCCCACACTATAGTCACTCGTAAAATGGTCACTTGTGACAGGCAAGGCTGTACACTAATAAGGCGCGTGGTGCATTGGATTGCTACAAACAACTCGCTCGGGGTAAGACGGGCTTTTTGCAGATTAATGCTGGCGCGCATGCGCGGGATTTCTGGAGATTGGGTGGCTTGCAGCGTAGCTGTCGTACGCGTCGGTGGGCGCGTTCATGAACTGGTGCTCGCCGGTGCTGCCGCGGCTGCAGCGCGCCGACTCGGAGCTGCCGGTGTCGGCGTCGGCCGGCTCGTGGGTGGCGTCGGGGCCGCTGCTGACGGCGGCCGCGGCGGTGCTGGCCGTGCCGCTCTTCTTCGACCGCGTTGGCCGGCGCAGCGCGCTGCTCGCGACCGCAGCGCCCCTGGCGGCCGGCTTCGCGTGGCTGGCGGCGGCGCGCGCGGCCTGGGAGCTGCTAGCGGCGCGGTCCCTGCTCAGCGTGGCGGCCGCCGCCGTCGTGTCGGTGTTGCCCGCCTACCTGGCGGAGGTGTCGGCCGACGCGCGCCGCGGCGCCGCGCTCGCCTGCTGCCAGCTGCTCAACACGCTGGGCGGCCTCGTCACTCTCTGTCTCGGCGCCTGGCTGCCCTACCGCGCCTACTGCTGGGCCCTGCTCGCGATGCCCGCCCTCTTCTTCGCCACCTTCGTCTGGATGCCCGAGTCGCCCTACTACCTACTCATGCAGGTTACAACCTTATAACATCCTCTGTCACCTAAGCTGCGGCCACAGTGGCACCGATGTCGGCCATTCGGGAAGACGACCGTTCGAACCGCGTCCGGCCGTACTGATTTAGGTTTTCCGCGATTTCCCTAACTCGTTTAACGCAAATACTGGGATGGTTCCTTCAAAAGGGTACGACCACTTCCCTTTTTTTCCTTTTATTGTTATTTTCACACCTGATACAGGTAGGCCGGCAGCGGCGTACTACGCCGCTCTTCGGCCACAGATATGACAAATGATACAAAAGGAGACAGTCGAAAAACAGACATGTTGGATATACAAACGTAAACATACAAAATTAAAACACACGGAGCCGTTCACGGGCGCAGTGTCCAAAATAAAAAACGTTCAGTAAGGTGGACATGCACAGAAATGACAGAGATGACACACTCGAACGATGGAGCACAAACGAGGAAACAATGGAACACGAACACGACGGCGACACAAACACTACGAGATGATCTCCGGCACGCGAAAGTTTACTATACGTGTACGAGTCCGGGGACCTGCCAAAGGAGAACAGGTGCGGCAGGAGGGAGAGGGGAGGGTGTAGATGCCAGTGGCAGAGGAGATGCGAGGGGGAGGAAAGTAGGTAGGGGGTAGGGGAGGCCCGGGGGAGAGGAGGGAGAGAGAAAAGGAGGAGGGAGAGAAGGGAGAGAGGGTGCCCATGGGAAAAGACACAGGGGGTGGAAGAGGAGGATCAAAGTTAGTAGGAGGGGTAGATGAAGGGTATGAGAGCATCATCAGGGAGGCGAATTTGGCGGAAGCCACCTTCGGCGAGGGTGTGGTGAGTGGAGAGATGGAGAGCAGGTGGGACATGGGAATGCAGTTGCGGCAGCAGATGGTTGGAGGGAGAGGGTGGGAGAGACAAGCGGGTGAGGGGGATCAAGTTTACGGGAGGTGTAAAGGAAGCGTATCCGTTCAAGGAAATGGAAGAGGTGCAGGAACAGAATGAGGTCATACAGGATCCGCGTGAGGGAGGGGAGGCGGATACGATAGGCTTGGCGAAGCGCATGACCAGTTCCCTTCTCCGTTCTTCCCTGATCCGTGCTTGTGCTCCGTCTCTAATGACATCGTTATCAATGGAGTGTAACGCACTACTCTCCTTCTCCGATGTTGGTGAATTCCACCGAAGACCAACATCATTCGTGTGCACGACACAGGATGTTACGGGTATAGGTACAGATATTGTGATAATTGCTACCTTAGTACGTACCGAGTTCAGTGTACTAGTTGCTTTTTCTCCGAGTCAGGGGCGTTTGAAAAGTCCGTGCGAAGTCCGAGAGATGGCAGCACTGACGCGTATCGAGGTCATGTTTAGTTAGTAGCATCTTTGGAAAGAACGCACACAAAGTTTCACCCATATTGGTCTGTTTCTTTGTGTTTGGCATTCGTATGATTCAACGAAGCCGAGTGACTGTCAAAAAATGGGCGAAAAAGAATTTCGTGTGGTGATTAAATAGTACTTTATGATACTAAAGAGAAGCTTGATAATCACTGAGGTGACTATGCACCTTCGATTAGAACAGTTTATAAGTGGTTTCAAAATTTTCGGAGTGGCCATATGGGCACAAGTGATGCTGAACGTTCTGGACGATCTGTGGAGGTTACAACTCCAGAAATCATTGGTAAATTCCATGATATGGTGATGTTTGACAGAAGAATTAAGGTGCGTGAGATTGCTAGTGCTGTGGGCATCTCGAATGAACGGGTACATAATATTTTGCATAAACATTCGAACATGAGAAAACTATCCACAAGATGGGTTCCGCGATTGCTAACGCTTGACCAAAAACAGAATCGTGTGAAGCGTTGCAAGGTTGGTTTGCAGCTATTCAGGAAGAATCCACAGGACTTTAAGCGTCGTTTCGTCACTGTGGATGAAACATGGATACATTACTATACTCCTGAGACCAAATAACAGTCTAAACAATGGGTTACCAAGGGAGAATCTGCACCAAAAAAGGCGAAGACCATTCAGATGGTTCAAATGGTTCTTAGCATTATGGGACTTAGCATCTAAGGTCATCAGTGCCCTAGACTTAGAACTACTTAAACCTAACTAACTGAAGGACATCACACACATCCATGCCCAAGGCAGAATTCGAACCTGCGACCGTAGCAGCAGAGCGGTTCCGGACTGGAGCACCTAGAACCGCTCGGCCACAGCGGCCGGCGAAGACCATTCCTTCGGCCGGAAAGGTTATGGCGACTGTCTTTTGGGATTCGCAAGGGATAATCTCATCGACTATTGGAAAAAGGGTAAAACTATTACAGATGCATATTATTCATCGTTATTGGATCCTCTGAAACCCGAGCTGCTGGGAGAGAAGACTGAGAGTATTATAGAGAGGAGTCGAAGCCTAGCCATGAAAGAGATCGTACGTGTGCAGTAGTAGTTCCGATGGAAATGATAAGGTACTGGATCTAGCAGTGTTTCATACATCTAAAGTGTTGGAAAGTGACGGCATAATTATTCCGATGTGTGTGTAGAAATTTCGGAATTTTTAAGTGAATTTTGTGACGAGAAAAGACATATTCCGCGTGGCGTATTGAGCAGGTCGGTGGCTAAAAACTGTGACTGCATTTGGTACCGACAGACTTAATATTTGGCGAGCGTTATCGATCTAAAACAATCAGTATTTTTGTAGCTATTACGTTTTCGGGAAATGCAACACCATAAACTTGCTAACGTGAGTGAAAGGGATTGTGACTGTGTTAAGACTAGCACGGGCTTGGCAGTGATACAGGGTGTTTCAAAAATGACCGGTATATTTGAAACGGCAATAAAAACTAAACGAGCAGCGATAGAAATACACCGTTTGTTGCAATATGCTTGGGACACAGTACATTTTCAGGCAGACAAACTTTCGAAATTACGGTAGTTACAATTTTGAACAACAGATGGCGCTGCGGTCTGGGAAACTCTATAGTACGATATTTTCCACATATCCACCATGCGTAGCAATAATATGGCGTAGTCTCTGAATGAAATTACCCGAAACCTTTGACAACGTGTCTGGCGGAATGGCTTCACATGCAGATGAGATGTACTGCTTCAGCTGTTCAATTGTTTCTGGATTCTGGCGGTACACCTGGTCTTTCAAGTGTCTCCACAGAAAGAAGTCACAGGGGTTCATGTCTGGCGAATAGGGAGGCCAATCCACGCCGCCTCCTGTATGTCTCGGATAGCCCAAAGCAATCACACGATCATCGAAATATTCATTCAGGAAATTAAAGACGTCGGCCGTGCGATGTGGTCGGGCACCATCTTGCATAAACCACGAGGTGTTCGCAGTGTCGTCTAAGGCAGTTTGTACCGCCACAAATTCACGAAGAATGTCCAGATAGCGTGATGCAGTAATCGTTTCGGATCTGAAAAATGGGCCAATGATTCCTTTGGAAGAAATGGCGGCCCATATCAGTACTTTTTGAGGATGCAGGGACGATGGGACTGCAACATGGGGCTTTTCGGTTCCCCATATGCGCCAGTTCTGTTTATTGACGAAGCCGTCCAGGTAAAAATAAGCTTCGTCAGTAAACCAAATGCTGCCCACATGCATATCGCCGTCATCAATCCTGTGCACTATATCGTTAGCGAATGTCTCTCGTGCAGCAATGGTAGCGACGCTGAGGGGTTGCCACGTTTTAATTTTGTATGGATAGAGGTGTAAACTCTGGCGCATGAGACGATACGTGGACGTTGGCGTCATTTGGACCGCAGCTGCAAAACGGCGAACGGAAACCCGAGGCCGCTGTTGGATCACCTGCTGCACTAGCTGCGCGTTGCCCTCTGTGGTTGCCGTACGCGGTCGCCCTACCTTTCCAGCACGTTCATCCGTCACGTTCCCAGTCCGTTGAAATTTTTCAAACAGATCCTTTATTGTATCGCTTTTCGGTCCTTTGGTTACATTAAACCTCCGTTGAAAACTTCGTCTTGTTGCAACAACACTGTGTTCTAGGCGGTGGAATTCCAACACCAGAAAAATCCTCTGTTCTAAGGAATAAACCATGTTGTCTACAGCACACTTGCACGTTGTGAACAGCACACGCTTACAGCAGAAAGACGACGTACAGAATGGCGCACCCACAGACTGCGTTGTCTTCTATATCTTTCACATCACTTGCAGCGCCATCTGTTGTTGAAAATTGTAACTACTGTAATTTCGAAAGTTTGTCCACCTGAAAATGTACTGTTGTCCCAAGCATATTGCAACAAACGGTGTATTTCTATCGCTGCTCGTATAGTTTTTATTGCCGTTTCAAATATACCGGTCATTTTTGAAACACCCTGTACTTGTTCACGTAAGTTTCAGAATATATTAATTGAGGACAAAATTTCGAACCTTTCATTTCATATGAAAACTTTCTCCCGAAACGTAGATTAGTGACTTTAATTGCAGCCTGGTTCACGTCGAAGTACAGTAGGCTTCACTCGGCTTCCCTACTGATGATCTGCTGAGACTATGTTCACAGGTAGGTGCAGGTCCGTTGTAAAGGGACGGAAAGAACCGCGCCGCCGCACGGGTTATGGAATGCTGTGACGAGGCAATTGTAACTGCTGCAGTTGGGATTTTTATTAAAAGTATCATTACATAAGAAGATTACAACTTCGATTGCGAACAACGTTTGAACGATCTTTACCTCCAAGCCTATCTTCTGCTGTCGTGGAAGGATGAAGCAGGGGTTAAGCTGTCTCCAGTGAGAGAGACAGGCAGTACTTGTTTCCATCGTGAGGCTCCTCACATCGCGATGGTCTCTACAATGGTGCCCGACCTCTCTTCGTCCGCTCACCGCAACCTCCTCTTGTAATTAGCCAACTTAAAAATAACACACTTTACGTTTTCTGACATTCGTCTAACTGATAATCACCACCGTATGCACAACGAAATTTGGCATTTCTATTGGAGTGGGAGAATCGGTGGAGGTCGGATACTTCGAGCTACACTCATGCTCATAAATTAAGGATAATTGCAGAATGTGGTGCCACAAAACGTGGCACTACACAGAACTGGCGCTGATAGCATAGGTACATAGGGAACAGACACGAGACAGATCTGTAAGTCCACGGTATTGGTGATAAGTTGAGAAAACCGTCCCGAAACACATGTGCTACAAAACACCACTGTTTCCTGCGCAAGTACCCCGACATTAATATGGGATATGATCACGATGCACACATACACAGGACGCACAACGGATTGGCATACTATAGATCAGGCGGTCGAGCAGCTGCTGGGGTATAGCCTCCCATTCTTGCACCGTGTCTGTCGGAGCTCCTGTAGTGTCGTAGTTGTTTGAAGAAGTGCAGCGATACGTCGACCGAGAGAATCCCAGATGTGCTCGATGGGGTTTAGGTCTGGAGAACAGGCAGGCCACTCCATTCGCCTGATATCTTCTGTTTCAAGGTACTCCTCCACGATGGCAGCTCGGTGGGGCCGTGCGTTATCATCCATCAAGAGGAAGGTGGGACCCATTGTACCCCTGAAAAGCGGACATACTGGTGCAAAATAACGTCCTAATACACCTGATGTTACAGTTCCTCTATCAAAGACATGCAGGGGTGTACGTGCACCAATCATAATCCCACCCCACACTATCAAAACACGACCTCCGTACAGATCCCTTTCAAGGACATTAAGGGGTTGGTATCTGATTTCTGGTTCACGCCAGATGAAAACTCGGCGAGAATCATTATTCAGACTATACCTGGACTCGTTCGTGGCTTAACCGGGGACCACTGTTCCAATGACCATGTACTGTGTTCTTGACAACAGCCTTTACAGGCTCTCCTGTGACCAGGGGTCAATGGAATGCACCTTGCAGGTTTCCGGGCGAATAAACCACGTCTGTTCAGTCGTCTGTAGACCGTGTGTCTGGTGACAGCTGTTCCAGTGGCTGCGGTAAGGTCCCGAGCAAGGCTACCTGCAGTACTCCGTGGCCGTCTGCGGGCACTGATGGTGAGATATCGTTCTTCTTCTAGTGCTTTACACTGTGGACGTCCCGTACTGTAGCGACTGGACACGTTTACTGTCTGCTGGAATCGTAGCCATAATCTTGAGATCACACTTTGTGGCAGTCGGAGGGCCCGTGCTACGAGCAGCTGTGTTTGACCAGCCTCCAATCGCCCTAGTATTCTACCCCTCATAACGTCATCAATATGTGTTCTTTGAGCCATTTTTAACACACAGTCACTATTAGCAGGTCTGAAACGTCTGCACACTTACTCGCTGCACAGTACTCTGACATGCACCAACACACCTCTGCGTTTGTGGACTGCTGCCAGCGCCACCGTGCGACGACCGCAGGTCAAATGCACCGCATGGTCATACCCCGAGGTGATTTAAATCCGCAAACCGCTCACCAGAGCGTTGTTTCGCCGTGTATCAGCATTATCCTTAATTTATGAGCATGAGTGTAGTTATGATATTTTTAAATCGGATGATTCTTTTTGCTAAACCCTGTAGTACATCTGTAACATGTTTGTCTGTTTGGCGTGGCAGCCTGCAAGCTTGATATTTTTTTCTGTGGCCATGTTTTGGTGAGGGGTGCATATGCTCCCCATTCCGAACTGCCGTGGAAGCCCGTGACGGTAGTGTTTGTGTCGTGCACCACAGGGCAGGAAGGAGGCGGCAGCGACGAGCCTACGTCGCCTGCGAGGGCGGTCCGACGTATCGGCGGAACTGGTGCAGGCGGAGACGACGCTGGCGCAGCAGTGCGCGGCGCTGCCGCGTGGCGGCGCTGGCGTGCTGGCGTCGCTGCGCCACCTGGCGACGCACCGCGCGGACTGGCGCACGCTGCTGCTGGCCGTGGGCTTCAGCGTGCTCAGCTCGGCCACCGGCATGGCCGCCGTGCTCAGCTACAGCGGCGACATCATGGCGCGCGCCGGGGATTCCCTGCTGTCTGCTGACGCGGCCGCCGCCGTGCTGGGCGCCGTGCAGGTGGGGGCCAGCTGCGCCTCGGCCGCCGCGGTCGACAAGCTGGGCCGGCGGCCGCTGTCGCTGATCTCGTTCGCCGGCTGCGTGCTCTCGCTCTTCGCCGAGGGCGGCTACTTCTACTTCATGGACGCCGCCCGGGCCGACGTCTCCGCCCTCCACTGGCTGCCCCTCGCCGCGCTCGTCGTATATGTGGCGAGTTATCACCGTTACTAATCTTTTTATGGGGGCAGTCAAATGAAAACCGAACACCCGCCACTACGTGATCGTGAAACGGCTGCATTCAAAAGTAATCGCATTACACATCAAGACATCCCCTGGTAGGGCTCCATTCAAACAGGCCTAGGAAGGCTCAAAATTACCGACCGACCGCCATGTCGTAGTCAGCCGAAGGCATCACTGGATACGATATAAATGGGCATGTGGTCAGCACGCTGCTCTCCTGGCCGTTGTCAGTTTTCTTGGCGAAGCTGCCACTTCTCAATCAAGTAGCTTCTCAATTGGCCTCTGAAGGGCTGAATGCACTCCGCTTGCCAACAGCTCTAGACAGACCCGGACAGTCACCCAACCAAGTGCTAGTCAAGCGCGACAACACTTTACTTCAGTGGTCTGACAGAAACCCGTGTTACCACTGCGGTAAGGCTGTTGGCTCCACGGCCGGCCGGTGTGGCCGTGCGGTTCTATGCGCTTCAGTCTGGAACCGCGTGACCGCTACGGTCGCAGGTTCGAATCCTGCCTCTGGCATGAATGTGTGTGATGTCCTTAGGTTAGTTAGGTTTAATTAGTTCTAAGTTCTAGGCGACTGATGACGTCAGAAGTTAAGTCGCATAGTGCTCAGAGCCGGTTTGTTGGCTCCACTGGGAGAAGAGACGATCAGTTTATGACGCATCCACAGCTGGACTAACTCTTGCACTTCCTCATTTGACTGAAGCCGATAAAAATGTCGTGTGGCTAGGGCCTCCTGTCGGGTAGACCATTTGCCGGGTGCAAGTCTTTCGATGCGACGCCACTTCGGCGACTTGTGCGTCGATGAGGATGAAATGATGATGATTAGGACAACACGACACTCAGTCCCTGAGCGGAGAAAATCTCAGACCCAGTCGAGAATCGAACCCGGGCCCTTAGGATTGACAAGCTGTCGCGCTGACCACGCAGCTACCAGGGGCGGACACTGAAGCCGGTGTCCATACGTCTTTCTTCAGACCGCCAGCGGAAGATTCCTGTTGTATGGGCGATGTTACAATGTTTCGCAACAAAATCGCTGAAGTGCAGCGTCTGCCCAATTGACAACATGTGGGTGGGCGCTATTTTACAACAGGATGATTCCATCCGACAGCACTCCCCGGGGGGAAACCAACAGTGCTAACATCCCACATCTCCCCTGCCAAAGAAATCCAAAGCTATTCGCACAAGTTTCGATGGGGTCTGATGACCTTCTTTGACTGCATGGCCCCTCTGCTCCTCGAGTTCCTCCAGCATGGGAACACAATCAATGTACAGTGCTATGAAGACACTTAGCAGAAACTGTAATGCGACATAAGGTCAAAACGTACAGAATGCTGTCGGGTGAATTATCCTGTTGCACGATAAAGCCCGCCCCACATTGCCAATCGGATCAAGCCAACGTTTCAGGGATTTGATTTGCAAACACTGCAACATCCTTTGTACAGCGCAGGTCATTTTTGGCGACCTGAAGACAGAGATGTTTGGATGTTGGGTTCAGTTGGTTGAAGAAATGCGAGAGTGGGTGCAGTTGTGAATTCGTTAGCACCTGATCGCATTCTATGAAACAGGGATTGATACTCCCGTCTCCCAGTGGGATAAACGTCTTAACACAACTGGTGATTACTTTCGAATGGAACCATTCCATGGTTATAATTGCCACCTTAAAAAATAAAGTGACTTCACAACATTTTTTAAAAGAAATTTCTCTTATTTTTCAGTCTGATGACAGCTGTTTCATCACGTCAAAATTACTGCCTTCGGGTAGTGACACCCACCTTCAGATCATTCTTTTAGTAACAGAGTAACCAATTAAAAGGAAACACTACCAGTTTCACAGTAATGATCGGAGGATGAGCGACACCACTCGAAACAGGTAATTTTGAGATAATAAAACAGCGACCAACAGACGGAAAACAAGGTATTTCTTATAATTGAGGAATACAGATCACTCCCTACTGATAAGTATATTCAGTTTGATAATTTTTTTGTTTGTTTGCGGATATGTGTGTACCTCATGTGTGATGATAATTAAAGTTCTTACAGAGGTCCATTGTGGGCTGTAATTATTGGGGAGGAGGAGAAGATTATTGTTTAAGACCCCGTCGACAACAAGGTCATTAGAAACGGAGCACAAGCTCAGAGTAGGGAAGGATGGAGAAGAAAAGCGGGCGTGTCCCTGCAAAGGATCTATTCCTGCATTTGCCTTAAATGATTTAGGAAAATCACAGAACAGTTAAAGGATGGCCGGATTTTGACCGGTGATCCTCCATAATGCAAGTCGGCTGTAGTTATTGTATGCCAACGAAACATTGTAGATATTCTAGTGCATTAATGCAACACTGATTTACGATCGAAAAGCATTTGTTTCAATTTTGGCCACCAGGTGCAAATCTGGCACTGTGAGTGCAAGAAAGACGTCTAGAAATGTTTCCATATGTAACGGATTTGGAACGGGACTTGGGCAGAAAAGGTTAAACACGCGGGAAAGGCGCAATGTTGATTTTATTATTAACGCCACTTGCAAAATTTGTTCAATACGAGCACCAGAGATATCGACGAGATGGTGCACAATGCCAGATTTTCAACTGGCAGCCACAATTTGAAATCATTTTTTCCCAACGTGAATCGGTTCTGCATTAATGCATTAGCATATCCAACAAGTTTCACTGCCATACGATAGTTATGACCCACACTGGTCCTCCGTGAGTAACTGTACTTTAATTATAAGCACCTTGCACTTAATAAATGGTACACTTCACCTGCTCCTCCTTTTATTTAATCTAACTCGCATATTTTGGCTATCTAAATTTTAATGGGGAATAAAACTTTGTGGCTAAAAGAGCATGCATGGCGAACTTACTCTCAAGATAAAAGCACCAGTTCAAGAAAGTGTGTAACCTATGCCTGCTGGCATGTGCCCTATTACAATTCCCATAATTTTAATCAAAGTTCCCACTAAAACACTATCATTAATATGACCAGGTTAAATGAAGATAACACTGATTTGATATCACGCTGCTTATTGTACTTTAATCACAAACTGATTATCCCTGTGAGCCTAATCACACTCACGCTACAATCGCATTCATGCGCTAACAGTTTATGAATCATCCATAGTTTGAAATCCTCCTCTGACTATCTAAATTATTTCCATTCCACAAATTAATGCCCTTTATTCCCTCTCTCGTACCACGTACACAGTCCAGATCCTCTCTTAGAAAAGGCTCAGGTGGTAGTCCAAATATTCCACATTATCTCACTTAACGCTGAAACGGTGTTTCATCGCCAATTAAACTTTCCACAGCACTAATTCCCTTTTACATACGATCGCAAGGAGTGCAAGCACTCGAGACATGCCCTGCAGGTTCGCTCAGGCTCGACTAACGGTGTTCTTATGCTGCCACCTCGCTGCTCGCTGCTCGCCGACATGAGCCGGCGATGGTGAACCAAACCCACTGTGTTTTAAAAGTCCATTTAACGTGCACCATCGCTGCTCGCCCCACTACCAGCTACGATCCTCGCCAGGGGATGCTATCAACCCGGTATGTGCTTCGCGCTGCGAACATCGCCGTGTCTCCTGGAACTTGAGCCGTGATTGGCTGCTTCAGTGTCACTCCAGCAGTGCCGCATTTGACGCTGCTAGCACTCTGTTCGATGTGTGAACAGCTGCAAGGTAATTACTCTCAGTGGGCATCGTGGAGTGAAGCTGCAGGGTAAAAGCAACAAGCCTCCTGGTGAGAGACAAATTGAATGGTGGGTGTCAAGCCACATCCTTTTAGTAGAAGGGGTTTCCTCCTCAGCGACGCTCACTCGCTGGATCAAAGATGCGTAAGTGTTGATTTGATCTGTTGAAGACAGGATTTATATATTTATATCTGGACCCTTACAACCTACAGATAAATCTCTTCATTGGTCTGTAGACCAACAAGATAAATAAATTCTATCTCATACACTGCCAAAAAGCTGGAAGATTACTGTTTAATGTCTCAACAGTGCGGTCATGAGAGATGGAACACAAGCTCGGATTATGGAAGGATGGGAAACTGAATCGGCCATACTCTTTTCAAAGGAACCATCCCAGCATCTGCGCGGAGTGATTTAGGGAAATACAGAAAACTTAAAATCTGTATGTCCAGGCAGGCATTTGAGTCCTCGTCCTCCGAAGTCACATATACCTTTATCGTCCCACTGGTTATTTCACGAAACGCACATGCAGCAACTGCACACATTCCGATGTTTGTGGCATGGCTGGCAGTGTTCTGCAGCCTACTAGAGAGCGCCATTTTCTGGACACTGCTCGTACGCAATGTTGCCAAGCGAACATGTGTGGAGTGAGCTGCAAAGGAGGTCGCCGTACTTGTATACTGTTCTGGTACGCATTGAAATCCCCATGCCATAGCACCGTAATACTCAGCTAGAGCAGACGAAAGAAAATGGCGCAGCTCATCTTCACCTTATCAGTGGTCTACCTCCTTTTTAATCCTCTAGTGCAGTGAAGGCATGGGGATTTCAATGTCTACCATGCGTGCAGATATGTATCAGCAAACAAAAAAATATTAGTTATATATCTTTATCTTTTGAGGTGATAATTAAAACTTTGACTACCTCTCGAACACAGAAAGTTAAATAAGTAACAAATACAGGATGTTTCAAAAAGATTCACTCGATTGCACAACTCATGAATAAAGAAAGAATCATGGGATAAATTTTAATTTATACGTGTAGCAGTTTGTTTCCAAAACGGGTGTCAGGGGTTTCAGCCTTAGACCTGACATACTTATGAGAATTAGTAGGATTTTACGAAACGAAGGAATGAATGGGTGCCATATAACGAATTTGTTCATGTACAGTAACTAATTAAAATGAAGCTTTTCCTTGGACTACCAAATTTTAATTGGCCAATTATATGTGGTAATTGTAAATTGCCAGAACAACAGTCACCACACTAAACAGTCCATCATTTTTACTTTCATCCCATTTCGCGTGACATTGATGCACAGTTATATAAATTAACAGTAATTTTCTAAATAAGTGCAGTAAAGCTGCTTTGAAAATCTTGGTAAAGGAAAAGGCGTCAATTGCGGATGTTAGGTGTTGGAATACCAGGTTTCGCAACGGCTGACATGATGCACCCACTGCTTTCGGCACTACGTGTCTTACAGCTGTGAGAGATGCCAGCTCTTGGCCTGTGCAAGGCACAGGTCACCCCCACTGAGTTAGTATTCTGTAACAGATTATGGGGAGCCGATCAACCGCCTATTTTGAATAGCAAAAATCTAGAAAGCTGCCACTGCCTCCCCAACAAGCCAGGCAATAAGTTATGAAAATTTCCTGATAATTGGCCTTATTTAATCTCTACAGCATAATAAGTCACCATGATACCCAATCACCTAGGATACTTCCCAGTTCGTTGACAACTGCGATGTATCACAGAGATATGCCCTCTTTCTGCAGCTGCATTGGAATTTCCAACAGTCCACACATGCTGATAGCGAAAATTGATAGCAGCAGTTGTTGTGAACTCCAGCTCGCCATTAAGTAAGTTCTTAGATGTTAACAATCGATCTACACCACACTTTTGCAAGAGCTGTTGACAAAACTACGAATCTGCCACGATGGTCTTGCAGCCTCTGGGCCGGAACTCTAACTGCTTTCAAAAGTGATCATTAGTTTCCTTCATTGCTTACTTAATGGACAGACTAAATAAAATAGTAGATGAAATACAACCCTGCCTCAATATTTTTTCACAATTCCAGTCATTATTTTCAAAATCCTTTTCAAATCTACAAATGCAATGATTGAAGCTATCTTTCTTAGAGTTATGGTTATTAAATCAAGGCCAAGGCATATCAGAATGTTTTCAGAAGTGGAAAAAAATGAATAATAAACGAGAAAGGCTGGAGCGAAACTCATACGAAGAAGAACTGAAAAGAAAATTGAGGAACATTTTGGGGAAGACCAGTTCCGTTTCAGAAATGGTAAAGGAACAGGAGATGCTAGAAGGTTTTCGATAGAATCAATTTGAATATATTACTTACAATTTTAAAATATATTGGTATAACCTGGAAAGATAAAACATTAATACACGAAGTACAAAATGCAAAAAATGACATATTAAGGAATGAGGAAACGGAAGGGATATACATGGGAAGGGGGGTAAGGAATACATGCTTACTGTCACCGAAAATGTTCAACGTAAATGAAGAACGAAACAGGACGCAAGAGGCATTGTAACTGGAGGAGAAAGGATAAAGATTATAAAATATCTGGATGATGAAGCAGTGCTGGCGGGATCAAAAGAGCAGCTGCCTCAGATGTTGACGTATATTACAAGAAGGGACGAGGAGTAAGGGATGAAGATAAATATAGGAAAGACAGATATGAGATAAAGCAAGACGGAAGCTGCAGTTAACATATTCTTAGACTAACAAGTAACATCCTTTTTACTAACTTCTGGAAAAATTCCAATTGAACTGAGAAAAAGATTTGCAAAGTGTTAGTTCTAGAGTGTAGTGTTATACAGGACTGAATCGTGGGTGGTTAAAAAGAAAGAATAAAGATAGATATAAAGTTTTGAAATGTGCCTGTCGATAAGAATGCTTAAAGTGAGGCGGACTGACAGACTTAAGAATGAAGAAGTAAAGAGGAAAATAGGAAACAGAAATAAGAATTAATGGAAGTGGTCAGAAAGAGGAATTGTCTGCAGCAAAGAATTGTACAGGGAAAAGTAGAAAGACAGAGAGGAAGAGGGAGGAAGAAAACTGGAATGATGAACGGCATTAGAAGAGGAGGTACAGACAAACAAATAAAGAAAGATGCTCAGAACAGAACACGATAGAGAGACTCCAGCTGAAACCTGTCATAAAACACACTAAAGGAAATAAATTACTCACCGAGATGCATTATTGGAGTTATCAGGTTTACTTCCGTCCAGCGATTGTTTTTCTATCCAATATTGTTCCATGGAACCCGAGAAGAATAGCTGGCAAGGTGGCCAACTCTTTGCGGAATAGCTACACACTCATAGATTTTGAATGCCAAGTGCATTCAATAGTTACCGCTAGCTACAAAATTGCCTTCCACACGAGACATTCACTGTTTAACACATTCATACAAACAGCAGATTCGTTCATGAACACACTCACACACACACACACACACACACACACACACACACACACAATTTTGTGTTTTATTCGAGACAATGGGAAACTTTTTCCAGAAATAAATAAAAAGTTCAATGCCAGACAAAAGAGTGACGCTCCCAGAATTGAAGGAGGAGACAAAACGGAAATTTCACAGGTTGAAAGATATGTGATGTTGCTTCAGTGATTACAAAATCGAGTCAGATTTTCAAGGAATTTGGCAGCATTAGCCCACTTATTAGTATAATATTGACCACACTGATCTGCACGCATGCCCCGATTTGGTTGGGAAGAGTGTCATAAGGTTGTTATATCCTACTCTGACGTAACATAGCTCACAACTGCAGTAACTGGACCTTGATCTCGTGGATACTGACAATGTAGCGGAGTTGATGTCCAAGCTGGTCCCACACGTTATATCGGAGACATTTATGGGAATCTTGCTGGGCACAGAAGTACCTCAACATCACTCAGACACTTCATTGAGACACGTTCCGTGCGTGGAGGAGCACTGTACTGTTGAAAAATGGCACTACGATACTGTCACATGCCAATGGCCTTGCCGCAGTGGTAACACCGGTTCCCGTCAGATCACCGAAGTTAAGTGCTGTCGGGCTGGGCTAGCACTTGGATGGGTGGCCATCCGGTCTGCCAAGCGCTGTTGGCAAGCGGGGTGCACTCAACCCTTGTGAGGCAAACTGAGGAGCTACTTGATTTAGAAGTAGCGGCTTCGGTCTCGAAACTGGCATATGGTCGGGCGAGCGGTGTGGCGACCACATGCTCCTCCATATCCGCATCCAGTGACGCCTGTGGTCTGAGGATGACACGGCGGCCGGTCGGTACCTTTGGGCCTTCATGGCTTGTTCAGAAGGATAATACTGTCACATGAGGAGATAGGCTACCCTTGATGTGTCGTTGTGCTGTCAGAGTTCCCTCAATCACTACCAGCTGTAATTGAAGTCATACCCAATAACTCCCCACCCTGTGACACCGGGAGTAACACCACTGTGCCACAGCTAAACGCTGCAAGCATGATACATCTCTCCAGGTGGCCATCATACTCGTCGACGATTGCGATCTGAAGTAAAGCAGAACCGCACTTCATCAGCAGTCCACACGTCCCAGTTACGGAACCATTCCAAAGGTGGTCGATTTTGTTGTAGTATTAATGGCATTTTATGCATGGGGTGGTAATGCCCTATCCCAGTGGCTGATAGTCTCTGACCAATGGTGAGGGATGATACAGAATGTTGTCGTTGCTTGTTCTTGATTGATAGGCGCAAAAATGAATGGGTTACGAAGCGCTTGGCGCGCCGTATTGAGATTATCCCTCGTGGTGGTCGGTAATGATCGACCAAAATCCTACTGACAAGTATGCCTGTCCTCACGTCCCCCTGCAGTCCAACAATGGGCCACTGTCACATCTGAATGCCCCATAAATCTCAGTAATCCACGATTCGGTTACCTGGCCAAACAGAGACCCACAATGAGGCCCCTTTCAAACTCTGTCAGATGCTGATAGTGGTGTCTCATACGACTACGTGGCATCTCCATGTCCTTTACAGAGAGCGTTCAACGTCTGGCGCCGTTCACGCTCCTTACATTCCCCTCCAGGGCTGGTATCAGCACTAAAAACCAACGCCAATGTCCCTCGTAGACCTTCTACCAGTCACAGAGAATTGGAACTCTGATCATATACGAGGATGAGTCAAATGAAAACCTTAAATATTTTTTTAAATATTATTTACTGCGCAGAAGAGCTATAAAGCTGTATCAATTTTCAACATAATCTACCCCACGCTCAATGCAAGTCCTCCAGCGCTTACAAAGTGCATAAATTCCTTTAGAAAAAAATTCTTTTGGTAGTCCGCGCAACCACTCGTGCACCGCGTGGCGTACCTCTTCATCAAAATGGAATTTTTTTCCTCCCCATGTGGTCCAAACATATTGAAATCATTGGCGCAACGTCTTGTGAGTAAGATGGGTGAGGAAGACACTGAAAATGCAGGTCTGTGATTGTTGCAACTGTTGTACGGGCAGTGTGAGGCCTTGCATTGTCATGTTGCAAAAGGACACCTGCTCACAGCAATGCACGTCGCTTTGATTTGATTGCAGGCCGCAGATGATTTATTAGGAGATCTGTGTATGATGCACTGGTGACAGTGGTCCCTCTGGGCATGTAATGCTCAGAAATGACGCCTTTTTCGTCACAAAAAAGAGTCAGCATAATCTTCCCTGCTGATGGTTCTGTTCGAAACTTGTTTGGTTTTGGTGATGAGGAATGGCGCCATTCCTTGCTCGCTCTCTTCGTTTCCGGTTGGTGGAAGTGAACCCAGGTTTCGTCTCCAGTAACGATTCTTGCAAGGAAGCCATCACCTTCTCGTTCAAAGCGCCGAAGAAGTTCTTCACAAGCATCAACACGTCGTTCTCTCATTTCAGGCGTCAGCTGCCGTGGCACCCATCTTGCAGACACTTTGTGAAACTGGAGCACATCATGCATAATGTGGTGTGCTGACCCATGACTAATCTGTAAACATGCTGCAATGTCATTCAAACTCACTCGGCGGTTTTACTCCTCTAAGGCTTCAACTGCTGCAATGTTCTGTAGAGTCACAACTCGTTGTGCCTGACCTGGACGAGGAGCATCTTCCACTGAAGTCACATCATTTGCGAACTTCCTACTCCATTCGTAGACTTGCTGCTGTGACAAACGTGCATCAACGCATTGAACCTTCATTCGTCGATGAATTTCAATAGGTTTCACACCTTCACTAAGCAAAAACCGAATAACAGAACGCTGGTCTTCCTTGGTGCAAGTCGCAAGTGCGACGGCCATCTTTATACTGATACTGCGACGATATGTGTGCATCTGCACTATGCTGCCACCTACAGGCGATTCTGCACGCTGTTTGTAGCACGCTTACCAACTTACAGGATAACGGCGCTAAATTTCGATTTGTTATTACAAATTTAAGGTTTTCATTTGACTCACCCCGTACATACCTACTGATGGTGTGCATTTGTACGAAATTACATTGACATCAAACCATATCTCCTGAGTGCTTCACTTTATTTGTCAGACAGTTTTGTTCCAATCCCCATGTTCAATCCATTTTTACCTCTCGTTGCTAGGTAAATGTTGGGACTGAACCGCTTCCCATTCAGTCCCAGTTATAAGTGGGATTCTTAGCCACATATGTAATAGCTCTCTGAAGCAAGGTATTTTCCCAGATAGACTGAAGTATGCCATTGTTATACCACTGCATAAAAAAGGGGATACGTCTGATGTCAACAACTACCGCCCAATCTCTCTTCTGAGTGCCTTATCCAAAATTCTTGAAAAAGTAATGTATTGTAGAGTAGCTTCACACCTTTGTAAAAATATAGTTTTAACAAAATGTCAGTTTGGTTTCCAGAAGGGTTTTTTCAACGGAAAATGCTATATATGCTTTCACCAATGATATATTAAATGCTCTGAGTAACCGGAAGTCACCCGTTGGGATTTTTTGTGATCTATCAAAGGCTTTTGATTGTGTAAATCATGGAATACTTCTAGATAAGCTCAAGTATTGTGGTATGAATGGGACAGTGCTCAAATGGTTTAAATCATACCTAACTGGAAGAGCGCAGAAAGTTGAAATAAATAGTTCACATAATATACAAAAAACTGGTGATTTCTCAAACTGGGGAACAATCAAGAATGGGGTGCCGCAAGGTTCGGTCTTGGGTCCACTGCTGTTCTTAATATATATTAATGACTTGCTACTCTACATTCACGAAGATGCAAATCTGGTACTTTTTGCCGATGATATAAGTATAGCTGACAGACAAGAATTAACTGGTGAAATTTTAAACGATGTTTTTCAGAAAATCATTAAGTGGTTCTCTGCAAATGGGCTCTCATTAAACTTTGACGAAACACAGTATATACAGTTCCACACAGTAAATGGAATGACCCCATTAATAAATACAGACTTCGATCAGAAATCGGTAGCTAAGGAAGAATATTCAAAATTTCTAGGTGTATGCATTGATGAGGGGTTGAACTGGAAAAAACACACTGAGGATCTGCTGAAACGTTTGAGTTCAGCTACGTATGCTATTAGGTTCATTGCAAATTTTGGCGATATACATCTGAGTAAATTAGCTTACCACGCCTATTTTCATTCTCTGCTTTCGTATGGCATCATATTCTGGGGTAACTCATCATTGAGTAAAAGAGTGTTCATTGCACAAAAGCGTGTAATCAGAATAACTGCACGAGCTCATCCAAGATCATCCTGCAGACACTTATTTAAAGAGTTAGAAATCTTCACTGTAGCCTCACAATATATATATTCACTTATGAAATTTTTTATTAACAATCCGAACGAATTCAAAAGTAATAGCAGTGTACATGGCTACAACACTAGGAGAAAGCATGATCTTCACTACTCAAGGTTAAATCTAACTTTGGCTCAAAAGGGGGTAAATTATGCTGCCACAAA
The DNA here is from genome assembly GCF_021461395.2 of Schistocerca americana. NCBI lineage: Eukaryota > Metazoa > Arthropoda > Insecta > Orthoptera > Acrididae > Schistocerca > Schistocerca americana. The sequence goes on from NC_060125.1 coordinate 471,349,925, forward strand.
AGTCTTTGGTCACTTACATAATAGCAGCAGAAGTCTGACAGATAGCCAAATAGCATTTAAAAGGAAATTAAAAGAATTTCTTAATGGCAACTCCTTCTCCTCATTAGATGAATTTTTGGATATAGTAAGTGGGTAATTTCCCAACCCCACAAAAAAAAAAAAATAATAATAATATTGAGTGTCATGTAATATTTTGTCTAATATCTTGTATAGACACCTTTTATTAACCTGACACGTTCCACTTCATTAGGAAGTGTCGTATTCATGATCTATGGAACAAGTACTAATCTAATCTAATCTACCAGTGAGGAACACCACTACGAACTCGCGTGGTGTTCGGCTGAAACGAACCGCGGCCTTACAATGGTGTTGCAGGTGGCGTACACGATGGGGATCGGCACGCTGGTGTGGACAGTGTCCGCAGAGATGTTCTCGGCCCCCGTCAAGGGCGTGTCCATGTCTGTGGTGACGCTGACCTACTCGCTGAGCATGTTCGCCGTCACCAAGCTCTTCCAGGACGTGGCGGACGCGGCCGGCGTGTACACCCTCTTCTGGGGCTTCGCAGCCTGCGCGGTGGTCGGCTTCTGGTACGTCTACCTGCTGATACCCGAGACCAAGGGCAAGTCGCTCCTGGGCATCAGCACGGAGCTCAGCGCCAAGCTGTCCGCGTAGAGCACGCGCCGGAAGCTGTCTGACCCCTTTAGACTTTACAGCTTTTGTATTCGGAGCCAGTTCCTAAGAGAAAGTGGACTTATGTGACTGTCCCCTTATGGCTGTGTTCTTCAGGAAATACTGACTCCGTGCGACGTATGGATCTGAGGCTTACTGCTGCAACCAGCAACATCGGTTGATGACACGTTTGGGGGGCCTGTGTGCCAGCAACAGATTCGTGCTACAGCTTGAGACGGTCAACTGACTCATAATGGCGCCGAGAAACCACGACTGGCATCCACATCTCCGTAGTAAGGAAAATCTCGCGGAACAGAAGAGCTACACTCTATACAGCAGACACCCGGTATATTTCATTTCTTACAAGTTTCATTTCTCAAAATAAGTTTCAGTCCTCAGCTGTGCGAGGTCCGATCCATTTTAGAGCGGAGTTCTTTTGAGCGAAGGACATCTGGTAATCGGGAACAGGCGCTCACATTTGGGAGTGTTTGGCAGGGTATCTCCAACTCTCATATTCGCCTTACAACCAAAGGAATCTTTCCAACCATTGTTGTCATGACCAGAGCAGTGCAACCACTTTTGATTCCTTTCATAGACAGTGTGTTCCAGACAAAAACATAAAGGCCTCATACGTGTCTGAATGTCTCTTTCTTGTATGTGTAAGAGTAAAGTTGATGACTTTCTCGACACGCGCAGTATACTTACACACAAACTGAGGGAATTTACGACAATTTTGTCATTTACATCCGCAAGTAAATTTGCCATCGAGTATACGAGGATGACTATAGGTACTTTGGAGTGTCTGACAAACGGTTTACAGGATCTCGTTTCTTATGTCGCCACAAATTTTCAGTAGGCAATAAACATAGAAGAAAGGCTGATTATTGCACTAAGGTACAACTTCAAGAACATGGAAACAAAGACAACGTTTGTTTGATCTCATTATTTACACCCACTGAGACCTTCAGTCCGATCTTGATAAGATCTGATAACTAGCAACTAGCTTTAAATGACCACAAAAGTAAAACTTTACACTTCAGAAAACGAAAGTATCCTGCGACTATAACATCAGTTAATTACAATTGGAAACTGCTAACCTGTACAAATACGTGAGCGTAACAATTTGTTGGGGGTACGAACTGGAACGATGACACAGACTCAGTCGCAGGTAAAGCACGTGACAGACTTTGGTTCATAGGTAGAATACCAGAAAAATGCAATGGGTCTACAAAGAACATTGCCTGCAAAAACACTCATGCGACCCATCCTAGAATATTGCTCAATTAGGCGGGAACCGAACCAAATAGGACTTCTTCTTCTTTTCCTTTTTCCTGTTTCTCTACGGGGCCTGCATTGATGTATAGCAGTTGCGGCAGTGTCCATGGAAATTAGTGGCTGGGTGCCGTTCATGACGCCACCACTCCCCACGGAAAGGAATCTGTTTACCCCACTTGTCTGCATCTCGTGTAGACCTCATGTTCAAGTGTGGCAACGTTTTCTAGGTGCGGGGTGATGTGTATCTGAGGTGGAACGGGGGTGTGCTATTTGCCTAGTTGGATGCGGAAACCGCCTAAAAACCTCATACAGGTTGGGCAGTCAACAGCTCTCGTCGTTAATCCGCGAGGCGGATTCGAACCAGAGCAAGCTCACCTCCCCCGCTCCCAGAAGCTGGAACACTTGAGATCTTATCTATCCTGACGCGGGTGTATGCCAAATATCACTGACAGGTAATAAGCTATACGTCTAGAAGCGATTCTAGATTCAGCTACACGTCTCGTTTGATCAATTTTAGCATTACGTTATGGAAAATCATGTCATACCTTGAAGCTGACCAATAAAAAATGGCGATGTCCCCCTCCTGAATTAATTTCTGACGACACTGGTGGAGGGGAGTGACAAGAATACTGACAGCGATGAAATAAATGCCCGTCTTGTTATATGACTGCATGTATTTAATTGTAATTTAATTGCATTACAAAATTTAGAAAATATGATTAAAGATCACACTGTTCATCACAAGCGTCTTCTAACCAAACTGCATGCCTACAGAGTATCGCCTCGGTTGTGATTAGATTAGATTAGATTATTTTTTCGTTCCATAGATCCATCTTGAGGAGACCCTCGTGGATGTGGAACATGTCAATTTTTTTTAAAGCTGAAATAACAATACTAATAGTATGAATATATACAATACATCATTTGTTTCTATTAAAAAATTCGTCAGTGGAGTAGAAGGAGTTGGCCACTAGTAAGTCTTTCAGGTTCCTTTCAAACTGATCTTTATTTGTAACTAAATTTTTTATGTTTGCTGGCGAATTATTGAAGATGAGTGTTCCTGAGTAGTGGACCCCTTTTTGAACTAAAGTAAGTGCTTTTAAGTCCTTGTGCAGATCATTTTTGTTCCTGGTATTGTATGTATGAACTGAGCTGTTTGTTGGAAAAAGAGATATATTATTTAGGACAAAATTCATTAAGGAGTAAATATACTGAGAGGCAGTAGTTGGTATACCCAGTTCTTTGAAGAGGTTTCTACAGGACGTCCGTGAATTTACTCCACAAGTAATACGTATTACACGCTTTTGGACTCTGAAAACTTTTGTTTGACTTGAAGAGTTACCCCAAAATATTATACCATATGACATTATGCAATGAAAGTAGGCAAAGTATGCACGCTTTTTCATTTTTATGTCGCCTATGTCTGCTAACACTCGAATTGCAAATACAGATTTGTTAAGGCGTTTCTGCAGTTCTGTGGTGTGCTCCTCCCAAGTGAATTTATTATCAAGTTGTAAACCCAGGAATTTAAGACTGTCAACCGCTTCTATCTGCTCTTCTTCATTCTTTATGCATTTGTTGGGTCGAAACCTCTTACAGGTTCCGAATTGCATATAGTGAGTCTTTTCGAAGTTTATTGTCAGTTAGTTGGCTTTAAACCATTTATTAATATCCATGAAAATATCATTAGCAGATCTTTCTAGAACCACACTCGACATACTATTTATTGCAAAACTTGTGTCATCTGCAAACAAAACGAACTCAGCTTCTGGCAGTGTAACTGATGAGAAATCATTAATGTACACAAGAAAAAGCAATGGCCCTAAGATGGATCCTTGTGGGACACCACATGTAATTTCTTCCCATTCTGATGATGACTGATGACTTAATTCACTAATCCCTTGCACTGACACCCTTTGTTTCGTTTTGGCGAGATATGACTTGAATCATTTTACAGCACTGCTTGTGACACCATAGAATTCTAATTTATTTAAAAGGATGTTGTGGTTCACACAATCGAATGCCTTTGACAAATCACAGAAAATACCTGCTGCTTGTAACTTGTTATTTAATGAATTAAGTACATTTTCATTGTAGGTGTAAATAGCCTTCTCGATATCAGAACCCTTCAGAAATCCAAACTGTGTACTTGATAATATGTTACTCGTGGTCAGATGGTTGAGAAGCTGCCTGTACATTACTTTTTCTAAAATTTTTGAGAATGCTGGCAAAAGTGAAATCGGTCTGTAGTTTGATGGTATCTTTTTATCCCCTTTCTTGAATAGAGGCTTAACATCTGCATATTTTAGCCAGTCAGCGACTGGATTCGTGATTTCCTGTCATAAAGGTCACAGTTCGTAGTAATAGACGGAAAGTCATCGAGTAAAACAGAAGTAATATCCGGCGTTCCCCAAGGAAGTGTTATAGGCCCTCTATTGTTCCTGATCTATATTAACGGCATAGGAGACAATCTGAGTAGCCGTCTTAGATTGTTTGCAGATGATGCTGTCATTTACCGTCTTGTAAAGTCATCAGATGTTCAAAACGACTTGCAAAATGATTTAGATAAAATATCTGTATGGTGCGAAATGTGGCAATTGACCCTGAATAAAGAAAAGTGTGGAGTTATTCACGTGAGTACTAAAAGAAATCAGCTAAATTTCGATTACGCGATAAGTCACACAAATCTGAGGGCTGTAAAATCAACTAAATACTTAGGGATCTCAATTACAAATAACCTAAACTGGAACGATCACATAGATAATATTGTGTGTAGAGCAAACCAAAGACTGCGATTCATTGGCAGAACACTTAGAAGATGCAACAGCTCTACCAAAGAGACTGCTTACACCACGCTTGTCCGCCCTATTCTGGAGTATTGCTGTGCGGTGTAGGATCCAAATCAGGTGGGACTGACGGATGAGATCGAAAAAGTACAAAGAAGGGCAGCTCGTTTTGTATTATGGCGAAATAGGGGAGATAGCGTCACAGACATGATACGTGAATTGGAGTGGCAATCACTAAAAGAAAGGGGTTTTTCGTTGCGACGGGATCTTCTCATGAAATTTTAATCACCAGTTTTCTCCTCCGATTGCAAAAACATTCTGTTAGCACCCACCTACATAGGGGGAAATGATCATCACGATAAAATAAGAGAAATCAGGGCTCCCACAGAAAAAATTAAATGCTCGTTTTCCCGCGTGCCGTTCGAGAGTGGAACTGTAGAGAGACACCATGAAGGTGGTCAATTGAACCCTCTGCCAGGCACTTTATTGTGAATAGCAGAGTAATCACGTAGATGTGGATGCAGATGAGTTTATTGTGAACGGTTTTTCTAAATGGTTAATGTAATATAAATTTTTCCTCACTATGTCTTTCCCCGAAGTTAAGTGTACGACTTATATTCGGGTGTGGCTAATGTTCCGCAACAACCATCCCTTGGTCACTCCTGATTTCAAAATTTTGCAAAATTTCTCAATACACTGCATAAAAATTTCAGTGGTGACTAGCAGAAGTCCCTCTTGCCAGTGTCTGTCACACGTGCTACAGCGACCAGATTCAAATTAGCTGGAATTTTAACGTCATCCATCTCTGCGGCAGCAACACGAACGTCGCTCATCGCCGCTTCTTTAGCTCACTTAGGGGTCGACCCCGTTAGTTCAGACTGGAGATCTGCTTCACATAACTGAGCAGCTGAGAACATGGATACAGTGAAAAGAATGCCGACAACTTAATTTGCTTCCCGTTGGATAAGAGTTCACCAAGTCAAGTGGAAATTATTTGGAATATGTTTTCTTACACTTTACTTCCGGTTCTATGGAAACGGTAAATACAACAAAAAAGCTCGGGCAGTCTCCACAACAACAAGATGATAATATACGCTGCTGTTACAGGCATGATTTGCATTGTTTGTTGTACTCAGGCGATGACAGTACTCCCCACTGAAACTGCGCTTCAGTAACGTAGTAACGTTTTTGAAACGCTGAGATGAGACCGCCTACTTCATGAAAAACGTATTTTATTGATGTATGCACTAATTTGTGCAAACCAAATGTTGCCTCATAAGGTGACCTAATAATGGTAAAACGGTAACCACTTAAAATTGCGAAATAGTAACATCAAATCGTTCTATCAGCAGACGATAAATCATGCCAATATGTAGGTTTTATTTCATTTCAACGTCAGTTCATGGCAGGCCTGAAATAGAATTGAAAGGATTTTACATTTATCCGTGGTTATAAGCAACCGAATTCCATTTACTGATAAATTTCCAGTGTAACGTTTTAACACATCTCCCATAAATAATATTTTAAAGCAAGCCGTTATCTGCAGTGGAACTGAAAATGAACTCGTATGATGAATTGAAAATCACATGTTAAGAGCCCTTGAGAAATAGATGGAAATGCAAATCTGTAAGAGAAGGAAATTTTTTTTTGGCGTTTGGGTTTATACGAGACCAAAAGATTAAAGTTATCAAATTTATCGAACAGCTCCACTTTCTCTGTCGTTGAATCATTCGATTTCGTGTCTTCGCGACTTCTTGGTTTCTATAGATTTACATGTTGAGATAGTAAAGCAGATTATTGCTAGTTCCAAGGATCGTGACGAGCGTAATTCTCAGTGCAGTAGATTCAGCAAGTTTACTGGTTATTTAACATATTTTTAATAACGAGACAGGAAATGAATTTATAGATGACTATAACAAAACAAAAACCCTGTGAGGACGGCAGTCAGTATTTAAAACTTTTAACCATGTTTACTACTAATTTTTGAATACATGCTTGTTTATTGGAAAGAGGAATTTGTCAAGAAGAATTATTTTAGTCTGCATTTAAAGTCAAAAAATTATAGCGAATTTTATGTTACTGATCAAGGCATGGTTTTTAAATAGTGTTTTTTCTCTTTGCTAATTCAAAGTCAGTTTAAACAGAAGTATTGGAGCTAACTTTTTCACAGTATTATAACTATAGCTATTACTGTTCTTGTGAAGATAGATGGATTACTTACAAGAAAGAGAATATAGGACTTGTGAGGTTGTAGTTGCGTAACTCTTTAAAGATGTAGCTGCAAAATTATGAGGGAGTTTCACTAAACGTTTTTAATGGAACATTGTTTTACAATGAACCATTTATGCCTGGAATATGGTTGCTTCAGTACATCACTTTCTGTTATTAGAGAAGGAAACAAAACTTTCGCTCAGTCACGGTTTGTTTCTTGTCCAAGAGTTGCAATTTAAGGAAATGCAATATCCACAGAGTTAAGTAGTTAAACAAGTTGCAAAGATGTGTTTCCTGCAGTTTAATTTTTTATCTGTTTTGATGTCCAGATTTTAAGTATATTTTGTTTTACTCAGACTACTGTATATACCTTAATCATTGGTTTTATACCCTTTACACATAGAACTGAGGACGTTGAGTTTTTTATGGAGGGAGAGACATTTGAGAAAATAATTACTTTGTTGCTGTATATGCATTACAAGTGGTTGTAAGATGTGCCGTATTTAATAAAAATATCAGCTCTGCTTATTTTAGAGGAAGTGAAAGGCCTTTCACTGATATGAGGAACAGTAGTGGGCCTAAGATCCAAGCTGATGGAATTTCATTAATGATTTCCTCCTAGTCAGATAACTGTTCGTCCAAAGAAGGTTATGCAGTTATTACAGTTACAGTGAATTAATGGCCAAATAAAGATAGTAAACTAAAAATCTGTAAATATGACCAATAATGATATTTTAGTTAGCTAAAGCGAAGACAATTATAAAATTAGTTAATGTATGTTTATATCTTCAGTGTTGTAACTCACTCTCTCACTAAAGAAAATTTAATAAATGTAAGTATCTTTATCAAACCTCTTTGCCCACTATCCTATTGCAATTTAGTTATATAAAGTTACATATTTACACTATACATCTTCATTAATGGAAAGCACAAGGAGCTTCAGAAATAATTCCCACACTTGAAGGAGCATCTCTCACTCGCCAAAGAGCAATGAACACATAACGAAACTTCTATTTATAAACAAAACACATACAGTATGAGTCAACCACGTTTCTGAGCTTTTTGAGGAATTTGTGATTAAGACACAAGATATAGTACACAAAGAAAGATTTCTGAGCTCAGTTTTTTTACAATTTGCGATTAAGACAAGATATAGTACATTAAGAAAGACTGTTCTGCCCTACCGTCAGTTCTCAATCCTCCTGTCAACCGAACTACTGGAGCAGTTGTGGTTTCCTTAAAAGTAATTATGTACATCTTAACGATAGTCTAAAGCCCTTGAGGAGAAGAGTAATCATATGGTACTGTGAAACTTCACAAAAATAGATAGGGAATATTTTAAATACAAAACTCAACATTTCTGACAAAGTGTAGATTACACACTTTTATCAAATGCTTGCGTCAAAAAGCATGTTGTGATGTGTAGATTTATGCAGTTGTCTTGGTACCTGTCGAAACATCAAACTGCACTATTGTCAGCTGTATGTAAGTTCCAGAGTGAGTTCGATTTATTTTTTCGATCACTTTGATAAGCTCGCACAATCTACTCACTTGCTTCTCCCATATTTTTTTCTGGTGGTACTTTAAACAAGCTAGTCCACACACATCATTCTGAAAGTGTTGAGAAATTAAAGGAAACAATTTGACAAGAAACTGTCTTCATTCCCGTAGTGATGACTCGCAAAGCCGTGAACGATTCACAATTGTTACAAAATCTGCATAAATCATTAATTTGGTTGATATTATCCTCATCAATAAGGAAAAATAATTGCTTTGTAACGGCTACCTATCAACAAAATAATTACTTTTCTGTCTGTGTGAATTATGGAAAAACTGCATTTTAGCCATTAGCTATACGAATTTGTCTTTATTCTTTATCGGTTTCGGTCCTAGCGACCATCATCATAGTAAGAAACAGCTAGGACTGAAATTGGTAAAGAATAAAGAATACAGCTGATAGCTGACATGCAACTCTTCAAGATCCTGACAGATTTATCAGATCACGTCACTAAAGTATGAATTACCAGCTGAGTACCTGGCGTTGCCCAGGTATGTATTTATTCCGCTTGTGTTATTTCATCTCCTCCTTATCCCTCTCTCTGTCCATCTACACGCTCCTCTCTGTCCTTCTCCCCTCTCTCTGTCTCTCTGTCCACCTCCTCCTCCCTCTCTCTGCCCATCTCCTGCTGCTGCTCTCTCAGTCCATCTGCTACTTCACTCTCTCTCTATCAATCTGCCCCCCCCCCCCACTCTATCTATCTACTCCTCCCCCTCTATCCATCTGTCACTTCCCCCTTTGTCCATCTCCTCCTGTCCCCCCCCAATCTCTTACTCACCCCCTCATCTTCTCCTCCTCCTTTCTCTGCCCATCTCCTTCTTCCCCCTGTTTCTCTCCATCTCCTCCTATTTCATTCCTCTGCCCATCTCCTCCTCTTCCCTTTCCCCCTCCCCTCTCTTTGCCCAGCCCCTCCTGTCCCACACCTATGCCTGTGTCCCCGTTCCCCCTCTCTGTCCGTCTGTCTCTCCCCCCCCCCCTTTCTCTCTCCACGTTATCATGTTATCACAACAGTATCTACTAATTACACACAAACTAACATGGCCCGTAGTTGCACAGATGGCACAGTAGGGGAGGGGACAACGGTAGTGTTGGGGGCCTCTTGTAAAGAGCTATCACGGGGAAAGGGGGGGGGGGGGTGCAGTTCAACATCTGAAGCCTATGCACAAACACATGTCTCACATAACTTCTAAGCTAAAACTAGGGTGTCTGAAACCGACCGTTTTAACATGCTATGTCAGTACAATCAACAGTTTGACAAATACATGCATTCAAAGTGTTTAGTTTGGAATTTGAGTAGAGAAAAGGATTAGTCCCATGAAAAAAGAATCAACCAAATAAAACAAGAGCGCCCACACGTTGGCTGAAGGAAATCTCATTAGGCAAACAATGCATAAAAATTTAGGATAGTGGACATGATCACTTAAGCGCGTTCTAGATGGTTAATAATACTGTGCAGTAACTTTGTACAGAAAAATTGTTTGGAGTGTTCGGAATGATCGACGATAAAGATGCTGCAGTTGTGATAATTGCTTTACTCTGTCGGAAATCGGAAGCGAAAGGAAGATAGACAAAAAACTGGCAAATATTCACTCTCAAAAACTTGTGTGGAGAACTGAGGTTGAACGAAAAGAAAGATTATCATTTTTACATGTTTATGGTAAAACATTTATACATTACTGGAAAAAGATGGCCTCATGATCAGAGAGCTAAACACTACAATGAGAGATGAAATTCCACCCAGGTCAGCATTTATCTATTACACCAAAATGTCTTGTTACTGGCAATTCTTTCGAAGGTTCAAAATTTACAATTGGAGTTTCACCTCAAGGTATTGGAGACACAGCTATGGAAACTCTCTCTTTCCAAGCATTAATCCTGACTTGCGGGGTTTGCTGTTAGGGTTAGCCGGATTTGGCGTGTTTATTTTAAGGGGTGATGGATGCCCTTCCTGTCGCCACCCCATACCCCTCCCCCCCCCTCGTCCTCCCCGGGATGGAATGTGTGTACCCCAACTGTCTGCATAGACTGGAAGAGTGCAAACGTGTTTCAAGTGTCTGCAATGCCTGTAACTGAGGAGGAACGTGGGGACCAGCCCAGTATTTACCTAGTTGGATGTGGAAAACCGCCTAAAAACCACATCGAGGTTGGCCGGCACACCCGTCCTTCTCGTTAGTCCGCTGGGTGGATTTGATCCGGGGCCAGCGCTCCTACCCGAGTCCAGGAAGCAGCGTGTTAGCACTCTCAGCTATCCTGGCGGGTAGACACAGTTATGGAAACTATAATAAAATAATATGTACGCTAAATGATTACATTCGGATAAGTAATGTACAGGGTCGTTATAATTAAATAAACGATGTTCTGAGTGCTGCAGTATGGCCTGTACAGATCGCGGAATCCTGAAACATCGTAGATATATTCATTAATGAGTGCGCTCACAGAATATGCTGAAAGAAATGTTGGTTCCAGTTCAGCCTGCCACCACGCGCTGTAAGCAGTCAGAATATGAAATGTTTCCTGTTTTGACGTCAGAATGCTGATTGTTGCTTGTCGACATGTGTTTATATCTGTTGTGAAGTGAGTGACGATATAAAAGGCTTAGAGGGTTGAAGTTTTCCGTACGAAATTAAATGGCTATTGATAAGCAAGACCCTGCAGTGTAAAATAAAGACCGTGCTTCATACGGAAATTACGTATCGGTCCCTTGATAACCTATTTGGCAATATTACCTAAAAATAAATTTTATTTTCTTTCTTCTGTATCTTTAAAAGTCATGAAGCTTTGGGAAGTACTTGTAGCTGCATTTTTCCATCTTCTTCTTTTTCTCTTTATTGATCGACTGGAAAATCTAGCGTCACCTGAAACCCTCTAAAGCGCAGTTTTAAAGAGAGATTTTTGATTTCTGACTTACCTCTTGTGACAATATGTACATACATATGCATAGTTAGAAAGAACTTTGCCAGTACCTAGGATACACGAAGACTGTGGTCCAATGCTGTGTAATAAAGATAGAGCAGTGAAAACACTCGAGTATATGCATTTCCTGCCTACCCACCACCCGTAACTATGGTTGTGCCCTATAGAGTTTTACGACAAATAAACTAAAAATTAACGTTTTAGAACAATTTTCGAATTAACAGCGGACAAAGCAGAATATAAGGTTCAGTATTTGGTGGCAGGAGAGAGTGTTGCACCTTGGAACACTTTTCAAACTTCCGTTTCTAACTAGTGCTGTAACAGAGTTACAATGTATTTTCCTATTCTGTTTTGAAATGAAAGCATTCGCTTCTTGTTGCGGGAGTCTTTATTTGAAATTACAAAAATTTCTCCAGGAAATTAAGATTTTTCCAAATTTTGAAAATTGTTTAGAGGTACAACAGGGTATAGTACCTAGTGTCTCAGTCAATGAAGACTAGAAAAATTCGAATAGGGAGAAAAATCGTATGGTCGTTGATTTTTGTACGGTAGTAGGAAACAGTGGCGTGAACAGTACACTAAAAATCTTGACCGGTGGGATGCAAAAGTGATGACGATACGACGTTAAAAAAAAAATCACGTTTTTATGTTTTTATTGAATATCTCGGAAATCGCTGCGTCTAATGAAAATGTTTCTCGGTACAAAGTTAAACTACATTAACTTTCCTACGCTATTCGTTTTCCTCTAGGACTAATAGTTTTCGAGTTATAGGGGATGGAAAAATCGCGTATTATGAAAAGTCGTGTTTTAACGGTATAAAACTAATGTTTACTATCAAACGAAGTGGGTTAAGAGCAGTTATCAACTGTGTATACCACATCTAAGAGCATCAGAGCTGTATTAAGAAATAAATTGTGTTGTGGGGGTGTAACAGCGTAGATGTGACGGGGGGAGGGGGGGGGGGGGGGTGCGGGAGAACTGGACGGCTGGAGGATAGGAGCAAGTGCGAGGGAAGGTAGGCATCCAGAGCATGGTCATGCACTTGCCTCTTTCATAGGTCTGCAGACGGAAGAGAAACGAGATAATTCACTACTCTATTTACCCCGCTACTTTACAAAAAGCAACTGCAGGGTGTTTCGCAAAGCTATATCGATTCTTCTGCAGCTCGCCTTGTAAATCACTGGTGAAACCTGGCGATGTTTGTTTTCCACAAAATGCGTTAACACTATGTGAAATGCAGATATATTTTATTAATAACACTAACACAAGAAATACACAAGGGCAGAATCAAAGTAAATCTCAGCACATTCTACACACCTAGAGGGGAAATTGATTCTTAATCATCCTGTACGGAAGCTGTAATGTTCTTCTGGGGAACTCGATTTCCCCCACAACGAGCGCTGCTCGCTTTTCGTTTTGCGTACAGACTATACCTCCACAGTATTTCCTGTCTAGTTCTTATATGTGTGGACCAAAACAGTTTCACTGAGCTCGTGTTTATATAGCAGGGTTATTTTTTAGTTGATTAAATGAGTGCTTATTTGCAGTTGTTAAGTGAGTTATCATGTACTAACTGAATAGCTGGAGCTGTCTACCACACCGAAGAGCCTACCACAAGTGCAACATGCTGTCAATAAGTATTCGACAACGTCGATTTAATTGTCTCCACTATCAGTGGCTGGAACACTTTTCACGGCATCAGGGGTATAGTACACTACAGGCCATTGAAATTGCTACACCACGAAGATGACATGCTACAGACGTGGAATTTAACCGACAGGAAGAAGATGCTGTGATATGCAAATGATTAGCTTTTCACAGCATTCACACAAGGTTGGCGCCGGTGGCGATACCTACAACGTGCGGACATGAGGAAAGTTTCCAACCGATTTCTCATACACAGTCAACAGTTGACCGGCGTTGCCTGGTGAAACGTTGTTGTGATGCCTCGTGTAAGGAGGAGGAATGCGTACCATCACGTTTCCGACTTTGATAAAGGTCGGATTGTACCCTATCGCGATTGCGGTTTATCGTATCGCGACATTGCTGCTCACGTTGGTTGAGATCCAATGACTGTTAGCAGGATATGGAGTCGGTGGGTTCAGGAGGGTAATACGGCACGCCGTGCTGGATCCCAACGGCCTCGTTTCGCTAGCAGTTGAGATGACAGGCATTTTATCCGCATGGCTCTAACGGATCGTGCAGCCACGTCTCTATCCCTGAGTCAACAGATGCGGAAGGTTGCAAGACAACAACCATCTGCACGAACAGTTCGACGACGTTTGCAGCAGCATAGACTATCAGCTCGGAGACCATGACTGCGGTTACCCTTGACGCTACATCACAGACAGGAGCGCCTGCGATGGTGTACTCAACGACGCACCTGGGTGCACCAATGGCAAAAAAGTCATTTTTTCGGATGAATCCAGCATCATGATGGTCGCATCCGTGTTTGGCGACATCGCGGTGACCGCACATTGGAAGTGTGTATTCGTCATCGCCATACTGGCGTATCACCCGGCGTGATGGTATGGGGTGCCACTGGTTACACGTCTCGGTCACCTGTTGTTCGCATTGACGGCACTTTGAACAGTGGACGTTAAATTTCAGGTGTGTTAAGACCCGTGGCTCTACCCTTCATTCGGTCCCTGCGAAACCCTACATTTCAGCAGGATAATGCACAACCGCACGTTGCAGGTCCTGTACGGGCCTTTCTGGGTACATAAAATGTTCGACTGCTGCCCTGGCCAGCTCATTATTCAGATCTCTCACCAACTGAAAACGTCTGGCCAATGGTGGCCGAGCAACTGGCTCGTCACAATACGCCAGTCACTACTCTTGATGAACTGTGGTATCGTGTTGAAGCTGCATGGGCAGCTATACCTGTACACGCCATCCAAGCTCTGTTTGACTCGATGCCCAGGCGTATCAAGGCTGTTATTACGGCCGGATGTGGTTGTTCTGGGTACTGATTTCTGAGGATCTATGCACCCAAATTGCGTGAAAATGTAATCACATGTCAGTTCTAGTAAAATATATTTGTCCAATGAATACCCGTTTATCATCTGCATTTCTTCTTGGTGTAGCAGTTTTAATGCTCAGTAGTGTAGTATTCTTATTTTTCTGGCACATTCTACATCTTGGAAGATCTCGTTACTAAGGATCTATTCGAATGAAAAGTGTATCTAATGTAATATAATGATTAACTGTCTTCGGGAAATGCTTGACAAAAGCTCGAATAACAGACCACCTAGTGGCTTTCCTGGGAAATGTCAACAACACATACATGGTCCAGTCACATTCTGTGACCACCAATGTTCGACGTCGAAGTGCAATAACCACTCACTGGCGGCAGGTGGCAGTGCTAGCGTGTTGCGGGGTGGTGGTCGGGGGAGGAGGGGGAGGGGGAAAGCTGAAAACACTGTATTCGTTGTCGTATTTTGGAAGAGTAGCAAGTTATCGGACGTCCAGACGGACGTCATCATTGGCTTTCGGAAGCGTTTCCGAAGTGGCTACCTCTGTAAGCTGTTTGCGTGCTGTTGTGATTAAATCATACAGTGCATGGCGAAATGGCGCTGTCCAAAAACAGGCTCCAAGGAAACTGTAGTGCAGCACATGCCGTAGACAACAGAGGCAAATGACAGTGGCAGAGAGATGTACGGGCGAAGAGACTTACGACTATAGGGTAATCGATTACCAATATGAACCAAGAGGCTATCAACAGTGTCTTCCCAACGACTGTTCGGTGAAAGTACTGCGAATGTGCCTCGGCAATCGGCGCCTGGTTCATGCACTATTGCTGACTGCTGTTCGCCGGCCAGTGTGGCCGAGCGGTTCTAGGCGCTACAGTCTGGAACCGCGTGACCGCTACGGTCGCAGGTTCAAATCCTGCCTCTGGCAAGGATGTGTGTGATGTCCTTAGGTTAATTAGGTTTAACTAGTTCTAAGTTCTAGGGGACAGATGACCTCAAATGTTAAGTCCCGTAGTGCTCAGCGCTATTTGATTCACTGCTGTTCAACGGTGACGAAGGCTGAAATTTTTACGCCCTTGTCGCATCTGGACGTCCATTGAGTGGCAACACGTGGTCTTTTCTGATAACTAACGTTTTGTGCTTCATTGGTCAGATGTCAGACACCCTACAACAATCGTCGAAAGGGTTCCGACCGGAGGAGGGAGCGGTGTGGTCTGGGGAATGTTTTTGTGACATTCCCTGGGTGATATTGTCATTCTGGAAGGTACAGTGGATCACGAGTACGCATACATCCTTGCGAAAGATGTCCACCCCTACAAGCAGGCTGTTTTCCCTCATCACGATGGCATGTACCAGCAGGGCAAGGCAAAGTGTTACACAGCTCGTATTGCATGGTTCGACGAATACCAAGATGAATTTACCGCACTCCCCTGACCACCAAACTCTTCGGATATAAAGTCAACCTACAATTGAAACGTCCCCTTAGAAAAATTAGTGAATTACTGTGCTGGTAAATCCCTTATGTTATTTGATTTTCAAACAGCTGAGCAGAACTGAACATACACAGACATTTCGCTCTTTACCTATTCTGATCAACACTAAACTGACACACGATAGTTTTAGAGCAACGCAATCTGACTTGTAGGGACAAAAGAATGGCCCTGACTAACATTAACCTATACCTTTCACAAATCACTTACCTCACAAAATCTTCGTTACTCGAACTACTGCAATACAGCGAGCGCCACTACTGCCAGCTAAATAAAAGAGTCAAACTACTGAAGGCACTAACTACTGATAGGCATAGTTAGCAAATGAAAGATTTTGATAGAGAACAAACAATGTATTTACCTTAATAGTGTTCAAAAGTGATAATATATATATCAGTCCATGATATCCAATATTACAAATTTAGTCTTTCTGATGGACACACGTCCAGATCATCCGCTCTCAAAAATCCGCCATCTCACTTCCCCACATCCACCACTGCTGGCGGCTCACCTCCAACTGCGCAACGCTACGCGCTGTTAACATCCAGCTGCCCAACGCTACAATGGCGAGTATTACAACAATGCCAACCAGCCACAGACTGCACACAGCACAGCCAGTGATTCTCATACAGAGCGCTATGTGGCGTTACCAATATAAAAACCTAAATAGCCTACTTACACAATCTGAGCGGCCACATCGATCGCCACATCACCGTCGCTAACTTCCAGAACTTCAATGACTTCTTGCACGGGTCGCGCTGCAAAAGATTGTTGATTCAGGCTTTTACAAGTGGTCACGTTAACGTGACTGGACAGTGTATTGTGATATCATGACCACGATTACAAACGTGTATGAGAAAACTTTAACAGTTCTTGGATGTACCTTGAGAGGCCCGTTACGTTTGAGGGAATAATAGGCAACAGTGGAGCGCGAAGAAATATCGTTGGCGTTTTGCCGTCTGGCAAGGTTTGCATGAACATAAGCTTTACGGGTTCTCTTCTGCATGTTAATGAAGTAAGACATATCATGAAGCTTGTGATAACACTTCTTAGGCGAGAAATGTGTGTAACTCAGGTGAGTATGCCACATCAACTTGTTGGTGAGATCATCTGGTATACTCCAATGCAGTGGTAGCAAACGAAGTTTTCACCATAACTCCTGCATACTGCAGCATAGATATGCTCGTCAAACGAAGTTTTCACCATAACTCCTGCATACTGCAGCATAGATATGCTCGTCTCAGTCATATACATGACACACATTTTAACGCAGAACAGTTTAGCTACTATAGTCTCTGACCACACCAAGAAGCAACGAACAGTGGTAGCAGCAGCAAGGGAGAACGTCCAGCAAAGAAGCATACGAGGGGCGTTCGAAAAGTCTGTGCAAAGTCCGAGAGATGGCACCACCGGCGGTATCGAGGTCATATGTAGTTAGTATCATCTTTGCAAAGAACGCACGCCAAGTTTCGGCCATATTGGTCTATTTATTTGTGTTTGGCATTCGTATGAATCAAGGAAGTCGAGTGACTGTCAAAAAATGGACGAAGAATAATTTCGTGTGGTGATTAAACATTACTTTATGAAAGGCAAAACGCCTCAGGAGACTAAAGAGAAGCTTGACAAACATTACGGTGAAAAGCACCTTCGATTAGAACAGTTTATAAGTGGTTTCAAAATTTTCAGAGTGGCCATATGGGCACAAGTGATGCTGAAGGTTCTGGATGCCCTGTGGAGGTTACGACTCCAGAAATCATTGATAAAATCCATGATACGGTGATGAAGGACAGAAGAGTTAAGGTGTGTGAGATTGCTAGTGCTGTGGGCATCTCGAATGAACAGGTACATAATATTTTGCATAAACATTTGGACGTGACAATGCTATCAGCAGGATGGGTTCCGTGATTGCTCACGCTTAACCAAAAACAGAATTGTGTGAAGTGTTTGCAAAAATGGTTTACAGCTCTTCAGGAAGAACCTGCAGGACTTTAGGCGTCGGTTCGTCACCGTGGATGAAACATATATACATTACTATACTCCTGAGACCAAACAACAATCTGAACAATGCGTTACGAAGGCAGAATCTGCACCAAAAAAGGCGAAGACCATTCCTTCGGCCAGAAAGGTTATGGCGACTGTCTTTTGGGATTCGCAAGCGAAAGCCCTCATCGACTAGCTGGAAAAGGCTAACATTATTACAGGTGCATATTATGCATCGTTATTGGACCGTTTGAAAACCGAGCTGCAAGAAAAACGCCGGCGATTGGACCGCAAAAAAGTCCTTTTCCATCACGACAATGCACCAGCACACACCTCAGCAGTTGTGGTCGCAAAATTAATGGAAACAGGATTCCAACTGGTTTCACATCCCCCTATTCTCTAGACTTGGCACCCTCTGACTACTATTTGTTCCGCAATTTGAAGAAATGGCTGGCGGGACAAAGATTTTATTCAAACGAGGAGGTGATTGCACCAACTAATAGCTATTTTGCAGACTTTGACTATTCCTGTTATTCGGAAGGGATCAACAAATTAGAACAGCGTTGGACGAAGTGTGTAAGTCTAAAAGGAGACTATGTCGAAAAATAAAAAAGGTTTACCCCAAACATGTAAGTAGTTTTTATTTCTGCACAGACTTGTCAAACGCCCCTTGTATGTTTCCGCATCCACATAGGACAAAAAGTGAACTCAAATTGTCACCGACTCACGCCTGATTGGTTGGCAGAATTCTGTCTTCAAAGTAAACTGCACAGATAGGTTTCACCATACATCCGGAGATCTGAGTCACCTAGCAGATGAAATCATTGAATAGATGGTTTCTGAACCGCGCTAGTGATCTGCAGATCGCTTAGTTTCAATTCGAAAGACATTTCTAACAGAGGGCTTTCAAGTTTCTGAACGATATAACTTAATATTTGCGCTAACTTCCGGAAATATGAACTAAGTAAAGAAGGGATACACTCTAGTTAAATTGTTTGGTGGAAATAAACAACAATTAAATGAGATTCCAGAAGTTTTCTACGCAAAAACGTAAACAAAAATAAAACTACAAATCGTCTTCACGATCTTTTCGCAAACAGGAATACGACTACGACCCGACTTCAACTTCTTTTCTCTTTTTCTGGAATAATATGTAAATAAAAGTGAAATCATTAACAGTCAGCTTAAAACACACATTGATATTCGTGTTTATTGAGTAATGTGAACCAAACTAGGTAATACAGCCCAAATAACGAATCTTTAGCAGAGTACAAAACTGGCGCGTCTCGCCTGGCACAGGGTTGTCAACAGGCTGAGATTTTACAGGGTGGCAGTTATTGAACTGTACGAAAAAACTTAAATTAGTTACAAACTACGGTGTGCACACACTTTATTCAACATGTAAAAGTCACTGCAGATATTCGGACATGCTCGATATGCCTGCCATCATTGGCAATGATGTGGCGCAGACGAATAGCGAAATTCTGCATGACCTGCTGGAGTGTCGGAGCATCGATACTGTCGATGACCTCCTGAATGGCTGTTTTCAGCTCAAAAATGTTTTTGGGGCTATTGCTGTACACCATTCCTTTAATATAGCCCCACAAAAAGGAGTCGCATGTGTTCAGATCTGGAGCATATAGCGACCAACGGAGGCTCATGGCAGTAGCCTTTGGACTACCCTTCTTGCATCAACCACATGATGTCGAAATCCGCGTCATTTTGGATATAGGGATGAAATCATCTTCCAAAAACTTCTCGTACCGTTCGGTAGTCACTGTGCCACAAAGGAATATCGCACCGATTGTTCCGTGACTGGACATTGCACACCACACACTCACCCGTTGAACGTGAAAAGACTTCTCGATCTCGAAATGCGGATTTTCAGTCCCCCAAATGCGCTAATTTTGCTTATTGACGAGCCCATCCAAACGAAAGTGGGATTCGTCGCTAGAGCAAACCGTACATCATATGCTAATTCCCAGCATACCCCGCGGCCAACCGTGGAGTTTGAACTTCTTAACGCAAACCGTTCAGAAGTTATGACGATTTAATTTTTGTGGTTCAATAATTGTAATACTGTACGTGTGGCACATGTATTACGGGTGTAGGTGTCAATATGTACGAGTGATACACATCTTATGTAACCAAATCTGCAGTGCCATGTTTTTGAAACTATGTTAGTGCCATATTTTGTTTGGAAGTGAGAAATAAAGAAATTAGGTAAAATGTATTATTTAATTTTATCATTAACCAGGTGCTATAGTGTAAGAGGTCCATGATTAAAAAATTTGTTGCTAGCGCACCCGAGCAGATGTAATTTCGATGGATTGCTCACGCGCTGCCTGCGATATGTAAACTGTAAGAGAATCTCAGACAGTTGCTAGCAGTCTGGTGTATCGTGTTGGCTGGGCCGGTCGTGGGGAGCGATGGCGGAGCCTGAGCGATATAATATAAGGTAAAAGCAGCCTCGCGCATATGTACTATTGTTATGTTAAGCCCCATGTAAATGTTTTTAAAAAATCTCTTAATAATAATCTTTCTTTTAAAAAATTAACTTTTGATAATCATTCATCTCAATTTAAAGAACTTACTAATTTCTCCAATCCATGGTCATCCTGATTATTGTAAAGAAAAATCAGTTGTTTCTTTTTATACATGACAAATCTATCGGCCAGCATTGCACAGGGCTGTGCCAGAAAAATTTCTTATAGGAGCAGATGTATACGCGTTATCCGGCGACCTTATTGAGGTAAGAATTTTCAGTTTATTCAGAATGATCTTTCAGGGCCATGACGCAGCGCTGCTGACGTCCAGAATTCACCAGTTTAAATTCACAGTCATTATTGAAAGGTTATATATGAGTGACAATTTTATTGAGAAGTTAGTCACATTGTATTATTGGTAGGCTACGAAATTTTACTGTTGGGAGGTTTTGAAGTGTATCTGTTGGAAGGTTACGCTGAATGTGAATTATATACTTATATTCTTTTTACTGTTGGGAGGTATTTTTAACTGTGTTACGCCGAATGTGAATGAATGCTATAATTATATTTTTCTGTTGGGAGGTTACGGAATTTTTCTGTTGGGAGGTTACAATAGAAACAACCTCAAATATCTGAAGGGAAAAAGTAAATCTTCAGTTCTAGGAGAGACAAAGAGGTAAAAGATTTGAAAGATAAGAATATCTATGAAAGAGTCGGATTCGTCGATTTCCGTATTTACAGTCATGAGGGTTAAAATACTTCTCAGTAAATTTTAGATCAATCGAAGGAGCACTGTCCTTTATTTCACACAACAGATAATGTGTTTTTAGTGCGGAAAAAAGGTTTTCTTGATTGCTGCTATTTTTTTCTTAAAATAAGTACTGTATAATATGGTTATGCTTGCATTAGGACACAAGAAGTTAGCTTACATTTGTGCCATGCCAGTAAGCATACGCAAGTGTCTGGTTACATTTTCTTTTCTAACACACTGTACATCGTGAGGCTCTACTCATGTTTCAATTGAGGCACGAGTGATTAACTTCAGTGCGTCGCCAAGGATCACGCCGCCTGCTTCTATGCTCCCATTACTTACTTAAAACCGCCAGTTGACACACATCCTTGCATTCCATCACACCTCACAACACGCCCTGCCAGCTTTGATCTGCAGAAGAGAAACGCCCCGATACTCAATTCTTGCCCGTTCTTAAACCAGAGAGTTTGTGACACAACTGTGTTGAATTTTCAACTCTTTTTATTAGTCTAAGATCGATTGCAAGCATTCAATCTATATAACTGATTGCTTCAGACAGAAAGTCCTTTGTTCATCATACCGAAACTTTCGCATAAAGAAGCTATTTTTGACAGACACTTTAGGAGAAAACAAGATGATTCGAAACTTTCCATCTCTTTTCACGTTTTCGCATTTTTTTTTTTCCTGTTTGAGAAGTATACCCCATTTTCACCAAGATTCATCGGAAGTCAAACTAACCCTTATTCGCAATGACGTAGTAGATTTTTGGGGGGATATCTTCCATTAAATGAATGTCACCAAAGCCGATACGACATCACGGCTTAGGTTTGACGCTTTCCTTAAAAGCAATTTTGAAGCAGCTGAGTTATCTTAGTCGATGTATGAGGGCCGTTCAAGAATTAAATGGTTCAAATGGCTCTGAGCACTATGGGGCTTAACATCTGAGGTCATCAGTCCCCTAGAACTTAGAACTACTTAAACCTATCCAACCTGAGGACATCACACACATCCATGCCCGAGGTAGGATTCGAACCTGCGACCGTAGCGGTTGCACGGTCCCCGACTGAAGCGCCTAGAAACGCTCGGCCACACCGGCCAGTGTTCAAGAATTAATGCAACACATTTTTTTCTCGGCCAGTTTCAGTTGAAAAAAATGCGGAATTTGTTTGGGGCATCGTGGAATATTCCCACTTCAGCCCCAGTAGTTCCATGAATTTCCGATATGTGGCAGCACTATATGTAGTCTTCAAAATGGCGCCCGTAGTTGAGGTGCGTTCCAAGCAGAGAGCTCTCATTGAGTTTCTTTTGATGGGAAACCAGAGCATCGTAGGTATTCATATGCGCTTGCAGAGTGTGAGACCCGGCAGTGAACAAAAGCACGGCGAGTTCTTGAGCGTGGCGTCTGTCATCATCGCAACCAGATCGCGAAAACCTGCCCGATCTGCATGCCGGCCGACCACACACAGCTGTGAATCCCGCAAAGTCGGAAAGCGCGGGCGCTCTCATTCGAATTGATCGACTGATCACAATGAAATACCTCGCTGCTCAACTGGACGTCTCCGTTGGTAGTGTTGACACACTTGTCCACCAATTGGGCTACTCAGACGAGTATTTCGACTGTGTTGCTCGTCGCCTAACACAACACCATATAGAGCAACGTAGGATCACCTAGGCGGAACTGCTTGCGATTTACGAGGCTGATCGTGACAATTTTTTGTCGAGCACGGTCACAGGAGATGGAACATGGGTTCCTCACTTCGAACCGGAAACAAAACGGCAATCCATGAAGTGGTGCCACGCCATCTCTCCTCCGGAGAAAAAGTTCAAAGCTGCACAATGCCGTTAAGGTCATGGTGAATGTCTTCCGAGACTCTGAAGAGGTTATTCTGTTTGATGTCCTCCGTCATGGAGCAACCATCAGGTCTTAAGTGTGCTGTGCTACCCTGAAGAAATTTAAGTAATGACTTCAACGTATTCGTTGTAACAAAAATGCAAAGGCACGTCTCCTTCTCTATGATGCAAGGTGAGCCGTGCGTGGCTCATGTTCCCGCCATTATGTATTTTACACCCTGTTATTAAAGTACTTCCACCACTCTACGTTAATTTAAATTACTGGTGTCATTGAGTTGCTGCTTTGCCTGATCGTGAGTGGCGCAAGCAGCGCGTATCAATATATCCCCTCTCGTAGCATCTTTGCTCCACTGCTATTACTTTCCGGTCGTTGTCTGTCGTAAGCAAGTTCGGGTCGGGAGTTCGGACTTCCAGTTAGTTGGAACGCGTCTGGAGCGCAGAAAAGAAAGTATTTATGGCGATTATCATACACCTCCACGTAAAGTTGCCACATACAGCTCGTTACTGAAGAGACAAATGGTTCAAATGGCTCTGAGCACTATGGGATGTAACTTCTGAGGTCATCACTCCCCTAGAACTTAGAACTACTTGAACCTAACTAACCTAAGGACATGACACACATCCATGCCCGAGGCAGGATTCGTACCTGCGACCATAGCGGGTGCGCGGTTCCAGACTGTAGAGCCTAGAACTGGCGTTACTTCTCGACGTAATCACCCTGCAGACGTATACATTTTTCACAACGCTGACGCCATGATTCCATGGCAGCGGCGAAGACTTCTTTAGGAGTCTGTTTTCACCACTGGAAAATCGCTGAGGCAATAACAGCACGGCTGGTGAATGTGTGGCCTCGGAGAGTGTCTTTCATTGTTGGAAAAAGCCAAAAGTCACTAGGAGCCAGGTCAGGTGAGTAGGGAGCACGAGGAATCACTTCAAAGTTGTTATCACGAAGAAACTGTTGCGTAACGTTAGCTCGATGTTCGGGTGCGTTGTCTTGGTGAAATGGCACAAGCGCAGCCCTTCCCGGACGTTTTTGTTGCAGTGCAGGAAGAAATTTATTCTTCAAAACATTTTCGTAGGATGCACCTGTTACCGTAGTGCCCTTTGGAACGCAATGGGTAAGGATTACGCCCTCTCTGTCCCAGAACATGGACACCATCATTTTTTCAGCACTGGCAGTTACCCGAAATTTTTTTGGTGGCGGTGAATCTGTGTGCTTCCATTGAGCTGACTGGCGCTTTGTTTCTGGATTGAAAAATAGCATCCACGTCTCATCCATTGTCACAACCGACGAAATGAAAGTCTCATTCATGCTGTCGTTGCACGTCAACATTGCTTGGCAACATGCCACACGGGCAGCCATGTGGTCGTCCGTCAGCATTCATGGCACCCACCTGGATGACACTTTTCGCATTTTCAGGTCATCATGCAGGATTGTCTGCACAGAACCCACAGAAATGCCAACTCTGGAGGCGATCTGTTCAACAGTCATTTGGCGATCCCCCAAAACAATTATCTCCACTTTCTCGATCATGTCATCAGACGGGCTTGTGCGAGCCCGAGGTTGTTTCGGTTTGTTGTCACACAATGTTCTGCCTTCATTAAACTGTCGCACCCACGAATGCACTTTCGACACATCCATAACTCCATCACCACATGTCTCCTTCAACTGTCGATGGATTTCAATTGGTTTCACACCACGCAAATTCAGAAAACGAATGATCGCACGCTGTTCAAGTAAGGAAAACGTCGCCATTTTAAGTATTTAAAACAGTTCTCATTCTCGCCGCTGGCGGTAAAATTCCATCTGCCGTATGGTGCTGCCATCTCTGGGGCGTATTGACAATGAACGCGGCCTCATTTTAGAACAATCTCTTTCCAGTCCAGAGAAAAAAAATCGGAGGCTTTAGAACTTGAATGCACCTCGTAGAACCGCTTGCCCACCCCAGGCAGCACTGAAGAGACATCCATCTATAAAAAACACATCGAACATCAAAGTAATATTTAGTTACTTGGAGAAAAAAAGACATAATGAAAATTCATTTCGAGGAAACAAACCAATCAAAAACAACATGTTGTATCTCAATTTGACGCAGCAAGGAACGAAGGAAAACATGTCCACAGCTGGCACCTGAAATTTTGGGCAAAGCAAAAAGCAAGATAAATTGAACACACAAAGTTTCAATGTTCTCTAGCTTTCATAGCACGTCCCAAGAAAGAATACAGAATATGCCATGGACACATCATGCTTTCATGACAGCCAGAGACATACAGGAAGACCAAGTTATTCGCCAGTCTGGCGCCCCTACTGTCGAAGAAGTAAACCAGAAGAAAACTGCAAGTTACTAAACGCAGCCACATTCCATTTGAAACATTGATCGAATATGAACTAATTTCTGGTGTGGCGCTATCTAAAAATGGGAAAAATCAACAACTGCCTTGATCTAGTCTGCACACATTATAGTTATGCAATAGATGTTCGATTTTCACTGAGTGGACACTTAACGAAAAAACTGTGTATTTGTTTTCAGAAAAAAAACATTCGGCTTGAAAGTTAAAAACGCTATTGAAGACAAACGTTCACCAAATATGCGTTTGGAGGCTGGCCCAAGTGGGAAAATGTCAAGAGATCACTTTAAATCCTTTTTCGTGAATCTTGTTGAAGATAATGTTGCAAAGAAGTGTTGACAAGGACACAACATTTGCGGATAAGACACTGAATGCAAGATAATTCCACCGAAAACAACAAAATACGCATCGCTACAACCTTTGGATGCATAGTTCCTCCGGCAATATAAAACATATGCAAGGAGGATAACAGAATCTGTAAGGATTCTCTCCAGTGACCTCGACACTAAATTAGGAACTGTAATTTTGATAATCAAAATGCCTTATATCATCCGTAACAGGCTATCTGCTCCAGTTTATCAGCTTATGCTTCGATACCCCTGACAAGAGGCTGGATAAAATACTCCCTCACATGTTGCTGAATTCAAAAATGTAATTCAAGTGACATTTGATTTTGCAGCTCAAGTATGTGATTGCGAGGATTCTCCAGATATTGCTTTCGCCAGATGTATCTATTGTGATTTTGCATATTCTGCATATTATTTCATACATTTTGTTGAGAAGCCTGTTGTACATTTTAAAAACCGATAGTGGGCAGCACAAAAAGTAACGCATTCAAATGCTTACACCTTTCTTATCACAGTGGTGCGTAAAGCTTCTAAATACAACTTGAAACACGAACGTTTGAAATGTGATTGAAATTACCTAGCTGCTAGAATGGGAATGGCTTGTGAACGTGTATTTTGTCTCGTCCCTTTATGCGCTTTGCCCTGTGCTGAACTTTTGTTACTGCGAGAATGTGAATTTAATTTAGCTGCGAGAATGTAAACTGTCAACAAATTTAAATGAAACCAAACTGTATGAATTTACTTGACACAGAAACTGAATCTGATGCAACACTACTGATTTGAAATTGACCCTAGTAATAAAACAAAACTTGATCAATTTCAAAATAATGGTCCCTGTGGTTAATAAATGCTGGCCTTGAAATAATAAAATTTCTTACCTTTATCTGCGCAATGGTCACGCTCGTGCACTGCTCTCTGTTAGTACTTTAAATTGTATGGTAACAAACAGCTATTGCGCACGGCTGTTGCTAAGCTCACATTTTAATTAAATCGAATACGACTGACAAAATAACTACTTGAGAAAAATAGTTAATAAAAAATGTCATGTATCTGAGAACTGGTATTGACCTGGGGTATGTAACAACGTGGCAATATTTTTAAAACTTGTATTTTGACTCTTTGAAAACTAATAATGTTCACAATTAACACACTCAATAAACTGATTATAGATTAACAATTAGCTCTATAAAATCATTGGATGTGAGTGTTAGACATTGTCTCAATAATCAATTACGAATACGCGCAATCATTAGTAACAAAATAACTTTCTTTACTTTAATTGTTTCAAACTTCTGTTGAGAGTCCTTTTACATCCTTTACAAACATCATAGTCTAGTGCAAGTAGAAAAATCATTACTGCCCATAGTGTGTAAGTATATAAGCAACATACATCAGATACAACACGCTAAGATACAACCGCTCGCTCACAGAAAGATCCGTACCTAAACACTGGAAAATTGCTCAAGTCACACCTACACCCAAAAACGAAAGTAGGAGTAATCTGTTGAATTACAGGCTCATATCACTAACATCGATTTGCAGTAGGGTTTTGGAACATATACTGTATTCGAACATTATGAAGTACCTCGAAGAAAACGATTTATTGACATGTAGTCAGCACGGATTCAGAAAATATCGTTCTTGCGAAACGTAACTAGCTCTTTATACTCATAAAGTAATGAGTGCTATCGACAGGGGATGTCAAATTGATTCCATATTTTTAGATTTCCAGAAGGCTTTCGACACCGTTCCACACAAGCGTCTTCTAACCAAACTGCGTGCCTATGGAATATCGCCTCAGCTGTGCGACTTGATTCGTGATTTCCTGCCAGAAAGGTCACAGTTCGTATTACTCGACGGAAAGTCATCGAATAAAACAGAAATAATATCCGGCGTTCCCCAAGGAAGTGTTATAGGCCCTCTATTGTTCCTGATCTATATTAATGACATAGGAGACAATCTTAGTAGCCGTCTTAGATTGTTTGCAGATGATGCTGTCATTTACCGTCTTGTAAAGACATCAGATAACCAAAACTAATTACAAAATGAGAGATAAGGTGGTGCGAAAAGTGGTAATTGATCCTGAATAAAGAAAAGTCTGAAGTTATTCACATGAGTACTAAAAGAAATCAGCTAAATTTCGATTACGCGGTAAGTCACACAAATCTGAAGGCTGTAAATTCAACTAAATACTTTGGGGTTACAATTACAATACTCTACATTCGAACGATCACATAGATAACGTTGTGGGTAGCGCAAAACAAAGAGTTCGAGTCATAAGCAAAACACTTAGAATGCGCAACAGGTCTACTAAAGAGACGGCTTACACCACGCTTGTCCGCCCTATTCTGGAGTATTGTTGTGCGGTGTGGGTCCGCATCAGATGGGACTGAACGGATGGCATCGAAAAAGTACGAAGAAGGGCAGCTCGTTTTGTATTATCGCGAAGTAGGGGAAATAGTGTCATAGACATGATACATGAATTGAGTAGTAATCACTAAAACAAAGGCGTTTTTCTTTGCGACGGGATCTTCTCATGAAATTTCAATCGCCAGTTTTCTCCTCCGATTGCGAAAACATTCTGTTGGCACCCTCCTACATAAGGAGAAATGATCATCACGATAAAATGAGAGAAAATGAGGGCTCGCACAGAAAAATTTAAGTGCTCGTTTTTCCCGCGCGCCGTTCGAGAGTGGAACGGTAGACAGACAGCTTGAAGGTGGTTCATTGAACCCTTTGCCAGACACTTTATTTTGAATAGCGGAGTAATCACGTAGAAGTAGATGTCTTTACACTTGAGAGTCCTCAATACATCTCTCGATCTTACGTTACTCTAGTCTAAGGCATTACCCACAACAGCGTGAACCAGCGATCGCTATTGAGCAGCGACGCTACTACACAGTCGATAATACATCTGACCATCTATGGCTCAATATAGTATTTTCTTACAAAACTTGAATTAATTTACCCTGCGTATGCACCTCTCTGACTGGAACACCGAATTCCTGTTTGGGCCAACAGACTCCACTTGTCAGACTCGTCATACACACGGAACTACAGTGGGAAGGAAGAAACCCATGACGTAACAGCGGCGCCTTGATTTGCGAAGAACTCATCCCACAACGTTAGACTCCGGTCTCTAGTATCGGCGACCCTATACAACCACCGTAGCCCTTCATAAGCAATGGGCCGAGTGCATTGCCGTCCCTTCCTCCCTTCACCAGCGCACCGCTGTGCACTCATCAAATTCGAGGCAACGCCCTCTTCCCAGTTCGCATGCGCTGCCGAACTGCAGGAGCGGCACAGCTGACACTGTTGGCCGACTGTGACTCTTAGCTCGTGTCGAATAGCTGCACAGTACAGGGTGTCCGAAAAGTTTTCCCTGATTGCATAAATTGATAACTCAGGCTAGAAGTAAGGTACAAATATGAAACTGGTGTCTAATTGTTTACAAACTATCAAAGTTTTTTTCACACATCAGTAAACTTCCACATGAGCACCCTTGGTAGCACGTAGCACATCTAGGCGATATTCAATTTCCGTCCACACATTAGCTAACATCACTGGAGGGATCGATTCAACGACTGTAGTTATCCGTTGCCGCAGGGTTTCAAGATCTGGTACACGTGTTCGGCAGACCTCGTCCTTGACATAACCCCATAAAAAGAAGTCCAATGGGGTTATGTCAGGAGAGCGTGGAGGCCAAACCGTTGGGCCGTCACGACCAATCCATCGCCCAGGAAAGGTCATACCTAGTGAAACGCGTATGTATTCATGTATTCAGTACCAGCGATGGCGAGGCATGACAGAATCTCTGACCAGAGAGTTATTTATCGTTGCTAGTCTGCGCTTGACCGCGCGAGAGTTCAGTTGCATGTAGGGAGTCGGCTGTGCAGTTGCGATCGAGTCGTGAGACAGTAGTTGTACGTAGCGAGTCGCGAGAGCATGTAGTAGCGCGCGAGAGACAGTCGCAGTTGTGTGTGAGGAGTCGGCGGGCGTCGACATGGGGCTCTGGTCAAGATTCAGTACGAGGTATATTTCTTAAATAAGGTAATGAAGCAGCATTGCGCTCATCTGATAATGTAATGCATCTTAAGTGTAATTAATTTGTTCAAGAATCGCCCCAATAATAATTTTGTTTTCAAAGCAATTTTTTAAGAAAACAATCATTTGAATTGAAAGAGAGTTTCCCATGCATTTCCTTAAAGAAAAGTTTCACTTAAATTCAAAGTTGCACAGGGCCTAAGATCGTCATTTCGGTCTATTTGCGTTTTCATTGTCACTGAGATTTCATTATCATTGAATTGTCTTTCATTTTTGTGAGGAGCTTACACTTCGCTCAGATTGCTAGTTCTCATTTATTGGCATTGTCATTAAAATTCATTGCTGGGACGTTACACTAGGTTCTATTCTCATTAACATTTAAATATTGTCATTCAAAATTTTGTGGGGAGGTTACACTAGATAGGCACGGACATCTTGCTGAAACAAGACATCGGGGTGATACTGAAGCAGCTGAGGAACAGCATACAGTTGCAACATGTCCAGATACACTGCAGATGTGATGGTAGCCTCAGCGAAGAAGAATGGCCCGATAATTCGATCGTGCGATAGCGCGCATCAAATATTCACCTTTGGACTGCCTATGGTGCACTCCATGGCCTCGCCAGTGGGTTGTGAACCCCAAATGCGCACATTATGGCGATTCACTACTCCACTGACAAAAAAGGTCGCTTCGTCGGAAAAGGCAATTCGTCTGAGATAACCATCATCGTTCTCAATACGTGATAGCATTTCGACTGCAAAGTCATATCGACGTGTACTGTCATTGGGCAGCAATGGTAGTGGAAGTTCACTGATGTGTGAAAAAAACTTTGATAGTTTGTAAACAATTAGACACCAGTTTCATATTAGTATCTTACTTCTACCCTGAGTTATCAATTTATGTAATCAGGGAAAGACTTTTCGGACACCCTGTACTTCCGACGCAAGGCCGATATTGTCCTATCACATTTCTTTGTCGAAGTTGATACGTCAAATCGTCAAATAGTCGTATTTATGTCAAAGAAATTTGATAGCGTAACAGGGAACTTCGTCAAAGCTCGGCTTTCGTCAAAAAAAAAAAAAAAAAAAAAAAAAAAAAAAAAAAAAAAAAAAAGTGATCAAACTTTGGCCTCGTCATAGATTTCATTATAAAAGTCGTTCGTCTTCTGATCACTGCAGTGTGAAATGCAGCCGCTTGGATCGCTGGGATCGTTACAGCTATTTAACGTCTGTAGTATGTTTGAAAACATGACTGCGAAGTTAAGTTGGCACGTTCCTTCGACTCTTTGTAATAACCTTGCTGCGACTGGTTGGTTCAAATGGCTCTGTGCACTATGAGACTTAACTTATGAGGTCATCAGTCCCCTAGAACTTAGAACTATTTAAACCTATCTCACCTAAGGACATCACACATATCCATGCCCGAGGCAGGATTCGAACCTGCGAGCGTAGCGGTCTTGCGGTTCCAGACTGAAGCGCCTAGAACCGCTCGGCCACTCGTCGGCGCTGCGACTGGGATGAGGGGCGAGCAAGGGGCACAATGCACGCTACTAATCGTGTGCTGATGGGCGTGTGGCATACACTGCAGGCGACTTCAAATCCACAATCACACCTGTAAACATCCAGACAGCTTTTCAGAAGCCGGAATAGAGGACGACACGTTCTAAAATAAAAAAGAAATTCTTAGCTCTTCATTCTACTTTGCTTAGTTTTGAACTCTGGAAGCACAAGTTAAAAAGTCCTCTATCTGTTTCGGACTTTTTATTAATTTTGTAGTTGTTGGATCACTAAATCTATTAATTAAATTATTCAAAAATAAAAATAGTTTTTAATTATCATCTTGGTGTTGAAGCTCTTTTTTTCCGTGTTTGCTTTAACAATCTGTATGTTTTTGGATAGGGTGCACCTTTAGCAAAACACAATTTTGTTTTTTAACCCACACATGTTTCATTGCAGTTGCAGCAGCTTCAGTGGGCTTTTATTTTTCATCTGTTAAAGTTGAAGAATGTTCTTTACTGTCTGTATACATGTAACTATTAGTTTTTAAACAGTAATTATAGATATTTGAAAAAACACATAAATTATGAATTCATACATTTTTACCACATGGTGTGGTTTTTCTGATGTGTTGTGTTTCTACAGTGACAGTTTTGTTCCACAGTTTGTCATCTGCAACCACTTATACCTTAAAGTAGATAAATTGTTTAAGCCAAAATTACGATTTGAAAAATTGTTATTTCTGTGCCTGAAATTATTTAATTTTGTGTGTGTATGTGTCTAGTTACATAATGTTTTACTTACAATATCTTTTTCTTCATCTTCATCACTGTCAAACACTATATATTGAGTTGCCACTGTCACTGATTCACTGTTTACCCGCAGGAAAAACAAAACCTGGCGAGCAGCCATCTTGTTTTTACTGTCACTGTAGAAACACAACACATCAGAAAAACCACACCATGTGGTAAAAAGGTATGACTTCATAATTTATGTGTTTTTTGAAATATTTATAATTACGATTTAAAAACTAATCGTTACATGTATACAAACAGTAAAAACATTCTTTACCTTTAACAGATGAAAGATAAAAGCCCACTGAAGCTGCTGCAACTGCAATGAAACATGTGTGGGTTAAAAAACAAAATTGTGTTTTGCTAAAGGCGGACCCAATCCGAAAACATACAGATAGCTTTTAATGCCCATATAACGAACTAAACATTTATTTATCTTCAGATCTTCCTCCTTAAGTGCTTTATAAATCGCTTCACAAGCATCTGGAATTGTTTTGGTTAATGTGCCCAGTGGAATTCGAGTGCGGTGTTGCAAGTTTGAGCAGTTCTCTCTTGCAGCAAGAAATCGCTGTGTTATGGTGAGCCTGTCTTCTGCACATATAGCATTTCTCAAGTGAGATTTCTGCTTTGTAACATGGGCAGCCACTTTACTGAGCAAGTACTGAAATGCACTCTCTTCCATCCGTAAGTAGTTTATATAAGATTTTACGGCCTCCATTCAGCTCTCGTAACAAATTTTGCTGAATGATTTTATTACCTCGACATACAACCCAGGCTTCTCCCAGGTATGTTTCCTTTTTCCGCCGCTTCTCTTCCAGCTGCACACACAACGCAATTGTGATACAGACAACTGCAGCGCGTTGTAACAAGTTGTTGTTGTTGCCACCTTCAACTTTAACGAATAATATGATGACAGTGTAATACCCCTTTCTAGCGACACGTCAAAGATCTTTGTCAGGGAAATTTGTCGAATATTTGATCATATGTCTGTGTCTAAGAAATATGATAGTGTAATACCGCCCTGCCACTTGGTCGATGCCGTAAAAATGACCACACGAACCACCACAATAAAACTAGCTGCACCGACATAGGGCGGGCGGTTTTTCAGTGAGTTATAGATTTAGTGATGGGAGCAAAAAGTGATGGTTTGGTCTTACAGCTTCAGACGACACTGCGCATACTCGTTTCCGAATACTATCTTGGCGGCAACTCTTGTGACGGCTATACTAACCTGAACCAGGAATATATTTTTTATGCAATAAACAAACATATAATAAAACAACAGAAATAATTAAAGGAACTTCAACAAACACAACATCCAAAGTAAAATTCATGGGGAACTTGAGAGGCTTATGAGAGGCACCCACATGCCTTGCTCATACTGTGGCATCAAGCAGTCAGGCCTGCAAGATGAGTGGTCTGCCAAGCGAGTGGATTCATTCTTATTTGTCGAGTAACATGAGCTCTAGTACTCACAATTGAGTTACAAATTATTCTCCTGTTTGAATATTACGCAACGGAAACGGATAACGCACATTTGACTATTAGTAATTAACACAACTCTGACTGTTCACTATGCACTGGCAATACCACATTTTCTTTCTTACCCAACGGCCTTGATCAACACGTGGCCATCGCACTGAATGTGAATGGCGCACACATTATAAATTCTGGATATCATGACAACATACTATTCGAAGCAAAAGGCCACCAATCTTTTTCTTTTCACTATCTTTTTTATTCCGATAAATTCTATAACCTAAACACACCATTACATTTTCTACAACAATTGCACATGAGAAACTCCGCCCAATGGGCATGGCCTTACATTGGTGATTCTCTATCTTATAGTCTCGTAATTATCTAACACTACAGTGCACTTTCTGGATAGGATGGTGGATCTTTTGCTATATCTCACACTTCGACTCTCACACCCATCATCACGAAAATTTCCTCCAGAGCGAGCGGTACAAAAAGGTACATGCATAACCCACTGCCTCTGAACCTATCTTGCTACTCTCCCATGCAAACCACACATAATTAAATTACATGAAATACACCACACTGGCAACATGGAATACAACACAAGGAATAGTCACAACGTTATAATTACATCACTTTCAGCATTCCCACTTCAATTAGTATTCATCCCAGTTTCACACGACACTGCCACACTTCGTAACTTTTCTTTCCTACCATGAACTCTGGAGGATATATGCACGTCTTCCTGTGCAACGCAAGCCAAGTGGCGTTGCTGGATAGACGGCTGATTCACTTTGCTTCACTCTCAGAGTATTACAGTTTGAATCAAGCGTCACACTGAAACATAACACGCAAAGTAATATTAAGAACATATTCATCACACACGCGAGTCCTCAACTGATACCATGGACGAGAACTTCTCCTTATCCTTTGTCTCATACACAGATTGAGACTCACACAGTACTCACAACGTGGAAGTACTCGTCTCTAATTTCAAGTCCTGCACACGCCATTTCTTAAATATTTCCAACTTATAGTACACACGCCAGTAATGCAGCTTAACTTAATCACTCGGAAGTATTTCAACTTATTGCTACACGTGGTTTCATTGTGACCGTTGGTCACTTCCGAAGATTACTACGATCCCCTTAATATTGTAAGTAGGCTGTTTATGTTTTTTTATGGTAACGCCACCTCTGTATGAAAATCACTGGCTGTGCTGTGTGCAGTCTGTGGCTAGTTTGCATTGTTGTCTGCCACTGTAGTGTTGGGCAGCGGCAGCTGGATGTGAACAGCGCGTAGCGTTGGGCAGTTGGAGGTGAGCCGCCAGCAGTGGTGGAAGTGGGGAGAGAGATGGCTGAGATTTGTAAATTGTCATGAACTGCTATATTTATATATGATGATATCAAGGTAAATACATTGTTTGTTCTCTACTAATATCTTTCATTTGCTAACTATCCCTATCAGTAGTTAGTGCCTTCCATAGTTTGAATCTTTTATTTAGCTGGCAGTAGTGGCGCTCGCTGTATTGCAGTAGCTTGAGCAGCGAAGATTTTTGTGAGGTAAGTGATTTGTGAAAGGTATAGTTCAATGTTAGTCAGGGCCATTCTTTTGTAGGGAATTGTGAAAGTCAGATTGCGTTGCGCTAACAAAGTATTGTGTGTCAGGTTAAGCACAGTCTCGTGTAGAATTGTTCAAAGGGGACGTTTCATATGTCGACCCTTAGCCGAGGATACCTCACTGGAATCTTCTGATTTTTCTTGTAGTTTGTGTAATTAGTGTAGATTTTGTTTATTGCTAGCGCGTAATTATAGAGAGAATTTCCTTTGTAGTTGCAGTCTTTCATTGTTGTATAGTAAAGCAGTTGTGGCATGCATGTAGATTTGCACTAAGTATTTCGCAGCTGCGCTTGCAATTAACTAGATATTATTTTCAGTGCTATGTTAATGTGTTCTCTTATTTTTGATCTTCAAATTGTGTTTTTCTGTGTTGTCGTGTGAAATACTGTGACAATAATGGCGTGTGAAAAACGTAACACTAGGCTCCAAAGTAAACTGAGAAATGACAGTGAAAATGAAAGCAGTGTGTTAGCGCCACCGAGTAATGAATTAACTGATGTTCAAAGTAGTAATTTGGTAATCGTGCATAGGGAAATGGAGCGGGCGGCAAACAATGGCACGGACAGTGAAACAATTAGTGAAGAGGGAAGCATTATCGATCGATCGGTTTGGCAACAGCTCGCCTCAGGAATCCGAAATGACAGGACACAATTTTGCAAATACTGTAGATTCAGGTTTTGCGTCCTCACCGTTTTCTCAAATGAGTCAAGACACATTTTCCGCTTGTAAAAATGTGAATGTTGCCGGTGCAAATTCACTGCCGAAAAGCACTGAGGAACATGTTTCAGACACCAGTGCATTGTTATTACAGTTAATGCAACAAATGGGACAAAAGCTTGAAAAGTTAGACACAATGGAACAAAATCTTCAAAAGTTAGACACAATGGAACAACACCAGAGACAAACACAGCAACAGTTAGACGCAATGGGACAAAATCTTCAAAAGTTAGACACTACACTTGAACAAACACGTGAAGATTTAACCACTGAGTTACATAACATCGAATCGAAATGTCAAAAGGTCTGTAATGACGTAAAAACTCAAATTTGTGAGCATTTTCAACCTATTTTTTCGCGGCATGAAAATGCATTACGGAATCACGAAGCAGCCATAAAAGAACTGCAAACTATTGTTCATGAAAATCATGAGACCTTGCAAGCTAAATTTGACTCAGTTGCATCTACCGATTCGGTTACGCAACTTGCAAAAACTCAGGAAAACTTAAAGGACGCAGTAGATACTCTGAAACTTGGTTCAGAAAAATACACTGAGGAAATAAGTACACTATCGGATAAAGTAGC
This sequence comes from Schistocerca americana, assembly GCF_021461395.2. NCBI lineage: Eukaryota > Metazoa > Arthropoda > Insecta > Orthoptera > Acrididae > Schistocerca > Schistocerca americana. The sequence goes on from NC_060125.1 coordinate 471,386,302, forward strand.
CGAACTTTCAGATCAGTTCACTAACTTATCTACGAAGGTAGATGATAATCTGAACGACACAAAACAGGTAGTCTTTAATGACACAGAAGAGTGCGAACAAATTAGGAAACTGAAACAAAATCAGAATCAAATTAATACGCAACACCAAAGAGAAATCCGGGAAGTACAAGATCAGCTGACACAGGTAATACAAGAATTACGTATTTCAGAGGACACTCGCGCCCCAACACGGGAAGAGGGACTTAGAAATACGGAAAAGACGCCAAATAATAACACAGGGCATTTCGGAAGTTATGAAAGAAACTGGCAATGTGCACCGAATTTCGAGATGGAACGGCCGACACGACCTAAAAATGACCGATATGCGACTCGCCGACATGATGATTTTGACTATAAGCTGTTCATTACTACACGTAAATTCAAAACATTTAAGAATTCAGGCAACGACATTCATCCACAAGCATGGCTCCATCAATTCTCTCATTGTTTTCCTCCCAACTGGTCGTTAGAACACAGATTAGAATTTATGTGTGGCTACTTAGAGAATGAACCAGCTGTAAGAATGCGATCGGTCATTCACGATTGTCACAGTGAAGGAGAATTTTATCATGCCTTCCTCTCAGCATATTGGTCTCAAGCCACACAAGACCGGGTAAAATATAGCATCATAATGATGAAACATTTCGAACAATCTGAATTTTCCAGTCTTGTGAAATATTTTGAAGACAAGTTGCACAAGAATCAGTACCTGTCAAACCCATACAGCCCCTCAGAACTCATCCGCATTTGCTTACTCAAATTGCCTGAACATTTACGACACATTATTTTAGCAGGACGTTGCAAAGACGACATTGAAGCATTTCAGGGACTGTTACAAGAACTGGAAATTGACACAGACCGTCGCGGGATGCGAAAACAGGAAAACAATCACTACAGGTCACATACGTCACAATTCCGCGATGACAGAAACAATAACTGGACACGACAAGGCTATTCTTACAATGCAAATCGTGACCAAAACAGACACCACCCATATGACAACCACTGGCAGAGTAATAATAGTTACAAAGAAAGATCACATTTCCGTAGTAATGAATATGACAGAGACAATCATGGAAACAGACAATATGGTAATCAGAACTATTATTGTCAAGGGAGACAGAATAATTTCAGACGCAACAGTTCAGCGCGCAGTTACGATTCAGGAAGAAATTCTCCATCACGTGACCGACACGAAAGAAACTGTGTAAACTACCGACAAAACGACAGACCTGAATTCTATCAGAACTGGCGAGCTTTAAACAGAGCTGGGCCCTCTCGGCAAGGCGAATTTGTGGAAGTTAGACCTCCTAATCCCAGTAACGACGCGCGCCAACAAAGAAACAGACAATGACTCACACCGCAGGCAGCCGCTTGCGCTGGCTGGCTCAGAGAAAAATAACATTGACGCTAACCTTGAGCAAAATTCCAGTATTCTTTACGGACGAATACCGCATGATAATTGCGTTGAAGTTGAAACTCTGCGTACTAGGAAGAGTAAAGGTTTACACCACATTTCACATGTAAAACCGTTTATTGAAAGATAATCTGCTTTTTAACTTAGTCTTTGTCATAAAATTTTTCGCTTCACATTACTAATATGCTTTGTCAGACTTAGAAACTGTTACCATGCAACAATGTTTGAAGTTAAATATCCAGCCAAGAACCAAGAGAAATTATTTAAACAGAAATTACGAATGCATTGTTATTGCGAACAGACGACACAGTGTAATTGTGTGTGTACATTCTTGCTTGTTTGTTGCACGATTACGTAACGACTATAAGGCTCACATACTTAGAACATTTACCAGTACTGCTAATGAGATTTTAAGGCAACATTTTGGTTGACCTGAAAATATATTCTGGATTTAAAGTACTTTCTGTGAGATACCAGATGACACAGTGTTAGTTTATGTGACAGTTACACGATTTTATCACGACGCTACTAATGAGTGACAATTTACAATGTTGCTTTTGCAGTGTTTCTGTTTTATATCCGCACAGTTTTTCTGAATTCTTCTGGAAAGCAAAACATGTTTTAGTTGTAAGCTACAATGTGAGGGCCTTTTTCTTAGCACAACAATACCTTACAGTATAGTATTTTCTTGATCACAGTAATGTACATAATAATTATGATATCTATACACAAAGCATTTCACTTTCGTTTCTGATGGGGTAAGTACATTGACTTCTGCAGAACTTAGCTTTCAAAGGACGATAATTACGACACTTCCACAGAATTATCTTACAGCAAGACGCACATTTAGCGCTACAGGACACGCATTTGAGTGATTAATTTTGTACTTAAAACATTTATTTTTAAACATATTTGAAGTACCATGATACAAAGGTTTTCAGTGATACATTTCATTTCATTGCTGTAATCTGTAACACCTGAGGGTATAATTACATTAATCCTCAGGGGGGTACACGCCTACTTTGTGTACCATGTGTTTGGCAAGCACAAGGAACCGTAGCTAATATGGTATTTGCTTATACAACTTTACACATCGGTACCATATTTCTCTAACACACAAATTACACAGCTATCTGATCATTTAACTGAGAGAGACAAACATTTATTTTACTACATCAGTGACACATGTTTCCGCAATTACACAGTTGGATAACTTCACACTTATGAAACTGTATTTTGTCTGTACTTTGTAAACTGTTCATATTTTTCGGAACCATTGTGATACTATGAGAGCTTTGAATGATGTATTTGGTATGAGATCATGATTTTTAAAGTACGTTTGAGGCAGATGACACTATTTAAATGAGCAGAGAATTCTTTTTAGGCTTAGAAATTATTGGAGGAAGTTACGACGATTTTGAGATTTGACTGAAGTTTTATGATGTTATTATTACGACGACGATGTGTATTATGTTGTTGAGGAATGTTTATTATGCTACGTATTTCTCACGATGAAATATTGAAGAAGTGTCGACGAATATGTATATGTATAATGAGGTAAGGAATAATGAGTAGTGTTTAGGGACTCTGATTTATGAAAAGGATGTTGGAAACCAAGAAACGTACTTTAAGAGTTATGAAATGTGTGACTGTATCACAATGCTGACGAATGTTTTTTTTTGGACACTTATATTTATAGGATTTTGTTTCTACAGATTTGCAACGCTAATTCTTGACCTGTGAAATATTTTTATATGAGACTGCCACGGTAGCAGAAACTGCTGTCGTAAATATTTCCGTACGAAACTTAAGTGACCACCTGCACATAATGCGTCGTGGGCACCCAGCTGCGCGACAAACGCGTGGAGAACAAGCCATTAGTGCCTTTCAGAGACAGAGGTGGAGAAATAAAAAAAGGCAGGCCTTTATCCTCGCCATTGGCATTCCTTTAGAGAAAATATTGCAAATGCGACACCCTCATTACTTCCATTAACCTTGCTATTGACATTCCTTTGTAGAAAGCATCGCAAATATTACACGCTCATTACCTGAAAACATATGATTACTCGTACTTTGTGCTAATTACTGCAATGCTTATGAATTGATGGGAAATATTCGTACATCTGCACACCTGATTATGACAAGTGTCTTTCTATGAGAGTTGAGAGCTACTGACTTACGAAATGCCACATGACTATTGAATGATATTTTTATGCTTTGCTTTTCATAGTTGCTTATTTCATTTGATATCTGGTTTCCAGCTGTGTTGCAGCATTGCTTTTATAAAATGAAATGCATTTGCTAATGTGAACACTTTCTGTCAACAGATCTATTAAATAATTATTTTATGATCCACATTCTTTAAAAAAGGAGCACTTGGAAAGGAAAGAACAATAAGAAGGAACTAGTAACAGTAACACATAATTTTCTTTTCAAGTACTTGGTAATTTCTTTCGTAGAATAAATTGTGATGCATCACTCTAGTGTTAAGATGTGATATAGGTATTAGACATGGCCATTTTTAGTGTAATATTTTTTTCTGCTTGAGCTATGTCATGTTTTGATATAAGTTATTACAATTGCTGCTGCTAGCTTTGCCAATCTGTACTTTTTGTCATTGCTGCTTGTGTTAATTGTTTTATGTGCTGCTGCATTGCCTCGTCCCTTAGTTTAGCACCTGTGCTCAGTAGATTTAAGTTAGCTTAAGAGGGGTAGACTATATAAGAAACTAACTATGATGAATTGGAAGAAATGCATTGAGAAGCTATCAGAAAATGGTCTGGCAAAATAAAAAGGATACTGTACAGTGGAGAAAAACTATTATTGACAGAGGATGTGAACAGAATACAGAAAGTAGAGAGAAAAACTATTTTTGACAGAGGATGTGAACGAAATACAGAAGGCAGGCTTAGATAGGACTTTTGGGAATAATGAAGAATGAAGGGAGATCTCCAAGAAGCAAAGAAAGTTTTGTTTGCAAAATACTGCAATGAAACAAACCCTGTCCTTTCCTTTTGTGTTATCCCACTATGTGTTTGGGTACCCTTGTGTATATATGTTCTTCCTGTCTTTATATGTTTACCTCATCAGACTTTTGTTGTAGAATTTTTCTCATACTCAGCTACATGAACTATGATGAGGAATACTGTTATCCTCAAATATAATTTGCGTTAATAATATGTTATTTACTTTGTAAAGATGTTAGACATTATTAATTCTGTTTTGTTTTAATGCTCATGTGTAAAGTTGATGTTTCAAAAGTTATTCTGATCTTTTATGTATGTACTCATGTCATAATTCCTGGAACACTGACGTATATGTTAGTTCGATTCTTTTGTAAAGCCCATATTACTACAAATGTTATCTGTATTGTTATGTTCTTTAATGATGTATTTTGTACCTTTTTAATTGTACTCTTATGTTATAAAATTGTAATTGACACCAGTTCATCAAATTAAGTAATTTGTAAGTTACATTTCACTGCACACGTTTCTTTTGGTCATAGTGTATGGACAATATATGAGAAGTGGGGACTGTTAGTGTTTGCACGTGTGTTAATAATTCAGCAAGGGACTGGATAACAGCATTGCTGGTTCTAAGGACAATTCCAAACACTTTGTGAGTGCACAAGTGGTGGTTTATGGACTTGCTATATTCTCTGCAAGACTCTTCGATGGTGATTGTGCACCTGCACAGTCGCAACAGATGGCTGCTGGCCATTTCTACAAGGACTACAGTGGGTCTACACCTTTGCTGACTCACCAGTACCATTATTTGTACAAGGCCTGCAGTGGGTCTGCACCTCTGGTGGCCCACCAATACCGTAATCTCTACCAGGACTACAGTGGGTCTGTTCTGTGATGACCTACCTCCCAATATTCTTCAAAACGTCGAATGACTCTGCTGTGGGTTTGCTATGTTGTGGCCCATTACCTGTCTGCATGTCAAGAGTCAGCACTGTCTTTCCGTTGGAAGAACAACACTACTTCTTCAAGACTGCATGGAAATCCACTACTTCTATGTGCATTTTCTTTTACTGCTCAGACTTTGAGAAAAACTCTGCATTTTTACTGTGATGAACAATGTGGACTGTCTTTATGGACTGTGAGAAATTTTTAGCTTTTGACCAACATTGTATCAATAAGTGTGTGCATTTGATTTCTTTGTTATTGTAATTATGAAAATTTTTTTTCAAATCTGTATTGGCCACTGCCCAATCCAATTTGTAAAAATTTTTGTGGGGAGCATGGGGGCTATGTAAGTAGGCTGTTTATGTTTTTTTATGGTAACGCCACCTCTGTATGAAAATCACTGGCTGTGCTGTGTGCAGTCTGTGGCTAGTTTGCATTGTTGTCTGCCATTGTAGTGTTGGGCAGCGGCAGCTGGATGTGAACAGCGCGTAGCGTTGGGCAGTTGGAGGTGAGCCGCCAGCAGTGGTGGATGTGGGGAGAGAGATGGCTGAGATTTGTAAATTGTCATGAACTGCTATATTTATATATGATGATATCAAGGTAAATACATTGTTTGTTCTCTACTAATATCTTTCATTTGCTAACTATCCCTATCAGTAGTTAGTGCCTTCCATAGTTTGAATCTTTTATTTAGCTGGCAGTAGTGGCGCTCGCTGTATTGCAGTAGCTTGAGCAGCGAAGATTTTTGTGAGGTAAGTGATTTGTGAAAGGTATAGTTCAATGTTAGTCAGGGCCATTCTTTTGTAGGGAATTGTGAAAGTCAGATTGCGTTGCGCTAACAAAGTATTGTGTGTCAGGTTAAGCACAGTCTCGTGTAGAATTGTTCAAAGGGGACGTTTCATAATATTACCTGCCTGACATTTAATTCTCCCCACGAAAGTTCCTGAAATAGAGAAATTATTATTCCAAACTACTCTTAAGTATTCCACGCGCATACCATTCTCTCCACTCTTTTGTCTTTACAGAGCACACCTTAGACAGGTCTTACCAACACAAGATCCAGCGCCAGAGTACTGAAACATGGCTGTTCTTCAGGTCATCTCGCACCTCCGTCGCGGTGGGAGAGCACCTTGCTACCGTATTGGTCAGCCACATTTCAGGCCAAAGGTGACCAAAGGACCGTCTCAAAGATGCTCATACATTGCACATTCACTATCTGCGGTTAGCAGACGACCATACATTCATCGGCTTCGGTGTATTAAGTGAAATTGAGTTATTATTACAAAAAATATGTTGTGCTGACAAGAATAACGAAGAATGTTGTACCTATTTTCAGTGTCGGGCGGTACTGTACCCTTTCAAACTGTCGAAAGCTTTTAAATCAAGGCAGGAGTAACACAAGGAGATGGTCTGTCACATCTAATTTTCAACTGCGCATTACAGAAGACACTGACAGAATGCAGGAAAGCCATCACTACCGAGTGAACGTGATCAACTAGGAAGAAATCCAAGGAAAATCACTATAGGTTGTCTAGCTTTCGCAGACGATATTGCTTTAATTACTGACTCGCTGCCGGCCGTGGTGGCCGAGCGCTTCAAGGCGCTTCAGTCCGGAACCGCGCGACTGCTACGGTCGCAGTTCCGAATCCTGCCTCGGTCATAGATGTGTGTGATGTCCTTAGGTTAGTTAGGTTTTACTAGTTCTAAGTTCTAGGGGACTGATGACCTCAGATGTGAAGTCCCATAGTGCTCAGAGCCATTTTTGAACTGACTCGCTGCGTAGTTCCAAAGAACAAATCACGGAACTACAGAAACAAGCACACAAAACAGTACTAAAGATAATGATAAAAAGTAAAGTACATAAAATGGAAAGGGCATTCCGTATGACAATAAATATATACAACAAAATATATTTTTAACAAAAGTCCTTCCACACCATTCTCAAGCTCTGTGGCACTGATACAGCAACCGTGGTAATACTATAGAGAGAATTCAGTCGTGGTTTTGATAAAGATGGTTTTATTAGTTCTTCATTAGCGACGCGTTTCGCCTGTATTGAAAGGCTTCTTCAGACAATCTAGGAAAATTACAGAACCCAGTACAAATATAATGGCCATATACAAAAATCTGAAACAACAAACCACGTAAAACTTCTTTAACTCTACGACATAAAAGTTACATGTCCTAAGTAGCATTGGGGGGGGGGGAGGAATGGAAGCTAAAGGATGTTAAAGGATGTGCTAACTCCCATAGTATGAAATATAGGTAAATTATCATCTCATGAAATGACGAGTCAAACGCATAAAATCATATGCAGGCAAGAATGGGCCAAATGCATGTATAACCCCAAAATGCGGAACAATACCGATGGTCGCAATTTCTACCTTAAACAAGAATGACATTAGGTCGTATGCAAGATTATTAGCAATAGCCATAAAACAGAAACAGGCAAAAGCCTACATTGTGAAGGTTTATAGTAGTATGGTGACAATAATGGTAATAAAGGAGAACTCCCGTTGGCAAGATGAAAAATGACTTTTTAAAAACGCGGGTTCTGTCAAAGTCATAAAAAATCATCTGGAGAAGGAAAATAAAACTGTTAAAATGTATAAACCATGACTACAGGAGTCGTGGTACTAAACCATACTACAGGAGAACGCAGACTATCTACATGGAGACGACGCCCCTTAAACACAGAATAGGGCGTGTTTTCGTGGAACACAAAACACAGACGCTATCAGAAAGTTATAAGGGCTGAAACACTACACACAGCAGAAACAGTTAAACTGATAATATTTGGGGATCCTGAAAAACTGGAAAAAGTTGAAAGAATGGTTTTAAGGAAAATAATGAGACCTAAGACTAATAGTAACGATCAATAAAAATTAGAATAAAATGCTGAGCTCTATATAAAAATGGAAAAGCTAACTGACGTACTGAGGAAAAGAGACTACAGTTTTATGCACACGTACAGTATTCAAATTATTAGACAGCTACAATTCCAGATCTTCATGGGTCAGTAAAATTACCAAATATATGAAAAACACAGGAATTAGAATGGACATGATAGATAACAGAGTACGTTTTAGAGAAGGAACTCAAAAGATTGATCTTCAGGAATGACATAAATATGAAAATGCCATGACCTGGACCCAGGAAGAAAAGGAACGACGCTCTAGAACAATGACGTAAAAATGGGAGCAACGTAAATTAAGTTTATTTATCTAACCTGATCTGATCATGGCTATAGGATCCTCTCTTACATTGGACCAAGGTTTCACACACCTATTTTTACGTCGTAGTTACCTAAGAAATAGCAACTTTAATATAACAAATTCTATTATACTGTAATTATTTGAGTGTCTGTAGTGACAATGCAAGTAAATAATACTGACTGTGAACTAATAATGTTAATACTGGCAGTATTTGTACTAGTGCAGCTGCTGTGACTAGTAGTGATAATACTAATAATAATAACAGTTATAATGACCATAATAATAGTAATGATAGTGGCAGGTAGAACAAGAATTTATAGGTGTACAAAATAGATGTTTTTCGATAAAGCGAGCCCTGGGGAAAGAAAGCTTAAGGAGACTGCACCAGCAAGGAATACGGGAAATGAAAAAAATTTTGTTGGAAAGAAGGACGTAAAAGGGTAACGAGTGTGTACAGAGCCAATGGTAATCATTAACTGTCTTTTGAAGCTGCAGATGTTATTCAGTTCTCTAATACACTATGTGATCAAAAGCATACAGGCACCCCAAAAACACAGCTTTTTCATGTTAGGTGCATTGTGCTGCCACCTACTGCCATGTACTCCATATCAGCGACCTCAGTAGTCATTAGACATCGTGAGAGAGCAGAATGGGTCGCTCCGCGGAACTCACGGACATCGAACGTGGTCAGGTGACTGGGTGTCACTTGTGTCATACGTCTGTAGGCGAGATTTCCACATCCGAAACATCCCTAGGTCCACTGTTTCCGATGTGATAGTGAATTGGAAACGTGAAGGGACACGTACAGCACAAAAGCTACAGGCCGATCTGGTCTGTTGACTGACAGAGACTGCCGACAGTTGAAAAAGGTCGTAATGTGTAATAGGCGGACATATATCCAGGCCATCACACAGGAATTCAAAACTGCATCACGATCCAATGCAAGTACTATGACAGTTAGGCGGGAGGTGAGAAAACAAGGATTTCATGGTCGAGCGGCTGCTCACTTGCCATACATTATGCTGGTAAATGCCAAACGACGCCTCGCTTGGTGTAAGGAGCGTAAATATTGGGCGATTGAACAGTGGAAAAACATCGTGTAGAGTGACGAATCACGGTACACAATGTGGCGATCCGATGGCAAGGTGTGGGTATGGTGATTGCCCAGTGAACGTCATCAGCCGGGGTGTGTAGTGCCAACAGTAAAATTCGGAGGCGGTGGTGTTATGGTGTGGTCGTGTTTTTCATGGAGTGGGTTCGCACCCCTTGTTTTACGCGGCACTATCACAGCACAGGTCTACATTGATGTTTAACGCACTTTCTAGCTTACCACTGTTGAAGAGCAATGCGGGGATGGCGGTTGCATCTTTCAACACGATCGAGCACCTGTTCATAATGTACGGCCTGTGGCGGAGTGCTTACCCGACAATAACATCCCTGTAATGGACTGGCCAGCACAGAGTCCTGATCTGAATCCCATAGAACACCTTTGGGATGTTTTGGAACGCCGACTTCTTGCCAGGCCTCACCGACCGACATCGATACCTCTCCTAAGTGCAGCACCCCGTGAAGAATAGGCTACCATTTCCCAAGAAACCTTCCAGCACCTGATTGAACGTATCCCTGCGAGAGTGGAAGCTGTCATCAAGGCTAAGGGTGCGCCAATATCATATTGAATTACAGCATTACCGATGGAGGCTGCCACGAACTTGTTAGTCATTTTCAGCTAGGCTTCCGGATGATTTTGATCACATAATGTACAGGGTGATTCAAAAAGAATACCACAACTTTAAAAATGTGTATTTAATGAAAGAAACATAATATAACCTTCTGTTATACATCATTACAAAGAGTATTTAAAAAGATTTTTTTCACTCAAAAACAAGTTCGGAGATGTTCAATATGGCCCCCTCCAGACACTCGAGCAATATCAACCCCATACTCCAACTCGTTCCACACTCTCTGTAGCTTATCAGGCGTAACAGTTTGGATAGCTGCTGTTATTTCTCGTTTCAAATCATCAATGGTGGCTGGGAGAGGTGGCCGAAACACCATATCCTTAACATACCCCCTGCGATTTTTTCTTATGGGGGTAAGATCAGGGCTTCTTGGAGGCCAGTGATGAAGTGCTCTGTCACGGGCTGCCTGGTGGCCGATCCATCGCGTCGGGTAGTTGACGTTCAGGTTTCATAACTAACCTTTTTCGTAGGACTCTCCATACAGTTGATTGTGGAATTTGCAGCTCTCTGCTAGCTCTGCGAGTCGATTTTCCTGGGCTGCGAACAAATGCTTCCTGGATGCGTGCTACATTTTCATCACTCGTTCTCGGCCGTCCAGAACTTTTCCCTTTGCACAAACACCCATTCTCTGTAAACTGTTTATACCAACGCTTAATACATCACCAATCAGGAGGTTTAACACCATTCTTCGTTCGAAATGCACGCTGAACAACTGTCGTCGACTCACTTCTGCCGTACTCAATAACACAAAAAGCTTTCTGTTGAGCGGTCGCCATCTTAGCATCAACTGACGCTGACGCCTAGTCAACAGCGCCTCAAGCGAACAAATATACAACTAAATGAAACTTTATAGCTCCCTTAATTCGCCGACAGATAGTGCTTAGCTCTGCCTTTTGTCGTTGCAGAGTTTTAAATTCCTAAAGTTGTGGTATTCTTTTTGAATCACCCTGTATATTTCGGGAAGTTATTCTAGAGTCAAGATCCTGCTACTGAGACGGACTTCGAGAAAGTGGCTGAACGATGGAGTGATACAGAAAGGATTTTGTCTGATGTACGAGTATTTCTGCCATGTTGTTCTGTCAAGAGCGTCAAGGTCGAGGAGCGGTGTACGTTGATAAGACACTGGAGAAGATAGAGGGTACGCAGATATCTGCGCTTGTCTGCACGCAGCCAAGATACGTCTGCTTACGATGGTGAAATGTGATCACAGGGTCGAACGTCACAGATGTAACGAACACCTGGCATTCATAAGCAGTTCCAGGCGCCGTGAACTTTCCTGAGAAAGGCCTTGCAGGATAACATCATTGTAATCAATAATTGGAAATATCAGTGTTTACACAAGTTTCTTTTTCAGGTCAAGAGGGAAGAACTTTTTATATGTTGTAGGGCATGTTGAGATGCCGATGCCTTCTTGCACACTGCAGTTACGTGCTCTATTCAATGTAGATTGTAATCTGTTATTACTCCTCGGCTCTTTGGTGAAGGAGGGAAGCTGATATTTGTCCCATTTAGCCTTAAAGATAGTAAGGATTCTCGATACTTCGGGGTAATGAACAACCAGCAACACTTGGGTTTTGGACGGGTTGAGCTTTAACCCTATATCCTACGCCCATTTTGATAGGGCAAACAGTCCGGTATTAAGATTCTAGGTAGCTATCAGATTCTCGATAGCTGCTATCAGGTTTATCGGTTTTGCACTAGGATACATGGGGAGGTCATCAGCGCACATGTGGGATATGCAGTAGGACAAAACTGGTGACACATCATTAAGATACAATGAAAAGAGTATAGGACGTAATACCCAAACCCGATGGTCACATAATAGTACGGCCGCCATTGTGACTTTATGCTACCGGAGATGCATTGCTGACGAGACGTAATGTATGAGTGAAGCCATTGCACTTCACTTGGCGAGAAATTTAGACTCCTAAAGTTTGTCATGTCAAATATCGAAGTCGATAGAGCAAAGGCTTTTCTCAAGTCTAATTGTAAGAAGCACATGAGATCGTCTCTTGTGCATCAGTGGCAAGCTTCAGGTCATCTGTTAGGCAGATGTTATGCTGTACTGCGTCCAGAAACCTCATTAGCATTCGCCTAGCAGGTCGTTCGTTCCATAGGATGTTAGTTGGTTCAAAATGGTTCAAATGGCTCTAAGCACTATTGGACATAACATCTGAGGTCATCAGTCCCCTAGACGTAGAACTACTTGAACATAACTAACCTATGGACATCACACACATCCATGCCCGAGGCAGGGTTCGAACTTGCGACCGTAGCAGCAGCGCGGTTCCGCTCGGCCACAGCAGCCGGCTATTAGTTGGTCATGGCCTATATATTCTAATGCCTTGTATAGTAGAGGAAAAATGCAAATAGGTAGGTAATTCGACGGTCAGCGGCAACTTCCTTTATTGGTAATGTCTAAACTAGTCCTTGTATCCAGGCCTCAGGGAAAACACTTGTAGTTTACGCTATACGGGATATTTACCTTGACTTCCATGGGACCTGTAGTAGTAACAGAAGGCATCATGACTGCTTACGACTACGTGATACATTGTCGCAGACAACCTGCATCCCTTCACGCATGATGTATTTCGCAGAGGCAATCGCATCATCCAGCATGGTAACTGCCCGTTCACAATTCCAGAATCATGCTAAGGTGGTTTGAGGCGAATTGTAGGAAACTCAAGCAGTTGTCTTGGCCACCAAATTTGCCTGATGTGAACCTGATGGAACATATCGGAAATGCTATCGGGTACCGAATCCGTGCCCATTAATCACAGGTTCGTAATTTTCCGGAACTGCTTCACCTGTGCGTAGAGATTCGGTGCCACACAAACCTAACATAGAACTTGTCGAATCCGTACAACGCAAAACTGCTACTCATATGCTTTGGCTCGTCAGTGAATATGACGAAAACTGTACACGGGTGAATCATAGTATCGTATTATTTTTCCCAGTCCTGCTGCGCTGAAGCGATGCAACATAATTGTGCAGTTTCATCGCTCGCTAGCCTATTGTGTAGTTTCCTGGAAGCCACACGCAACCGGGATGTTCGCACAGTGGCGCCGGGCAGACAAGTGGCAGTGAAATAATTACTGCGTGTACACAGCGTCCAGCAACGCACACGAGTTTATCCCGTCAGCGTCATTCGTTAAGAAAGACGGACTCCCTTCACCCATTAAGGCAGCAGTTGTGCGGTGCTGCAAGCGCCCGCAGTGTCGCGTATTCCGTACTTCCAACACGCTTATGTTTTGCTAACAACTGCATATCTGCCCTGAATACCAGTGTGAAGTGCACGGCAGCGGGTACTTCCTATTGTACCATTTATAAGGGCTTCTTCCCGTCCTATGGGGCGCGGGAATAATTATTGCTTAACACCTACAGCCAGATGACTATGCTGCAATTCACAATTACGAGGGCTATTCGGAAAGTAAGGAACTATAGGTCGCGAAATCAAAACCACAGTGTAAATCAAAACTGTTTTATTTGCAACAGTTAGCTACAACTTCCAGCTACTTATCTCCATAGTCGCCGATCCGACTTAGACGTTTGTCGTAGCGTTGTACCAACATTCCAATAACCTCGTTATAGAAGGCAGCCGCCAGTGCTTTCCGCCAATTCTCTACGCTGGCCTACAGCTCGTTGTCTGTGCCAAAATGTCTTCATAGCCAGCGGTTCATGTGAGCAGAGATGAAACTCAGAGGGAGACAATTATGGGCTGTATTGTGGGTAATCAAACATTTTCGATTGAAAACGATGTAGGAGCATCTTCATTGCCCCTGCAGAATGCGGCTGAGAATTCTCTTGAAGAAAAAATGGAAATGAGCGTTTGGCGTCATTGGCCGGGAGGCCCCTTGCGGTGTAGGTCTTGTTACACTCGACGCCACACTGGGCGACCTGCGCGCCGGATGGGTATGAAATGATGATGAAGACAGCACAACACCCAGTCCCTGAGCGGAGGAAATCTCCGACCCAGCCGGGAATCGAACCCGGGCCCGTAGGACGGCAATCCGTCACGCTGACCACTCAGCTATCGGAAGAAGAAAACGCACGACGGTTATGTAATGTTGGCTGCATAGCTTCAGGCGAAATTTCTCACTAGACTCTCGTACTTGACGGGAGAAACTATTGTTCTAGGTATCTTTATGTGCTCCCTGTGTGCTCAGAACTAAAAAGAACGACGTAATCAGATCGACAGGTATACTAGAGTACTAGAGACACTGCTCAACACACCTGTGCAATACTTCATCGGATTTTCACTGTGGTTTTCATTTCGCGACCGATCGTTCCTTACTTTCCGAATAACCCTCGTAATTGCATGGTAGAGGATTCATCGAATCACCTTCAAGCTATTTCTGTACCGTTCCTCTCTCGAACAGCGTGCAGGAAAAGCGTATGCATAAACTTTTCCGTGAGCGTTCTGATTTCTCGTATTTTATTACAACGCTCGTTTTTTCCCCGTTTAGGAAGGCGACAACAAAATATTTTATCATTCGAAGCAGGAAGTCTGTGACTGAAATTTCATGAGAAGATCCTGCCGCAGTGAAAAACGCTTTTGTTTTAATGATTATCACCCACCCTTTGCATCCTCTAAGTGTTCCGCCAATAAAATGCAGTCTTTGGTTTCATTTCCCAACAACATCATGTGTTCGATAGTTCCAATTTCAGTTATTCGTAACTGTAATAAGTAACTATTCACTTGAAATCACAGCCCTTAAATTTGTGTGATTTGTTGTGTGACTGAAAACTGACACATATGGATGATCTCACTCTTTTCACTATTAGAGTCGACTGCCACTTTTCATACCATGCAGATACTTTATCTAAATCATTTCCAGTTTGTTTTAATCATCTGATGACTTTCAAATGCGGTAAATGACAGCAGCATCTGCAAACAATCTAAGAGGGCTGCTCAGATTGTCTTGTAAATCGCTTATACAGATCAGGAACAGGAGAGGGCCTGTAGTATATCTTTGGAAACACTATAATCACTTGTATTTTATATGATGACTTTCCGTCAGTTACTACCAACTGTGACCTTTCTGAAAGGAAATCACTAATCCCGTCGCACAGGTCAGACGATAATCCATAGCCAAGCAATTTGATTTAGAAGTCGCTTGTGAGGAACCGTGTCAAAAGGCTTCCGGAAATCTAAAAATATGGGAACAGTTTGACATCCCCTGTCGATAGCAATCAATACTTCATGTGAACAAAAAACTAGTTGTGTTTCAGAAGAACGATATTTTCTGAACCCATGTTGGCTATTTGCCAATAAATCGTTTTCTTCGAGGTAATTCATTATATTCGGACTCAACACATGTTCCAAAATCCTACTCCAAATCGACATGAGTGATGTGGTTGCGTAATTCAGCGGATTACTCCCATTTCCTTTTTCGAGTATTGGTGTGACTTGTGCAACTTTCTTGTATTTACGTACGGATCTTACGTCGAGTGAACGGTTGTATACGATTGATAAGTATCGAACTATTGTCTCAGTGTACTATGAAAAGAACACAACTGCTGTACTATCTGGACCAGAGACCTTGCCGTTATTAAGCGATTTCAGCTGCTTCGCTGCATCGAGGAAATCTACTTCTAAGTTACTCATGTTGGCAGCGGTTCTTGCTTTGAATTTTGGAATATTTACTTCGTCTTTTTTGGTGAAGGAATTTCGTAAAATGCTGTTTAGTAACTCTGCTTTAGTGGCACTGCCATCAGTAACATTACCATTACTATTACGCAGTGAAGGCGTTGACTGCGTGTTACCGCTGTGTACTTTACATATAACCAGAACCTCTTTGTATTTTCTGCCAGATTTTGAGACAGAGTTTTGTTGTGGAAACTATTAAGAGTATCTCGCATTGAAGTCCGCGCTAAGTTTCAAACTTCGAAAAAGCATTGCCAATATCGGGGATTTTTCTTTCTTTTAAATTTGGCAAGCTTTTTTCGTTGCTTCCGCAACAGTGTTCTGACCTGTTTTGTGTATCATGGGGGATCAGTACCAACTCTTATTAATTTATTTGGTATGTATCTCTCAATACATATTAGATAAAAAGCAGTTAAAAGTCCTGGCTTCTATCGAGATCCTCAAAGACCAAGATCTACAAGACAATAATACAAACTGAAGTCTTTTATGGAGCAGAGACCTGGAACATCACCCAAAAGATGGAAAGAAAACTCCCGACATTTGAGAATGCCATCCTCAGACAGATTTTTGACCCAGTGAAGGATGGAGAGTAATGAAGGAAAAGAAAGAAATGTGAATTGCAGCAGCTATAAAAGCCGATGAACATCTTGGCAGTGATCAATGAAAGAAGATTGAAGTGGTACAGACACGTAATGCGTCGAGAAGGCCAGATCATCAGGCAGGTAGTGGAGGAAGATATTAGAGGCAAAATAACACGGGAAAGACCACGACTCCGATGGACTGATCAGGTCAGTGAGGATATGGGTACGCTGGGGCTGTCTGAAGAAGAATACACGGACCGAGGATGCTAGAGGAGCCTGATTGGTGAAGCCAAAGACCGACTGCGGTTTGTGTGGCAACGTGGTAAGTAAGTATCTCTCAGTTGCCGTCTATACTATTTCTTTGAATTCAAACCACATCTGGTCTACGCTAACGTAGTAAGATTAAAAGGCGTGAACACTTTACCTTCGGAAATTGTCAAGCGAATTTTCATCTGTTTTTTTTTTAAATAGATAGGCTATACTTTGCGTTTATTTTTGGTGGATTTGGATGTTACGGTATTCAGTCTTGTTACAACGATCTTGTGGTCAGCAGTCCCTGTATCTGTCCTGAAACTCCCCATTTCCTCAGGGTTATTTGCCAAGCGGTCGAGTATGTTTTCGCAAGCATTTACACTTCGAGTGAGCTCCTGAACTAATCGTTTAAAATAATTATCGGAAAAAACATTCACTGCGAGTTTGGACCTCGTTTTATACCTACCACCGACTTTAAACGTGTATTTTCTCCAGCATATCAAGCATCGATTGAAGTCACCAGCAACTACAGTTCTATGAGTGAGGTACCTATTTGGAATGAGACTCAAATTTCCTTTCAACTCTTCAGCAACTGTATCATCTGAAGCGGGGATGGGGTGCGGACGGTAAAAGGGATCAATTAATAATTTGTATACTGTCTACCCAAACTAACTCACAGGATCCATCCACATCAGTTTCACTAAATGGTAAACTACTTCTTGACAGCAATAAACACTCCTCCACCAACTGTATTTAATCTATCCTTTCTGAAAACTGTTAGGTCCTTTGTAAAAATTTAGCCAGCTTTCAGTAGAAAGCAAATTTAATAGATTACAACGACGAAAATATAAAATCCATCGAGAGCCAGAACCACTTGTCCTAGTTTCCTGGGACAAGAGAGGTCTTCTATTTATCTCATGAATATGTCAGAGTTGTTATACCGCGATTTCTCATTCATAAATACAACTGAGCCATTCACAAGCTCATCCTCCCATTCCGATTCTTTTCTTTTACCTTTAAAAACACACGCCGGAGGAAAGAAGCGTCTTCAGCACTGCAACAAGTGATAAATGTTATGATTTCTCCTTTTTCTCCAGAATTTACTTGACACAATGTGGGTAAAACTCCTTCTGCTATAACTTCCTCTCGCCAAGGATGCACCTGAAAGTCAGTTTCGTCCATATTGTACAGGCGCTTAGTTTATCGAGTAAAGGATTTGCTTCTAATACATCCAGAACAGCGTGAACAGAGTTTCTCTGGTTAGTGGAAATCCACACATCTGCAACTTCTTTATGTAAGTGACCAATAGGTCCTCATTCAAGGCTACCTAGAAATAATTATAACAATAATAATAATAACGAGAAATGTTAGCAGAAATTGGAAACCTGCTGTTCGAGCACTAAAGTTAACATGGAACAACTTCACCTTTGAACCGTTAATTATTAATTTAATAAAATATTAGTTTGAAATTATACTAATTTTGCTCTCTTATAACATTATAATTAATATGATACTACTTACTTTGTGGACCCATGGCATGCTTCTTTTCATCATTCTCCACTGTTCCCAGTGTCACCCGATCAAAAGTGTGGCACATCACTCTGCAAAATCGCTAATACTTTCAAAAGAATGGTTAAAGGAATTGTGGCAGCTTCAAGTAGGTTCGATTTCGGGAAAAGTCGTTTTCTGCCAAATACCTTATTTAATCCAGGTACGGACCGTAGCATTTTTTCCTTGCCAGACGCATATACCTGAGCATTTAAAACTGGGGAAAACTATTTTCTACATCTGCCTGTACATGACTAAGCTGCAATTCACACCTAAGAGCCTGGTCCCAGGGGGTTCACTGAACCACCTTAGGACTATTACTCCACTGTCACACTCGCGAAAAGTGTGCGGGAAAAACGAACACTTAAATCTTTTCGTGCGAGCTCTGATTTCTCTTGTTTTATTTCGACGATCATTTCTCCGTACGTATGTTGGAGTCAATAAAATATTTTCTCCTTTGAAGGAGGAAGTTGAAACTTCGTGAAAAGACCTTGTCCCAAGGAAAAACGCTTTAGCTTTGATGATTTCCATCTCAATTCGCGCCGGCCGGTGCGGCCGCTCAGTCTGGAACCGCGCGACCGCTACGGTCGCAGCTTCGAATCCTGCCTCGGGCATGAATTTGTGTGATGTCCTTAGGTTAGGTAGGTTTAAGTATTTCTAAGTTCTAGGGGCTGATGACCTCAGATGTTAAGTCCCATAGTGCTCAGAGCCATTTGAACCTCAAATCGCGTATCGTCTGTGACTCTCTGTCCCTTATTTCGCGATAATAGGAAACGAGCTTCCCTTATTTAAACTTTTTCTATGTGTTTCGTTAATTCTATCTAGTACAGACCCCATACCACACTGCAATAATGTAGCAGAAAACTGTCAAATGAAGTGAAGGAAGTCTCTTTAGCAGGTTTGTTGCATCTTCTAACTGTTCTACAAATAGAACGCAGTCTTTGGTCCGCCTTTCCCTCAACACTATCTTATGTGGTCGCTCCATTCTAAGTTTTTCTTAATTGTAATTCCTGGGTCTTTAATTGAATTGACAGCCAATCGATTTGTGTGATTTATCGTGTAATCGAAATTTAACGGTTTCCATTAGTACTCTTGTGGATGACTTCAAAGTTTCCGTTATTTAGAGTCAGCTGCCCCTTTTCGCACCATACAGATATCTTGTCCAAATCACTCTCCAATTGGTTCTGATCCTGTGATGACTTTGCAAGACGATAAATGACAGTATCATCTGCAAACAATCTAAGAGGGCTGCTCAAATTGTCTCCTACGTAGTTTATGTAGATGAGTAAGAGCAGAGGGCTTGTAACACTTCCTTGGGGAGCACGAGATATTACTATGTACTGTGAACTTTCTGACACGAAATACGAATCCAGTCGCACAACTGAGACGAACTCCATATCTACTCACTTTGACTAGAAGCTGCTTGTGAGGAACGCTGTCAAAGCTTTTTGGAAATCTATAAATATGGAATCAATTTCAAATTCCTTGTCGAAAGCACTCATTACTTCGTGCGAACAAAAAACTATACATGTTTCACGAGAGCGATATTTTCGGAACCGGAGACGACTATGAGTCAGTATATCGTATTCTTCGAGGTAACTCATAATGTTCGAACACAGTGTATGTTCCAAAATCCTACTGAAAATCGTCATTAGTGATATGGGTCTATAGTTCAGCGTATTGCTTCAGTATATTCTGAAAGGAACCTAATTGTGTACAATCTGGTCCAGAACACTTGTATTTATTAGGTGATCTAAGCTGCTTCGACACACCTAAGTTACTCATGTTGGCAATTGTTCTTGATTCGAATTCTGGAATGCTTAACTTTGTCTTTTTTAGTGAAGTAATTTCGGAAAGCCGTATTTAGTAACTCCGCTGTCGTAGGACCATCTGGCCAATTTAAACGGAAATCCAAAAGTCAAATATCCAAAGACGTGTTTGATAAAGGTATTCTTGTAAAAAATAAGTTCTCGTTGTAAAGCGTATACTACCGGCAACTGGAAACAGCTCTAAAAATTTATTCGCATCCCTATTACAGCATTACGAGGGCTGTACCCAGATTGTAGCGCAATACTGAGAGCTGCTATAGCGGCTGTACAGGACATCGTAAGTGAAAACGATACTGTAGGAACAAAGTAAAGCTATTACTGTAATAAACCGTTTTGTAATTTTCTGTGTAATCTACAGGGTGGTTGTAATTAAACTTTCGCTACTTGGGAGGGCCTCCCATGGAAAAGAGTGAGCGTACGACAATGAAACTTAGTGCAAACATTCTTAAGCATATGTGGTAGAGAAATAACGAATAGCCATTGAAAGAGACATTTTAATTTCCACATAAGAAGATAAAATTTGTGAATTGTGTACCATTTTTACGTTCCAGGTTATAAACGCTGCTCAATGTGACGAGATTCTGCATAGGCGACGGCCTGGAACAGCGCTAGAGACACCGTTTCACAACTGTTTGCTCCACTTTTCGAACAGTGAACCACGGAATTTTCAGCTGTCGTGACACAGTTCGCGCTCTGCTTGAAGTTCGCACATTGCGTCCAAGATTCTCAGCCATGGCCACGGTAACTTATTCGACAATTTGTGGCGCTATTGGCCATCGGCCTCTGCCAGAGGCAATTTCCAAATCGCTAGTTACTTCGTTCTTTAACCGAAGTCTGGAAGGAGGACCTCTTCAAATACCTTTGATGCGTCGATACTCACAAAGAGCAGCACCACCATTGCTGCTGTTTTGACAAAGCAGCTTTAGGGGTAAAGCCCTGCTCACCTTGGTCAGACCCATGTTGACTGTCTGCAACTGTAATGCACACTGATGCTTGTGTTTTTCAATCCTAAGTCGCCGTACCAGTGCTGGCACCTAACGGCAAGTGACGACATTAAGTGTTCTAACAACGCAATTCCTCCAGTAGACAGTCTGGACATCATTCCCACACTGAAGCGCCAAAGTAACTGGTATAGGCATGCGTATTCAAATATAGAGATACTTCAACAGGCAGAATACGGCACTGTGGTCGGCAACGCCTGTATAAGACAACAAGCGTCTGGAACAGTTATTAGATCGGTTACTGCTGCTACAATGGCATGTTATCAAGATTTTGAATGTGGTGTTATAGTCAGCGAACGAGCGATGAAACACAGCGTACCGAGTTAGCGATGAAGTGGGGATTTTCCCGTACGACCATTTCACGAGTGTAACTTTGAAACGTCCCCTTAAAAAATTATGAATGACTGTGCTACTTAACTTCTACGTTAGTTGATTTTCAAGCAGCTGAGCAAAACTCAACGTATTCAAACAGTTTTCTCTTTACTTATTCTGATCATCACTAAACCGACACACAGTATTGTTTTAGCGCAACACAATCTGACTTTCAACAATCCCTACAAAAGAATGGCCCTGACTAACAATAACCTATTCCTTTCATGAATCACTTACCTCACAAAAATCTTCGTTACTCGAACTACTTGAATACAGCGAGCGCCAATACTGCCAGCTAAATAAAAGATTCTAACTACTGAAGCCACTAACTACTGATAGGCATAGTTAGTAAATGAAAGATTTTGATGGAGAACAGTTCATGACATCCAGTCTTACAAATTTCCTTTTTCTGACACACGTCCAGACCGTCCGCTCTCAAAATTCTGCCATCTCTCTCCCCACTTCCACCACTGCTGGCGGCTCACCTCCAACTGCGCAACGCTACGCCCAACACTACAACAGCGAATATTCCAACAATGTCAACCAGCCACAGATTGCACACAGCACAGTCAGTGATTTTCATATAGAGCGCTACATGGCGTTACCAACATAAAAACCTAAACAGCCTACTTACAACGCGTATATCTGGAATCCGGTAAAACGTTAAGCCTCGGACACCGCTGCGACCGAAAAAGATACTGCAAGAACGGGACCAACGATGAGCGAAGAGAATCGTTCAGCGTGGCTGAAGTGCAACCCTTCCGCGAATTGCTGCAGATTTCAGTGCTGGGCTATCAACAAGCGTCAGCGTGCGATACAATCAACGAAATACGAGGGCAGTTCAATAAGTAATGCAACACATTTTTTTTCTCGGCCAATTTTGGTTGAAAAAACCAGAAATTTCTTGTGGAATATTTTCAAACATTCCCGCTTCGTCTCGTATAGTTTCATTGACTTCCGACAGGTGGCAGCGCTGTACGGAGCTGTTAAAATGGCGTCTGTAACGGATGTGCGTTGCAAACAACGGGCAGTGATCGAGTTTCTTTTGGCGGAAAACCAGGGCATCTCAGATATTCATAGGCGCTTGCAGAATGTCTACGGTGATCTGGCAGTGGACAAAAGCACGGTGAGTCGTTGGGCAAGGCGTGTGTCATCATCGCCGCAAGGTCGAGCAAGACTGTCTGATCTCCCGCGTGCGGGCCGGCCGTGCACAGCTGTGACTCCTGCAATGGCGGAGCGTGCGAACACACTCGTTCGAGATGATCGACGGATCACCATCAAACAACTCAGTGCTCAACTTGACATCTCTGTTGGTAGTGCTGTCACAATTGTTCACCAGTTGGGATATTCAAAGGTTTGTTCCCGCTGGGTCCCTCGTTGTCTAACTGAACACCATAAAGAGCAAAGGAGAACCATCTGTGCGGAATTGCTTACTCGTCATGTGGCTGAGGGTGACAATTTCTTGTCAAAGATTGTTACAGGCGATGAAACATGGGTTCATCACTTCGAACCTGAAACAAAACGGCAATCAATGGAGTGGCGCCACACCCACTCCACTACCAAGAAAAAGTTTAAAGCCATACCCTCAGCCGGTAAAGTCATGGTTACAGTCTTCTGGGACGCTGAAGGGGTTATTCTGTTCGATGTCCTTCCCCATGGTCAAACGATCAACTCTGAAGTGTATTGTGCTACTCTTCAGAAATTGAAGAAACGACTTCAGCGTGTTCGTAGGCACAAAAATCTGAACGAACTTCTCCTTCTTCATGACAACGCAAGACCTCACACAAGTCTTTGCACCCGAGAGGAGCTCACAAAACTTCAGTGGACTGTTCTTCCTCATGCACCCTACAGCCCCGATCTCGCACCGTCGGATTTCCATATGTTTGGCCCAATGAAGGACGCAATCCGTGGGAGGCACTACGCGGATGATGAAGAAGTTATTGATGCAGTACGACGTTGGCTCCGACATCGACCAGTGGAATGGTACCGTGCAGGCATACAGGCCCTCATTTCAAGGTGGCGTAAGGCCGTAGCATTGAATGGAGATTACGTTGAAAAATAGTGTTGTGTAGCTAAAAGATTGGGGAATAACCTGGTGTATTTCAATGCTGAATAAAACAACCCCTGTTTCAGAAAAAAAATGTGTTGCATTGCTTATTGAACTGCCCTCGTACCATCGATATGGGTTTTCGAAGCCGAAGGCCCACTCGTGTACCCTTGATGACTGCATGACAGAGAGCTTTACGCCTCGCCTGGGCCCGTCAGCACCGACATTGGACTGTTGATGACTGGAAACATGTTGCCTGGTCGGACGAGTCTCGTTTCAAATTGTATCGAGTGGACGGACGTGTACGGGTATGGGGACAACCTCATGAATCCATGGACCCTACGTTTCAGCAGGGGACTGTTCAAGCTAGTGGAGGCTGAGTAAGGTGTGGGGCGTGTGCAGTTGGAGTGATGTGGGACCCCTGATACATCTAGATACCACTCTAATAGGTGACACGTACGTAAGCATCGTGTCTGATCACCTGTATCCGTTCATGTCCATTTTGCATTCCGACGGACTTGGGCAATTCCAGCAGGACAGTGCGACACCCCACACGTCCAGAATTCCTCCAGCGTTGCTCCAGGAACACTCTTCTGAGCTTAAACTCTTCCGCTGGCCACCAAACCCCCTGGATATGAAGATTATTGAGCATGCCTGGATGCCTTGCAACGTGCTGTTCAGAAGACATCTCCACCTCCTCGTACTCTTACGGATTTATGGACAGCCCTGCAGGATTCATGGTGCCAGTTCCCTCCAGCATTACTTCAGACATTAGTCGAGTCTACATCTACATCTACATTTACATTTATACTCCGCAAGCCACCCAACGGTGTGTGGCGGAGGGCACTTTACGTGCCACTGTCATTACCTCCCTTTTCTGGTTCCAGTCGCGTATGGTTCGCGGGAAGAACGACTGTCTGAAAGCCTCCGTGCGCGCTCGAATCTCCCTAATTTTACATTCGTGATCTCCTCGGGAGGTATAAGTAGGGGGAAGCAATATATTCGATACCTCATCCAGAAACGCACCCTCTCGAAACCTGGACAGCAAGCTGCACCGCGATGCAGAGCGCCTCTCTTGCAGAGTCTGCCACTTGAGTTTGCCACGTTATGTTGCCGCACTTCTGCTTGCTCGCAGGGGCCCGACACGATATTCGGTAAGTGTACCAGTTTCTTTGGCTCTTCAGTGTATATAGGTGGGTAACCATACCGTAAATAGTGATCCATCTGGACTGGCTCAGGTAGTGAAAGTTTAATCATAACCACCCTATGTTATCACGGACCACCATAAAATGTAAATTGTTCACCATAAAAAGGAGGGAATTTAAGAGCGGTAGTATCAAAAGAATTTTTGAATCTCATCGACTTATTAAATCATAAATTGTTTATTAAAATTCCATAAATTTTATAATAGACCTTATATACTGCGTTTTAAGGCATTAAATTAAAAGTTTTCTCTAAAATGCTATTTTTGCTAGTTAACTGTCACGAAATTTGGCCAGGTAGGGCCAGCAGTACAGGTGTAGCTTAGGCGCCTATAGATTCTAAACACGGCCCTGTCCAAGGGAGGAGGAATGCTGGAAGAGCGCATACTCAGCTTGCAGGCAACGGGCTGCAAACGGGCAGTTCGCTAGCAGTCCGCATGGGCAGCGTGGCGCTGCGCTCGGGCGGTCCACCGAGAGCGGTCGGCCAAGGCTGGCGCTTCCAGTGCGTCTTGAGCCGGCGCTTTGCACTCCACACACAGAGGTACGTGCGCTGCGCGGCAGCTGAGTCGCGCGACCCGCCCGCGCCGAGCTTCGAGAAGTACACTTTGATAGCCGTCATACCGGGACACCATCTGTATCAAATTTCCTCGTCTCGTTAAGGATGGAACCACTTCAGCAGTTCCGTGTTCCGGTAAAAAATTATCGCTTGTAGCGCAAATCAGCTGTGATATTGTACTCCGCGGCCCACTGAAGCTGGAATACTACGGGTGTGTCGTGCAGAAAATGTTGAACAGGAGTGAAGTACAGGGCTACTACAAATGATTCATTTGTTTTCAAAGTTCTATATTTTTCGAGGTGTTACATGTACAGAAATAATCGGTGCGTGATCAGAGAAGTAAACTCACCAAGTTCGCATTTTGCACTCTACAAGTGATCTACGAGTATCGGTCTGGTTGGCTGGTTAAAATGGCTCTGAGCACTATGGGACTCAACTGCTGAGGTCATTAGTCCCCTAGAACTTAGA